>NC_052155.1:63844918-64478381 GCF_902713615.1 Scyliorhinus canicula | reverse complement strand
TACTTCATATCTGATGACATAATTCAAATGCCCATGGAAGATAACTGATAATTAAAGCACTCTCATTGCTGTTGCCGAATAATTTCACTTTGCCCTCCAACACAAAGATCACACAGCAAACCATATGACGGCAGCAGCCACTTTAGACACATGAAAAAGCTTAAGTGAATATCATTATATCCCAAATGCTTATCAACAGAAATCTTACACAAATAAAAAAATTCTTACACAACAAAAATAAAACTAACTTCAGATAATTCACGTGGAAAATTAATTCCGTTTGCCTCCATCAGGGATTTTATTTTATTGTAAAAATTGTTCTATACCCTGATCTACATTTGATAAATGCTCCAGCTTGTTTGTTTCTCAGTTATTGCTTTGGGAACATGGTTTGAATTTTGGTAGCTATAACGACCCTAAACAAGCAGTTGATTTGACAAGTCTTAATGAGATAATTAAAAAATGATCATGATTAATAATTTGCACCTCATTCCCTCATCATTATTATTATTTGATTTTCAAAGAATTAGATTTTAATTGATGCTGATACGTTTTTCTAAAAGTAAAACGCCTTCTAACCAAATGCAATGCCATATTTTATTGCGTGATTTGTAACTCTTCAGTGAGTTTAGAGGAGAAAAGCATTTTACTCATATCTTAGAATAGTCAAAACTTCAAATAATAAAACATAAGTTTGTCTCTTGTGTTGAAATCATAGGAGTTTAGCACCTTATGTTCCAATATTTATTAATCTTGCTGGGAAAGTAAGCATGAGTAAAGAGCGGCAGAATATCAGGAAAGAGCTCCACTGGGTGATTCATCCAAGTTTAGTGCTGCGCAGAGCATTCCTAGTATATCACAGTGGATTGTTGAACAGATGACAAAACTCAGAAAGACTGCCAGAGTTTTCTTTGACTATGTAAGCAGCCTTTTAAACTGCAGCCAGAAGTATCATGGATTTAAGAGATTGGAGATCTCAACAGCCTTCCCTCAAACTGGTATATTCTCATCCATTTGCCACTCTGTCTCCTCCATGCCTTTTGAATCACCCAGTTGTATGTACTCACAATATCAATTTCTATAGGGATGAGAAAGAAAGCACCACAAGTGGGTAGAAGGAGTTTTGAGGTGTTTAGATAGAGGAACAAGAGGGTGAAATAGCTCCAGGGACTCTAAGGTTACTGCTTATCATTCCCATCATCAGTGTATATAGTAATCCTGCTTATCATCAGCATCAACATCTTAGTAACTTGTCAGGATGGCCAAGTGGTCTAATGCACCAGACATAAAGAGAGTCCTTCATTGCCGTTGACGACCTGATGATTTCTGGTCCCTTTCTAGGGGCATGGGTTTAAATTTCACTCCTGACATTCCCCTGTTGGGTGGCATGGTGGCACAGTAGTTTGCACTGCTGTCTCACAGCGCCAGGGACCTGGGTTTAATTCTGACCTCGCGTGACTGTGTGGAGTTTGTATATTCTCCCCATGTCTGCGTGGGTTTCCTCCGGGTGCTCTGGTTTCCTCCCACTGTCCAAAGATGTTCAGGTTAGGTGGACTGGCCATGCTAAATTGCCCCTTAGTGCCCAGGAATGTGGAAGGTTAGGTTATGGGGTTACGCGGCGAGCGCATGGTAAATGGTGCAGACTTGACGGGCCGAATGGCCTCCTTCTTTGCCGCACCTCCTCTTCAATCTTTTCCCCAGCTCTTCTTTTTGTCATCAATGGCTGTGATGGATGTACGGGAAAAGAGGATAGGGATAAACATAATGGTGGATATAAGAAAGTTTTGAAAATTACTTTGTCGAACAGTTTTAGATTTCTAGTTGCTCCTTGCTGCACACAGTTCCACATTTGACACAGCAGACGAGTGATCAGTTTCTGGGATTCTGTCAATGTGACTTGATAACCGATACTGAAACTTATATAATGCCTGGATTGACATGCTGCCTGTTTCCATTTGGCATCTTCCTCAGATGATCAAATTCTAATTAGGCTCTCACCATGTGAAAAATTGTCAACATGAATCCATGTTCTTATGATTTATGTATTGATAACACAGGTTTAATTTAATTGATTTGTTTGTATCATGCGAGAACCAAGTTTTGACTTCAAATGGTTTGAGGTGATACTATAGTAATATCATGAATGTAATTTTTCGAATTCCTGTCTAATGGTTGCAGTCTCTGGTTCTTCTTTCTTCTCTGGTGATTACTCACTAACAAGTCTGTATGATAAACTCTGGGTCATTGGTTCTGTGGGTCCTTGCGTGGCTGATGAGCCCGATCCTAGAGCCGCATCAGCAACTGCACACATAGCAGGTGTTCCCAGGAGTTGGAATCGGTCCTTGGATTTGAGATCATTGGTATTCCTTTCTCAGGCTCCTTTTCTGGGCCTCGTCTCGTTATCGATTGTCAGCAAAGAATTGTGTCCCTTCAATCAGGAGGTTCCTCCAAGTCGGTCTGTTCTGAGCAAGGGTCTCCCAGGCTATGTTTATGTCTATGTTTCATTTCTTGAGGTAAGCCTTCAGGGTGTTTTGAAGCACTTCCTTTGACCTCCTCTTGTTCAGGAGCCTTTCTTGAGCTGGGTGAAGAAGATTGTTTTGGCAGTTCGAATACTGACATCCTGAGCACATGGCCGGCCCAACGGAGTTGGTTTCGGATAATCATGACCTTGATGCTGGTGTTCTTGGCTCCTTCAAAGACACCGGTGTTAATACGCCTGTCCTCCCAGCTAATGCAGAAAATCTGTCTCAGGCAGCATTGATGATAATTCGCTAAGGCCTTGAGATGGCGTCTGTACATAGTGGAACTTTCTGAGTCGTACTGAAGAGTTGGGAGGACGACTGCCTTGCACACGAGAATCTTGGTATCAGAATGGATGTTGGTTTGATTAGTATTGAAACTGACACAGCTAGCTAGCACTTTTTGAAGATTGCAGCATTGTACACCAGCGGGGGGGGGGGCACGGTGGTGCAGTGGTTAGCACTGCTGCCTCATGACGCCGAGGACCCGGGTTCGATTCCAGCCCGGGTCACTTTTCGTATGGAGTTTGTTCATTCTTCCTATGTCTGCGTGGGTCTCGCTCCCACAATCCAAACATGTGCAGGGTAGGTGGATTGGCCATAATAAATTGGCCCTTAATTGGAAAAAAAAGAATTGGGTACTCTAAATTTATAATTTAAAAATTGTACAACCAGGTGAAATTATTTAAAGTGTGATTATAAAATAGAAATAATTTGCATTTATGCAAAACCCTTCATGATTTCAGGACATCACAAAGCACTTTATCAGCTATGAAGTATTTTGAAGTTCAGTTACTATTGCAATGTAAGGAAATACCACAGCCAATTTGCACTACAACGTTCCATAAATAGAAAGGAGATAAATGATCAGTGTTAGGTAAGGAATAAAGTTTGGTCAGGGCAACACTCCTGTTCCATTTTGAATAGTCATGATGTGGAGATGCCGGCGTTGGACTGGGATGAGCACAATAAGAAGTCTCACAACACCAGGGTAAAGTCCAACAGATTTGTTTTGAATCACTAGCTTTTGGAGCAGAGCTCCTTTCTCAGGTGAATGAAGAGGTAGGTTCCAGAAACATATATGTAGACAAAGTCAATGATGCAAGGTGATACTTTGAATGCGAGCCTTTGCAGATAATAAAATCTTTACAGGTCCAGATGGAGCGACTGGAGAGAGGGATAATCACAGGTTAAAGAGGTGTGAATTGTCTCAAGCCAGGATAGTTAGTAGGATTTTGCAGGCCCAGGCCAGATGGTGTGGGGTGGATGTAATGCGACGTGAATCCCAGGTCCCGGTTGAGGCCGCCTTGGAGAACTCTTACCCAAAGATCAGAGGTTGAATGCCCATGACTGCTGAAGTGTTCCCTGACTGGAAGGGACCATTCCTGCCTGGCGATTGTTGCGTTTTGTCCGTTCATCCATTGTCGCAGCGTTTGCATGGTCTAGCCAATGTACCACGCTTCGGGACATCCTTTCCTGCAGCATTTGAGGTAGACAATGTTGGCCAACTCGCACGAGTATGTACCACGTACCTGGTGGGCTCATGTCAATGATCTGGCATGTCTTGCAGAGATTGCCATGGGAGGGCTGTGTGGTGTCGTGGTCGCTGTTCTGAATGCGGGTAGTTCGCTGCAAACAATGGTCTGTTTGAGGTTGTGCGGTTGTTTGAAGGCAAGTAGTGGGGATGTGGGGTTGACTTTGGCAAGATGTTCATCTTCATTGATGACGTGTTGAAGGCTGCAAAGAAGATGTCGTAGTTTCTCTGCTCCAGGGATGAAAATGTACTCTGTCGGTTGTGTCCCGTGTTTGTCTTCTGAGGAGCTCGGTGCGATTTTTGTTGGTGCGATCTTTGAATAGTGCCATGAGATATTTTACTTTGATCTGAAAAGGTAGGTTGGGCTTTCTTCAATACTGTACTTCCAAGCTAGATTGCATGCTCAAATTACCAGCATGAGGTTTGAACACACAACCTTCTGATTTCAAGGTGAGAGCGCTACTGCTGAGCCATACCTGACACTTAGTTTATATTACCAAATATCAACTGAGTGTTGGGATAACCACATACATAAGGATATGATAAGAGATCACACATGCTATATGGGATCAACTTTACCACTCATAAACAAAGGACTAAATGTTGTCAAAATAGAAATCCAGCAAGTTTGATGGTCTGTTGCCCCTATGCTTCTTACATCACTAAAATTCCTCTTAATGTCACAAAGAGAAACTGAACTTGAAATCATCATGGAGGCAAAAGGCAAGGATTTGTGTGCAGTGATATTTGCTCCATCACCAGAGACGGTAATTGATCTGAACTTTCAATAGGGTATTGAGGCAACATCTGTAGAAAATGGAGGATATCTAATCAGGTGTAAACCATTTAATGTCAATGCCAGGTGTTTTGCTTGACTCCAGAGAATATCAGCCTGATATTAAACCGTATATATCTAACAAGTTGTCAAAGGCTTCTGTTGAAAGCCTCTAATGGTAGCTTGAGTAATGACACAAAGTTTCACACTAATTATCTTGCATTATCTGGTGCCTCTGGTGATTCTGCTTGCTTACAACCAGACCAAGCACTTAGATACTACCATTTCCTCATCAGCGGGAATAGCTTTGATTCATCATTGGACATTTACAGCAATACGTTATGGCTGAAAGGTAGGATGCTATATAGCCAACAGGAACAAATTAGTACATCAGAAAGACTGGAGTAAGAAAAAGTATTTCAATCCATTAAGTCTGCTTCTTTCTCAGAGCGCACATAATAAACCATTGACTTGCCAATGAGATGACATTTTGGTCCTATTCCCAAAAGAATGGAACCAATGTTTTGTGCGGTATTTGATCATGCCAGTCTTTAGCCACAAATAAGATGTACTTGAACAAGGCTGCATTGTGATATCATACTTAATTTCTGTCAGAGTTGGGACAGGGGTTGGGTGTGGGATGTGGATTCACATGCAATATTATTGTATTATAATATGCACTGAACACCACCAATAATTCTAATTTTTTTGCAATTGATAACAAAGATTGTAGTAAAGTTGTATCTGATAATGGGTAATGTTACATACCAGCTTATTTATATTCTATAATGATGTGGAGATGCCGGCGTTGGACTAGGTGGGCACAGTAAGAAGTCTTACAACACCAGATTAAAGTCCAACAGGTTTGTTTGGAATCACTAACTTTTGGAGCGCAGCTCCTTCCTCAGGTGAATCTGAGGAAGGCTCTTACTCTGAAAGCTGGTGATTTGAAACTTTAACCTTTGAAACTTTTGGACTTTAACCTCGTGTTGTAAAACATTCAATAATGACCTTTAATTTGTTTTCAGTTCCCATTGAAGTTGACTTCCCAACACTGCTGTTCTCAGTCGAGCTGAATCATGGTTCATACACCTGCTGAGCACTTCGCCACACTCCAAGCAACTATCCCAGTAAAAGCAATTTTAATGTACTGGATTAACAAGTACAGGTAATTTGTATATTCAAATAATTTACAAAATGTCTAACGTCAATGTAAGTGCTTGAAATTGCTGTGGGCTATTCATTGGCAGCTGCTCAAAATTATATATGGAAGAGAGTTTGTAATTAAAATACAGTAGATAATTGAATGAGTGATGGGATGCATTTCATACATAAGCAAATTATTTAAGTAATTATGTAATATCGACTTTTATGTCTGCATCAGATAAAAGAGATTGAATCTTCTAAGTCGGAATTAATGGAGAGATGCAGAATGTTTGAGAATCATGAGCAACAGATCAATACTTTATGGGTGTCAGCAAGATGCCTCACCCCTGGTGCCATGCAGGGAGGTTGTAAGGTATGCGTATGGGCTCCTGGTAGGGTGCCTCGTTTAAAAGCACTCAGTACCTGAAGGACACAGCATTGGGAATGGGAAGCCTGGTTAGAGCTACCCCCTGGCCTTCTTGTAGAGCCTCCTGCTCTGAGACACCATCTATTTCTCACTCACCTGTAGCCTACATGGTCCCCTGCAGGAGGGGGGGGGGGGGGGGGCAGAGGGGAGAACCTCATTTCTTGCATTAAATAATATGCCACCCCAAATGTCTGCAATTTCACAGGGATTCCATCCAACCTTGAGTTAGTCTAGTGGAGAACTGAGGAATGTCTGATATTACTTCCCAGACCTTCAAATAATTATTCTTGTGATCAAAAAGATAAATAATATAGCTGGACGCAGCTATTGACATTCATTTTATCAGTAAGCAAAATCTTGTCAAAATGAAGTACATCATTGACAATGAATGTTTATCATTCCAAATTCTACTCTGGAATCAATCCAACACAGATAAAAAAACTGACAACCTCAACTTAAGCACTGTTAAATGTTTTAGTGACCACACCTCATGCAGCAGATGTTTTTTTCCAAACGTATTTATCTAATACGGTCACTGGATTATGAGGTTTGATGTTAATCTGGAGTGGGAATATGGCAGGGAAATGTGAGGCCAGGGAAATTTTAATTCCCGAGCTCCATAAGCATCCCATCGTTCAGCAGAATGGCAAAAATTTGTAGGAAGTGAGAACTGGCCATCTGGTGATGGCAGAATGCTAACAGCTGAAGGCCACCAAAGGAATGGTCCCTTGCACCCATGTGAGTCACAGGAAAGGGGTTTCAGGGAGGTTGGAAGAGGGGCCTGTCCAAGACGGTGGAGACTGGAGGTTTCCTTGTAACAGGTGGAGAAGCACTCCTCTTCCTTCCTTCTGACATCACTGATTTTGAAATTTACGTTTTTGCATCTTTTCTAGCCCAAGCTGCTTTTTTTCACTCCCAATTTCACTGCTAACACCACCAGTTAAAATGGAAGTTAAGCCCTTGCATGTGCGAGATCACGCTGGCCCTTTGGCGCATGTGCGAACTCGCGCAGACCCTTCAGCGCCGGTTGGATCGGCGCCAACCCCTCCGCTGTCCACCTAGCCCCCGGAAGTGCGGAGAATTCCGCACTTTCGGGGGCTGTTAACGCCGGAGTGGTTTGTGCCGGTTTTCCCGCTGACGTGGGGACTTAGTCCCCAGAAAGGAGAATCCCGCCCCTAATCTCCAAACTTGCAGATGATACCAAGATTGATGGGAGAATAAGCTTTAAGGAGGATGCAAAGATGCTTCAGCGGGATTCAGACAGGCTGAATCATGGGCATTTGCATGTCAGATTCAGTATAATGTGGATAAATGTGAGGTTATCCATTTTGGTAGCAAAATAGGAAGGCAGATTATTATTTGAATGGATGTAAATTGAGAGAGGTGGATACTCAGCGAGACCTTGCTGTCCTCGTGCATCAGTCGTTGAAAGTAAGCGTGCAGCTACAGCAGGCAGGAAAGAAGGCAAATGGTATGTTGGTCTTCAAAGCACGAGGATTTGAGTATAGGAATGGAGATGTTTTAGTGCTATTGTATCGGGCATTGGTCAGGCCAACCTGGAGTACTGTCTGCAGTTGTGGTGTCCTTGAAGAAGGAAGGATGTTCTTGCTATGGAGGAAGTGCAGAGAAGGTTTATGAGGCTGTTTCCTGGGATGGCAAGACTGTCATATGAGGAGAGACTAGGTTAGGATAATACCCATTGGAGTTTAGAAGAGTGAGAGGGGATCTCGTAGAAATTTATAAAATTCTAACAGGATTAGACAGGGTAAATCCAGAAAGAACTTTCCCGATGGTGGGGGAGTTCAGAACTAGTGGTCATAGAACATAGAACATACATGATACGCCATCAATAACAGATGATGAGTGATAAACGTAACTGAGGCTTTAATACGCTAAACAGCAAGCCTCCTGCCTCTGGACCCGAACTGGGTCCGGAGGCGGAGATTTGCCATTTTTATACAGAAGCCCGAGGGGAGGAGCCACAGGCAGAGCCAGCCTGGACAAGCCCAGGCATGTACAATACAGCACAGTGAATATAATACAATAAGGTGGTTTACCACATTCACCCCCTGTTTAAAAAAAAGTCCGGCGGCGGTGAAGTGGTCTTAAAGGTCAAGTCTGTCAGGGGCCTTGACCTTCCGCTGAGACCGCCTCAATCCAGGCTGTTGTGTGGGTGCTGGTGTCGAGACCTGCGGGTCCGGGAGCATGTTGACTTCTTCTTTTTCACCCAGATGTTGAGTCGGTGAAGCGGGGTGGGGCGGTGTATGTGCGGAGTTGGAGGTGCTTGTCCTCGGTGGGCCTGCAGGAGCCAGTTCGTGAGGGAGGTGGGCGGAGGTTGGGGACAATGATGTAGGATGGGGTGTGGTGGTGATGGTCTCCGGGGAGCCTTCAGGAGCCAAATCCCCGCCCGTCCTGGTGTGTCACGTAGGCGTATTGGGGTTTGCATGGAGCAGCAGGACCTTCTCGACGAGGGGGTCGGTTTTATGGCTCTTTGCATGCTTGCAGAGAAGGACGGGCCCCGGGACTGTCAGCCAGGATGAAAGCGAGACCCTGGAGGTAGACTCCCTAGGGAAGGCAAACATACGCTCATGAGGAGTCTCGTTAGTGGCCGTAGAGAGAAACGACCGGATGGAGTGGAGTATATAGGGGAGGACCTCCTGCCAGCGGGAGTCTGGGAGACTTTTTGACCGTAGAGCCAGGAGGACGACCTTCCAGAGCGTCGCGTTCTCCCTCTCCACCTGTCCGTTTTGCCGGGGGTTATAGCTGGTTGTCCTGCTGGAGGCGATGCCTTTGCTGAGCAGGAACTGACGCAACTCGTCGCTCATAAAGGACGAGCCCCAATCACTGTGGATGTAGGCGGGGAACCCGAACAGGGTGAAAAGGCTGTGCAGGGCCTTGATAACGGAGGCAGAGGTCACGTCCGAGTAGGAGATGGCGAAGGGGAATCTGGAGTACTCATCAACGATGTTGAGGAAGTACACATTACGGTCAGTGGAGGGGAGGGGCCCTTTGAAGTCCATGCTGAGGCATTCAAAAGGGCGGGAGCCTTTACCAGATGTGCTCTGTCTGGCTGATAGAAGTGCACTCCGCGCAGACCTGGCAGTCCCTGGTCACGGACTTGACCTCCTCGATGGAGTAGCGCAGCTTGCGAGCCTTTATAAAGTGGTAAAAGCGGGTGACCCCGGGTGACAGAGGTCGTTGTGGAGGGCCCTGAGTTGGTCTACTTGTGCGCTGGCACACGTACCGCGGAATAGGGCATCTGGGGGCTCATTGAGCTACCCAGGTCGATACAAGATATCATAGCTGTAGGGGAAGAGCTCGATCCTCCACCTCGGAATCTTGTCGTTCTTGATTTTGTTCCGCTGTGAATTGTTAAACATGAAGGCAACCGAACATTGGTCAGTGAGGCGAGTGAATCGCCTGCCGGCCAGGTAATGCCTCCAATGTCTCACAGCTTCTACTATGGCTTGGCCCTCCTTTTCGACGGAGGAGTATCGAATTTCGGATGCATGAAAGGTACGGGAGAAGAAAGTCAGGGGCCTGCCCGACTGGTTGAGTGTAGCGGCCAGAGCAAAGTCCGATGCATCGCTCTCCACTTGGAAAGGGATGGACTCGTCCGCAGCATGCATCGCGGCTTTGGCAATATCTGCTCTGATGCAATCGAAGGCCAGTCAGGCCTCAGTCATCAGGGGAAATGTGGTGGACTTGATCAGTGGGCGGGACTTGTCCACGTAGTTGGGGACCCACTGGGCATAGTAAGAGAAGAATCCCAGGCATCCCTCCAGGGCCTTGGGGCAGTGGGGGAGGGGGAGTTCCAGGGGGGGCACATGCGGTCGGGGTCGGGCCCTAAGACTCCGTGTTCCACGACGTAACCGAGGATGGCCAGGCGGGTTGTGCGAAAGACGCATTTCTCTCTGTTATAAGTTAGGTTCAGAAGTTTCGATGTGTGGAGGGAGCGCCGGAGGTTCTCGTCATGGTCCTGCAGGTCACGGCCACAGATGGTGTTGTTGCCTAGGTAAGGGAACATGGCCCACAGCCCGTATTTGTCAACCATTCAGTCCATTTCCCTTTGGAAGACCGAGACCCCGTTGGTGACGCCGAAGGGAACCCCGAGGAAGCGACGGAGGTGGCCGTCTGCCTCAAAGGCAGTGTACTGGCGGTCCTCTGGACAGATAGGGAGCTGGTGGTAAGCAGACTTCAAGTGGACTGTAGAGATGACACGATACTGTGCAATCTGATTGACCATGTCAGATATGCGGGGGAGGGGGTACGCATTGAGCTGCATTTACCAGTTGATAGTCTGGCTATAATCGATGACCATCCGGTGCTTCTCCCCAGTCTGGAAGACCACCACTTGGGCTCTCCAGGGGCTGTTAATAGCCTCAATTATCCCCTCTCGCAGGAGTCGCTAGACCTCTGACCTGATGAAGGTCCTGTCCTGAGCACTGTAACGTCTGCTTCGTAGCGATGGGCTTACAGTCCGAGGTGAGGTTTGCGAAGAGGGAGGGTGGGGCAACCTTAAGGGTCACGAGACTACAGATGGTGAGGGGGGCAGGGGTCCATTGAACTTTAGGGTAAGGCTCTGGACGTGGCACTGGAAATCGAGCCCAGTAATAGGGCAGCGCAGAGATGGGGGAGGATGTAGAGCCTAAAGTTGGTGTACTCTACACCTTGCACAGTGAGGGTCATGACACAGTACCCCCGGATTTCCACTGTGTGGGATCCGGAAGCTAGGGAGATTTTCTGGGTCATGGGTAGGATGGGGAGGGAGCAGCGCCTTACCATATTTGGGTGTATGAAGCTGTCTGTGCTCCCAGAGTCAAAGAGGCAGGCTGTCTCGTGCCCATTGATCCAGACGGTGATCGTGGACTTCGCAACGTGGTGCGGCTGGGACTGGTCTAGTGTGACAGAGGCCAGTGTCAGAAGGCGGTCGGTAGGTCGGTCAGAGGTGGCGGCTGCCAGCCTACAGTCGGGTGAGCAGGGCTCCCGGGACGCTGCGGAGTGGTCCCAAGGTGGCGTCAAGATGGCGGCCCCTGTGGGTCGCACATGGCGGGTGGGGTGTAAGAAGGCATCAAAGATGGCAGCCACCCTGGGTCGCACGTGGCGGGTGAGGTGTAAGATGGCGTCCAAGATGGCGGCCCCCGTGGGTCGCACATGGCGGGTGGCTGCGCGGCAGCTGGGGGTGCCCTGACAGGCAGCAGGAAGCACTGCTGGGCCCAGAAGATCTAGGAGTGGGGGGGGGGGATTGGGCCTGGAAGGCTTTTGCAAAGTGGCCCTTCTCCCCACAGCTGCTACAGGTCGCGTTCCATGCCGGGCAGCATTGTCGGGGGTGATTACTCTGGCCGCAGAAGTAGCACTTTGGGCCTCTGCGAGGTGCAGGCTTGCGTCGCACCCGGGTCGGTTGATGGCTGCGCCTACGAGGCCCATGAGGGTGCCGCGTGGTCGGAGGTGTAGGCCCCCATGTTTTGGGAGGGCACCTCCAGTGAGTTGGAGAGTTGTACTGTCTCTGGGAGGCCGAGTGGCCCCTCTTCTAATAACCGCTGGCGGATATATTTTGCGGCATGCCCGTGACATAGGCGTCCCTGGTCAGCAGATCCACGTGCTGGGAAGCCGATATCACCCGGCAGTTACAGTTCTAGCAGAGTATGCGCAAGGCACACAGGAATTCCGCAAGTGATTCCCCAGGACGTTGGTGTCTCGTGGCGAGGAGGTGCCGAGCATATACCTGGTTAACGGATTTCACGTAATGTCCTTTTAGCAGCGTTATTGCCTCCGCGTACGAGGGGGCGTCCCTGATGAGGTGAAAGACTCTTGGGCTCACCCGTGCATGGAGGACCTTCTTCTTCTGGAGGTCTGTGAAGTCTTCGTTGAAGATTGCGAGGTAGGCCTTGTAGCAGCTTAGCCAGTGTTCAAAAGTCTCTGTAGTGTCAGCTGACTGCGGGTCCAGTTGCAAGCAATCAGGCTTGAGTGAGGAGTTCATCTTGAGTGCAGAATCCATCTTTAGAAATTTAGTGTATTAAATTGATACACCATCAAGAATAGACGACGAGTGATAAACGTAACTGAGGCTTTAATACACTAAACAGCAAGCCTCCTGCCTCTGGACCCTAACTGAGTCCGGAGGCAGAGACTTGCCATTTTTATACAGAAGCCCGAGGGGAGGAGCCACAGGCGGAACCCGCCTGGACAAGCCCACGCATGCACAATACAATACAATACATATAATGCAATAACGTGGTTTGCCACAATACAGTGCAGAAGGAGGCCATTCAGCCCACCAACCCAATTTAAGCCGTACTTCCACCCTATTCTTGAAACCCAATAACTCCTCCTAAACGTTTTGGACACTTAGGGCAATTTAGCATGTCCAATCCACCTAACCTGCACGCCTTAGGATTCTGGGAGGAAACCGGAGCACCTGGAGGAAACCTACACAGAAACGGGGAGTACGTGCAAACTCTGCACAGACGGTGACCCAGCGGGGAATCGAACCTGGGACCCTGGTGCTGTGAAGACACATTGCTAACCACTGTGCTACCGTGCTGCCCTCCACTGTGCTATCTTGCTGCCCTGTGGAGCAGTTGTAAACTTTTTGGGAGTGAGGTGAGGAGAGTGATGAATCTGTGGAATTCACTACCACAAAAAGTATTGAGGCCAAAATGTTGTGTCATTTCAAGGAGGAGTTAGGTGTAGCTCTTGGAGCTAATGGAATCAAGGGATATGAGGGGAAGGCGGGATCAGGGCATTGAACTTGATGATCAGCCATGATCATAATGAATGGCAGAGCAGACTTGAAGGGCTGAATGGGCTCCTGCTGCTTCAATTTTCATGTGTGATTTTTTTGTATGTGGGTGACCTTGCGGCCTTCCCAGTGCAGCAGATTCAAATTCCAGACCCAAGGAATGGAGGAGGCAATGATGGTTAAATCTTCTGGCCAATTTTAACTACTCGACCAGTTTATGCTAGGCAGGAGGGTTAATATCACCTCATACTTTAAAATTGTTAAATGTATTGGATTTTGCCTCCTTAATGGTCCACCACTATTCAATGTGAAGCCCATTGAAGTGACCACAGGCAATGTTTCACATAAAGATTTATACTGTAATAAAACATTTAATTTCAGAATAAAATAACTATGTACCTAATTATTAATAAAGTATTATGTATGATGAATATCTGGTATTTCTATGAATTAAGGCAACGATCAAATATTGGAATTTTTAACTAATCAGTTATAATAGCCATACTTGGCATCACATTGATCTTTAATTGCTTTCAATGTTTAACCATTTCCTCATACCTAAACAATTAGATCACCAAGTACTTTATATTGTTTGTCAGTGTAATGAAAATCCTTTTTGTCGAAGACAAGGGGAGCAGCTTCAACACTGGTCAGGACCCAGCTAATCTGCTTGCGAGTTTGGGTCAGTGCTAAAGTTTTGTTGGTTGTTTACAATGATTGCGCATGAAGAACATTAGGTGGTACCTTGCAAATGTGGATTAGGGCACAGCACACATACGCATCCCCTGGGGATTCATTTTCCCATTGCGAGGAGCATATACTGAGCCTGCTACAGCTTCAGGGTTCTTCAATGATTACAAATAAAAGAAAGATTAAAAAGAAATTGAAAAATCATTCCTGTGCCCTGCTGACTCCACTGTCCTTGTGATCATCCCGCCCAGTTACTCATTCCTACCAGGCACCAGTCAGCCACCAGCAAAGTGGCTGAACATTTGCCCACTCCCAGTGGATGAGCTGTCTGTGGAGGCATGGTAGGCGCCAGCAGCTCATGCAAAACATTTTAATAAAGGCAGAGGGTAGGTTTCCTACCAGCAGGCCTCAGCTCTTTGTGATAACCCCCATGAGGCCCACGGGGAAACTGTCATTGACCTCCCCACGGGGATGTGGGGTATGAGCTTCCCCAGTAGTGGGCGAAGGCTCACACAGCTGGGAAGGGTAAGATCAAGCATAAACATCAACATGATGGCCCAAGCAGGACCATCATGTTGCTTCTCCCTATGACGTGAAAACATCTGCTGCTGTAGCAGACTTACGTTACAATGAAAAAGGTAAATCTAAATATGACTTCAGGATGCTTCAGCTGCTCCAGAAGATTGCCATGCAGCAGTGTGTGGAATTAGGTATCAGAAGTGCCACTTTTTGGGAGACTGAAGACCTTTGACGCAGACCTGGAAGTTAGGCTCAGTGCACAGAGCGTATAAGATACTTCTCCCAGGCCAATGGCATCATGAGAGAAGACGGACAAAAGGTAACCCTCCTAACGGCCATATGGTTGATTAATTGATTGACATTTATCCTCAGCCTTTAGTATTATAAAGTGCTTTATGTACCCAGCTGCTCCAGATTCCAAGTTATTTGATGAGTTGGTTGCACTATTGTCTTAACCATTATGACCCAAAGCTATCAGTTATCATGCAACGGCACCGGTTCAACATGATTGTGTGAACTCTGGGTGAGTCAGTGACTGATTCCTTGACTCTCCTCTGCCCACTGGCAGAGCACTGCGAGTTCAGGACATCCCTATCTGAAATGTTGAGGGATCGGCTTGTGTGTGGAATCAACAACATGGCCAAGCAAAGGAAGCTGTTGGTGGAGTCCACGTTGGATTTAAAATGGGTCATTGAGCTAGCACTGACCCCCGAAAACAGGGAGAAAAGAGTGCAGGAACATCAAGGTTCCACGCGCAATGGGGTCAATAGTGTTGTTAGGCCACTATACCGGACTTCAGTGACATCCTCGGGAAGTGCCCGAATGGCCAAGCCGCCTCCAAAGCGAAAAAAAAAGGTACATTACCACAGTCAGGCTCAAAATTTGGGTGTCACCACAGACCAGCGCCACACCTCTCCAGAGGATGAGAGAGAATTCCGGTAGCATTGCCAGACATGTGGGCACAGAGCACGCAGTTATCAAGGCCACCAGAATCAGCGGAGAGAGTGCTGCCTTGGGCAGGCTATGAGGGCGCTCTGAGCCAGGGCCTTGCATGTGGCCCCACCCGAAGAAGACAACATGATGCATCCCAATCCCAAATGTGGTGCCGATTCGGGTCATGCTGCAGGCGAATGGACATTCCCTGATGTTCAAAATAGACACTGGGGGCGGCATGGTGGTACAGTAGTTAGCACTGCTGCCTCACGGCGCCAAGGACCCGGGTTCAATCCCGGCCTCGGGTCACTGTCCGTGTGGAGTTTGCACATTCTCCCTGTGTCTGCGTGGATCTCACCCCCACAACACAAGATGTGCAGGATTGGTGAGTTTGCCACCTTAAGGAAATTGTAATTTTTTTAAATGAAGGAAATGGACCCCAGGGCCATCATTTTCAACGTTGGCCAATGGACCTTCTGCTGACTCCGCAGAGGAATCTTGCCATGAACTCTGCGTGACACCAAGGCGAGATTGGTGACTTATACTGGTGAACCGCTGAGCGTCGTATCGGGGCGGTTCTGTCCCATGGGGGGTGATGGTACAGAACGCCCCATTGCATTCACTTCCAGAACTCTGGCAGAATGCCGCCATTCTCAGATAGAAAAAGAAGGTTTGGCAGTGTGTGAAGTGTTGGCTAGTGTAGACTTGAGAGATGAACAGACATTTCCAACACTTTTGAAGGTTCAACTCAATTTTATTAACTAACTTCTAACTAACTAACACACGATGACTGTGGGTCTAAATGATGCTAATTTAAACTAGAGACCAAAGCCTTGTCTGAACCAGTTGATTCTCTCAGCACGTGGTGTGAGTCTGTAATGGGCTGGATGAGTTCTTGTTCCACTGAGAGGCAGCACCCAGAATAAGCGGGAACCGTGGTGCCCTCTGCCTTTATAGTGTGTGTATTCTAACTGGTGATTGGCTGCGGTGTTTGTACATGTTGATTGGTCCCTGTGTGTGTCCATCAGTGTGTGTCTGCACCATGATATACTGGTGTATATTGTGACAGTGTGGTTTGCAGTAAAGATATTTCATCACTATGTATACGAGTGGTACTTCTTCATCATCACCAACCGAAAGCCTCCTGGGCCTCATTCAGGAGGACCAGTGGATTCTTCCCATAGCTTCAGCCCGAATTCAGCGCTGGGCACTCTTACTCGCAGCAAAAGTATCATGACTATCGCAAGCCAGGACAGAGTTTTCAGCCAGGGGCCACAGTTTACACCCACAATTTCAGAGATGGTGCACTCTGGCTCCTAGGGGTCATATTGGAGAATACAGGGCCTGTTAAACTGGGTCAAGATCTAAGGGAAGACCCTGCATGAATATATGAACCACCTAAAGAAGTGAGTGCGCGCACTAGAGGATGGCTGACCTAGGATGTTGCTCCTTAACTGAGAACCACTGACTTCCGGTTGCGGCTATGCGGAGCTCCCGCCAGGAACGGACTTTTGGCCTCTTTTAAGGGCCTCCAGCGGTACTTGCTCGACGGTTCCCGACGTGGGAAGGTGTCTGCAGTGGATCCCCAGTGGTCTATGGTCTTGACCAGGAATGGGGCCAGCAAAATAGCGGTGGCAGCGCCCAAGAAAAAGCGAGGGAAAAGAATCAAGATAGCGGCCAGCGGAGGCCTCGAGGAATGGAGGCAGTGGGTGCAGGAGCAGCAGGAGACTCTCCAGGGCTGTTTTCAGGAGCTAAAGATGGAGCTGCTGGACACGCTGAAGGCGAATGCGGACAAGCTGCTGGCGACGCAGGCAGCCCAGGGGATGGAGATCCGGGAGCTCCAACAACAAGCCTCCGAAAGAGAGGATGAGGCCTCGGTCCTCGCGGTAAAGGTGGAGATGCACGAGACGCTCCATAAGAAGTGGCAGGAGCGGTTTGAGGAGATGGAGAACCGGTCGAGGCGGAAAAATTTGCGGATCCTGGGCCTCACGGAGTGGCTGGAGGGGTCAGACCTGGGGGCCTATGTGGTCATTTTGTTGAACTCGCTGATGGGAGCTGGGTCCTTCCAGGGGCCCCTGGAGCTGGAGGGGGCCCACAGAATACTGGCCAGGAGGCCCAAGCCGAATGAGCCGCCACGGGAAGTGCTGGTGCGGTTCCACCGGTTCGCTGACTGAGAGTGCGTGCTTAGGTGGGCCAAGAAGGAGCGGAGCAGCAAGTGGGAGAACACGGTAGTGCGGATCTACCAGGACTGGAGTGCGGAGGTGGCTAAGCGGAGGGCCGGGTACAACCGGACGAAGGCGGTGCTCCACAGAAAGAGCATGAAGTTTGGCATGTTACAGCTGGCGCGTCTGTGGGTTACATTTAAGGACCGGCACTTTTATTTTGAGTCCCCGGAGGAGGCGTGGGCCTTTGTGCAGGCCGAGAAGTTGGACTCTGACTGAGGGTCGGGGGTTTGTAAATAACTGTGTTAACTTTTGGTGGGACGGGTCTCTGGGTTATGCTGTTCTATGCTGCTTTAAGCTGGTTGTGTGTTGGTTCTTGGGCGGGTGGGGTGCTGTCTTTTTTTGCGTGGGCGGGGTCGGGCAGAGGGAAGGCGTGGGCTTTTCTTCTGCTTCCTGCGCTGAGGGTGGATGGGGGCGGGGTCAGCAGAAGTTAGCTGGCTCATGGGAGAGCTATGGTGGGAGTAACGCGGCTGGGAGGGGTCCTAGCCTGGGGGTGGGGGAGATGGGGGAGTACCGGGTTGCCGCTGAAGTGGCCAGGAAGGAACTGGAGTATGCAGGGGCGGCCGGGGTGGGGGTTTGCCGCCGTGGGGAACGGGCCGATCGAGGGGCGCTGGCCTGTGGCGGGCAGGGGACGGGTTATGGCTAGTCGGCAGGGGAGGGGGGCAGGGAGCCCTCTGATCCAACTGATAACTTGGAATGTGAGGGGGGCTGAATGGGCCAGTCAAATTGGCCCGGGTGTTTACGCACCTGAAGGGGCTGAAGGAGGACGTGGCTATGCTCCAGGAGACGCACCTGAAGGTGGCGGACCGGGTCAGACTGAGGAAGGGCTGGGTAGGCCAGGTGTTTAATTCGGGGCTGGATGCAAAAAATCGGGGGTGGCGATTCTGGTGGGAAAAAGGGTATCGTTTGAGGCGTCAAAGGTGGTGGCTGACAGTGGAGGGAGGTATGTGATGGTGAGCGGCAAGTTGCAAGGGGAGCGGGTGGTGCTGGTGAATGTCTATGCCCCAAATTGGGACAATGCGGGTTTTATGCGGCGCATGTTGGGCCGCATTCCGGATCTAGAGATGGGGGGCCTGATACTGGGGGGGGACTTTAATACAGTGCTGGATCCCCCATTAGATCGATCCATGTCCAGGACGGGCAGGAGGCCCGCGGCGGCTAAGGTGTTGAGGGGGTTTATGGACAAGATGGGAGGGGTGGATCCTTGGAGGTTCGCGAGGCCGAGGGCCAGGGAGTATTCATTTTTTTCCCACGTGCATGAGGCCTATTCCCAGATCGGCTTTTATGTCCTGAGCAATGGGCTGATTTCGAGGGTGGAGGATGCTGGGTATTCGGCCATAGTCATTTCGGACCATGCCCCGTACTGGGTAGACCTTGAGCTGGGGGAGGAGAGGGAACAGCGCCCGCTTTGGCGCCTGGAGGTGGGACTGCTGGCGGATGAGAAGGTGGGCGGGCGGGTTCGGGGGTGTATCAAGAGGTACTTAGAGGCCAATGATAATGGGGAGGTCCGGGTGGAGACGGTTTGGGAGTCATTGAAGGCAGTGATTAGAGGGGAGTTGATTTCCATATGAGCCCATAGGGAGAGGGGCGAGCAGAGAGAGAGGGAGAGATTGGTGGGGGAGTTGGTGAGGGTGGACAGGTGATACGCGGAGGCTCCGGAGGAGGCACTGTTGAGGGAGCGACGTAACCTTCAGGCCAAGTGCGACTTGCTGACCACCGGAAAGGCGGAAGCTCAGTGGAGGAAGGCACAGGGAGCGGTGTACGAATATGGGGAGAAGGCGAGTAGGATGCTGACGCATCAGCTATGTAAGCGAGCCGTGGCCAGGGAGATTGGTGGAGTGATGGATAGGAGAGGCAATGTGGTGCGAAGGGGGGTGAACATTAATGGGGTCTTCAGGGACTTTTATGGGGAATTGTATCGGTCCGAGCCCCCGGTGGAGGAGGTGGAGGAGGGGGGGGGGATGGGGTGTTTTTTGGATAGACTGAGATTTCCGAAGGTGGAGGAGGGACAGGTGGAGGGACTGGGGGCGCCGATTGAGCTGGAGGAGCTGGTCAAAGGGATAGGCAGCATGCAGTCTGGGAAGGCGCCGGGGCCGGATGGGTTTCCGGTCGCATTTTACAAAATGTATGCAGACCTGTTGGGCCCCCTGTTGGTTAGGACCTTTAACGAGGCAAGGGAGGGGGGGGGGGGGGGGCTTTGCCCCTGATTATGTCATGGGCTCTGATTTCCTTGATCCTTAAACGGGACAAGGACCCCCTGCAGTGTGGATCATATAGGCCAATCTCGTTATTAAATGTGAATGCCAGGCTGTTGGCGAAGATCTTGGCCACAAGGATAGAGGACTGTGTGCTGGGGGTCATTCATGAGGACCAGGCGGGGTTTGTGAAGGGAAGGCAGCTGAACACCAATATACGTAGGCTTCTGAATGTTATAATGATGCCAGCGGTAGAAGGGGAGGCGGAGATAGTGGTAGCATTAGACGCGGAGAAAGCCTTTGATAGTTGAGTGGGGGTACTTGTGGGAGGTGCTGGAAAGGTTTGGGTTCAGGGAGGGGTTTGTCAGTTGGGTGAGGCTGCTATATGAAGCCCCGATGGCGAGCGTAGCCACGAATAGGAGGAGATCGGAGTACTTTCGGTTGTATCGGGGGACGAGGCAGGGGTGTCCCCTGTCCCCTTTGCTCTTTGCGTTGGCAATTGAGCCCCTTGCCATGGCATTGAGGGAGTCGAGGAACTGAAGGGGTCTGGTGCGGGGTGGGGAGGAGCACCGAGTGTCATTATATGCAGATGACTTGTTGTTTATGTGGCGGACCCAGTGGGGGGAATGCCGGAGGTGATGCAGATCCTTAGGGAATTTTGAGGCTTTTCTGGGTACAAGCTCAACCTGGGTAAGAGTGAGCTGTTCGTCGTGCACCCGGGGGATCAAAAGGCGGGGATTGATAGGCTCCCGCTGAAAAGGGCAGGGAGGAGCTTTCGGTACCTGGGAGTCCAGGTGGCCCTGTCCATTACCCACTTACGCACCATCGCTGCGTTGGCAGCCCAGTACTACCCACAGAGGTTGGGCAGCGCCAGCCCCCCCCCCCCTATCCCTGCCCCGCTTTGCATCCCTAGTAGCCCGGCGGAGGATTTTGCTTCAATGGAAGGATGCGAGGCCCCCAAGCGTGGAGGCCTGGATCAATGATATGGCAGGGTTCATCAAATTGGAGAGGGTGAAATTTGCCCTGAGGGGATCAGTACAGGGGTTCTTTCGGCGGTGGCAGCCTTTCCTGGACTTCCTGGCAGAACGGCAGGAAAATAGGCCGGCAGCAGCAGCATCCCGGGGGAGGGGAGGGGAGGGGAGAGGAGAGGAGGGGATGGAGGGGAGAGGAGGGGGCCCTTCACAAGCTTAACCTCACTAGGCTGGTGGAGCAAATGGAGGAGGAGTTTAAAAGATGGGACATGTTGCCGCTGTCGCTGGCGGGCAGGGTGCAGTCTGTCAAGGTGACGGTGCTCCCAAGGTTTTTGTTTCTGTTCCAGTGCCTCCCCATCCTTATCCCGAATACTTTTTTTAGGAGGGTCAACAGGAGTATTACGGGATTTGTATGGGCATATGGGACTTCGAGGGTGAGAAGGGTGTTTTTGGAGCGGGGCAGGGATGGGGGGGGGGGGGGGGGGGCTGGCGCTGCCCAACCTCTGTGGGTACTACTGGGCTGCCAACGCAGCGATGGTGCGTAAGTGGGTAATGGACGGGGCAGGGGCAGCATGGAGGAGGATGGAGATGGCGTCCTGCGTGGACACGAGCCTGGAGGCGCTGGTAACGGCGCCATTGCCGCTCCCTCCAACGAGGTATACCACGAGCCCGGTGGTGGCGGCTACCCTCAAAATTTGGGGGCAATGGACACGGCATGGGGGGAGGTGGGGGGCTCGATGGAGTCCCCGATACGGGGGAACCACCGGTTCGTACCAGGAAGCATCGATGGCGGGTTTCTTGGCTGGCACAGGGTAGGTATTAGGATGTTAGAGGGACCTGTTTGTGGATGGGAGGTTTGCGAGCCTGGGTGAGTTAGAGGGGAAGTTTGGGCTCCCCTGGGGAACATGTTTAGGTACATGCAGGTTAGGGCGTTTGCCAGGCGGCAGGTGGAGGGGTTCCCTCTGCTGCCCCCACGTGGGGTACGGGACAGGGTGCTCTCGGGGGTGTGGGTTGGAGGAGGGAGGATTTTGGACGTGTACCACATCATGCAGGAGGTGGATGAGGCCTCGGTGGAAGAGCTGAAGGGTAAATGGGAGGAGCTGGGTGAGGAGATTGAGGATGTGACGTGGGTGGATGCCCTGGAGAGAGTGAATGCCTCCTCTTCCTGTGCGAGGCTTAGCCTCATACAGTTCAAGGTGCTGCATAGGGCCCACATCACTGGGACGAGGATGAGTAGGTTTTTCGGGGGCGAAGACAGGTGTGCTAGGTGCTCGGGGAACCCAGCGAACCACGTTAGGGAGGGGAGGGAGGGGGGAGGGAGGGGAGGGGAGAGAGGGAGGGGAGGGGGTTTGTTTCGGGGAGGGGATAAATGTGTATATGTGTTTATTGAATATGCCGGGTGTTTATCTATTTCTTCTTTTTGTAGTTACTGGGGGTGGGGTTTGGATTTGGGGGTTAGTGTGTTTTTCTTTTCGTTGTTGTTAATACTGGTTTCTTGTTGTTATTTTCTGTTTTTGATATGTTTTGGAACATCTCAATAAAAATTATTTTAAAAAATAAACTGAGAACCACTCTTTCGCCAAGGCATGAAACCCACCATGGCCTCATGCCTGGACCATCAGGACGACGCCGACTCAGGCTGATAGATGGACACCGAGACCTCCGGACAGGTGGATGATGCTGAGTCTGGGGCCGAAATCCCAGCAATAACCCTCTGGTCAACTACAAACTGTTACACATCTCCTGAACAGACCCAGCGCAAGCAGAGGCACAGCGATATGTGAAGTGACGCAGAAGGCCTCCTCAAATGGTTGCAAAGGGGAAACTTTCACTCTTGGGCGAAGGACGGGTGAAATAACCCCATGAAGCACACGGGACTTGTGGAATTCGAGCTTCCCTGGTAGAGGGCAGAGGCCAACCCAACTGGCGCTCGTAGGATCGAGCATAAAAGTCGGCACGAGCAGAGACCAGCCTGTTGGTTGTCGGAATGCGGACTGTGATTGTAGATAGTTACTGCCCTGGGCAGACTTTTGTTACTTTAAATCAATCCTATGTTCATTCTACTGCTGGTTTCCTGGTCATTAAACTCTCCAAATTGGGTATGTGCTACTGGAGAAACATTGGTTGTGGGCCTGCAAATTGAGCAGTAACGAATCTCTACTCGGTACTTTGTTGCAGACAAGACAAAACCCCTTGACTGAAAGGTTGGGAATAATCTCATCCCAGTTACACTGTAACAAATGTGAGGTTATCCATTTTGGTAGGAATAACAGCAAACGGGATTATTATTTAAACAATAAAATATTAAAGCATGCCGCTGTGCAGAGAGACCTGGGTGTGCTAGTGCATGAGTCACAGAAAGTTGGTTTACAGGTGCAACAGGTGATTAAGAAGGTAAATGGAATTTTGTCCTTCATTGCTAGAGGGATGGGGTTTAAGACTAGGGAGGTTATGTTGCAATTGTATAAGGTGTTAGTGAGGCCACACCTGGAGTATTGTGCTCAGTTTTGGTCTTCTTACTTGAGAAAGGACATACTGGCGCTGGAGGGTGTGCAGAGGAGATTCACTCGGTTAATCCCAGAGCTGAAGGGGTTGGATTATGAGGAGAGGTTGAGTAAACTAGGACTGTACTCGTTGGAATTTAGAAGGATGAGGGGGGATCTTATAGAAACATTTAAAATTATGAAGGGAATAGATAGGATAGATGCGGGCAGGTTGTTTCCACTGGCGGGTGAAAGCAGAACTAGGGGACATAGCCTCAAAATAAGGGGAAGTAGATTTAGGACTGAGTTTAGGAGGAACTTCTTCACCCAAAGGGTTGTGAATCTATGGAATTCCTTGCCCAGTGAAGCAGTTGAGGCTCCTTCATTAAATGTTTTTAAGGTAAAGATAGATAGTTTTATGAAGAATAAAGGGATTAAGGGTTATGGTGTTCGGGCCGGAAAGTGAAGCTGAGTCCACAAAAGATCAGCCATGATCTCATTGAATGGCGGAGCAGGCTCGAGGGGCCAGATGGCCTACTCCTGCTCCTAGTTCTTATGTTCTAATACCGAAACTTGTTTCAAAATGTAAGCAAATTCGGAGCCAAAGTACTTAAACGTAAAATAAATAATGTAAAATTAAAATTAAGCTCGTCAAAATAGAACTAAGGGATGATAAAGAAGTCAAACAGGGGAAGAAATAGAAGTTAGGTGCAGTTAAAATATTTGATAGCCTTTTACTATCCTTTAATTCTGCAGAATTAATTTTAATTCTCACAATACATTAATCAAATTTTACTCATGACAACTGATGAAACTTTAAAAACATCAGGAATACAGAATTCTACAGAGCTGTCTACAATGTTTGGGTGAAATGTATTTTATTAACCAAAGCAAAATATCTAATCAAAATATAATTCATACTTAGTGTAACAGGTTAAAGAAGTTTAAAGGATTTTTAGTAACTAGAATCTAAGGTGAATAATGAGGCATTAAACAGAGATGTGCAAATAACAGATTAGACTTTCTAAAAGTGTGAACTGAGTCACCTGCCGTTAGACTAATTCTTGATTGTACGGTTGCAAAGCTTTGCACTTAAAGTCGATTTTTAATCTTTATTAGTAAACAACAACATTTCAAATTCTGATCATTTATGCATCCTAGATTAAAATTATAATTCTCAACTCTTGAACATGTCCTTTCAATGTTATTGTCGAATATACACATCTGCCAATACTCCCACCCTGAATCAGATTCTCCCACTTTGGAACTACACTTCCATCTCCCACACAGGTAATATTTCTCTTACTTTCTAAGCTCAGGCTAAAATTCACAATATAATTATCCTGTTGCAATTATTCATACTGGTAGAATGACTCATAGAGCCTTTTATCATCATAGTATTTATTGTGTTTTGGCTGTTCAGCCTAAAAAGAAAGTGGCCTCAAAATTATGTAACTATGAAAGTGTATAGAATTATGATATAGATCATTTTATAGACTTTCATCTTTACAATTGGGGTTTAGTCACCAGGTTGATGACATCAGTCTCAATTTATGACTCAACGGAATAGGCTGTGCGAAGGCTGCCATCTTCCACATCAACAAGGTGGCTTCAGCCTTGATAAAACTTGGAATGTCAAATGGGGGACACAAGATGTCACAAGCAAACACCTTGTGAAAGAACCAATGTAGAAGATCCCTGGCTTCAAACCTCCACAAAGCTCATGAACAATCCTAAATCATACCCAGACAAACTATGGCAGACATGAACACTTAACGCACAAGTGGATCACTGTTCACTGAATAGCTGTGATCACCAAGGACAGATGAAGTGATATGAGTCAATGCCTGATTCACACATACAAAGGAGGAATTACAGCAATATACTTTGTTACTTCTGATGTAATTAACGAGCGTAATTGCCTGAATGTAAAATCATAATAATTGTTTAGTTTTAAGACGCATGCCTGAAGCACTACTGATGGGGTGTTGTTGGGGCCTATGGCATTAGTTGTGTCCAACCCTTCAGTCATTTCTTGATATAATGTGGAATGATTTCAGCATCTGTGTTGCTGAAGATCTCGAAGAAGGCTGAAATGCATCATCCATTTGGCACTTATGGCTGAAGGTGGTTGATGAGAATGGGGCCTCTTCCTCCTAATAGTTCATTAATTGACCATTACTATTCACGAATGGATGTGGCAGAACTGAAGAGCTTTGATCTGATCCATTTGTCTGGGATTTTGTAGTTCTGCCTATAACATGCTGCTTCTGCTTTAGCATGCATGGAGCATTATCGCTTGGCACCTCATTTTTAGGTATGCCTGATGTGTTCTTCAGATACTCTCCTACACTCCTCATTGTATCAGGGGTTTTCCCATAGTTTGATGGTAATGGTAGAGCGAACAATATGAATATGTAAGACCATGTGGCTACAGATTGTGGTGGAATATAGTTTTACTGTTCTTTAGGGTCCATAGCACCACGTGGATGAGCACTTTTGAGTTGCCTGATCTTTTCTGAATTATCCCATTTATCAAGGTGGTAGTGCCGCACAACACAATAGAGAGTATGTTCAGTGAGAGTATGGGAGTTTATTTCCACAAGCACTGTACAGTGGTCACCCCTACCAACACTGTCACGGACTGATTCATCTGCACCAGGTAGATTGATGACCATCAAGTCAAGTACTTTTTGTTAGTTCTCTCACCATTTGCTGATGGTCTAAAAATAAAAGAACATTTTCAAGTATCAATTTTAGTAAGGACCCCATTAACTGCTAGAAAACTACAGTTTTTATTTGCTTCTATAACAAAGCACATCAAAGGCATAATTGAACTGGGGTGGATTGACATTCAGGTCAACAAGGCCATCTGGCTTTTCAGATACCTAACCAATTATCAAAAGTTCATTTATAAATTAAATAACAAAATTTGTGGAAAACTATATTTCTCTGAGAATAATTATTCAATGCAAGCCAAAAGGTCCTCCCTTCCAAACTTATTTCATTCATCATTATTTGCTAAGCCAGTGCATTCCACCTCTTCTTGATGTGATTTATCCATTACTTCTTTGACCCCTCTGTTAATGACAGCTGCCATTGCCTCCCAGTAATATTAAGTGTGACTTTTCCGACAATGCACTTCTTACAAGATGATTTTCTTCATTGAGGTAATATTGTTAATTCCACTTCTTGGGAAACAGGAGGATTGTTCTCAAGTACTGATACACATTATCACATAGTGGGAGGGCAACATTTAATTCTCACCTTCCTCTTACTTCCCACTCTGAAGTGTAGCAACAGAGAAATCTCAAGCTGAGGCCACATGTGTTCATGTGCACCACTGAACAGAAGGAAATTTAAGCACTTAGAAGGTAAAATTAAAATGTCTTTCCAGTTTGGGAAATAACTTACGACCCATCTGCCTTCCCAACAGAGACACTGTAATAATATTTCAATTTCAATAACAACTTATCAAATTCACATGTTTCAAAACACTTCACACAATTAATTCCTTTTGAAGTACACACTCTCAGCAGTAAAAGTATAAAGCCAGACAGATGAAAAGAAAATTCCAGGGAATAATGTAGACACAAATAGTCGACCAGATTTTGCTGGAGAAGGATATTCAACAATTTCAGCTCTTTGGCTGGTTCTTACACCCTGCAGTTTAAATAAAATGTTGTCCACAAATTGCTGACAATGTGAACTGATCAGGGTGAAGCAAAGGAAGCAGAGCACATTTGGCCCTAGTGAACAGGGAAACTAAAAGTATGTGTGGTGATATGAGTGGGAGCACTGCCATTGGTGCAAAGCATTGGTTTCCCATTGGCTCTGGCTGGTCATGTGCCTCTCGTCTGATTGGCTGGGGCTAGTCATGTGACTGCTCACCAATTGGTCGAGAGGCAAGTAGACCCCGCCTCCGAGGCGGGGTATAAGTACCCAGATTTCCTGGCGGTCAGCCTTTCTCTGTAGTCGACCACCGGGCTAACAACTAGCTGATTAAAGCCACAGTTTGGATCTTCATCGAGTCTCGCGTCCAATTGATGGTTCATCAATTTAATCAGCTAGAATTTTGGAATGGAGCTACGCATCAAGCCTGACTGCCTCCGCACCAGTCCGCATGCCTCAAATGCGCCTGCAATCTTTAAACATTGACAGGCGTGTTTCAACAGTTACCTGATAACTGTAGCCAGTAAGCCCACCAAGGAGCAGAATCTCCACATCCTCCACTCGTGCGTGGGCACGGCGGCATATTCAATGATTGAGGACAAAGGTGATTATGATGCGGCCATGGATATCCTGAAAGGACACTTTCTCCGGCCGGTCAGCGAAATATACGCACGGCATCTCCTGACGACTAGACAGCAGTTCCCTAGTGAGTCACTCGACGAATTCTACCAGGCCCTCACACCTCTAGGGAGAATGTGCGCCTGTCCCAAGTTTCGGTGACTGAGCACATGGAACTTTTAATTAGAGACGCTTATGTTGCCGGCATGCAATCCTCCTCTATCCACCAACGATTGCTGGAGAAGAACGCCCTTAGCCTAGCTGAGGCACGGACCCTTGCAACCTCCCTGGAGGTCGCCGACCTGAACGCCCGCGCATACGCCCCCGGCCGCGCAGCAACTCCCTGGACCTCGTGGCACGCGCCACCCCCATCCTCCGCTGACCCCGACCCCCCCCCAGGCCTGCGCTGCGGAACGCTCCAACAAGCTATCGGGGCCCCGCTGCTATTTTTGTGGCCTCTCTAAACACCCCCGCCCGTACTCCCCGGCCCGCTCCGCTTTGTGTAAGAGCTGCGGGAAGAAGGGTCACTACGCGGTTGTCTGCCAGACCAAGTCGGTCGCTGCTGTTCCGTGCAGCGACCGCGGACCCCCCCCCGGGCCCCCCTTGGGCCCCGCGCCGCACACCGACCTCTCCGGCCCGCCTCCCGGCCCCCGCAACAGGCCCACGGTCCTCCCGACCCCCACTTTCGGCTGCCCCGACAAGCCCGCAGACGCCACTGACACTGCCCCAAGCTGCCACGAGGTTCCCACGGGCGCCGCCATCTTGGGTCCCGGACGCCACGTGCAGGTCATGGGCGCCGCCATATTGGGGCCTCGGCTCCACGTGCGGGTCCTGGGCGCCGCCATCTTGGGACCCCGATTCCACGTGCGGGTCCTGGGCGCTGCCATCTTGGGCCAACATGGAAGGCCCTGCCAGCGATTACTCTGCCACCAAGGATGACCTGGAACTCTCGCCACGACTGGCTTCCATCACACTCGACCAGTCGCGACCACGCTCGTTCGCCAAGACTACGACAACGATCAAGCTCAGCGGACACAAGACGAAATGCCTACTGGACTCCGGGAGCACGGAATGTTTTGTCCACCCCGACACAGTAAGACGCTGCGCACTCCCCATCCACCCAGTTAAGCATAAAATCGAATTGGCCTCGGGTTCGCACTACATCCAAATCACCGAGTGCTGCATAGCGGACCTCACGGTCCAGGGGAGGGTTTTCAAAAACTTCAAACTCCTCATTCTCCCCAGTCTATGTGCTCCGCCACTCTTGGGCCTGGATTTCCAGTGCAACCTGCAGAGCTTAACCTTCCAATTCGGCAGTCCTATTCCCCCCCTTACTGTCTGCAGCCTCGCGTCCCTCAAACTGGACCCACCTTCCTTGTTTGCTAATCTCACCCCAGATTGTAAACCTGTCGGCACTCGGAGCAGACGATACAGTACCCAGGACTGGACCTTCATCGGGTCCAAGGTCCAGAGGCTCCATAAGGAAGGAGTTATCGAGGCCAGCAACAGTCCCTGGCGAGCCCAAGTGCTGATAGTTCGGACTGGGGAGAAAAACCGGATGGTCATTGATTACAGTCAGACCATCAACAGGTTTATGCAGCTGGACGCGTACCCTCTCCCCCGTATTTCCGACCTGGTTAACAGGATCGCGAAATACCGAGTCTTTTCCACGGTGGACCTTAAGTCCGCCTACCACCAGCTCCCCATCCGCGCGAGTGACCGCAAGTACACCGCGTTTGAGGCAGATGGGCGCCTCTACCACTTCCTCAGGGTTCCATTTGGTGTCACAAATGGGGTTTCGGTCTTCCAACGGGAGATGGACCAAATGGTCGACAAGCATGGGTTAGGGGCTACCTTCCCGTACCTCGATAACATCACCATCTGCGGCCATGACCAGCAGGACCATGACATCAACCTTCAAAAATTCCTCCGAACCGCGAAACTCCTTAATTTAACCTACAATAAGGATAAGTGCATGTTTAGCACCGACCGTCTAGCCATCCTCGGCTACGTAGTGCGTAACGGAGTGATAGGCCCTGAACGCATGCATCCCCTGATGGAACTCCCTCTCCCAAACGCTGCCTGGGCTTCTTCTCCTATTACGCCCAGTGGGTCCCCAACTACGCCGACAAAGCCCGCCCCCTCATCCAGTCCACTTCCTTTCCTCTATCGATGGAGGCCCGCCAGGTCTTTAGCCGCATAAAAGCAGATATCGCAAAGGCCACGATGCATGCTATCGACGAGTCCCTCCAATTCCAGGTCTAGAGCGACGCATCTGACGTAGCTCTGGCGGCCACCCTGAACCAAGTGGGCAGACCCGTGGCCTTCTTCTCACGAATCCTCCACGCTTCCGAAATCCGCCACTCCTCGGTGGAAAAGGAGGCACAGGCCATAGTCGAAGCTGTGCGATATTAGAGGCACTATCTGGCCGGCAGGAGGTTTACCCTCCTCACAGACCAACGGTTAGTGGCTTTCATGTTCGATAATGCACAGAGGGCCAAGATCAAGAATGACAAGATCTTGCGGTGGTGGATCGAGTTGTCCACGTATAACTACGATATCTTTTATCATGCTGGTAAGCTCAACGAGCCTCCTGATGCCCTGTCCCGCGGTACCTGCGCCAGCGCGCAGATTGACCGCCTCCGCTCCCTCCACACGGACCTCTGCCATCCAGGGGTCACCCGTTTTTACCACTTTATTATGACCCGCAAACTGCCCTACTCCGTTGAGGAAGTCAGGACCGTCACCAGGGACTGCCAGGTCTGCGCCGAGTGCAAACTGCACTTCTACCGCCCTGAACGAGCGCATCTGATCAAGGCATCCCGCCCCTTTGAACGTCTCAGTACAGACTTCAAGGGTTCCCTCCCCTCCAACAACCGGAACACATATTTCTTGAGTGTTATTGACGAATACTCCCGCTTCCCTTTCGCCATTCCCTGTCCCGACATGACCACAACAACCGTCATAAAGGTCCTCCTATCCATCTTCTCCCGTTCGGTTACCCCGCGTACATCCACAGCGACCGGGGGTCCTCCTTTCTGAGTGACGAACTGCGTCAGTTCCTGCTCAGCAGGGGCATCGCCTCTAGCAGGATGACCAGTTATAACCCCCGGGGTAACGGTCAGGTCGAGCGGGAGTATGGCACCATTTGGAAAACCATCCTGCTGGCCCTACGGTCCAGAGATCTCCCTATCCCCCGTTGGCAAGAGGTCATCCCCGACGCCCTTCACTCAATCCGGTCTCTCCTCTGTACTACCACTAATCAAACACCTCATGAACGTCTTCTTGCTTTCCCTGGGAAGTCGTCCTCAGAATCCCCTCTCCCGACCTGGCTGGCCACTCCCGTGCCCATCTTGCTCCGGAAGCATGTGCGGGTGCACAAGTCCGACCCGTTGGTTGAGCGAGTCGAGTTACTCCACGCCAACCCACAGTATACGTACGTGGAGTATCCCGACGGTTGGCAGGATACGGTCTCGCTCCGGGACCTGGCACCCACCGGCGTGCGGCCCTCTCCTCTTCCATCAACACCCTCCCCCCAACCCCAATTCCCCCCAGCGCCCCCCTCGCCCCCATGACCCAGCGCATATACCCCCCCTTCCCTGATTACAGCGTCTCCACCACCGGCCCGGGGTATGGAGACACATCTACAACCGACGCTCCCGGAGGCAAGGACGACCATCGGCCCAACGTCACCGGCTCCACTGCGACGGTCCACCAGAATATCACGGGCACCCGACAGGCTGATCGTGTCCATCTGATGTAACCATGGGACTTTATTGGACTCTATTGTAATTTATTTTGCATCCTAATATAGTATGTAGTATTGTTTATTTTGCCATGAGCCAGTGGGCAGCCCATATCTTCTCGATTATCTCTACTCATACCACCAGTCCTCAGACCCCCCCCCTCTCTCTTCCCCTGACAGCCTCCCCTCGCCTTCTTTCTCCACAAGGGGTGAATGTGGTGATATGAGTGGGACCACTGCCATTGGTGCAGAGCATTGGTTTCCCATTGGCTCTGGCTGGTCATGTGCCTCTTGTCTGATTGGCTGGGACTAGTTATGTGACTGCTCACCAATTGGTCGAGAGGCAAGTAGACCCCGCCTCCGAGGCGGGGCATACGTACCCAGGTTTCACGGCGGTCGGCCTTTCTCTGTAGTCGACCACCGGGCTAACAACAAGCTGATTAAAGCCACAGTTTGGATCTTCATCGTGTCTCGCGTCCAATTGATGGTTCATCAGTATGTACCTTTAACCAAACAGGTTTGAGGATTGGAAACAAACACACGGCGGAGGTGGGTTACAGTGGATGAATTCAATTTCAAGTCAGGTACAGAAAGAGAAATAAAGAGAGAGGGAAAGAAAACTGTATTGTGAGAGCGAGAAGAAAAGAGGTAGAATGGAAATGTAAGGAAAGAGTTCTCGGGGGCAGTTTTCAGCCCACGTTAGCTGTCAGCGAGAATTGTGATGCAAGTGCAATTCTCACTGGCTAGATTACTTTTCCCAATTTTCCAGGCCTCTTGGCGGTAAAGTTACAGGAAGGTCAGAAACTTCATTGAAATGCATTATCCCCTTATTAGCGAGCCCTCCCTCCAGGACTTCACCCTCTCACTGAATATTCATTAGGCATCAGCGTAATGCCAGCACAATTTACAACAACTGTATAAAAATAAAAATTGCCAACCTCATCTCCGAAAGGCCCCCCCCCTCCCCCTCTTGCGCAAGGGGGAGAATGAGTGCAGTCAGAATTAATCTCCACATTCAGGCTGAACTTTGAAGCCTGAGGGCATGAGCTGTCTGGAAGTTCAAGGCTGGTCATGGAGAACAGGCTGTCAGGGATTGTGGCTGGCTGGCTGGTTAAATTGGAAGGCTAGTTTAATCCACAGTTCACGACAGCTATGGTAATAATGGTGCTCTCCAAGGATGAACTTCACTGCAAATTGCAATGTTTACATGCGTCTGGTCTGCCTCGCCTGTCACAAAAGGACGCCTATTGCCTAATTAGCTGCCTGACCCTTCCTTGAAGAGTCAAATGTGATCGAGCAGCAGCAGTGACATCAATGTGCCGCTGCAAACAGATGGGACTACCAGCCTGCAGAGGAAGGGGAGGCAGAGCCAGGTGATCTTCTGGGAGCAGTGTCATATATGGCAGAGCCTCGGAGGAGACACTACCGGCTGCAGGTATACGGCTGTAGAACTTCCTACCTCCAGATGTCAGAGGTCCAGTGGCAGATAAAACTGCATCTGTCCTGGGGAATGTGGCCCACCTGTGCCAGGTGATGCAAGAGTTGGAACCACATGGACTGGGAGGTCACCATTGCCTGTGCTGCTGAACCTCTCTGCCAGCAGCTTATTTCAGGGCTGCATGGGTGATCTGTCCGGCATCTCCCAGTCAACCACATGCAAGTACATAAGAGAGGTCACAGATGCACTATTTGTGAGAGCCCACATGTACAATCACTTGGACCCAGACCAGGAGAGCCAAGACATCAGGAACATGCACTTCATCCACATAGATCCATGTTCCCAGTTGCAGGGTGTTATCAACTGTACCCATGTGGCTCTGCACTCTCTATGGTGGCATGGGGAACCATTTGCGAACCATGAGGGATATCACTCCCACAAGGTCCAAATCACCTGTGACCACACAATGTGCATTATGAATGTGTGTGTTCACCTTTCTCAGGGAGTGTCCATTATTGTTACGCCTTGGGATGCTCGCAGGTCCCATCCATTTCAGAGGAAGAGCAGTGCCTGGAGTGTCGGCTCCTCGGAGACAGAGGGTACCCATTTAGGAGATGGCCGATAACGCCAGTGCAGAGGCCACACACACGGCTGAGACTCACGACATGAGGTTCATGCATCAACTTGTGCACTGTTCGAGCTGGCGATTGGCCTGCTCATGGTACAGTTCCGGTGCCTTGACCAGTTGGAGAGAGCCCTCCAATACAGACCCCCATAGTGATGCACTCTGCACAACCTGGCACTGCAGCTGGGAGAACTGCTGGACAAGGAAGAGATGGAGGAGTGCCTCATCTCCTTGGGTGTGGAGGATGTTGAGGAGTTCGGAGGAAGCGGAGGAAGGACGTTGAGCAATGGCTCATGGGGCACAGGGCTGGGGACGCCCTCTTAAACTCTCGTTCTTGAATGACCAGGACTAGGGTGTGAAGAGCTCTCCCAATTGGATCTGACATTGGATCTGACATTCTGACACCACTGTGGTGCCTGCGGTGGCTACATTCATGGGCAGGATGATAAAGTGACTGTCAGGGTGCTGCAGGAGAATGATGGTGATTTGCTCTGAAGACAGAGCGATGCTCCTGTTATCTTCTGCGGAATGCCTGACGCCTGCCTGAGAGAGCAGAATGCAACCTGCCACTGAACGGGGTGACCTCGGGGCCCAGAGAGGCTGAAGACTCATCTAAGCTGTTACTGCCCCCTCTGAGGTCAGGGCTCCTGATATTCTTCTCTATCTCCTGATGAGGTGTACAGGGCTGTTCTCAGCCCTTGGCATCCTCATAACTAGAGAATGTTGGCAGATATGAGAGGCTGGAGCATTGATGTGTGCATGTGTGGGGAGATGGGGGTTGCTGGGAGAAACCTTCCATGGATAGGGGTGTTAGGGGAAGGTTGAGGGGTGGGGCTGGGGGTCCATGCTAGGAATGGCATGGCTTTACTGAATCGTTGGTGTGGGAGGTGGGAGAGAAATAGCGCTGCCATTCTCACACTGCGCAGGGATGAAGTGGCGAGTTTGTGTGGGGTTTGTGGAGCATGGCACCATGAAATCAGTGTGGGTGAAAAAGATGAATTTTATTACAAGTGCACAATTAAATGGTGATGTACCTCAATTGTTGCCGAGGTTCACCCTTTCCTACTTGGTACCTACCGTTTCTTACCCTCCCGTTACATCTTGATGTACCCCCATGATCCACAGCTGAGGTTTAGGTGGCCTTCTGACTTTCATGCCCTGTTGCCCGAGGTCATCTTGGCAGAAATCCCCTAGGGGGTCTGCACTTTGAGAGTCTGGAACTACTTTTGGGTTCTACGGGTGTGACAGTGATTCTCTCCTTGGTGTACAGGGCTGGGGGATGTGTCGCTCACAGGGAGCGGGATGTCAGATGGGCAGGACACCCTCAGGATATCCTGGGTGGTAGGCCCTGGACTGCGCTCCTGGCGATCCTCTTCCATTTAGGTATCTGGTGCCCCAAGCTCCTCCATGGGATGGAAGAACAGTTGGAATGAGATCCAGAAGACCTACCATCATATGGCATTGCCACTCGTGGATTCCCATTAGTGCCTGCACCATGCAGTTGAAGCCCTGCACGATGGAGCTCATGTCCTTAGCCATGGAGATCATGAGCTGAACAATCACCACCATGGAGTACACATCATGTGCCAAGGTCTCCACTGCTGATGCCACCATCACAGTGCTGGCCTCATTGCGTAGGACTGATGGCACCAGGACACAGGGCGATGGAATTCCTCCAGTTGGCCTTGCAGTCCAAGGAAAGATGCTGTCAGCCCTTTCTGATGCTTGTGTCTCTGCCTTTGCATCTCTGGCAACTATGGGAAGACCGTCCCCAAGGGCTCGTCATCAGCCTGGGCTCAGCAAAGTCCTGGGCTCTGGAATCCCTCTGAGTGCTGGATCCCTAGGACGCTCCTTCCGCCGCCTGCTTTGGATCGTCAGCTGTGAGGTGCTCTCAAGTAAGCGATCCAGGACCCTGCCCTGTAGTTGTTCTCACTAAGGTTGTGAATATCTGTGCTGTCGGAGGGTGCGGGTGACAGCTGTGACACCTCCTCGAAGCTTGTTTTTGAAATGTCTTCCTCGGAGATGCTCCGGTCTCTGATCCCCAAAGCATGCAAGGACGGTCCGGGCTGTTTGACTGATTGACCTGTAAGGGAAGTGATATGGCATCACAGAAGCAGTCTGATGGGAGAAAATTAATTCACGGGAGGTTTCCACCATGGCTCAATGTGTTGAGGATTCTCAATTGTCTCTTGCTCTAACCTTGCCCTCTGCATAGGTGTGGTTTTGCTCCTTGCCAGCTAGCTCCAGGGCGCTCTCTCAAAGGGCATTAGGGCATGACTCAGGCAATCTGTGCTCGTTTATGCCAGTTGTGCTCAGGTTTGTCCTGCAGTGAGACAGATGGGGAGAGTGTAGGCAGGTCAGATGGTGAGGAAGTCTGGGCATGCTTGGAGCTGAGTGGAAGCAGGCAGGATGTGGGGAGCAGATTATCTACTGGGAGTACCATGGGGAATTGGGGAGGGGGTTGTGACTAGTGTTGAGACCCTGTGACGTGGCTGGGAGAGAGATCACTGTGGAGGTGTGATGGATATGTTAAGGGGTGCAGTGGGCGACATGAGGCAGACTTACCCTATGACTGCACGAAGAAGGTCATTCAGCTTCTTTTGGCACTGAATAGAGGCTGAATATATGCTAAGTATTGCTACCATCGAGATTGACCCCGGTTTCCTGGCCGGGACCGACACTTTGAAAAAATATCGGAAAATTCCACCTGTTTTTTGGAAGCTCCTAGAAAAACCTGAAGTTATGAGATTCAATATAGGCAATAGTTAATTTTTGGTGTCCGAAGGGCTGACTGGCAGTCATTAACACATACCGTACTATTAAAAGGTACTCCCACTTTTCATGGAAAGGTTTAACTTTCTGTGACACATTGACTGGGAATTAATGGACAAACACAGCAAGTTCACAAAAAATATAAAGACAGGATGCCATTTTCGCAGAGTCAACGCCAAAGCAGCACAACTTGATAGCAACATTTTTATGTTCATAGTTAACTGTGCCTCTGTGTCTTGCCTGAAGTTGCTGTAACTTTTACCCATAAATAATGGCAAGTTCCATTAGCCTTATTACTTTGGCAAGTTCCAACCCCCTTTTTCAATCGCAGTTCATTAAATAGATCTATCAATCACCTGCAATTATCGGAAGGGATCACAAACATATCAGTGAACTTTGATTATTTTCATATTGTGTTGAAACTTATTTGAAAATTATTTTACACTCTCATATTTATATCAATTAAGTTTAACATACTGCTAGAAAGGCTGAACCCCAAGTTCTCAGTTTGTCAATGGCTATTTATTACTTTGTTTCAGATGATTGAATCTTATGAAATCCCAGACCAGTAGCCTCATTCATAACTTAGCTAACAGTTGTAGTGGCAATTCATACTTATCTGACATATTGACGCAGCATAACAGAATGGTTTTAAAATTAGATCTACGTGCTGTGCTATGAATTTAAACAAAAAAGACACAGTTACATGATTTCTGAAAACATTGTTTTCATGCTTATATATCAATACACATTAAAATTGAAACACTGGAGTTAGATTTCCTCTATTGCTATGTGTTTGTTTATAAGTAGGTTTGTAATTCTGTCACACATTGTGAACAGAAATAGGCTTCCATGATGTTGCAATCTATCATTCGAATACTGCAACTGTCTTAATAAAAAGTATTTAAATGCAGTAACATTAATTTCTCACTAATTATCACAATGAAATATTCAAACAATTAAGCGGAATTCAATGCTTGTTCATAATTTTATATTTTATTACCCCTAATTGACTCTTTGGCATCTTTCACTTTTGTTTAAGAATTTGAATTAAAAACACATTTAGAGACAATTGTACTGACTGTGAAATTAAATCTCGGCAGTATATATTGAGCTCACCCAGTGACATTAATGTGGGTATGATATTGGATTTAAATCTGTGCTTACTCCATTTCATATTTTTGCCTTCACTACAGTTTAATACAGGTGCAGTTACCTTGGCTACCAATCCTTTTTCTCCTTATCGCTTAGACCTTAATCGTGCTATTTCTCAAATATTTTTTCAGCTGTGATTGTTCAGTTGAAATTACTATTAAAACCCTCAGCATACACATTACTGTGTTAATATGCCACATGTCTGATTTGTTCATTTCCCATGTCTTTGAGCTTTCCTTCGTTAATTCCTCCAAAAAAAAAAAGAGCTGAGTGCTAGGGTATGAAAAGAGAATAAATAGTCTTGCATTCATTACCACAAAGCTTCTGATTTTGATCTGTTTCCTTCCTTCCAGCTAAGAGGATTTTCATCCCCCCGTTAGGACTGAGCACAGAGGTGGATGGGCATGAAAATAAAACATTGGCTAGGCTTCAGCTACAGTGCTGCACAATCCTGGACATGACTTTTAGGAAGGACGTCAAACCTTAGATGCAGAACAAAATTATTAGAATAGTACGAGAGATGAGGAACTAAAGGAACATGGAGAGACTGGAGAAGCTGGGGTTGTTCTCCTTAGAGCAGAGAAGGTTAAAAGGGGATTTGATAGAGGTATCCAATGTCATGAGGAGTTTAGATAGAATAAATAAGAAGATGCAATTTCCGCTGGCTGAGAGGGTCAGAATTCAGCAGATAGAAAATCAAATGGATAGGCAAAATAATTGGAACAATGAGTTGTTGTGACCTTTTCTGCCTGCAGAAAAGGGAATAGAAAGAGGAAGTATTTACAGGTCATGGGGCCAAGCCAAAGAGTTGGCATGACTCTGATAGCCTAAATCATGTCCTGTACTAAAGCATTCCAGGATTCTATATATTCAAATATGGGGATAATCAGCTACGAACATTGAGCAGTGAGGAATGTTTTCCAATTTAAACTTCTGGATCTGGTGCTCATTATTTATTCTGTACGTTACCTCTGGGGGCTTACACAGGGAGTGCTTCCTATGTGGTTGTAGCCATTTAAAGGAAAGGGACCATTGGAATAAAATTAAACTTAGCCAGTAAATTAAGTATGTGGGAAAGTGATAGAATGTGCTGCAGGTGAACCTCAGACTTTACAGATGATAAAGCACAAGAATCATTGCAAAGGCCTGTGCAAGTGCTTTGGAAATAATGGATAAATCAATGGCGCAGTCATCGATTCCTCCCAGTCATGCTACCATGCTAGCCTGAGTGGAAGGAGGGCTGCTCTGTGCAGCACTCACAGGCACTCTCCCGAGATGAGCGCAGTACAACATATCTGGAAGTGTCAGCTAGGATTAATGTTCTCTGTAGACCCAGAGAAAAAGATTGAAGATCTTAAGAATGGCATCATGTTCCAGGTAGTTGGCTTAAATGTACATGTTTGGCATGAATAGAAGAAAGAGTTGCATTTCCGCCGAGCCTTTCAACAACTCAGGATATCCCAAAATGCTTTTGGGAGCGTAGTAACTGCTAGAAGGTAGAAAATGTGGCAGCGTGGGTTTCCTCCGGGTGCTGCGGTTTCCTTCCACAGTCCAAAGATGTGCAGCTTAGGTTGATTGGACATTCTAAACTGTCCCTTAGTGCCCAAAAGGTTAGGTAGGGTAACAGGTGAGTAGGCCTGGGTGGGGTACTCTTTCAGAGGGTCGGTGCAGATGTGATGGGCTGAATAGCCTCCTTCTGCACTGTAGGGATTTTATGATCAGAGTAAGGTCTTAAAAAGAGCACATAACCTACTTTAGTGTTGTTGGTGGAGGGTTAAACTCCCCTGATTTTCTTCAACATAGTGCCCTTCGATCCTTTACATCCAATTAGAGGGTAGAAGGGAGCTTTATCTCATTTGAAAGGGAACCTCTGACAGTGCACCATTCCTCAGTACTGAAGTCTCAGCCTAGGTTTTGTGCTGAATTCATGGGGTGATGCTTGAACACACAAGCTTCTGATTCAAAGGCTGAGCTGCGCCTGACCCCTTTTAAAAAATATCCCACTCATGCATTGTTTCAATGCAACCCCTGCCACCTCCCCCCCCCGCCAGCCATGCACATATACACCAGGCCATTTTCTTTTGTTCTTAAAGTTTGCTACTTTTTGTTGCAATCTCTCACAGCTACACTTTAATACCTAAAACATTCTCCCTCTCTTCAGTTCTGAATAAGAGCCAAAAGAACTCAAAACATTGACTCTGCTTTCCCCTCCTTACAGATGTTGCCAGACCTGCGGAGTTGTTCCAGCATCCTCTGTTCCTGACCCCTAAATGCCCAATGCCACAGGGGACTGTGCAATTAAGCTGCAACTTCCAAAAGGATATCTTGTCAGATTCACAGCTCAAAGGGACTAAAAGCCAGAATACAACTGTTGCGTAGCAGAGTCTACCCAATTAATACTAATTTCCCTGTTAACAATGAGGACAGTTGGACTGTGGGGACTGGCTTGCTTTCTGTCTCAGCTGAAATGCCTTGGGGTTCAGACCTCAACGGATCTGCTTGAAATAAAAGATTGGAAATGTTCAGTAGGTTAGGCATTTGTGGAGAGGAAAACATGTAACACTTCAGATCAGTGACATGAAGTATGGAGTACATTTGTCAATGTGCAGACTTGCTTGAGCACTTTGGCTTGGTTTTAATATGCTGGTGGATACCACATAGTCCGCGACAGTTCAAGAAGGCGGCTCACTGTCACCTTCTCAAAGGCAATGAGGGATGGGCAATAAATGCTGGCCGAGCCAGTGACACCCACACGCTGTGAAAGAATAAAAAAAACTTGAGAGCGTCTTCAAGCATGTATTCATTTACCTTTTTCTGTCTAGCTATGTTTTATTATAGTTGAGGGGACATACTGAGGAAGTGACCAGGAGCAGCAACATGACGTGAACAGGTATGGGTGAAGCTGCTAACTCGTAACACAATGATACATCTAGCCACACAAACACAGAACTGAGTACCAATGCCCAGAATGCAGGCAACAGCAGTCAGACACCACAGAAAGCAGTTGAGGGCCATTTCAGAAACTATTAAAACTATTACTTGTTCCCAAGCAGTTTCCACAGAGATGTAGCAACTAGACACCATGCTTAGTCCTTCCACTGATAATAATAATCTTTATTATTGTCACAAGTAGGCTTACATTAACACTGCAATGAATTTACTGTGAAAATCCCCTAGTCGCCACATTCTGCCACCTGTTCGTGTACACAGAGGGAGAATTCAGAATGTCCAATACACCTAACGGGACGGCTTTCGGGACTTGTGGGAGGAAACCGAAGCACCCGAAGGAAACCTACGCAGACACAGGGAGAATGTGCAGACTCCACATAGACAGTGACCCAAGCCAGGAATCAAACCTGGGACCCTGGAGCTTGCATCACATCGGCAGGGCGCTGCTGCATAGTCTAAAGACACGGCCGCCGATCAGGCTGAGGAGGGGGCCAGAAGGGTACACCGAAGATGAGTTACGTATACAGGCGTCGATGGTCATATAATGAGCTGAAGGACACCGGGCGCGATTCTCTGCTCCCCACACCGGGTGGCAGAATCACACCACGCCGCCCTGGCACCCCCCGCCTCTCAAACCCCCCACCCCAAAATGGCATTTACATTTTGCGACACGCCGCTCGGAGAATTGCCGCTCTCCGTTATTCCCGGCGACCGGCGATTCTCCGGCCCGGATGGGCCGAGCGGCCTGACGACCCCGACGGGATCACGCCGGCGGCAACCACACCTGGTCGCTGCCGGCGTGAACAGCACGTGACAGGTAAGTGTGGGGCCTGTGGGGGGCGGAGAGAGGATCGAGCACCACGGGCGTGCTCATGAGGGGACTGGCCCGCGATCGGTGCCCACCGGTCGTCGGGCCGGCATCTCTAAGAGACGCACTCTTTCCCCTCCGCCGCCCCGCGTTGGAGCCGGCCAACCTGCGCATGCGCGGCTGACATCACTTAGGTGCCGCCGGCCGCGTCATTCTCGGCGCGCCGCTTTGACGCAAGCGTCAAGGCCCGGCGGCCGAGTTTCCCGCAACACCGCTCCTGGACCCCGGGGGGGGGGGGGGAGAGAATAGGGGGCGAGGAGCGGCCTCTGACGCCGGAGTGAAACACTCCGGGTTTCACTCCGGCGTCAGCACTCAGTCTCCCTTTGGGAGAATTTCGCCCACCATGTGCCAAAGAAGACAGAGTCTCAGCAGTGAGATAGTGTGGCACCTGAGCCACGTCCCCGCAGACATGGCACCCCTTGGAGGGGGAGGACACATGTTTCTGGTGGCTGTGAAGGTCATGACAGCCCTCCATCTTTAAGCCACTAGGTCATTACAGGGCTCGAGCAGGGATCTCAGGTGTCACGAGAATCACCCCAGGATGACGGGTTGGCTCGTGGGAAACATGGAATACCTGCTGAGGTCATGGCTGATGACGCCAGTGCGGAGGCCTGAGACTGAGGCAGATCCCGTTGCAATGTTGACCAAACTGCCATGTGGACTGTCATTGAGTGGTGCACCGGGCTGCTGAAAATGAAGTTCTGCTGCCTGGACCACTCTGGCGGTGCGTTACAATACAGCCCCCGGAGAGTCTCCGCTTTTTGGTGCTCTGCTGTGCCCTCCACAACCTGGCACAGCAGTGGGGCAACCCGCGGGAGGAGGAGGAACATATAGCCTCGTCTGAGGAGGAGGCCTGGAGGGTCTATGAGGACAACCCCGAGGAGGACCCAGAGTATGGGGGACAGGCGGCGGCAACGGCCGCACATGCCAGGAGTACCAGAGAGGTCCTCATAACTGTGTGTCCATCAGCTCAACAGTGCCCTCATCACACCATCCCTTCCCTGATCTACCTGTTCCCCCTGTCCCCCATTCCAAAGGTCACCAGGGTGATGGGCCTGTATTGACACTGTCAGGAGGTTACTATTCAAGGCAGGAAAGTGATGACCACTTGTTGCGAGGAAAGCTGTGATTCTCCTCAGATTCTGATTAAGTCTGACTCCTGTCTTTCTGCTGACAACATGCTGACGCCCATCCTCATGACAGAGTCCGCATCAGGACTCAGTTATTTTGTGCCAGTGTGTGGAGGGGCGTGGTGGAGGCGGAGTGGGGGGCAATGCGGTGATGATGGTGGTGGGACCTATATGTCCACTCATTGATGCAGCATGCATTCCAGGATGTCTGTCACTGTGGGTTTCCTATGCTCTCACTGGTGGTGTCTCCTGGGGGCTTGTAGCAGGCAGTGACTCCCGATGTGGAGAGACACCCGCCCTATTGTAAAGATTAAAATGACAGAGGTGTTATGTTTCAGGTGTGACATATTTTAATGGTGAACATTTAATGTGACTATTATTCATTCCTCCTAACTATGAATACTGACCTTACCAGTGCCCACTCAGTGCTCCTAAAACCTCTTAAGCTTCCGTGGTCTTGTGCCACGTCTAGGTGTGTCCCCAGGATGCACATCAGAGGTAGAGGTGGCCTGCTGCCTTCCACGCCCTCTGGCCTTTGATGCCCTTGGCAGTCATTCTCTCGAGGGCCTGGAGCCAAAGAGCCCCGGCCGACTTATCATTGTCACAAGGGTCGCCCTGCCACTTTGTTCTGCCCGTTGCCCATGAGATGCACTGGTGTCGGGGGTGGAAGTCAGAATGACTGGAGACTGCCTGATTCTCCTTGGTGGAAGGCCCCAGGATGGGTGCTTGCAGTTCCACCTCAGCCAGGGTGCCCGTAGAACCCTGGGTGACTCCATGGAATGGAGGGGCAGCTGGTGTGAGCACCAGAAATCTCTGAGTGAGCTGGCACTGCTAGTCCTGGAAGCCTCCCATTGTCTGCACCATGGTGTTGAAGACCTCAGCAATGGCCCCCTGTGTCTGGACCAAGCTCTGGAGTGTCTTGGTGATGTCCATCTGTGTCTGGGACATGTCACTCAGTGACTGGTGTCGAGGTCATCAGCCATGGAGTCGTCAGAGACTGAGCCTTGCCTTGGACTTCACCACTCATGGCTCAGGTGTCATGATCCAGGCTTTCCACTGTGGTCACTACCCTTGTAGAGTTGGCCTGGGTGCCACACAATGCCAGCACCATCTCCTGCACCTGAAAGCCTTTGGGAATCTTCTAATCAGCTTGCAATTGCAGGAATGTCGCTGACAACCCCTCCTGAATCTCATGGCTCTGGCTTATCATCTCGCAGCTCAGGGAGAATCGTGTCCCAAAGTTCCTGCCTCCGCATGATGTGCATCATGTGGTGTTCATCTGTTAGTGACTCAGAAACCTGTCTTCTAATCTCTGAAACCAAGATGTGTGTCTCTGTGATGGTGGAAGCTGTGGGTTAAAGCTGTGAGGCATTGTTAGTGTTCTCCTCAGAGCTCTCCTCCGGGGTTCTCTTGGGTGACAGGGAGGCAGCGACTCTGGATGGCCTGGCTTCATCAGATGGTGATCCTGTAAGAAAATGGACATGGGTTCAGTGAAAGGGAAGGAAAATTGTCTGGGACATCAACAGCTCACTTGAAGCCGGTGAGTAGCGGGAGAGGCCGAAAACGAGAACAGCGTGAGATGCCAAATGGTTTGTAATGCAACCGGCCCGCTCCACAAGACGAAATCGGATCTCACCGTAGCTTGGCGAGAAAGCAATTATTACCACTTAAGCCCTGTTTCCACACAATTAACGAGAACCAACCATATCCAACGGCCTCCCGTCATTCATCGGCCTCCCCAGCAAGTGGACACGTGGCGCCGAATAGCACTCCTTTTGTAAAACGTGAACCTAGCAGAAAGGCATCTGTGGGGAGCTTTACAGATATTGAATGCTATGGCTGGTATTTTGGACCCAGAACTTGCTCCAATGGTGCTATTGCTAGGCCGGGGGGAGGGGGGGGGGGGGGGGGCAGATGCCGGAGATGGCGGCACCAGCAGCATCTGCAGATGCTTGAGGTAGCAGACCCTATGTCGGGCCCGCCAAACATCCTGAGGACCCGGCTGCCCATCAGGCCAGGGACGGACCAGAGAGGGAGGCCTGCGATGGGCCAGGGTGTAGAGGCGTCGTCGGTCATTTACAGATGATGGACACCGCGTGCCTCAGGAGGCTCCGCCTCAACAAGGAGATGGGGTGGCACCTGTGGAATGTCCTTGCGGACTTGGCACCACATGGAGGAGGAGGACTCCCAGTCTTGGTGCTTGTCACGGTCATTGCAGCTCTGAGCTTTTACACCTCTGGATCATTCTAGGGCTCCAGCGCGAGGGGCCAGAGCCCACAGGTGCATCCAGCAGGTCACGGATGCCCTGTTTGCCTGGACGGAAAACTACATAAACTTTGACATGGACCAAGCCCAGCAGATGCCCAGGCAGTAGGTTTCTCTGCCATCGCTGGGATGTCCCAGGTCCAGGGGGTAATAGATAGCATCCATGTGGCCCTGTGCTCACCGGGCCATCTGGGAGTGCCCTACATTAACAGAAAGGGGTTCCACTCCCTGAATATCCAGCTTGTGTGCGACCACCACATGAAGATCATACATGTGTTTGCATGCTTTCTGCGGACTGTCCACGACAGCTACATCCTGAAGCAGTTGGTCATCCCCGGCCTCTTCGAGAACCATCCCAGGATGGGCTGTTGGCTCTTGGGGGATAAAGGGTACCCGCTGAGGAACTAGCTAATGATGCCACTACAGAGACCAGAGACCGAAGACCGAAGCAGACACCCGATACAATGAAACCCGTGTGGTCATCCTGGGGGGTGGGGGCAAGATAATGCCTGGTGAGATGGGCCAAGAGTTCAGAGGTCGGCCCGCATTACAGAAGAAAGTGACAGAGGCATCATACTGATTGTGCACAAGGGCGTTTATTGTTTGTAACAATTCCCCGCTGTCCCGATGGTGCCACCCCCTCCTACCTACCACCCCATCGCTCCCCCAGTACCCTCAGTGATCCTCGATGTGTTTTGCCTCCCTAGCTCTACTACTACGTCCAGGTGTGTCCCCAGGATGCACATCAGAGATGGAGGAAGCCAGCTTGTAGCTGGCCTTCAATGCCCCTGGTGGGCATCTTCTGGGAGCTCTGGAGCCGGAGGGTCCTTGCTCAATTCATAGCAGTACATGCACAGCCGTGCACCATGTTCCGGGTGCTGGCTGCGAGAATCAACTTCATCAGAGGGGTGGACCTTCAGGGAGCTGGTGACCACCATTGCCACTCCATGGAGCAGTGCCTCGGCAATGCCCACCTGCGACTAGGACAAGCTCTGCAGCTCCTCGGCCATTCCCATCTGTCCTGCAGAACCTCATCAAGGTCAGCCTGGTACTGGGTGACATTCCCCGGCAAGGCCCACAGCTATGACCATCACCGACTGCATGATGCCTTGGACACTTTCACTCATGGTGCCAAAGTCATGTATTGCGGTCGCCACCCTAGCAGTGTTGCCCTTGTGACAAGCTTTGCCAGTGACATTTCCTGTGCCAGTAGCCTCTGCGACTCTGCCAATTGGCAATAGATCTGCTTGAGTGCCGCTGAGATCTCCCTCTGAATCTCCTGACCACTGCCTATCATCTCCATCAGCTCTGGGGTGACCTCTTCCATAAGCTCAGCATCAGGCTGGGACCCAGTTGGGTCCTGGGATCCAGCAGACCTCCAACTTCTGTCTCACCTGGGGGTTCCTGCCTTCACCTCATGTACATCAGCAACTGTGTGGTGCTCACCAGATTGTGCACAGAAGCCTGACCGCTAACATTTCCCACCGAGGTGTATGTATTTGCGCTGGTGGAGGGTGGTGATGACAGCTGTGATACCTCGATCGTGTCTTCCTCGTAGCTCCCCTCCAAAGCATTATCCTGGGATTCTGGAGAGGGGGCCACCTGGGATGGGTTGGTGCCGTCGGCTGGAGGACCTGCAGGAGAATGGACATGTGGTCAGTGGGAGGGATGGGTCAGTCAGTAAGGCAATAACAACTCACATTTGACAGGTCCTCATGGCGCCGAGAATCCTGGGTAGATCCCATGCAGACATGGGGAGAATGCACAAACTCCACACGGACAGTGACACGAGGTTGGGATCGAACTCGGGTCCGCGACGCTGTGAGGCAGCAATGCTAACCACTCTGCCATCGTGCCACCACATTAGCACTGAAAAGCTGAGCCCTGACACGCGTGAACCACATAGAATTTACAGTGCAGAAGTAGGCCATTCGGCCAATCGAGTCTGTGCCGGCCCTTGGAAAGAGCAACCCACTTAAGCCCACGCCTCCACCCAGTAACCATCACCCCACCTAACCTTTTTGGACACTAAGGGCAATTTTGCATCGCCAATCCACCTAACCTGCACATCTTTGGACTGTGGGAGGAAACCGGAGCACCCGGAAGAAACCCACGCAGACACAGGGAGAACATGCAGACTCTACACACACAGTGACCCAATCCGGGAATCGAAACTGCCTGGGGACTCAGGCTTGGCGTGTTTCACCTGTGAGCTCTTGTTTGCACTAAGTGTGAGTGAATAATGTCTGGATCACCCCCATACACCTGGTGCAAATCACCCCGCGATTCCTCCCTAAAATGATACACCGTCATTTTTGGGAGAATCGCGCCCGATGTTAATTGTGATGGTGAGAAGGCTGGTGGCTGGAGGCATACCAATGGAAGGCACTCAACGGACGTTACCTCTGCCAGACTTTCTCAGGGTAGTTTCCTAGGCCCAGCCATATTCAGCTGCTTCATCAATGGCCTCCCTCCCATCATAAAGCCAGAAGTGGAATGTTTGCGCATGACTGCACAATATTCTGCACCATTCGCAACTCCCCAGATAATGAAGCAGCCCATGTCCAAATGAAGCAAGACCTGGATAATATCCAAGCTTGGGCTGACAAGTGGCAAGTTACATTCGTGCCACACAAGTGCCAGGTAATGGCCATCTCCTACATGAAAGCATCTAACCATCATCCCTTGACATTCAATGGCATTACCATCGCTGAATCCCCCATAATCAACTACCATTGATCAGAAACTGAACTGGACTAGCCATATTAATACTGTGAGTGCAGCTCCAACAACATTCAAGAAGCTCGACACCATCAAGGACAAAGCAGTCTGCTTGATTGCTCTTCCTTCTACAAACATTCAAACCCTTCACCACCGATGAACAGTGGCAGCCATGTGTAACATCTACAAGATGCACTGCATTAACTCACCAAGGCTCCTCAGACAGCACTGTCAAAACCCATGACCACTACCATCTAGTAGGACAAGAGCAGCAGATACCTGGCAACCCCATCACCTGGAGATTCCCCTCCAAGTCACTCACCACCCTGACTTGGAATATATCACCGTTCCTTCACTGTCGCTGAAACAAAATCCTGGAACTACCTCTCTAACAGCAAAGTGGGTGTACCTACACCTCAAGACTGCAGCAGTTCAAGAAGGCAACTCACCACCACCTTCTGAAGGGCAACTAGGAATGGGCTATAAATGCTGGCCTAACCAGCGATGGCCACATCCCATAAATAAATTTTAAAAATTTTGAGAACAGCTACATGGTACATAGGTTTAGAATAGGCCAACTTGGAATTCAGTTCTGATTCCAGGCATAGACCACAAAGAAAATCTTAATTTAGAGTAAGCCCCAGGTAATGGAATTTGGACAGCCATTTCTTGAGGAATGGAGGCTGTCAGCTAAAGGCCAAGAAGGTGGCAAGCTCCTTATTTCCTGTCGCCATCTTCTGGTCTTCATAGTGTCATACGTGTTTACCAACAAAACACAGATCAAAGAGCCTCCCATTCACTCCAGAAAACCCAGTGATGGAAATTTCTAATATTTGGAAGTCAAAGGTACAGTTGCCATGCCTCTGAATTAAGGCATGGAAAACATTATGGATACTGTGAGACCTCCTTATACAAACAACATAATGGCATCAGGACTGGACTTTCCTTGAAGTTAGTGATGACCTTTTAACAATTTTCGGTCAGTTAATGAAATGCAGTTACATTTATTGTCTCAAAACCATTGACTTAAAATTGCAGCAGGACTATCCTGACATTGGTTTCCTTCAGGCCAACATTTCCTTCAATGCCTACATTTAAATGGGACATGTGGTGTGGCTGAGGCCTCTGATCCATTATCAACATCTTTGACTCAACGTCCACAGAAAATAATTTATCTCACTATATAAGTAGCAATACGAACAACACTAACATATTTTGAAGTAGATACTCCATTAAGGAAGCTACTTTGTTTTGCTCCAACTGCAGGTTGAAGTTTCTAGGCTAATATGGCATCTTTTAGTTCATTTTTCGCACATTTTTATGTTTCTTCAACTGTCAAAGACTTTGGCCAGTTTTCTTCAGAAGGTAGATATTTCCCATATCCAAAACATAAGCAGGATTGCACAGTCCAGTTGAGTGATATTTATTTTGCACAACAACATGAGTCAACTGGGGACAAAACAATCATTCACTATCTATCTCTATTTATTACCACCATATTTTCTACTTGCTGGAGCTGTTATTGGATGGCCTGTGAGCGAAATGACTTTGAGCAGTTTGGCATCTGAGAAGTTTCTGCTGGAGCATCAGAGGTTGAAGGTAACACTCATTTCAATTAAGTTGCTGTTCTGAAAAGAGCAGTTTCTGCAGCTTTTTCTCTTGCAGTGTGGCACAGCCACCAAGCTCATGCTGAAGCTATCTTTATTGGTCAGGGTGTGAGGATGCAGGCTCATTGTCACTCTGAAGAAATCTTTAACCATTCCTTGCAGCCCACTGCTATTCATACAAGATTGAATTGTTGCAATTGGAGATTGGTAACCCTGTGAATATGTGTTATTCAAAGCCTTTATTGCAGCACTGTTAATTGGCTCCCTGGATGCCATTAAGATCTTTACAAGCAGCCCCCCTGGCATAATTATTGCATTATTATTATTATTATTTTATCATTGCTACAATCTCTTGGATTATCACTCGCCCCAGTATCTTTCTGCACTTTGCAGCAGATACAGATACTGGACTCATACTGGACTCATGTCCTCTCAACAACATGCATGCTAATTACTTTCATTGTCTCCCACATGAGATCGAATCTTATGTCTGTTATATTTTAAATAATGACTTATCTGAAATATATATGTTACTCTTGAATCCACCAGGATGATAAAATGACCAATAGTCTTCTTGTTGAAAGATGAACTATTTAATGAGTAATAACATAATAAACTGTGAGGCCTTTTACTCGATACTAAACTAACAATAAAGAATTAAAGTACAATACAGATAACTATATAACTATACACTATTATATCAAACTAGTTCCAACTTCTCTCACTCTAGCTATTCTAGTCTTGCTTGTTCACTGTTCTGAATCACATCATCATCTGCATCATCTGACTTAGAAAAGGTGGAAAACCAGTTCTTATAGTATCTGACTGTGAGCCATCTAGTGTTGAAATGACTGTACTACATTTACATACATTGATTATGTATATTGATATTTGAATATCACAACATCCCCCTTCCTTTTTAACATTTTCTTTGAAATATTTGAAAAGAAAATTGTGTAAACATTATACAGTAATCACTAGATTGTTGAAAAAGTTCACAAATTCAGACGATTGGGTCTTCTTCTTCTCCTTGTCAATCTTCTCAATTTCAAAGGTGATGAAGAATTCTCCAGTTCGTTGTGAACCAGTACATTGCATTCTCCTTTCAAGTTGTCTGGAAACTGTCTAGTTCAAATCAAGATCTGGAAAAATGTTGACAGTATCTTTGAATTGAAGTAGATTTCTTCTATTTCATTTTAGAATGGTTCCATCAGAAGTTCTGATCCGATAAGATCTTGGTAAGAATTGCCTAATTATGTGAGCTTTGTCAGACCAACCTCCTTCAGGAAGTCTAAATCTAACTATATCATCATCAGATAGAATTGACAGTTCGTTTGAATGTTGATCAAAATATCTTTTCTGACTCATTTTCTGTTGTTGCATTCTTTTAAAAAGATTTGTTGTTCCTGATCAGGAAAGTGTAATTGAGGTAATGTTGTTCTCAACACTCTGTTGTCCAACATTTGAGATGGAGATAAGTCTGTTGATAGAGGAGATGTTCTGTAATTGATTAAAGCTAAGTAAAAAGCCGAATCAGATTCTTTGGGCGCGATTCTCCGCCCCCCACGACAGGTCAGAGAATAGCGGGAGGGCCTTCCCGACATTTTTCCCGACCTCTCGCTATTCTCCCCTCACCACGCCCACCCCCCCGACACGAATCGCTGCACGCCGTTTTTTACGGCGAGCAGCGATTCTCCCCTAGCAGATGGGCCGATTTCCCAGGCCTTTACGGCCGTTTTCACGAACGGCAACACACCTGCTCTCACCGTTCGTGAAAACGGCCGCAAAGTGCCGTTCTGGGGAACCATGGCACCGATTGGCACGGCCGCACCAGCGGGTCCGAACCCCGCGCACTCTTTGTTCCTCTGCCGCCCCGCTGGATCAGTCCGCGGGGCGGCTGAGGGGCATACCGGCCCGCGCATGTGCGGGTTTCACGCATATGCGCAATGACGTCATCCGCGCATGCACGGGTTGGAGCCGTCCAATCCGCGCATGCGCGGCTGACGTCATCGTGCGCGTCAGCCCCGTTAACTTTGGCGCGCGGGCTTAGCAAATTTCGCTAAGCCTGCGATGCCGAGGTTCACGGGGCCCCGCTGCCAGCCCCGACCGGGGAGCAGAATCGGGTCCCGGAATGGGGCGCGGAGGCTGCCGTGAAACACGGCCGGTTTCACGGCAGCCTTCATGACTCTCCGCATTTGCGGAGAATCGCGCCCTTTAGATTTGCTAAGTAGCTGTTTCATGATGTGAACACCATTCTCTGCTTTTCCATTTGATTGCGGAAAGTGTGGGCTTGAAATAACATGTTGCAAATTGTATTTAGATGAGAAATCATGCCATTCATGACTTGAAAAACAAGGGCCATTGTCAGACATTACGATACTGAGAATACCATGCCTGGCAAATATCTCCTTGCATGCCTGTATGATGTTCAGTTTCACTAACTCAAGAAAACTGGAAAAATAGTCAATGACTACAAGATAGTCTTTTCCAAAAAAGTAAAAAAGATCAGCACCAATCTTGATCCATGGTAATGTTACTAGATCATGTGGTTGCAGTGGTTCTTTGCATTGCTGACTTTGATGGGATTGACATGTTGAACAGGACAATATCATGTTCGCAATATCATTGTTGATACCGGGCCAAGAGATAGACTGTCTGCCACGTCTTCTACATTTCTCAATGCCGAGATGACCCTCATGCAATCTCGACAGCAATTCAGAACACATAGAACATAGAACATAGAACAGTACAGTACAGAACAGGCCCTTCAGCCCTCGATGTTGTGCCGAGCAATGATCATCCTACTCAAACCCACGTATCCACCCTATACCCGTAACCCAACAACCCCCCCCTTAACCTTACTTTTTAGGACACTACGGGCAATTTAGCATGGCCAATCCACCTAACCCGCACATCTTTGGACTGTGGGAGGAAACCGGAGCACCCGGAGGAAACCCACGCACACACGGGGAGGACGTGCAGACTCCACACAGACAGTGACCCAGCCGGGAATCGAACCTGGGACCCTGGAGCTGTGAAGCATTTATGCTAACCACCATGCTACCGTGCTGCACCATGCTTTGTGGAATTACAATGCGATCTTGTCTCAGCAGTATACCATCTACAATAGTCAGCTCTGACTGAATGGATTGATATTGCGGACAATTGCCTTTGGGCCATCCTTTTTGAAGATGTTTCATAACTTTCATCAACGTGGTATCTTTCTGTGTTTCAATGCAAATTTGCTGAAATTTGACATCTGATACAGGTAGTGATTCTTTGAATTGTTGCAAATGTGAATCAACACCATTGATGGATTCTTCTTGGAGAATGTCAGTGTTGATTGACCTGGATAAAGCATCAGCAATAACTAATGCTTAACCTGCTGTATACTTCAGTGTGAAATCGTATCTTCTCAATTTCATCATTAAACTTTGCAGTCTGGGAGTCATGTCATTTAAGTTTTGTTCTATGATGTGTACTAGAGGACAATGGTCAGTTTCCACTGTGAATTTGGGTAGACCATATATGTAGTCATGGAATTTGGAAATCCCCGTGACTAACCCGAGACACTCTTTTTCGATTTGGGCCTATCTACACTCAGTGTCAGTCATTGATCTTGGCGCATAGGTAATAGGAAACCAATTATCAAAACGGTCTTGTTGCAGTAAAACAGCACCAATGACATTTTTACTTGCATCGGTTGAAACTCTAGTTGGTTTTGTAGGATCAAAGAATGATAAGCATGGAGCTTGCATCAATTGTTCTTTCAAATCAGTCCATTCTGCAGTCTGTTTGTCAGTCCAGATTAATTCTCTGTTCTTTCTGATCAATTGACGTAGAGCAGTTGTTCTTGTGGATAGATTTGAAATGAACTCTCCTAGAAAGTTGACAAAGTTGAGAAAGCATTAGACAGCCTTCTTAAATTTGGGAATTTGCATTGCCTTGATTGCTTGCACTTTGTCTTGATCTGGTTTAATGCCTTCAGCCATTATGTTGTCTCCTAGTAATTTTAAAGATGAGGCCGCAAACATGCACTTGGCCTTGTTTAGCTCTAAACCATAGTTGTCAATTCTTTGGAAAACCTCCTGAAGACGCTTGATATGCTCTTCAGATGTTGTTGACCAGACGATTATGTCGTCAACATAAACCCAAATTCCTTCTATGTTCTCGGTCATCTGTTCTATTGTTCTGTGAAAAATTTCAGAAGCAGATACGATACCAAAAGGCATCCAATTGAAACAGTATCTTCCAAAAGGTGCATTAAAAGTATAAAGAAGTTTGCTGGAGTCTTCTAACTGCATCTGCCAAAATCCTTGAGACGCATCAAGCTTGGTAAATATTTTACCATTTGCCATCTCAGCAGTGATATCTTCTTCCTTTGGTTTTGGATAATGCTCTCTCTTGATACTTTTATTGAGATCTTTTGGGTCCATACAGATTCTTATTTCACCTGTAGGTTTCTTGACACAGACTAGGGAGCTTACCCAGTCAGTAGGTGGAGTAACCTTAGAGATTATTCCTTGAGTTTGAAGTCTTGACAATTCAGCTTTCAGTCGATCTTTAAATGGAGCAGGAACATGTCTAGGCAGATGGATCACCGATTTGGTATCCTTTTTCAGTTGGATTTTGTACTGAAAAGGTAACGTGCCCATACCTTGAAGAACATTTGGGTATTGCTGTAAGAGTTGCTGAATATCATCATTGAGTGCACTTGACTGACAGGTATTTATGACGATTCTCTGTATGAGTTGCAAATCTTTGCATGCTTGTGCTCCAAGTAATGATGAACGAGTATCATTGGCAATCTCAAACCTTACTTGTTGTTGAATGTCTCTGTTTGTGACACTTAGGGTGCAGGATTCATGTGAAAAAATGGGGTTGCCATTGTAATCACGCAATGAGCATTCTGGAGGAATCATTTCATAATGACTCTTGATCTTTGACAGATCCTTGGAATTCAAACGATTTGCCGAGGCGCTGGTATCCAATTTAAATGTGATTGGAATTGTGTTAACATACACAGTAGTCATCCATTCGTTGCTTACTATGTTGACTTTTTGTTCTTCCGTTGCTTGAAGATTTTTCTCATACTCTTGATGAGGTAACTTCATTGTCTTAAGATGATCCTCGCTTGCTTGTAGATCATGCTTGATGGTCGAATCAACTACACCAACGAAGAAAGTATTTTCTAATGAGAAAATATTGTCATCTTCCGTGAAATCTTCTTGAGTGTTGATTTCTTCTGTTTTGTCCACAGCTCGTACTTTGTGATTCTTTTTGTGTGTAAGAGGAATGTATTTAGCAGTCGATTGCCACTGTGAAGCATAATGGTTGAGTTTCTGACATTTTAAACATTGTTTGCCAAAAGATGGACATTTTCCCTTTAAGTGGATGTTACCACATTTGTGACACGTCATTACATTGTTGTTATGAAGTAATTGTGATGTACATGCATGAGCAGACTTCTACTTGAATGGCTCTCATTTTGGTGCATAGTGCGCATGTGCAGAGTTCGAAAATGCTTGCAGAGGATAACTTCCGTTCCTTACAGAATTCTGCTTTGCTTGCGACACCATTTTAATTTTCTCTGCCTTGTGGTAGAGATTCACACATTTTTCCTTTGGATAAAATGCTAGATACTGGCTTCTGGTCTGTTCTGCTGCTGTACATTTGTCAATCGCGATTTGTAGAGTTAAATCATTCTGATGAATTAACGCTTCTCTGACATTATCATCACCATACACTATTTGGTCTCTGACAAGTGAATCATGCAGATTTTCATAGTTACACGTTTTAGCTAAGAGCTTTAGATCTGTGATAAAATTGTTCATAGGTTCACCAGTTTTTTGAATTCTCCGATGAAATTTCAGTCGCTCTAAAGTCTCATTTGTCTGCATTTTACAATGTTCATCAAACTTCGCTATCACTTGATCAAATTTAGTGTTATCTTCACCAGCACTAAAATGAAATGAATTGAATATTTTGATTGCTTGCTGTCCTGCAAGGGATAGAAATAACACAATCCTTCTAGCTTCTGGTGCAGCACTTAAATCACTAGCTTCCAGGTAAAGTTGAAATTGCTGCCTGAACGACTTCCAATTTAAATTTGAATTACCAGTGGTCTTTAGATGTCTTGGTGCTTGAACTTGTTCCATTGATAGGTCGTTTGTGTCGAAGTTTTCAAAGTTGCGATGATTGCTATAGTCGAATAGTTGACTCCGTTTGTGCTTTTTTTCTTCCTCCTTTTCTATGCTAAATCTTTGTTAGTCTTTCTTAAAAGATGTATTACATGCTGGTACCATGTTATATTTTAAATAATTACTTATCTAAAATATATATACTATTGAATCCACCAGGATGATAAAATGACCAATAGCCTTCTTGTTGAAAGATTAACTATTTAATGAGTAATAAAATAATAAACTGTGAGTCGTTTTACTCAATACTAAACTAACAATAAAGAATTAAAGTACAATACAGATAACTATATAACTATAAACTATTATAACACACTAGTTCTAACTTCTCTCACTCCATCTATTCTATGTCTTGCTTGTTCACGGTTCTGAACACATCATCGTCTGCATCATCTGACTTAGAAAAGGTGGGAAACTAGTTCTTATAGTATCAGACTGTGAGCCATCTAGTGTTGAAATGATATACTACATTTACATACATTGATCATGTATATTGATATCTGAATATCACTACAATTTCAAAGTATTTTTTGAAGCTAGGTTGATTCCTCATCCAAAGATGGCTGCTTCTGCCCCCTCAATGGAGGAGCAGCACATTCTCTCCCTTCCGCTTCCAGATCCTCGAGGTCTCTCTGCTTCACCCAGTGAAAATCTCGAATTACAAAGACTGGGTGGTGGTGATGGGTTGATCCTGCAGTCAGTGAGTTGATGGATTTAGTGGATTATGTCGCTGGACATGCCAATATTTTCATATCTAAAAGCTCCTCACTGGTCTTCATTATGGCTCCCCACTTCTTGCATGGCCCCAACAACTTCATTCTCTCTCCCTCACCCATGGCAAGATGAAAAACAGAAAACCCCAGTTAACATTCTCCATTGACTAAATGGGGACTGAATTTGGTTCCATTGCAATACTTTGAGAAAAGGCACAAAGCTCAATACTCTTACAGAATCTCTACATTTCAGCCTGTCATGTCAAATGTCTCCTCATCATGTAGACTCGATGGAGCTCCTTCTCCAATGGCATTACTCCAACAATAGATGCAGGTGAGCATCTCTTTCGGAGGGAGCAAACAAGAGTAGCATGAAGACTTCCCCAAATGTACGAATGCTGCTTTGTCTTATTAAAAAGTGTTCATGGCACAGTGGTTAGCACTGCTGTCTCACAGCACCAGGGATCCGGGTTCAATTCCGGTTTGGATGACTGTGTGGAGTTTGCACTTTCTCCTCGTGTCTGCACGGATTTCCTACGGGTGCTGGGCCTAAGTAAGGTGTTCTTCCCAAAGGTCGGTAGAGATTCGATTGGCCAAATGGCCTCCTTCTGCACTGTAGGCATTCTATGATTCTATCCAACTAGCAGAATTCCCTTGTGAGTTATCTTAGTGATTTTGAATAATGATGGTGTTTGTAGGGGTTGTGTTTTGCATAGCTGCGTTTATTTAATACCTATTTAGCAAGACTAGATTATGATAGACAAAGAGTAGATTAAAATCTCGATCATTGGGACAAAACCTGGATTGGCAACAATAATTTGACATGCCTTGGAGCCCCCTTTGATGTAATTGTACCTCTTTCTGTAATGTTTAAGTTATTGAGGTGCTGAAAATAGTACTCACTAACTTTTCCACTTTTCTCTACAGTGATTCAACTAAACTTTGAAGGGCTTTCTGACCCTCAGTGCCCAATAGTCTTGTTCTTCTGGCCCTGACTTCTGTTCAGATGCATCAGAACTCTTTGGATACACCTGTGAACTTCAGAGTTCATCTAGCTGCTGACACCATTGAGATTGCTGTTCTGTCTTGATTGCTGTCCGCTCCTGTCTATTGCTCTCCAGAAGGACATGTGTCCCTTTAATTGGTTGTTTTAAATCCTGCTGCACAAACCTTCCATCTATCCCAGTGACAGCAAATCCATTTTCAGCAGTTCTGTTGCTTCACGGATAGCCCACTAATTAAAAGCAAATTTGAGCCCTTCATCCTCACACTGTATCAAGTGGGCTGAAAACTGTTAGCCAATCTTATTAACTTTATTGCCAATCACCATTGATTGTGCAGACTCAAAACCAAACTTGCTTTTCCTTGTGAGTCATAGACATTGCCATTGAAAAATCCTAGTCATCATCTGATGCCCGATCTATTGTGATTTTAGACAGGGCATAAATCACCTCTGTTATTATCTCCGTGACTCTGATCTTGTAGAGGCTTATTCCAGTGAGTGTAGTTTTTAGATATATGAAACACATGGGAATTTGTCATTTAAATAAAAGGATTAATTTGCAGTCGATGAGTTCAGATGTAGAGCATATCGTTACAGAATAAAAGGAATGAATGGAGTGGAAAACTGATTTCAACTGTCTCAGAATTTATACTCAAATTAAGTCAATAGAAAAGTTTCTTTGAAGACTGGTATGATTTGGTGATGGTTCGATCACAGTATTATTTGTGCAGCATTAAGTTGCGAGTAAAACTAGCAAATAAATATAGAAGCAGCTTTAATTGTTGGCTAAAAATATAAGAGAAATAGCTGCCAATATCATGCTCATGATAAACAATGCCTAACAGAAATTACCAAACAAGTATCAGGAAATCAACGATATAACTCAAATAAATTTAAATTGATGTAATTATGAATTTGAAAAAGTTTTTATTGCCATTGAAAAATCTTATTATGATACATTAATTTGGTGATGAGCTAAGAACATGTGGGATTATTATTTAGCTCTTATTGTTGACAACATTTTTATTTGGAGATTTTCCTGGGCTGTCTTTTCTTGTTTCAATAGTGAGGAGCAAAAGATAAAACATACAATTTACAAATCATATTGCTGATCAGCTGTGACCACCAGAGTGGTGAGATGAATAAAAACAAATCAATACATTTTCAGTCAGTATGACTTTTGGCTCATCATTAATCAACCAGAGTGAAGTGTGATGTACGTTTTGAGGACTTTACTGAATCGTTATTTCATGCATCGTTACCCTCGGTCCAGTTTTCAAAATCAGGCTTGATGATTGTCACCAAGGTGAAACCCCAACCTTAGTTTGTAGAGTTGGTTCTAATTCAGGTCCTCCAGATTGAAATACAGAATCAGAAAGCTCAAATTGCTATTTACGAAACCAGATCAAATCAAACTGTGTGCACAGCCTCAAAAGTTTATCAAGAACAACAATCGCTGAGGCTGTTGAGGTAAGGGTGCTTGCTGTAATATTCTTTGGAAACAAAAGTGTGGTGACCATATTTTATACTTTCGATCTCAGGGGCATTGTACCCAGGAGGAAGCCCAATTGATGCACTTGGGTCGTCCCTGTCCTCCACCCCACAGGTATCTATGCAAGGACTGCACAAGATTTGCTTGGGAAGTTTAAACTTCCAATGGGTAATTTCCCTGCACTGGGAACCATCCGATACTATAATTTAAATCGGAGACTTCATATGGTTTTCCCCCCAAAATTAGAAGGATTAAAATCACGTCCGACGTGTTGGTAACTTAAATACGGACCCACTACCCCTGACCCCGACCGGACCCCCTGACTACCTCCCCACCCCCTGACTATCCCACCAGCTCTTACGACTACACCCCACATCTCGACTACCCCCGACTAGCCAGACTAACCACCGACCCCCTTCATGACCTGACAACACCCCAATTAACCCCACCCCCCCCCCCCAGAGCAGGCTTGAAGGGCCAAAAGGCCTCCTCCTGCTCCTATCTTCTATGTATCTATGCATCTATGCATCTGAACATCCCTTGGGCCAGGAGGAGGAGTAGCAGCCGGACATGTTTGGGACATCCACTCAGGACTCTCAAAGATTGTCCGCTCCTTCCAATTTTAACTCATCCTGTGACCTCTTTAGCCTCGCCCTCTGTCGCCACTGCAGAAGCAGCTGGCCCATTGGTGGGAAGCCAAAGTCAGCCGGAGCCCTCCAGGCCTCCATGCTCCACAGCACAGCCACAGAAGTCATCAAAGGAAACAGGGCTGACAATTCCACACACTGCCTCCACCCCTCATGCGGATGTCAGAACAGCACTTTGAAGAAGGTAGTAGGCCAAGGAACATAAAGAAATATTGATCACAAGTGGTTGCACGGTGAACATAATTGCAGTATTATATGTAAATATATTCACACTGTCACTAAATAATGGCCAGTATTATCTTTAAGCATCATTATATAGGCATGGTAGCACATTGGTTAGCACTGTTGCTTCACAGCTCCAGGATCCCAGGTTCGATTCCTGGCTTGGGTCACTGTCTGTGCGGAGTCTGCACGTTCTCCCTGTGTCTTTGTGAGTTTTCTCCGGTGGCTCTGGTTTCCTCCCACAAGTCCTGAAAAATGTGCTTTTAGGTAATTTGGACATTCTGAATTTTCCCTCTGTGTACCGAACAGGTGCCGGAATGTGGCGACTAGGGGCTTTTCACAGTAACTTCATTGCAATGTTAATGTAAGCCTACTTGTGACAATAAAGATTATATATTTAAATCTAGGCTTTGTGAGGGCCTCCTGTACCATCGCTTTTGGTAAGATGAGTATTGTGAGGTTTTTCATTAGCTCTCCTCTCATTTCTCCTCCCCCATCACCCATGTCCTGTCACCTATCCCCTATCCCCAATCACCATAAGCCTGTTGGCATCACCTGACCTCCTCTCTGTTACCCCTCAACCCCAAACCTTCCTCTTCAACAATGTCCCGGTCAGCGTGTACATTCCCTACCTCTCTGAACACTGCGCCCACATCCACATTGACTTTCATGACCTTCTACTTCCTATCCCCAGGGTCTGTGTTTGCCTCCAAGTCCCCACCAACCACTCTCGTCACCCTTCTACTGCTAATGCTGCATTCTCACCCTCCCACCCTACTGGCTAACTCTTCTCCCTCTCACACTCACCATTCTATCCAACCATGCCCACCATCAGTTCACTTCCCAGGAAGCAAACAATGACTCTATAAATACCTCCCTTGCACTTTTGATAACAGCAAATTACTGTGGATGCTGGAATCTGAAACAAAAGCAGAAAATGCTGGACACTCTCATCACATCTGACAGCATCTGTGGAGAGAGAATCTGTTTTGACAAAGAGATATCCAGACTCAGAAGGTTATCTCTGTCATGATATGCAGACATGCAGATAATGATATGCAGACATGAAGATAATGATATACAGACAGGCAGACATGCAGCTAATGAACACAGAGAACAGGACATGACCAATGAGCAGGCAGGACACTCAGGGGTGGTATCTCACTATAAAAGGCATGAGGCACTCACGCTCTGCCTCTTTCCACTGATGAACATCTACAGAGTAAGTCAGGGTGTATGTACAGTATCACACCTCCAGCATGTGGCTAAGAGCTAGTCTGGTTCAGTCAGACAGAGTAACCACACTTAGGTTAGCAGAGAGTTAAACTCATAGAGAACTGAGCTAACTGTGCTACTGGTTCAATAAATCAGATTGAACTAACTTCAAGGTCTGGAGTATCTTTTGGTTAAAGCTGCATCCATTTGCAGCCTGTGTTAGCCCAGAGTACATAACACAACAATCTCCATCTCTCTCCACATAGGCTGTCAAACATGCAGAGATTGTCCAGCATTTTCTGTTTTTGTCCCCTTCACATTTGTCCACCCCCCATACTCCTTCCACCCCATTGCTACTTCCTCTCCAACTCCTTCATCAGTCCGTACTCTTTCCTTTACTCATTGCTTCCCCCGATATCCTTTACCAGTCTGATCCTCTCTCTTACTCTTCCTCCCCCGGAACAGCAACCTCCACAGTTGCATCCTTCCTCTCCCCAAACACCTTCAGCCATCTGAGCTCTCCCCTTCAGCTTCATCCCTCCTGACACCTTCATCCCCCCACTCTGAGCTTCACCCCCCACTCCCAGCTTCACCCCCCCCCCCCACTCCCAGCTTCATCCACCCACTCCCAGTTTCATTCCCCCACTCCCAGCTTCACCCCCCCACTCCCAGTTTCATCTCCCACTCCCAGTTTCATCTCCCACTCCCAGCTTCATCCCACCACTCCCAGCTTCACCCCCCCCACTCCCAGCTTCATCCCCCCCACTCCCAGCTTCCACCCTCCACTCCCAGTTTCATCCCCCCACTCCCAGTTTCATCTCCCACTCCCAGTTTCATCTCCCACTCCCAGTTTCATCTCCCACTCCCAGTTTCATCCCCCCCACTCCCAGCTTCAACCCTCCACTCCCAGCTTCATCCCCCCACTCCCAGTTTCATCTCCCACTCCCAGTTTCATCCCCCCACTCCCAGTTTCATCTCCCCCACTCCCAGTTTCATCCCCCCACTCCCAGTTTCATCTCCCACTCCCAGTTTCATCTCCCACTCCCAGTTTCATCCCCCCCACACCCAGTTTCATCCCCCCACTCCCAGTTTCATCCCCTCCAGTCCCAGTTTCATCCCACCACTCCCAGTTTCATCCCCCCACTCCCACTTTTGTCCCCCCGGACCCTGTTTCATCCCACCACTCCCAGTTTCATCCCCCCATCCCAGTTTCATCCCACACTCCCAGTTTCATCCCACCACTCCCAGTTTCATCCCCCCTTCCCACTTTTGTACCCCCAGTCCCAGCTTAATCCCACCACTCCCAGTTTCATCCCACCACTCCCAGTTTCATTCCGCCACTCCCAGCTTCATCCCACCACTCCCAGTTTCATTCCCCCACTCCCAGCTTCATCCCACCACTCCCAGTTTCAACCTCCCACTCCCAGCTTCATCCCCCTACTCCCAGCTTCATCCCCCACTCCCAGCTTCACCCCCCCCACTCCCAGCTTCACCCCCCCCCCCACTCCCAGCTTCACCCCCACTCTGAACTTCATCCACCATTCCCAGCTTCAACCCCACACTCCCAGCTTCATCCCCCTACTCCCAGCTTCATCCCCCACTCCCAGCTTCACCCCGCCACTCCCAGCTTCATCACCCCCACTCCCAACTACTTCCCTCCACTCCCTGCTTCACCCCTCCACTCCCAGGTTCACTTCCCCATCCCAGCTTCACCCCCCCCACTCCCAGCTTCAACCCCCCCTCTCTCAGCTTCATCCACCACTCCCAGCTTCACCCCCCACACCCAGCTTCAACCCCCCACTCCCAGCTTCACCCCCCCACTCCCAGCTTCACCCCCACACCCAGCTTCAACCCCCCACTCCCAGTTTCATCCCCTCCAGTCCCAGTTTCATCCCACCACTCCCAGTTTCATCCCCCCACTCCCACTTTTGTCCCCCCGGACCCTGTTTCATCCCACCACTCCCAGTTTCATCCCCCCATCCCAGTTTCATCCCACACTCCCAGTTTCATCCCACCACTCCCAGTTTCATCCCCCCTTCCCACTTTTGTACCCCCAGTCCCAGCTTAATCCCACCACTCCCAGTTTCATCCCACCACTCCCAGTTTCATTCCGCCACTCCCAGCTTCATCCCACCACTCCCAGTTTCATTCCCCCACTCCCAGCTTCATCCCACCACTCCCAGTTTCAACCTCCCACTCCCAGCTTCATCCCCCTACTCCCAGCTTCATCCCCCACTCCCAGCTTCACCCCCCCACTCCCAGCTTCACCCCCCCACTCTGAACTTCATCCACCACTCCCAGCTTCAACCCCACACTCCCAGCTTCATCCCCCTACTCCCAGCTTCATCCCCCACTCCCAGCTTCACCCCGCCACTCCCAGCTTCATCACCCCCACTCCCAACTACTTCCCTCCACTCCCTGCTTCACCCCTCCACTCCCAGGTTCACTTCCCCATCCCAGCTTCACCCCCCCCACTCCCAGCTTCAACCCCCCCTCTCTCAGCTTCATCCACCACTCCCAGCTTCACCCCCCACACCCAGCTTCAACCCCCCACTCCCAGCTTCACCCCCCCACTCCCAGCTTCACCCCCACACCCAGCTTCAACCCCCCACTCCCAGCTTCACCCCCCCCCCCACTCCCAGCTTCACCCCCGCTCTGAACTTCATCCATCACTCCCAGCTTCAACCCCCCACTCCGAGCTTCAACCCCCCACTCCCAGCTACTTCCCTCCACTTCCTGCTTCAGCCCTCAACTCCCAGTTTCATTTCCCCATCCCAGCTTCACACCCCCCCACTCCCAGCTTCAACCCCCACCATCTCTCAGCTTCATCCACCACTCCCATCTTCAACCCCCCACTCCCAGCTTCAACCCCCCCACACCCAGCTTCAACCCCCCACTCCCAGCTTCACCCCCCCCCCCCCACTCCCAGCTTCACCCCCACTCTGAACTTCATCCACCACTCCCAGCTTCAACTCCCCACTCCGAGCTTCAACCCCCCCCCCCCACTCCCAGCTACTTCCCTCCACTCCCTGCTTCACCCCCCACTCCCAGCTTCAACCCCCACCATCTCTCAGCTTCATCCACCACTCCCATCTTCAACCCCCCCCACACCCAGCTTTAACCCCCCACTCCCAGCTTCACCCCCCCACTCCCAGCTTCACCCCCACTGAACTTCATCCACCACTCCCAGCTTCAACTCCCCACAGGAGCTTCAACACCCCCCACTCCCAGCTACTTCCCTCCACTCCCTGCTTCACCCCTCCACTCCCAGTTTCATTTCCCCATCCCAGCTTTACCCCCCCACTCCCAGCTTTACCCCCCCACTCTGAACTTCATCCACCACTCCCCAGCTTCAACCCCCCACTCCCAGCTTCAACCCCACACTCCCAGCTTCAACTCCCCCCACTCCCAGCTACTTCCCTCCACTCCCTGCTTCACCCGTCCAGTCCCAGCTTCATCTCCCCATTCCAGCTTCATGCCGCCCACTCCCAGCTTCATCCCTCCACTCCTAGCTTTATCCCCCACTCCCAGCTTCGTCCCCTCACTCCCAGCGTCATCCCCACACTTCCAGCTTAACCCCACTCCCAGCTTCAACACCCCATTCCCAGCTCCGTACCCCCGACACTTTCACCTTCCCCCCACTTCCAGCTTCATCCCCCTCCCTAAGACCGTCTCCCCACCCCACCCCCAACCCTTCTCTGCATCCGTACCAATGTAAGGACCCTGAAGTTTCGAAGGAAGTTGGAGAGGTCAGTGAAGACCTTGGAAGATGCTACAAAGTCTTAGCAAAAACCCTAAAGTTCTGAAGCAAGTTTGACATGAACAAATCTGCTGTGTTGAGACCTTCCACCTTCCGAGAAGCACCATGGACATAAAAATGCACCCACCATTCCAGGCAACGTGTTCCTAATGTCCAGTAGCTTTAAGCCTCTCGTCGTATCCCTGGATGTCTGTGATGTGAGCAAGCCCTCAAGTTAAGTCCTGACTTTTGCATGGCACATTGGTCCAGACATGTTCTTACCAGTGTGTTCTCCCGCTGGAAGGATGGACAATTGGGCACCACTCCAGCGGTGGCAATATTTCCATGTCCGTCTTGGAATTGGAGCTTAGCAGGACCTCATCCGGTATCCTCAACATCTGAATCCAGTTTCTTCTCAGCTGGTGCAACCGGGGTCAACAGCTGTATCTGCCGTGGAGGTGGCAATGCAAGTTGTAGTTGGATCCGATCCGGAGCCATTGGAATTGATTCTGGCATGTCAGGGATGTGCCCACGGAGATAATGCACACGTTGATTAGATTCGTGTCCCTGAGCCATATTCGATACAAGACTAGTCCCGTCTGGGCTAATACAACACCCTGGATACATGTGGCACCCTCACAAAAGTTCTGGACGTGCACCAGGTCTCCCAAAGTGAATGTGCACAAGGGTGTATGCTGGTCTGGATCAGCCTCAGCTCTGAGCACTGTCCTGGCACTGGCAGACTTTCCTGTCAATGTCTAGGACAGCCAAACTCAACCAGGCAGTGACCCATCAGTAATTTGGCTGGACAGACATCAGTCTTGGCGTGTGGCGCTGTCCGGTAGGAAAAGAGGAACCGCGCCAGTCGAGTCTCCCATGAACCTGAAGTCTGTGTTTTCATTCCGAGCTTGAACGTCTGGAGCGTTTGCTCTGCTAATCGATTTGACGTGGTGGTATTCGGCGGTACGCACGTGTTGCATGCTGTTGACAGTCAGGAACGCCTCAAACTCTGCACTCGTGAAAGCCGTTTCATTGTCCGAGACCAGCACCTCAGGTATCGCATGTGTGCTAAAAGATTGTCGCAGCCTGTCAATGGTGGCCTGAGCTGTCCTTACCTGCTTTTTATGGACCTCCATCCACTTTGAGTAGGCATACACGATGATGAAGAACATCGCTCCCTGGAATGGTCCCGCAAAATCTATGTGGAGGCGGGACCAAGGACAGCACGGCTATTCCCATGGGTGGAGCGACACCCATGGAGGTTTCTGGTGGCACTGTGTACAATTCTAGATCACCTTTTCTATGTTTATATCAATACCTGGCTACCATACATAGCTGCGGGTTAAAATCCTTATCTGCATCACCCCGGGGTGTCCGTTGTGGAGGTGCTGCAAGAGATGTGCGCATTCGTGATCGGGAACCACCATGCGTGTGCCCCACAGAATGACACCGTAACAATGCTCAATTCGGGTATCTTGTTGGTGTATGCCTTCACATCCACTGGCAAAGCACGGTGCTGGGTCCCATTCTTGGCTTCGATCTTGATGTCATCATTGTCTACAGGAATAGTGCCAGAAGACTGGAGGATAACAAATGTTGTCCCCTTGTTCAAGAAGGGGAGTAGGGACAACCCCGGTAACTATAGACCAGTGAGCCTTACTTCTATTGTGGGCAAAGTCTTGGAAAGGTTTATAAGAGATAGGATTGATAATCATCTGGAAAGGAATAATTTGATTAGCGATAGTCAACACGGTTTTGTGAAGGGTAGGTCGTGCCTCACAAACCTTGTTGAGTTCTTTGAGAAGGTGACCAAACAGGTGGACCAGGGTAAAACAGTTGATGTGGTGTATATGGATTTCAGTAAAGCGTTTGATAAGGTTCCCCATGGTAGGCTATTTCAGAAAATACGGAGGCATGAGATTCAGGGTGATTTAACAGTTTGGATCAGAAATTGGCTAGCTGGAAGAAGACAAAGGGTGGTGGTTGATGGGAAATGTTCAGTTACTAGTGGTGTACCACAAGGATCTGTTTTGGGGCCACTGCTGCTTGTCATTTTTATAAATGACCTGGAGGAGGTCGTAGAAGGATGGGTGAGTAAATTTGCAGATGACACTAAAGTCGGTGGAGTTGTGGACAATGCGGAAGGATGTTGCAAGTTATAGAGGGACATAGATCAGCTGCAGAGCTGGGCTGAGAGGTGGCAAATGGAGTTTAATGCAGAAAAGTTTGAGGTGATTCATTTTGGAAGGAATAACAGGAAGACAGAGTACTGAGTGCCTAAGGAAGCTTGACATACGTGTGGCTAATATCCCGCTAAGCTTGACGTACAGATCCTTGATGCGAGGGATGGGGTAGTGATTCAAATAGGAGACGCAGTTAACCATCATCTTATAGTCCCCGGCTCCTCTAAATCTCCACTGCATTGGAAAGGGTGCAGTGGAGATTTACCAGGATGTTGCCTGGTATGGAGGGAAGATCTTATGAGGGAAGGCTGAGGGACTTAAGGCTGTTTTCGTTAGAGAGAAGAAGGTTAAGAGGTGACTTAATTGAGGCATACAAGATGATCAGAGGATTAGATAGGGTGGACAGTGAGAGCCTTTTTCCTCGGATGGTGATGTCTAGCATGAGGGGACATAGCTTTAAATTGAGGGGAGATAGAGATAGAACAGATGTCAGAGGTAGGTTCTTTACTCAAAGAGTAGTAAGAGTGTGGAATGCCCTGCCTGCAACAGTAGTGGACTCGCCAACATTAAGGGCATTCAAATGGTCATTGGATAAACGTATGGATGATAAGGGAATAGTGTAGATGGGCTTTATAGTGGTTTCACAGGACGGCGCAACATCGAGGGCCGAAGGGCCTGTACTGCACTGTAATGTTCTATGTTAATTCTGGATGATGTGTCACATCTGGAACAAGTGATGGTCTGTCTGAGTCGAACTGCGGATGCGGAATGCTGCGACTGGCAGGAAATCTATAAAATGTAGAGCTGCGATGGCCTCATAGGTATACGACAATGCAGGCAGCCTCATGGGGAGAGAAAGGCGGTTCAACGGATCGGCGTGTGGAATCTTATACCCGGATCCAATACATGCACAGCTAATATTGGTGCCATTGTTCGATCCTGCCAGATGCGATGTGGGAATTGACCGATACTCCTTAAATTATCCCAACAAGGGTTTGTGATTGATGAAGACGGTGAAAGTATGCCGTAGATATACTCGTGGAATTTTTACAACCCAAATGCTACGGTCGAACCCTCTTTCTCGATCTGTGCACAGCCCTTCTTGGCGTCCTCCAATGTCCGAGATGCAAAAGCAATGGAGCGTTCTGACCCATCGTCCATTCAGTGGGCAAGGACGGCCTTGACCCCATAGGGAGAATCGTCGCATGTCAACAAAACTGCTTTAGACGGGTCAAATTGGGTCATAGACAGGAGGAGGACAGCTGCTTCTTGACCAACGCAAAGACCGCCCCCTGGGCCTGAGAGCACTCCCAACTTTGACCTTTTTGTAACAGATGGTGGAAGGGGGCCAATATTGTGGTGAAGTTTGGAATGAGCTTGCCATAGTAATTTACGATGCTCAAAAACAAGAGTAGTTCTATCGGGCTGCTGGGTACCAGGGCCTGGAGGATGGCCTGTAACCTTTCTTCTATGCATTGCAACCCATGGCAATCCACACGATAACCCAGGTAGGCGACCTTGGCTGCGTTGAAACACATTTCCCCCTGAGGAGGTGGACCTTAGCTTCTTCAAAATGCTGGAGGACCTCGGCCGGGTTGTCTAGATGCTCCTGGTTAGAAGACCCAGTGATCAAAGTATTGTCAAGGTATACCGCTAATCTCGGGAGTTCACACAGGATGTTCCCCATCACCTGTTGGAAGATGCCACAAGCAGAAAAAACTCTGAAGGGCAGCTGGGTATACTTGCACAACCTGTGGTGTATATTGATAGTCACAAATTGTCTGGAGTCCGGTACCTAAGGAAGCTTGACATACGTGTGGCTAATATCCCGCTAAGCTTGACATACAGATCATTGATGCGAGGGATGGGGTAGTGATTCAAATAGGAGACGCAGTTAACCATCATCGTATAGTCCCCACAGACGCGGGAGAGCCATCGAGCTTCATCCCTGGCATGACTGGTTGCCCAATCGGAGAACTGGGTGGGGACTATTATCTTCAAACCTTCGAAATGGTCCAGCTCTGCGTCCACTTACGACCATAAAACATACGGGACAGGTCGGGCACAGAAATGTCTTGGTTGGGCCATTGGGTCAATGCTGGGCCATGGCCCCTCTGATTGTGCCTAATCCCTCCTGCAGCATAGACAGAGACCCTGGCCAGGGGCCCCTCAGGGCATGTGGGTACATTTGGCAAACCCTGGCCAGTCCAATCGGAGATGCTGCAGCCAATCACATCCCAACATACGCGGGCCGCTTCCATGGACGATCAGCAATAGTAGGTGTGCCGTTTGTTGCCCATAGTCGACAGGAACCATGGAGGTACCAACAATTGCCAACATTCCTCTAGTGTACGTAACGAGGCACGTGTTGGTGTCCAAGAGGGTAATGATCTGGAGGCCGGATCGATCTGGTTGAAGGGACGGTGGCTGACCATGGATATCGCCGCACCCGTGTCTAACTCCATGCAAATGGAATGCCCATTCCATTTGATGAATGGGACCAGCAATGAAAGTGGAATAGGAGCAACCCAAGGTAAAGCCATGCAATGATGCTGGTGATAGGCACCATTGTTGTCGTCCCTGCTGTGGTCTGGACCTTGGGACGGGTTTCATGGCCTGGTGGGGCAGCAGGGCAGTGGGTCCACTCTGGGTTGGCTGCATCGCGGGGGTCTACGGCTAACGGCCACCTCTCGGTACCTGTACTCTCCATCTTCGTAATCATGGAAGAACATTTGGTGATGCTCTGGGCTCCGGCAATGGCGGCCTGTGTCCCTGCGGGGGCATCCCACTGCTAGGGGCCTGCTTCCTTGGCAGGATCTGAGCAGTATGAAGTTTGGCGACCGAGGCTCAGCACTGTCATTCCTCGGAACTCTTGGACCATTTATTCCACATTCTCTCGGGAGATTTCCACGGTGCGATGCAAAGTCAGGTCTGTCACAGCCAGCAGTTTTCTCTGAGTGCCAGTATCATAGATTGCACATACAAACCTGTTTTGCAAAGACACATTGAGTGTGGCCCCAAATTCACATGTTTCAGCCAATTTACAGAGGTGGGCGAAGACATCGCTGGTCGATTCTGACTGAGCCTGAGTGGCCGTGTGAAATAGGAACTGCCTGATGATTAACGGTGGTTTTGGGTCAAAATGCTTACCTACCAGGGCCACCAACGCAGTGAACGACCATGAATCCAGCGCATTCGGGTGGGTTAGGCTTTTTATGCGACTGTACGTAGGCCCACTGCAGGTCCACAAACACCACAGTTTGTCATTTGTCCGTGATGATCCCCTTTGACTGAAAAAAGCACTGCATGCATTTCACATACTGCCCCCAGTTGTTGCCAGTGTAGAATCCGCCGATGTAGCACGCATGGACCAAACAGGTAGAAAATAAAAGTGAGATTTATTTACCCTATACAAGAATCTTCACTCCCTCCTCGACCTGCACCCAAGTCGGGGTTTTTATACGAGTGAGCTTTTCCCTTGTCAACTGGAAGATCCACCCCCGTTACCGGGGGAAGTTACTATGGAGGCCATGGGCAATCTGATATTGACCTCCACACGGGTTATAGCAGTGACCTTATCTGATAGTCATACACATAATGCTGTCCCAGAGAATAGTGATATCCACTGGAATTCCCCAGCTATAGGGTATCTCTTGTCCAGCTGGCAGCGCACCCAGGCCTGTGAGGTTTCCCGGAAGCATGGGGTGGCTTCCATAGGAATTCCCATTGACCAGCAGCGGAAGTGGAAAATCCTACCGTCAGTGAACAGCGTTCTGTCAAGAACCACTCAGCTGGGGGACTGGAGAATCCTGCCCATCATCAGGTTTGGGCATCAGACCTATGACTTACATTATCACTTTATGTGGAAGTGAAACTTGTTGAATAATGGTGCTGTTCAGCTACCATTGGCCACAATGAAGACATCAGTTTTAATCTTCCCTGAAGTGCTAAGTGCAGCTGACAACATCTCAGTTAAAATACAGATCAAATCCATTATGTGTGTACTTCGCTTCAGCTTGGAAAAGTTAACTCCGTTTCTCTCTCCGCAGTTGCTGTCAGTCCTGCCGAAGTTTTCCAGCATTTTGTGTTTTTACCTTAATTATTGTTCAGTTTGCTTCTGGCTCCAAATTCTATTCTCATGGATGAGTAAGAGCCTTGTGGCTATTTGTATGGTGGCAGAAAGTTCAACTCCACTGCTGGCTATTTTGTGGTGTTCGGTGAGTGTGGGCATAACATTAAAATAATTGTATCAAGTTTATGGAGTGGCTAAGGTTCAACAGGCCCCTGAAGATATTTTAAGCTGTAATGGAGTTTGCCTGATGTCAAGAGGCCAATGTGTGAAAACATGGCCTCCTTGAGTGGTGTCACACGGGTTAACTTCAGTGCACTCTGGAATCAGTCTGGGGCCTACTTCGGCATCAATATGCACCTGGAAGCGCTTTACATTGATGATCGTACAATCGTAGTCTACAATGCTGCAGATTTGATTTTGGACCATTCCGATCTGAGTGTCTTAATGCCCACAGTCAAAATATCAACTCCTCTTAATTATTCTATGATAGATTTTGTTTTGCTCCCTCCAGAATGCATCTGGCAGAGGTAAATTCTGATAAAGTGCTCAAAGTTTCTTTGAAGTTTTCTTAATCCCTTTTCACACATAAACATTTAAAGAACTTGTTTCCTGAAGCAATTTTGTGTGAAATTTGACATACCACACATCCCATGGCCATACTAATTTTAGTGCTCCCTCTCAGTCTTTGATACCCAGTGACTGTTTCAACAGCTGGTCAAAATATTCATTCACTACTTATTATCTTAAACCTTTCCTAATTTGAAAACTTCTATGAGATTCCCCCTATCTTCCCTATTTCAGTGGGCGGAGAGATGGCAAATGGAGTTTAATCCGGATAAATGTGAGGTAATGCATTTTGGAAGGTCTAATACAGGTAGGGAATATATAGTGCATGGCAGAACCCTCAAGAGTATTGACAGTCAGAGAGATCAATGTGTACAGATCCACAGGTCACTGAAAGGGGCAACACAGGTGGAGAAGGTAGTCAAGAAGGCATACAGCATGCTTGCCTTCATTGGCCGGGGCACTGATTATAAAAATTGGCAAGTCATGTTGCAGCTGTATATAACCTTAATTAGGCCACACTTGGAGTGTAGTGTTCAATTCTGGTCGCCATACTACTAGAAGGATGTGAAGGCATTAGAGAGGGTGCAGAAGCGATTTACCAGGATGTTGCCTGGTATGGAAAGCAGTAGCTATGAGGAGAGGTTGAATAAACTCGGTTTGTTCCCACTGGACCGACGGAGGTTGAGGGGCGACCTGATAGAAGTCTACAAAATTATGAGGGGCATAGACAGGGTGGATAGTCAGAGACCTTTTCGCAAGGTAGAGGGGTCAATTACTGGGGGGGGGCATAGGTTTAAGGTGCAGGGGGAAGGTTTAGAGGAGATGTACGAGGCAAGTGTTTTACACAGAGGGTAGTGGGTGCCTGGAACTCGCTGCCGGAGGAGGTGGTAGATCAAGGACGATCGTGACGTTTAAGGGCATCTTGACAAATACATGAATAGGATAGGAATAGAGGGATATGGACCCCGGAAATGTAGAAGATATTAGTTTAGACGGGCAGCATGGTCAGCACAGGCTTGGCGGGCTGAAGGTCCTGTTCCTGTGCTGTACTTTTCTTTGTTCTTTGTTCTTTGAATATAATGTAATTTGTTGTTTTTTTGTTCAAAATGTTATGCTCCCATTCAGGCTAGTCACCCATTTCCACTATTTTTACTATTTTAATTTTTTTGTGGGCATTACTGACTAGGCGAGCATTTATTGCCAATCCCTGGTTGCCCTTCAGAAGGTGGTGTTGAGCCACCTTTTTGAACCACTGAAGTCCATGTTGTGTAGGTACAGCCACAGTGCTGTTTGGGAGGGAGTGCCAAGGTTTTGACCCAGTGGTGGTAACCATCTGGAGGCCTCCTTGTCCATATATGACCTGTTGCCATGAGACTTCATAGGGCCCAGAGTTGATGTGAGAGCTCCTGGGGCAACTCCTCCCAACTGAATATCACTGTGCCACCACCTCTAGTGGGTGGTGACGGTGGTATCTGGTGCAGGAAAGTTTAGTTTTGATAATTATTTGCAATTAGTTTGTAATTTAGTTATGATATTAATCAAGTAATGAAATATATCTACCCAATTTTGCTTTATGCTGAATTCTGAAATGTTAGTTCATCACATGACTTGGGCTTAGCATCACACTCAAAATTGACAAGGGAGGAAAAACATATGCGGCGGAATTCTCTGTTCCTGAGGCTAAGTGTTGACACCGTGGCAGGATTCGCCCGTTGCGTAGAGGTACAAGGCGTCCGTCACCTTGATGGCCACCGGGAGCAGGTGGCATCACCCATTCCCAAGGTGCGCCATGATCTTGCAGATATGTCACATTGTCCCCCTGCTCAGCCAGAATCTTCGACAGCATGCCTGGTCTGGCAGGTTCTTGAATGAGATACGCTGTGTGTACACGCATGGCCTCATGCGGCACCTCCTTTGCAACTCCTCCTCCTCGGCTTGTTGGGCAGCCAGCTTTCCATCCTCAGTGACTGCCTCCTGTTCCTCTGGAGCATGCTTCACTGCTGCACAGTCCTCCTCCTCGAGCAGCTGAGGCTCGTACAGCCGCAGTGCAGCCCCCATGGCTGCAGAGATTAGGAGGAAGGCCACCATTGCTTGTTGTATTCCAATATCCATTGTCTGCACAGGGTGAAAGGCTGACATGTTAGCATGTTGCATATTCCCATGCCCAACCAGGTCCAAAGGGCTACATGTTCACCCCGGTTAACACTGTGGTCCCTGCTCCCACATATCCCCCCTCCCCCATTCCCCATCCCCGCATTCTGGGACCCATCAGAGCCCGGCACCATTGGACCCTCTGACTCTAGCACCCATCCCTGCTGTCAGGGGTACTGTTGGCTGGTGTTGCCCTTGCCAGCGGTAGGCTCCACCGTCCCCGTCTGGCGACCCCCTGCAGGGGCTACTGTTGACATTGTCCTTTGTTGGCCGCATGATGCGTAGGTGGCCAGTTCGGGAGGTTGATATGGCAAAGGGTGGGGTATGGGGGTAGTAAGGTGGAGTTGGGGGCTGGTGTGTGGGGATGGTGGGGTGGACGCACCCATACAGCTGGTGACACTTGTCTTGTTATGCTCTTGGCGTAGCATAAGCGGCTTCCTTGATGTGCACTCTGACAAAGGAAGGTTCGGACGTGGAGGTAACTTCAATATGTTTATTGAACTATTTACAATTCTCCAAGTCGGGTTCGCCACTACTGTTAATCCTTCTACAGCTACTCAAACTTATGAACCAGTCTGCTACAGTCCACGTGGTGGGTGTGATATTGAATCAACCCTGTGTCTCTACTCACTGAGTGTCTCCACTGGAAAGAGGAAGATCATGTGTGCTGTGTCCTTTATGTATGGCTTGGTGTAATGCCCTCCTGGGGTAGTGTCACCTCTGTGTGTATCGTGAATGCCCATTGGGCGTGTCCTATCTAACCGACCTATTGGTTGAGTGTCTGTGTGTCATGTCTCTGGTGCTCCCTCTAGTGTCTAGCTAATCTACATGTATTTACATTAACCCCTTGTGTATTTACAGTGATGCATATCACCACAACACTCTGCAGAACCAGGGTCCAAGGTGGATGGTCAGTGGGATGCGCAGCAAGATGGCTGCCTTGCCAGCCGTGGCAATGGCAGTCAGTACCTGGGTACCGCGCCAGTCTCGTGTGGGTCATCCTGGCCCCATGGCCCGTCGAGGCACCAGAGAATTGCGATTTGGCGTCCGCCACTATTTCAGCATCAGAACTGATTCTCTGCCTAATCAAGTGTCACAATTCCGTTGCTGGCCGAAGAATAATCCCACCCATGGCCCATAAACTCATGCTGCAAAATGTCAAGTTTGATGCCGGTGCAGGATTCACCCATTGCATAGACGTTTCGGGTGACCTTCACCTTGACGGCCACTGGGAACATTTGTCCTCACCCATTCCACCACGGTGCCAGATGTGCCATGATCTGGCAGTTATGTCGCACTGTCCCCCTGCTCAGCCAGAATCTATGACGCCATGCCCGGTCCGACAGGTCTTCAAATGACAGGCACTGCTGATACACGCAAGGCCTCATGTGACGCCGCCTTTGCACCTCCTCCTCCCCCTCGGCCTGTTGGGTGGGCAGCTCTCCATCCTCAGTGACTGCCACCTGTTCCTCTGGAGCACGCTCCACTGCTGCAGCTTCCTCCTCCTCGATCAGCACCAGCTCGTACAGCTGCAGTGCATTCCCCAGTGCTGCGGCGACGAGGAGGTATTGCTGATATGGAACCGTCCACCTTCCTAGCAATTAAAATTGGGCTGGGTTTGCCATAGGTGTTTCCGTAGGTCAATGCTTGATGATCTGTTCGGTTCCATTCCTTTTTAATAGACTTTGCAGCGGTTTGATACAACTGAGTGGCTTGCTGTGGGTTTGGAATCACATCATACACAGACCAGGTAAATAGATTTCATTCCCTAATGCACATTTTGCACAATTGATAATGATTTTGTGGTTCTCTATATCAGAGACTAGCTTTTTAATTTAGTTTTGCATTATCCTGCGATTCTGGATCACTAATCCAGTGACATTTCTATTGCCTCCCACCAGTCAATATTGCACACAATACTTTAACAGTAGGCTAACTAAATTCTGATGCAAAATCATTGTCATCATCTTATTGCTTTCGTGTTCAGTGCCCTCATTAACTCTTTTTTACAACTTTTCTATCAGCAATCCTCCATCTAACAATTTGTACACCTCTAACTCATTGATCTCTAATTTATAACAGCTACTAGTTGCACATTATTATTCCAAGAAATATTCATTAATGCCTGGATCTAATTGGTATCAATGTGGAAACCTAACATATTTTTGGATTGGGAACCAGTAAGAAGGGGCAGAACACAGTTCTAATGGAATTTCAATCTACTTGCATCCCATAAAGGTTTACTGATGGGAAGAAGGACGATGGGACAGTACCTAGCTGCCCTCCCCATGTCATGTTAGTGTACCGAGGAAGTTCATTTGGAATTTGTTTCCAGCATGCTCTGTAAAAGTCTCAGTGGGAAATTCACATGTGAGCTGATGCAAATTTCTACAGGCCTCAGGAAATGGCCTTAAGATCATTATGACAAGAGAAAATAGCTTTATTTACCTTTGAACTAGCCAATTGGCATAAATTAGCGCAGAAGACAAAATTGCTCTGAGTGATGGTGAACGCTTCCTCTGCTGAAGTAGCAAGGCACTACTCCACATTCCAGCTGAGAGCTTGGGTTGGGCATTTGTGAAACACCCTTAGTAGCACACATCTGAGTACGCAAATGACCCTGTAATTAAGGATCATGTCTCAGTCTCCTCACTTAGGTCCATGTTTGGTCTACTCTGGCCGAAAGGCAATTTTAGTCTTCTACTCTCTGAATCCCATCTTTCTGTCAATCATCTGTTTACACTGTCACTCTGGCTTGGGCATGGGGCTTTAATTTTCATGACAAGTCTCTTTCGTAGTCTGTTATCATCATTGTGGGTCGATGTTTTAATCTCCTTGTTCAAGACTGACAGCGACTTCTAGATTCTAGAGTGCTGGTAAACGAACATTCTAACTATGTAGAATACAAGGCTCAGCACGAGGCTTTACCTAGAGATATCTCTCAGAATATTGTGTTATCATATCTTATATCACTGATGATGTGGACTGCCTATTTACAAAGTTAACATTGACCCTTACACTACATCACCCAAAAATCCCTGACCCTCTTAAATACATTATACCACATCTCCCCTAAAGTCTCTGCCTGGTTTACCAAGATAACTATTTTGGTGGTTTCACCAATCTCTCTTGTTTTGTTCTCCATAGTCTCTCTCAAACTCTGTAGAGTAAAATGTGAATCGTGCTCTGCTCCCAGTTCAGGTTGTCTTCCTGATCATCTGGGTCAGGCATTTTCAAAGTCGGGGGGTGCAAACCGTGGGTGGGTCGCGGGCAGGTGTCAGGAGGGTCGTGGCACTCCCGATTGCGCAAATTAACAATGCCGGCTCATGCGCATCGATGAGCGGGCATGCATGTGCAGTGCGGCCGCATTTTAAAAATATTGGTGCAGCCTTTTTGAAGGCCGCTCACAGCCGGCATTGTTAAAAGCCGGCTTCAAAAAGTTCGGGGAGAGTGATGTGATTGGTTGCTTTCTGAACTTTGATGCTGATGAAGTGGAAATCTCTTACTCTTACTGGGTGTTGTATTTAAGGTTGGGCAAGATAGTCTTGCTGACAGAGCCTTATTTCTGCATGTTCTGTGCCACAATTGGTTTGTAGAGCTTAACTTTGGACAGACGGAGATTCCATACTTTCCGACACCAGAAGGCTTCACCTTCATCCAACAGGTTCCATTGGAGGAGCGTGTACGAGGGCCAAAGGGACCCAAAACCATTTCCTCCATTTTGTCAGCAGCAAACAAGGGAAGAGAAAATGGTGGGTCGCGAAAGTCTGTCGGTGTGGGCAGCGAACGTCGGCCGGCGTGGGTCACAAAGGTCGGCCATCGTAGGTCGCAAAGTTCGGCCGGCGTGGGGCGCGAAGGTCGGCTGATGTGGGTCTCGAAGATCAGCCGGGTTGGGTCTCAAAGGTTGGTTGGTTGATAAAAATGGGTCCCCGGAAAGAAAGTTGGAAAAACACTGATCTAGGTAGTTGGTCCATTATATGGAATGGTCGTGTTCTTGTCGATACAAGTGCATGGCCAGTTAGGCCTTTGAAAGACCTTATATGTTTACCAAATTATCTTCAACAGAAGGTTCACTGCTTCCAGTCATTGTACGTAAATAAACATTGACTTGTTTTGTCAGTCCCGACCTGGGATCTCTCCTCTTCCTTCACAACTGAATGGAGTCACTTCAATTTTTCAAATATCGAAATTGCACCCTGACCATCCAAAAGGGCCTTTTTCCTGGGATTTGGGATTGCTCTGCGCCAGTGCATTTGGGAAGCTGGGCATTTTGCTTCATGGACGTAAGGGCAATGGTCTGGAACTCAAGGGCTCCAACCTGAAAACTGTAGCAATTACCTCAAAATACCAATGAGCAATATAAAGAGAGGTCAGACGATATGTATTTTAAAAATTCTAAATAATGGAGTGAAGTTTAATATTTCATTATGAGTTGTTCTCTCACTTTGTTACTCTCATTTTAAAAAACCTCCTTAGCCAATGTCATATTTGCAGTTTTAATTTAGCTTGAAATAATACCCGAGAGTCACAGAGAGAGCATGGATCTTTAATATGGCGATTTTATATAAGTGATATCAACACTCCAAAATGGAGTTCTATTTTGAAATTTGTCTGTCATTCTGTGAAAGGAAAGCAGTTCTCATCCGTTTAGTTCTGCACATTTGGTTGTAATTGTGATTCTTCAGAGTACTTGCTTCTGACAGATTTATGGCAGTAGGACTCGTGACAGCCTACTATACGAAATTAAATAGCAAATGTGACTTTACTTCACCTACAGTGGCTGACACTGAGTTTGATTTTGAAAGACACTTTAGTTGTGGAGATTAAACAGTGTTATTTTAGCACAAGAAGCCCGGTCTGTCAGAGCATAAAGAAGCACAGAGCTAGTCAAGACAAAGTGAACTCCCAACTGTGGTAATTAATGCACACGTTTATATAATGTTTCAGTGCATTGAAATGTCTCAAAATGATCCTCAGAATGAATTACTTGCAGAGTTCCATAGAGATTTTTATGTGAACAAATTCTGCTATGCGATTAAAGAGCTGACAGAAGCCCCTCCAGTAAAGCAGCAGACACCTGATTGCGCTGGATTTCTAGGGCGGGATTTTCCCGTACCCGGCCGGGCGGGGGATCCCGGCGGGACGGAGTGGCGTGAACCACTCCGGCGTCGGGCCGCCCCAAAGGTGCAGAATCCTCCGCACCTTAAGGGGCTAGGCCCGCCCCGGAGTGGTTTGCGCGAGCCGGCCGGTGGGATAGGGGCCTGAAGCCACGGCAACAGGTGCCGAAGGGCCTCCGCCGGCCGACGCGAGTTGGCGCATGCACAAAAGCGCCAGCGCGTGCTGATGTCATCGCCGTGCATGCGCGGGAGGGTTCGTCTCCGCATCGGCCATTGCGGAGGACCACAACGGCCGGTGCGGTGTGTGGTAGTATGATTAGGGGTATTACGGTGCCTTGGAAGTGAGCTGCTATTGGTGCAGAGGACTCGCTGCCCATTGGCCCGGGTAAGTCATGTGCCTCTCAGCCGATTGGCTGAGAGGTAGGTAGCTCCGACTGCAAGGCGGGATATAAGAACCCGTGCTTCCTGGCAGTCGGCCTTTCTTCTGTACTTCTGCTGCCGGGCACACATCTTATGCATTAAAGCCTATCGTTTGGATCTCATCTTCGTCTCGTGCCCATTGATGGTGCATCACGGTGTAATAGAGTGCCCCCACGGCACAGGCCCGCCCATGGATCGGTGGGCCCTGACCGCAGGCCAGGCCACCATGGGGGCACCTCCCGAGGCAAGATCCCCCCGCGACCCCCCAGGAACCCTGGAGCCCGCCTGCACCGCCAGGTCCTGCCGGTAAGGGACCTAGTCTGAATTACGCCGATGGGACCGGCTACAGACGGGCAGGATTTCAGCCCATCGAGGGCCGGAGAATTTGGGCGGCCCCGGCGCCCATTGAGTCACTCCAGTCCCCGCCATTCTCGAAGGTAGGCAGCACGACGCACGCCGGGACGGTTTTTGGGGGGGAGGGAGAATTGGGAGGACGGGGGGGGAAGCGGGATTCACGCCAACCCCCGCCGATTCTCCCACCCGGCGGGGGATCGGAGAATCCCGCCCCTGATGTTTACAAACGTTTTATTGGTTGCCTTCTAAAGGGAGGAACTTCTCAAGAAATAGTGATTGCCAAAGCTGTCCGCGCTTCACCAATTCCAGAACAGATAACTTGCCCTGACATGACCACGTCCACCGTAATTGCATAGTGTCTTCACCCTGCTTGGTTTCCCCAATTATGTCCACAGTGATCAGGGCTCGTCGTTCATGAGCGACGAACTGCGTCAGTACCTGCTCAGTCAGGACATCGCCTCGAGCTGGACTACCAGTTATAACCCCCAGGGGAAACGGGCAGGTGGAGAGGGAGAACGCAACGGTCTGGAAGACCGTCCTACTGACCCTGTGGTCCAGGAATCTCCCAGTTTCCCACTGGCAGGAGGTCCTCCCCGATGCGCTGCACTCTATTAGGTCCCTACTTTGCACAGCCACAAACGAGACCCCTCATGACCACCTATTTGTTTTCCCTAGAAGATCCATCTCAGGGGCCTCACTTCCATCCTGGCTGAAGACACCGGGGCCAGTCCTACTCAGAAAGCACGTCAGGAGCCATAAGTCCGATCCTCTGGTAGAGAGGGTCCAGCTCCTACACTCCAACCCCCAGTACGTTTATATCGAACACCCCGATGGCCGACAGGATACGGTCTCCCTCCGGGACCTGGTGCCCACCGGTTCCACCACCACCACCGCTGCCCCTCCACCATATCCCGCCCAACATACCATGACCAGCGCCCCTGCCCCTATATGGCTCCCGCGCTCACTCCTGCCCGCCAACCCCCTTCACCGATCCACAGGAATCAAGCTCCAGAAGAGACGCTCCTGAAGTCCACGTCTGTACCCACACCGGCGCCCTCACTACCGATGCCAGCACGGTGGAGTTCGACACCCGGGCCAGCAACAACGCCAGAGCTTTGGCGATCACAGCGCACAATCCGTGCGCCGGACCGGCTGAACTTATGAACCCGTCACTCCCGCCGGACTTCATGTTTTTAACAGGCGGTGAATGTGGTGAATGTATTATGCCAATAATCCACCAGTGTATTTGTACCTGTGCTGTTGCCCTTGTATTTTTATCTGTGCTATGCTGTTTCCCTTTTGGGCTTCTCCTATGGGCCATTGTATGGCATTATCCATAGGGGAACATGTTGGGGCATGTATGGGCTCCGCCCATGGCTCCTCCCTTGAAGGGAGGTATAAAGAGCAGTCGACATGTTGGCGGTTCTCAGTATTGGATCAGTCACAGGCAGGCACTGTTCTAAGTTGATTAAAGCCACGGTTTACTTCTACTCATGTCTCGAGTGAATTGATTGTCGCATCAATGCCCCTGGCAGGCATCCTCTGGAGGGCCTGGGGCCAGGGGCCCCCAGCCAACTTGCCAGTAGCACATGTCTTTCTGTGCCACCTGCTGAAGGGAGGGGGGTGAGCTGGTGATGAGGGAGAGCTGGTGACTGCCGTCTCTCTGCAGGGAGCTTCCGGGTTGGCCTCCTGCGCTCCCTCCTCCCGATAGGTACCCGTAAGGCCCTGAGGTCACTTTGGGATGGAGGGATGGTTGGAGTGAGCTCCAGGGGTCTCTGAGTCATCTGACTCTGCCACCCCTGGCACTCCCCATTGTCTGGACCATGGTGTTGATGCACCTATCCCATGGGGCCATGCTCTGCAGTGCCTCACCAATGTCCATTTGCGTGTGGGATATTTTCTCCAGTGACTGGGATATGCTCTGGAACATCTCGGCAATGCCCACCTGAGACAGGGACAGGCTCTAAAGCACCTCAGCAAGGTCCACCTGCGTCAGGGACATGTCCCCCAGTGACCGGGACATTCAGCCGAGGCCCACAGCCATGGCTGTCACTGACTGAGCAACGTCTTGGACACCAGCACTCATGGTGCTGACGCTGTGCTCCAGGCTCTCCACTGCGGTCACCACTTAAGCAGTGTTGGCCTTGATATCACGGATTGCTGGCATTGTCTCCTGTGCGCATAGCCCTTGTGATTCCTCCAATCAGCTGTGGATCCTCTGGAGTGTTGCTGAACTCCCCCTCTGAATCTCACGGCCGCACCCTAGCATCTGCATCAGCTCTGGGAAAACCTTGCCCAGAGGTACGACATCTGATTGGGACCCACCTGTGTCCTGGAATCCAGCAGACCTCCGACTGCCATCTCCCCTGAACATTCCTGCCTCCAGCTGATCTGCATCAACTTTATCGTGCACAACCGATTGTGCCCCAGAAGCCTGTTCACTACTTTTGCCCATCGAGGTGTGTGTCACTGCACTGGTGGAAGGTGGGGAAGACAGCTGTGATGCCTCGACGGTGGCATCCTTGGAGCTCTTCTACAAGGTGCTGTCTTGGATGATGACTGGGGGGGGGGGGGGGGGGGGGGGGGACACCCTGGATGGGCTGGTGCCATTGGGTAGAGATCCTGTGAAAGAATGGGCATGCGGTCAGTGGGAGGGAAGCACCAAAGCACCAATATTCTGGCATGAACAACATACGTGCGATAGGACATCTGGTTGGGGGGGGGTGGATCTGCACCGCTGCGGCACAGAGCTATCTCAACATCTGTGACTGCTCTACCCTCGGCTGCCCCTGCAACATCCAAGGCCAATTCTTTGTAGGGGGTGTGGTCTCTGATATCCGGCACCCGCCACTCATTTGGCCCTTTCCTGTCTGTCGAGGGCCAACTTCTCCTGCGGGGACAGAGAGGGAGCATTGTCAACTGCACGATTTATGCATCTCATGTATGGGGCACGAGACAGGCATGACCACCGCTGCTGGTAATGGGTGGGGCGTGGTGATGGGTGCCAGGGTGAGCTGGGGCATTGTGCTGGAGGGGTTGGTGCGGTGCCAACCACAGCTTCATCGGGGGAGGGTGCAGCTGGGGATTGCAGGTAGGACCGGTGCCAGGGGGCTGATGCCAACTCACCCGTTCAGGCCGTTGGAGGTCGTTTAGCTTGTGGCACTGGGCTGCTGTCCACCTAGTTACACTCCCCAAACTGATGGCCACTGTCTCCCAGGCTCTATTTGCTGCCCTGTGGCTGACCCTCAGCCCCCTCAGGGGATCAGGGGATCCTGCCTGGACACCATCGCATCCAACAGTCTGGCCAGGTCGGCATCTCCGAATTGTGGAGCGAGTCTGTGCGATGGCATGTCTGTGTGCTCTCTGGGGTTTGCTCTGTGGGATGGGATTAAGAGCTGATCCCCCTCATTAATGGGGAGCTGCCAGGCTGATCCAGGCAAATCAGCTGGCGGGACAGTCATTGCCGATGTGAAGTCCATGGAGCACCATTATCGGCCCTAATTTTTTTTTTGTAAATTTAGATTACCCAATTATTTTTTCCAATTAAGGGGTAATTTAGCATGGCCAATCCACCTACTCTGCACATTTTTGGGTTGTGAAGGCAAAACCCACGCAGACACAGGGAGAATTTGCAAACTCCCCACATACAGTGACCCAGAGCTGGGATCGAACCTGGGACCTCAGCGCCGTGAGGCAGCTGTGCTAACCACTAGGCCACCGTGCTGCCCCTTATCGGCCCGAATTGGCGTTAGATACCGATAGCCCTCTCACTAGATCGGCCGTCGGAAACCACCCAGTAATTCCCGCTCACTACCACACTTAGAAACGTTTCCCTTAGATCGCCCCCATTGGGCTGGATTCTCTGATTTGCAGACTAAGTGCTTACGTTGGCATGGGAACAGTGGCACAAAAGCTGTACCAATCCTCCGTCTGGTGGGGGGGCTGGCTTTACCTGTGGATACAGCCAGAGAATTGCCGGGTCTGTAGCCACGCATGCGCATGGTGGCAGTCTGCAGCAACATGGCGCCAGCTGCGTGCGGACCCGGCCTGCCAAAAACTGACCCCCCCCTTTAACCCTCTTTGCCACCTCCAGACCCCCCCCCCCCCCACCAGTCCCCCCCACCACTCCCCCCAGCGCTTGCTAGAGCCTCCCCTGCCCGTGGAAGGCTTCCCGCCCCGGCTGTGGCGGCACTGGACTCAGTCCGCAGCCGCCACGCCGGCTTCACAAAAATAAAAAGGACAAGTGTTCCACGCCTTCGGGAGGTCGGCCCACCGGGGTGAGGGTCTCAGGTGACGTCCTGAGGCCGTGCCGACGGCATGCGGCGACTCTCGAGGAGGCGGAGCATTGCAAAAGCAGCGGCACCCCCGATTTCACCGCAAATGGATATTCTCCGGCCGATCGCCAAATGTGATTTTGCCATTGGCAATGGGAGAATCCTGCCCATTGTATTTCTTCTACACTGTGGTGCTGATGTTGCAAGCCAAATACAATCTTATTAATAAGATAGCTGTCCGATCCTGTGCCTGAAATAATTTCATCTGTAGGTATTCTTGAAACATTGTAAGCTGAAATATTAACCAGGAAATGCCAAAATATAATTACTTTGGCATTTATCATATGATATATTGTTTAAACATGTCAGACAGACCTGTTTAGCCCATTCAATTTCTCCCTGCCAGAAGAGCAGGCCCATCTTTCACATTAAAGTATTTCTTCAATGAGGACAGTTTTCTAATTTAAAGAATCCTTCCTGCCATTCCCCTCTAACTCTTGATCATTTTCTGTAAAACACAAATTCTGACAACATTCTGACCTGGATCAGGGTATGGTCTCAGTGCTGTATGCATTGCATGATTTCATGGTGGTAAGACCATGGAAAATTAGTCTGCTGGTTGTAATATTTATTACCCTGGAGCTGTGCTGGGTGCCAGTCACAATTATAGATTTAGCTCATCAGTCACGGTGGGGGAGAAAAATTTAACCAAGTGGCTTGCTCAGCTGGGATGCTGCTTCTGTTCCTCCTTTTCCAAATGTTGCTCCATTCAGAATAAAGAAGCAAGAATGGTGGGCGCGATTCACTGGACTCACGACGGTTCGGAGAATAGCGGGCGTCGCAAATTTTTACGGCGACGCTGTTCCGACGCCCTCCCGCTATTCTCCGAACCCCGCAAAATCTCGGAGTCGCCATTCCCGACAAACGCCTCCTTCCCGCCCCCGACACGACCAGATTCGCCACTAATAGCCCCCCCCCGCTATTCACCGGCCCAGATGGGCCAAAGTCCCGACATCATCGCGCCCTGTTTGCACGCCGTGAAACACACCTGCTATTTAAGTTCGTCAACCAGTCGGGCTGGCTGACGACAGCTTGGAGGAGGTGAGCGCACCGCTCAGCGCACCGCTCAGCGCACCGCTCAGCGCACCGCTCAGCGCACCGCTCGAGTCTGGCCACAACGGAGAATGCATCCCTGAGAATGGGAGGGGGGGTCCAGAGCGGGGTCAGTGGGGGAGACGGAGGGGGCAGTGGGGGAGACGGGGGGGCAGTGGGGGAGACGGAGGGGGCAGTGGGGGAGATGGGGGGGCAGTGGGGGGGACAGGGGGGAGTGGGGGGGGGACGGGGGGGAGTGGGGACGGGACGGGGGGCAGTGGGGGGGAGTGGGGGGGAGACGGGGGGGACGGGGGGAGTGGGGGAGTGGGGGAGACGGGGGGGGAGCGGGGGAGATGGGGGGGCAGTGGGAGTGGGGGGGTTAGGTAGAGAGTGAGCGAGTGAGCCGTCCAACCCCGTAACAAAATGTCTGCCACCATGCCATGGCGTGCCGGTCACGAGGACACGGCCGCTGGTTGCCCTGTGGCTTACGGCCACAGGCCACTGACGCACCCGTGAGGAGGACATAGTTTACTGCCCGTTGGATGCAGAAAGTGACCAGGGGTTAGGCTGCCCGCGTGTCAGCAGCGCGACCAGGCCACCGGGACACACAGGTATCCCGTGGCAGGCGGCTGCCGAGGTGTCGAATAACCTCCGTCTAACATGTCCCGTTTCTCTGCCCCCACCACCCTTCTGTAGGTTAGCACGATGTATGGGAACAGAACGGCGATGTTCTGCGCAGTGGTTGGGGCCGCTGTACTGCATTTGGCGATGCAGCAGCATCCACAGCCACAACCCGCAGTGGATGCAGGGCCAGCTGCAGCAGCAGAGGGAAGGGCCGAGGAGTTGCCAGTCGTCGAGCAGCATGGGGAGGAGGAGGATGAGGAGGAAGAGGAAGAGGAGAGAGTGAGGGTGCAGCCACGGCGCCAGAGGCGACGACCAAAGCCGAGGGTGTACCGTGTCCGGGACTCTTTCCTAACAATGACGGACATCATCTGCAGGAGGAGACTCCGGCTGAGTAGGCAGACGGTGATACATATCTGCGAACTCCTGTCGCACCTCGCCCCACGTGGAACGGGGGGAGGACACGCAATCCCGGTTGCCATCAAGGTGACGGTCGCTCTTAACTTCTATGCTACCGGCTCCTTCCAGTCTCCGAGCGGGGATGTCTCCGGGATCTCCCAGTCATCGGTCCACAGGTGTATCCGGGATGTGACCGACGCCCTCTATGCCATTGCGGACCGCTACATCACCTTTCCCGAGGACCAAGCAAGTCAAGACTCACGTAGGGCAGCACGGTGGCCTAGTGGTTAGCACAACCGCCTCACGGCGCTGAGGTCCCAGGTTCGATCCCGGCTCTGGGTCACTGTCCGTGTGGAGTTTGCACATTCTCCCCGTGTCTGCGTGGGTTTCGCCCCCACAACCCAAAAATGTGCAGAGTAGGTGGATTGGCCACGCTAAATGGCCCCTTAATTGGAAAAAATAATTGGGTAATCTAAATTTTAAAAAAAAAAGTCAAGACTCACGAGCTCGTGGATTTGCCAGCGTGGCCGGGATACCGAGGGTGCAGGGGGCAATCGATTGTGTTCACGTCCCCATGCGCCCGCCTGCAGGGGACAGGGATGTGTTCACAAACAGAAGGGGGACATACTCCATGAATATCCAGGTGGTATGCGACCCCCACATGAGGATCATGAACGTCTCTGCAAGGTTCCCAGGGAGTGTGCATGACTCCTACATACTGGCGCAGTCGTTCATCCCTGCGATGTTTGAGGGACGTCCCCCCCCGGCTGAGGGGCTGGTTGCTAGGCGACAGGGGTTATCCGCTGAGGTCTTGGCTGATGACGCCTATACGGAGACCTCAGACCAATGCGGAAACACGATACAACGAGGCCCATGTAGCAACCAGGGGTGTGGTGGAGCACTGCCTTGGCCTCCTGAAGATGAGATTCAGGTGCCTGGACCACTCCGGAGGGGCCCTGCAGTACCAGGCCGACAGGGTCGCTCGCATTGTAGTGGTCTGCTGTGCGCTGCACAACATCGCGATGCAGAGGGGAGATGACCTGCTGCAGGAGGCGGAGGGAGAAGCCAGTGGCAGTGGTGCCAGCACAGAGGAGGAGGAGGAGGAGGAGGAGGAGAGGGAGGAGGAGGAGGAGGCTGGTGGAGTGGCGGGCGCAGCACGCAGACACGACCCAGGTGCTGGTGATGTCCAGGAGGCGGCACGACAGACCCGGCGAGGACGGCGGGCACGTGACGCCTTGGTGGCAGCACGGTTCACGCATCGCATGTGACGTCCCCGCTGAACACCAAACCACCACCTGCATCGCTAGTCGTGCAGAGGGTCAACACACAACTTCCACCACCACAACCCCCCCCCCACCCCCTCTCAGTGTACCCTGCTCCACTTCGACATCACCCTTACCACTGGGTCCAGACGGTATGGCACAACATTGATGGCTGTATCAGCGGGTGTGATCAGTGCCATGTGGAATGATGACAGCCCACTCTGCGATGAGCTGTGAGCTCAGAATCGTTAGAGAGAGTCTGACCCATGGCAATAGCTGAACCATCCACCTTGGTGGCTGCTGAGATCGTCACTGACACTCCATCACGTGCCCACGTGGGCTAGCTGTGGGAGGGGTTGGGGGGGGGGAGGAGGGGCAGGGACTGCACACCCGGCACCGAAGTTTCACCACTCGTCAACCCCAGCGACACTCGGTCACCATCACAAATCCTGTGGCTGTGGAACAATCACACGGTATTACAAGTAAGGTGGAACAGTGCGTTTAATGTTAACAATTATTTACAGGTGCCCTAGCCCCTACAACTAAACTGTGCCCTTCACCCGTACCAACTTACTCAGTGTCTATCTTAGTTGCCTTACGGGCCCTACCACTACGTCTAAGTGACTCCCCAGATGATACAGCAGGAGTGGAGGAGGATTGCTGCGAATCGCCCCCCTCGACTCGTTTCTCATTGGCCAAGCGTTTCCTGGGGCGACCCGGCCATGATGGGCCAGGCTGCTCTGCGGGCGTCTCGGGTGACATTGTGCCACCCTGCTCTGCCTGCTGCCCACCCGATGCACCAGGGATGGGACGGGGCAGGCCGAGAATTCCGGGACGTCCCGTGATGGACTTAATGGGACGGGCCCCGAAACCTCCTCCTCCCTCGGGGAGCCCGGTGGCCCCCGGGCCTCACTTTGGGACAGAGGTGCGAGAGGGGAGGTGCCCCGTCGCACCACCGACACCTGGCGCTGCCAGTCCTGGAGGCCTGCAACGGTATCCACCAGGATCCGAAGGTTTGCAGAGACGGAGTCCAGGGAGTTAGACATTCCCGCCAGGGACTGTGCGATCTCAACCTGTGAGTGCACGACGCCATCCAGCACATGTGTCAGGCAGTTGATGCTCTCGGCGACTGACTGCTGCGACTGGCCAATGACCTGGTGAGACTGGGCCAAGGCCTGGAGGGCACCGGCAATGTCGTTTTGCCTCTGGCACATTGCTGCCTGTGAGAGGGCAACCCTGTCCAGGGCCGAGGATGACGCGTGCATATGAACCCCAATGCCTTGCATCACCTGACCCATTGCCTCCACCGCGGATGCCACCCGTGCGGTGTCGGACTGGGTCTCTGCCATGAGCGGCACCACTCCCTGCTCGTGGACGCGGTTCGACTCCTCTAACAGCGTCTGCAGAGTCTGGAAGGCAGCCCTCTTCCCGTCGTTGTCTCCCTGGGTTTCTTGAGGCATCGGCTGTGCGGGTGGGTTGAGAAACTCCAGGAACTCCGAAAACGTCTGGGAGCCAGCTGCATCCTGGGCCTGGTCTGGCCTCCGCGAGTCCGGGCCCTCGGTTGCTCCGACCTCCACCTGCTGTACCTGCTCAGCTGTGATGTGCAAACCAGACTGTGACCCAGGAGACTCATCACTAAATAGGCCCGCCGGGGTGAGTGTCTCTGGGATGATGGATGTTGTGCGAGATAGCAGTGCCGCAAGCCCGATGTTTTCGCAATTTAGCCCCTCCTCAATGGTGTGGGGCCGCTCAGAGTCCGGAGGGTTATCCCTGGCCATTTCCATGGCTTGTGGTCTTGCCACCCTCTGGGCGTCCTGATCCGCAGATTGGGTTGGGGAGGATGGGGCTCCCCGCTGATCGGGCACCCTCTGTCGTGCGGCCCCGGGTGAGGTGGCGGCAGATGCCTGTGTCCGTCTGCAGCTAGACGGCCCTGGTCGTTCGGCATCACGTCCTAGGGAAGAGAATGAGACGGGTTATTTAGATTTGCTCGGCAGGCCGCTGGACGGTCCCAGTGGGCAGCGTGTGAAGGGACAGAGGATGGGGAGGTATCCCAGTGGGCAGGGTGTGTGAAGGGACAGAGGATGGGGGAGGTGTCCAAGTGGGCAGGGTGTGTGAAGGGACAGAGGATGGGGGAGGGGTGGGTGTTTGTCAAGGAGGGCTGTCTCACTTGCTGCAGATCCGCCAACCTCGCATAGCGCGACATCCCGGGTGGCAGACCCCCCAACAAGGTCCAGTGCCCTCTGCTCAAAGGTGGTGAGGGGGTGCAGGTTGGGCGAACCCCCTCCAGTCTTGTGCCGCTCACGGTTGTTGTGAGCGGACTTGGCCTGTTGGGGGAGGGTACATCGGTAGATCATTACAATACGGCAGGTATCAGCAGTCCGTTCAGATACTGGCACAGTTTGGGGGTCAAGTTGTCATAAGACGATTGCATCTCTCCACGGGGGCCAGAGCGCTGGGTCTGTGACAACTTTGTGAACCATCCTCAAATAACTCTGGCCCAATCCCCCTCCACCCTCCGTGCCAGGGGGGGAGGTGGGTGATTAGGTAAAGGGGGGGGGGGGGAGGGATGGTTGTGACCAGGGGGCACCTTCTTGGCACTTACCCTGGCAGCCCTGGTGAGGTCGTGTAGCTTTTTCCGGCACTGCTCTGCAGAGCGAGGGTTCTGCCCCACAGCACTGACGGCAGCGGCCACCTCACGCCAGGCCTGGCGTACCGCGTGTGTTGTTCCTCGTGACTTAATAAAGCTCGTAGTCTCAATTGTGGAGAAGATGCTTTATTGTGAATTCGTTCTCTCTTCAGAGCTCTACCTACGGCTACCTTCAGTGCTACTTGCTGGTGTGTATCTGTGTCCAGCTACCAGTTCTGCCTTCTGTGTAGTGTGTCCTCACTTCCTGTCGCGGTCTATTTATATGGCTCTCCCGTGCTCCCTCTAGTGTTTGCTCAGTGGTATTGCATCTAGTTAACTTGTGATCACCACATCCCCCTTTTTCTCTTTACATATTTTCTGTACATCGTTAAAGAAAATTTTACATCCTGTCCCAGTGTATTTATAGCTCTCCCTCCAGTGTTTGCTCAATTGTATTGTATCTAGTCAATCTACGATCACCACATCCCCCTTTTTCTCTTTACATATTGTCTGTACATCGTTAAAGAAAATTATACAAAACAGTTACTTATGATATGCGTATCTATACAAGTGATGGTGCTATTGCATATTTTTTACAAAGCCTATGTATTTATGAGTCCAATCTTAATAAAACATTTATGAGTCCAAACTTGATGAATTTGTTCAGTTTTTTTTTCTTGTTGTTGTTGATGACGTGGCGATATTGATATTGCAACTCCGTTGTGAATGTTGTTGGTGTTCCTTGTTATTTTAAGTACCCCATGCGTCATCCCGAGGTGTTTGCATGGTCACATCACTGATGTTGACTGGCATGGACTTTTTTCTGTGCTTGTGGTATTGATTTATTATCTCATCCGCCTTGGATGCTGGTGTGCTTGCTTGTTCTGGAGCAGATGTGAGTTTGTGCGATTCGTTGTCATCCCATGACATGTTTGTAGTCTTGTCATCGTTTTGCAGTGCGCTGTGGCATTGTCCTTCATGTGCCGAGTAGTACCATTGTGTACAAGTCGTTGTTTCATTGCTGTTGTTTCTGTCGTTCCTGTCTTTGTTGTTTTCGTTGCCGTACTTGTTGCTGTTTTGTCGTTTCTGTCGTTGGTGTTGTCGCCGTCGTTGTTCCTGACTTTGTTGTTTTCGTTGCCGTTCTTGTTGCTGTTCTTGTCGTTTTTGTCTTTGGTGTTGTCGCTATCTTTGCTCCTGACTTTGTTGTTTTCGTTGCCGTTCTTGTTGTTTCTGTCTCTGTCGTTGTCGCTATCTTTGTGCCTGACTTTGTTGTTTGTCTTGTCGCGCTTCATGTTGCTTTTGTTCTTGCTGTTGTTGTTCTCGTTTCTGCTGTGCTTCTTTTGACTTTTGTTTTTCTTGTTATACTCTATGAGTGTCCCGTGTGGATAATTTGAGTCATTGAGCATTTCGTCTCGAGAGTGGTGCGAATGATCTGATGTTGCATCGGTGCTGGTGACATCAATCATTTGTGGAGGATTTGATTCCTCATCTTTGCTTTCTTGGTGCTCCTCTTCTGGAGTCAAATTCTTCTCGATTTCATTTGACGCGGTGTCTCTGGATTCTTGGCGCTCCTCTTCTGGAGTCAAAAACTTCATGATTACACTTGACGTGGTGTCTGTGGACTCTTGGCGCTCCTCTTCTGGAGTCAAAATCTGCATGATTTCAGTTGACGTGGTGTCTCTGGACTCTTGGTGCTCCGCTTCTGGAGTTAAAATCTTCATGATTTCTGTTGATGTTGTCTCACTGGACTCCAGGTGCTCCTCTTCTGGAGTCAAAATCTGCATGGTTTCTTTTGGCGTGGTCTCTCTGGACTCCAGGTGCTCCTCTTCTGGAGTCAAAATCTGCATGGTTTCTGTTGGCGTGGTCTCTCTGGACTCCAGGTGCTCCTCTTCTGGAGTCAAAATCTGCATGTTTTCTTTCGGCATTGTCTCTCTGGACTGTTGGGTGGCCCGACTCTGTGCTTCTGTACAGACAAGCTGAGAACTGTCAGTCTCGCTGTGATCCTGTACGTCGAGTGTGATCACCTTGTCACTGTTTTCGCTCTGTGCTTCTGTACAGACAAGCTGAGAACTGTCAGTCTCGCTGTGATCCTGCACGTCGAGTGTGATCACCTTGTCACTGTTTTCGCATGCAGTGGGTAGAGGTACATTGTCTTCTTCTTGTTCATATGAGCTTGGTAGACTTTCATAGTCTGCTTGCGGTTGCTCAGATACAGCGGGTTTACCTGCATGGTCTTGTTCATGCATGGTGTTCGCCAGGGAGTGTTTGCTTGCATCCCTGTTGGAGTCTTTCATCACTCGCACTGTGGAGCCTGTCATCGCTCGCTCTGTGGAGCCTGTCATCGCTCGCTCTGTGGAGTCTTTCTGTGCTCTCTGTGTGGCGTCGTCTTCGTCTTGGGTATTGCTGTCATCCAATGTATCGACGAGCTGCCATGGCATCATGGTGTTGGATTCATCTACCACGAGTAGATTCGTGTTGAGCTTTGCAACGGTGTCGCTGATGCTGTGATCAGCATATCCAAATAACTCAGCCATCTCTGAGTAGTACTCTTTGAAACCCAAATCATCTTGGTTGGCTTCTTCTACCACGAGTTGATTTGTGTTGAACTTTGCGACCGTGTCGCTGATGCTGTGATAAGCATATCCGACTGACTCAGCTATGTCTGAGTAGTGTTCTTCGAAAACCAAATCATCTTGGTTGGATTCATCTACCACGAGTTGGTTCGTGTTGTACTTTGCGACTGTGTCGCTGATGCTGTGATAAGCATATCCGACTGACTCAGCCATGTCTGAGAGGTAATCTTCGAAAAACAAATCATCTTTTGTTGTTTCGGAATTCTTTTTGTTCTCTTCACTTTGGGTGGTGCAGACTGCTTTTTTCAGGGTGTTGTGCAAGTTGTTTTTAACTGTTGGTTTAAGTTCAGGCGTTTTTCTGTGTTCTGAGGCAAGAAAATTTGTGTTTACCACTTTAAGTGTCTTGTTTTCAATTTTCGGGCATTTCCCTTTTAAGTGGGCGTGGTCGGGATGCTCAGACGTCATGACGTCACGCGCAGGAATGCATTGCACATGCGCAAATCGGCCTTCCTTCTTCACTGTGCGGTTTCGTGCCCATTGCGCATGCGCGGCTTGCGCATGCGCATAACGATCCGCGTCCAAGACTTTTTTTGACTGCGCATGCGCATAACGATCAGCACCGTGATATTTTTTAAACTGCGCATGCGCGGCTTCCGGTTCCGGCGCATGCGCAGACGCAATTTGTAGTTCTTTGCTTACCCGAGACTGCAAAATGTGCTCCGACGCCATTTTGTCGCGGATTTCAGCGATTTTTCTTTCTCATCTGGACTGGATTTCTAAAAGTTGTAAGTTACCTTTTCTTTCCGGTCTGGACTGGGTTTCAACGTTTTGGCTTTGTGAGAAATTCATGTTATTTCTTCTTTTTGATCTGTACTTTTCATTCGCGATTTCCTGTTCTTTTCGTGATTTTTTAAGTTTTGCATCACTCAGTCTCTGTGCAGTTTGGCCTCTGAGCATGCCTTGCTGTGCAAATTCCTTACAGTACTCTTCAAATTTGTTTAGTATCGTTTGTAAGCTGTTTCTGTCTTCACCTTTTGAGTATTTAAATCCATTATAAACTTTCGTAGCTTCATGTCCTTCGATGAGAATTGCTATTTTAATTTCGTCTGAGGCTGCTTCTGCATCATATGCTATGATACCGTAATTGAACCATTGTTTAAACGTTTCCCAGACACTTTTTACATTTCCAGTCGTGTCCAGCTGAAGTGTGAATCCAAGGCACTTCCTCCCATCAGCGATGTCTTCCCAAGTCGAATGTCCAGTAGGAGATTTCCATGCCATTTTGTTCTTTCTGTGTCTGCCACTGAGTTGTCCTGTAGTAAGCGTCTGAAGCCACTCCTGGGTACCATGTGTTGTTCCTTGTGACTTAATAAAGCTCGTAGTCTCAATTGTGGAGAAGATGCTTTATTGTGAATTCGTTCTCTCTTCAGAGCTCTACCTACGGCTACCTTCAGTGCTACTTGCTGGTGTGTATCTGTGTCCAGCTACCAGTTCTGCCTTCTGTGTAGTGTGTCCTCACTTCCTGTCGCGGTCTATTTATATGGCTCTCCCGTGCTCCCTCTAGTGTTTGCTCAGTTGTATTGCATCTAGTTAACTTGTGATCACCACACCGCGCTGGCAGGTTGGCGATGCCCTCTCCGCGGGCGGAGGATGCCCCTCCTCTGCTCGACAGCATCGAGCAGAGTCTCGACAACGGCCTCCACAAAATGAGGTGCAGCTCTCCTGGACTCCGACATCATGGCCGACAGATTCTGTGCTCGCCCGCGCCTTTTTACGGCGTCGGGCGGCGTCACGTGGGCGTGATCGTATCGTCGCTGCGTTCCGTCGTCATCGCGCACGTGATTGACGTGGCCGCGTTACTAGCCCATTTCCCGGAAGTGAATACGTCGGGAAATGGACCCTTCCCGACCGTCGTAAAACGCGCCCGTTTTTTACGACAGTTTCACGATTTTTCGCGGGTACGGGGAATCGCGCCCGGTATGTTTGTAACACTAACAAATGTTCATGCTGCGCGCAGCCATTATTGAACTAACTTTATTTACAACAGAGAGGGCAGCAAAGAAAGAAAAAAGAAACAATTGCTTCACAGCTCCAGGGTCCCAGGTTCGATTCCCAGCTTGGGTCACTGTCTGTGCAGAGTCTGCACATTCTCCCCGTGTGTGCGTGGGTTTCCTCCGGGTGCTCCGGTTTCCTCCCACAGTCCAAAGATGTGCAGGTTAGGTGGATTGGCCATGCTAAATTGCCCTTAGTGTACAAAATTGCTCTCAGTGTTGGGTGGGGTTACTGGGTTATGGGGATAGGGTGGAGGTGTGGACCTTGGATCGGGTGCTCTTTCCAAGAGCTGGTGCAGACTCGATGGGCCGAATGGCCTCCTTCTGCACTGTAAATTCTATCTATGAAACAAAATGCTTGGATTTTGCAAAATGTTATTGTATTTAAATAAAACAGCTTATAAATTAAAATGGGAAATGGTACATGTATATTAGTTCACAGAATATATGACTAAAAACCATCATTTTCAAAAAAATATTTTATTGAACATTTTTTCATGAACGATGAAATAAAACAAACCACATCCTCAAGAAAAATAACAACCCCCCTAACAGCTGATGGTGACTTGCTCTTTAAAGAACATAATGAAAGGTTGCCATCTTTTATAAAACCCCTCAATTGCGCCTCTTAACGTGTATACTTAATTTTCTCAAGATGCAGAAACTTCATAAGATCCCCCAGCCATACCAAGGCATTGGATGGAGAAGCTGACCTCCTCTTCAACAGCACCACCTGCGAGCGATCAGTGGCGTGCAGGCTAAAACATCCATCCCCACACCCGTCTGCAACTCCGGCAGGTCTGATACTCCAAATATGGCTACCAGAGGACTCCAATTCCATCTGTAGAATTGGCGACATGATGCTGAGGAGGAAACCCAAAATTTCATCACTTCAGGACATGCCCAGAACATGGTTCGCCAGGCCCCACCCACAACGCTCACACTTATCTTCCACCCGCTCAAACAACTGACTCATCCTAGCCCTAGTTAGTACACCTTTCAACTGTATCAGGTCCAGTCTCTCACACGACAAAGACCCGTTCCCACATCCCTCATCTAATTCCACCCCAAACTCCTTCTCCCACTTGGCTTTAGTCTCCACCAAGGCTGCAGTACCCTCCACCATTGTCCTCCCATAAATTCCTGAGGTGCTCCTCTCTTCCATTCCTGCGAGCGACAGACCCCTTTCCAACAATGAGGCTGGTGGCACTACCAGAAATAACGGGATGATCTTTCTCGGAAAGTCCCTCACCTGCAGATATCTCAAGTTTTCTGAGGGCCCAAACATCTCTGAGAACTCCTCCAGGTTTGTGAACCGCCCCTCCAGAGACAAGTACCCCATGCCTTCCACCACCTTGGCCACCCAGCCTCCAATCTTGCCACCTCAAACATGTGGTTATCACAAATTAGAGCCAAATTCAACATCTTACCTCATTTAAATTGCTGCAAGTTTTGCCGCCATATTTTCAACATAGCGACCACTACCGGGTTACCTGAATATTTCCCTGGAGAGAACGAAGCGGAGCCATCACCAGTGCCCACAGCCCTGACCCTTACTTGAACCCCATTCCACCCTCACCCAAACTGCCGCCTGGTCCCCACACAAGCCCAGCACCTCTGCATTTGCCACCCAATAATGGAGGATCAAGCTCGGCAACACCAAGCCCCCTGATTGCCGATCCCTTTGCAGGACCATTCGCCGAATCCTAGCAACATTACCCATCCAAATATAGGACAAAATCAGTCTCCCTACACTTGCAAAAAACGTGGCAAGCATTGGAATAGAAACAGAAACCGTGGCAGAATGTTCATCTTCGGACTGCACTCAACCTGCCAAGGACGGAGGGAAGCTATTCCACCTCTGTAGGTCAGCCTTAACCCTACCCACCAGATTCGTAAACTTTAACTTCCGAAGCCGAGCCCAGTCCCGTGCAAGCTGCACCCTGAAGTACCTAAAATGATGGCCAAAGGCGTATCACCACGCAAATAAGAGAGGGGACATAGGCCCCCCCCTGCCTCATTCCCCTGTGCAACTGGAAATACTTTGAGCTGATACTATTCATACAAACACAAGTCTTCGGTTCCTTGTATAACAGTCTCATCCACAACACCAAGCTGTGCCCAATTCCAAACTCTTGCAATACTGCAAACAAATATTTCCACCCTACCCTGTCAAAAGCCTTTTCTGCATCCAGTGACACAATAACCTCCTGCACCCCTGCCTTTGGCACCGACAGAATCACATTTAACTGGCACCACACATTAGAGGACAACCACCTACCCTTCACAAAACCTGTTTGATCCTCCCCAACAATGCTCGGGAGACACTCCTCTAACATGAGTGCCAGCACCTTCGTCATGATCTTAGCATCCACTTTCAATGAAGAGATCGGCCGATACGACCCACACGCCACCGGGTCCTTATCTTTCTTCAGAAGCAGCCCACATCATCATCCCTGGGAGCGATCCCCGAGTTATTGAGTCCTCAAATGTCTTCACTTGCAGTGGTATCAGCTGGTCGGCAAACTTTTAAATCAAATCCACCGGGAATCCGTCTGGCCCCGATGCCTTGCCTGTCTGCATGCTTCCGATTGTCGTCCAAACGTCCTCCATCTCCAGTTGCTCTTCTAACCATTCCCGATCTTCCTCATCCAATGTTGAACACTCCAACCACTCCAAAAAATCCCCCATGTCCGACTCACCCTCTGGCGGTTTCGACGTACAGAACCTCTCATGGAACACCTGAAACCCCCCTCCACCTCTTCAGGTGCAGCCACTAGCTTACCTCCCATATCCCGCACCTGAACAATCTCTCGGAAAGCTGCCTGCCACCTCAACTGGCCAGCCAGCAAGCGACTAGACTTCTCCCCATATTCGTACAATGCACCCCCTAGCCCTCCACAGCTAGCGCACCGCCTTATCTGTGGTCACCAGGTTAAACTGGGTCTGCAGTTACTTCCTACTAGCCAATAGTTCAGGGGTAGGGTCCTCTGTATATTTACCATTCACCTGTTAAATAAACCTTAACACCAGTATGTGTTTAGCAAAAATATAATTTGACAAGGAATAATGAAAAGAACAGCTTTTTTCTTCTTTCTTGCTGCGTATTACAGGAATAAAAGAATGACTAGGGTAAGAGTAGGGCCAGTCAAGGACAGTGGTGGGAAGTTGTGTGTGGAGGCTGAGGAGATAAGCGAGATACTAAATGAATACTTTTCGTCAGTATTCACTCAGGAAAAAGATAATATTGTGGAGGAGAATGCTGAGACCCAGGCTATTAGAATAGATGGCATTGACGTGCGTAGGGAAGAAGTGTTGGCAATTCTGGACAAGGTGAAAATAGATAAGTCCCCGGGGCCTGATGGGATTTATCCTAGGATTCTCTGGGAAGCCAGGGAAGAGATTGCTGAGCCTTTGGCTTTGATTTTTAGGTCATCATTGTCTACAGGAATAGTGCCAGAGGACTGGAGGATAGCAAATGTGGTCCCTTTGTTCAAGAAGGGGAGTAGAGATAACCCCGGTAACTATAGGCCGGTGAGCCTAACGTCTGTGGTGGGTAAAGTCTTGGAGAGGATTATAAAAGATATAATTTATAATCATCTAGATAGGAATAATATGATTAGGGATAGTCAGCATGGTTTTGTGAAGGGTAGGTCATGCCTCACAAACCTTATCGAGTTCTTTGAGAAGGTGACTGAACAGGTAGACGAGGGTAGAGCAGTTGATGTGGTGTATATGGATTTCAGTAAAGCGTTTGATAAGGTTCCCCATGGTCGGCTATTGCAGAAAATACGGAGGCTGGGGATTGAGGGTGATTTAGAGATGTGGATCAGAAATTGGCTAGTTGAAAGAAGACAGAGAGTGGTAGTTGATGGGAAATGTTCAGAATGGAGTTCAGTTACGAGTGGCGTACCACAAGGATCTGTTCTGGGGCCGTTGCTGTTTGTCATTTTTATAAATGACCTAGAGGAGGGCGCAGAAGGATGGGTGAGTAAATTTGCAGACAACACTAAAGTCGGTGGAGTTGTAGACAGTGCGGAAGGATGTTGCAGGTTACAGAGGGACATAGATAAGCTGCAGAGCTGGGCTGAGAGGTGGCAAATGGAGTTTAATGTGGAGAAGTGTGAGGTGATTCACTTTGGAAAGAATAACAGGAATGCGGAATATTTGGCTAATGGTAAAATTCTTGGTAGTGTGGATGAGCAGAGGGACCTCGGTGTCCATGTACATAGATCCCTGAAAGTTGCCACCCAGGTTGATAGGGTTGTGAAGAAGGCCTATGGTGTGTTTTCCTTTATTGGTAGAGGGATTGAGTTCCGGAGCCATGAGGTCATGTTGCAGTTGTACAAAACTCTAGTACGGCCGCATTTGGAGTATTGCGTACAGTTCTGGTCGCCTCATTATAGGAAGGACGTGGAAGCTTTGGAACGGGTGCAGAGGAGATTTACCAGGATGTTGCCTGGTATGGAGGGAAAATCTTATGAGGAAAGGCTGATGGACTTGAGGTTGTTTTCGTTAGAGAGAAGAAGGTTAAGAGGTGACTTAATAGAGGCATACAAAATGATCAGAGGGTTAGATAGGGTGGACAGCGAGAGCCTTCTCCCGCGGATGGAGGTGGCTAGCACGAGGGGACATAGCCTTAAATTGAGGGGTAATAGATATAGGACAGAGGTCAGAGGTGGGTTTTTTACGCAAAGAGTGGTGAGGCCGTGGAATGCCTTACCTGCAACAGTAGTGAACTCGCCAACATTGAGGGCATTTAAAAGTTTATTGGATAAGCATATGGATGATAAGGGCATAGTGTAGGTTAGATGGCCTTTAGTTTTTTTCCATGTTGGTGCAACATCGAGGGCCGAAGGGCCTGTACTGCGCTGTATCATTCTATGTTCTATGTATCTTTAATTAACCTTTCTGGCATCTTTGCTTTTCTGTCTGGATATCTCCTTCTATTTCCCTCAGGTTGATTCAGCTCGCTCAACATAGAATTATAGAATCCCTAGCATGTAGGAGGCGAGTCGGCCCATTGAGTCTACACTGACTCTTTGAAAGGCCACCCTACCTAGGCCTAATCCCCCATCCTACTCTTGCAACCCCACCCCAATGAGTAATTTAACATGGTCAACCCACCTAACTTGCACATCTTTGGACTGTGGGAGGAAACCGGAGCACCTGGAGGAAACCCACGCAGACATGGAAGAAAACTCAAACTCCACGCACACAGTCTCCCCTGGTCTGATCTGAACATGGGTCCCTGGCGCAGTGAGGCAGCAGTGCTAACCACTGTGCCACCATGCTATCCTCCTGTGTCAAATTTTAACTTTAACTACCAACTTAATTTAATGATCGGGACTGTGACATTGATTCAATGGACTCTGACTCACTTTGCTCTACCGATAGATTCTGCAACACTGGCAAACATTCAGTTTCTTTCTGACTTAAACTTTTGACTGGAGCAGAAATTTGGTCTATAAAATTTTCATCATGTTTTCCCTTTGTCGTATTTCCTCTTTCAAGCAAATGAACTACATGACAATGGCAGACCCTCTCTTCAATCTTCACTCGATTTGTGAATGCATGTAGTGAAAGAAATTCCAGTGAAAGAAATATATTAGCTAAACTAGGGATTAACTGATTAAATGATACACAACAATCCCTATGAATGTTCTAAGTTCTTCTTTGTTCTCTGGTCACGTTGCCTTCAAAATCTCCTCACCCGTCTCCTGCATTGGGTGGATACCTGCACCATTTATTTGGTGAGCCAGGTATGTTATATTGGACACCATGCAGCAACACTTGTGCTTTTCAATTTTGATGCCATATTCTTGAAGTCAATCTCGGACTTGGTTCAATCTTATGATGTGCCCTTTCTTGGTCTGACTGCGAATTAGGATGTCATCTAAGAAACAACACACAACTTTCATCTGATTTCATACCTGATCCATGATGTTTTGGAACACTGTGGGTGCAGTAGACTCCTCAGGTTCTACCTTTCATATTGGTACAGCCTTTGTGTGTATGAATTGTAAGGAGCACTTGTCAATTAATTTCAAATATGCATTTGACACATCTATCTTACTGAATAGCTTTCCATTTGCTAAATAAAACCAAATCTCCACCGGGAGGTGGTAGGTAAGTATCATTCTCAATCACCTTGTTAATCATTTGCTTATATCATAGAATTTACAGTGCAGAAGGAGGCCTTTCGGCCCATCGAGTTTGCACCGGCCCTTGGAACGAGCACCATACTTAAGCCCATGCATCCACCCTATCCCCATAACCCAGTAACCACACCTAACCTTTTGGACACTAAGGGGCAATTTAGCATGGCCAATCAACCTAACCTGCACATCTTTGGACTGTGGGAGGAAACAGGAGCACCCGGAGGAAATCCACGCAGGCACGGGGAGAAAGTGCAAACTCCACACAGACTGTCACCCGAGGCCGGAATTGAACCTGGGACCCTGGAGCTGTGAGGCAGCAGTGCTAACCACTATGCCACCGTGCCGCCCCCTCTGTACACACATGCTGACCCATCTGGTTTTTGAACTACAACAATGCATGCAGCCCAATCACAGTTCTTGACTTCTCATTTGCACCTGTTGTTTTTAATTCACTAAGCTTTTACTTACTGCATCTAACTGTGCATGTGGCAGAATGTCAGCTGTACTTTGTCCTTTATCTTAATTTTGGCCTTGCTGTTGTCACCTTTACTGGCTTCAACTGATGAAACAGACAAATCAGTTGTAATTTGGATTATATTCAATACAAACTTTATTTAATACAAACTTTACCTAACTCAATAAAACATTAGTTATACGCTTATTTGAACAGTTACATACGTTTCAAGACTCACAACTTGAATTAAAAATACTACCCGATAGAAGTGGCCAAGCCCACTCTGGAGGGTTTGTTATTCTTCACGTAGTTCCAAACTCAGCGTCTCTTCTCCATGAATGTAGATCCCCGGGGGTAGCGCTGTTGAAATCTCAGAAGCTTTGTTTTATCAGATTTTAGTTCTTTCTTATAAAAAATCCATGCAGGTATCAGTAGCCCTTGGAGAGTCTTGGATTTGTTGTTTCACACAAAGTGTAATCAGTGAAAAATCCAGATGTACAAGTCGTTGTTCTTTTCCAAGAAACTCATTTTGTTCAGCTGCAGCTTTCCACACACAAGCTTGGTAGCCGTTTTTACCATCATGCCACACGGCATAATGTTCGCCATTTCTCTGCCTCAGCATTGTGATGGACAATTTTTTGGCCTAATTTTATCATTTGGTCATCCTTGCTCAAAGACACTTTGTACCCTCTTTGCACTTCCTCAATATCAGGCATATTCTTACTTTTACCATAACTTACTGGTCCCCCTGTATCGCATTTGGGGGGGTATCCCAATGATACTCTCGGGAATTCCTCTGAGAAATTTCCATGCAAGGTTTACCCAGCAATTGTCCAGGAGGGCTAACTTCCCTGGACAATGGCACTAAGCTGGAACCATCCGACAAAGCGATTTAAATCGCTAACTTCGATTGTTCTTCCTGTTTTACCCTGATATTTACTCCAAAAGATTTAGAAGGAGAAAAAGCATGTCTAACTCCAAAGTAACTATTTAAAAACCCAGACCAGCCCTGCAGAGGACAACTGCCACACCTACAACCCCCTAGGGGACCTCCATTTCATCCCAGCCAAGCACACACCGTAGCCCAACCTGACACCTCCATCCCGCCAATGTGGCTTCTTCGATCACATGCCCCCCCTCCACTGACCCCTTTTCCCTGTCTGACCCCCCCTCTCCTGGCCCGATCCCCTCCACCATAACTTACTGGTCCCCTGTATCGCATATGGGGGGTATCGGTCCGACACACTCGTTCTCTCTCGGTAGTTGCCCAACCCTCCCTCCCCATTCCGATGGTCAGGAGTTGAATGGCCCTGGCAGAACCCAAGATGAGTGTCAGTGAGTGGGTTATCACTGAGTAAGTGCTGCTTGATAGCAATGTCGATGACTCCTTCCATCACTTTGCTGATGATGGAGAGTAGACTGATAGGGTGGTAATTTGCCAGATTGGATTTGTCCTGATTTTCTGGCAAGACATACCTGGGTAATTTTCCACATTATCAGATAGAAGTACTAGTACTAGTCCAGAAGTACTGGAACAGTTTGGCTAATTTTGGATTATGGCACACTGGGCAAGTGGCAGTTAATTCCAGCCCCACTGGTCCCAGAGTCACAACACATGTGAATTAATCAATAATTCTTAGAGCCCAAGTCTTTGGCCCTTGGTTGGCCGATAATTACAGTTTACTTTATCCTCATCTATTTTATTCACCTTCAGCCAAATGTTAATAATTACACAAGTCCTCTTTGTTGGGATTGAATTCCCCCATTGTCCCGCAAAAATGTCTTCAGTTCCAAATTCTCAATCATGTACCAAACTGATTCTCTGTGTCCCTGAACATGATGTTCACATGGAGCAATCTTTCCAATGGCTGAAGTTTCTTCAAAATCAACTTCAGGGGCGCGATTCTCCGCTCCCCAGGCCGGGTGAGAGAATCGTGGGAGGGCCGCTCTGGCACCCCCCGCGATTCTCCCACACCCCCCAAAATGGCGCGACACGCCGCTCGGAGAATCGTGGGTCGCCGTTTCTCACGGCGACCTGCGATTCTCCAGCCCGGATGGGCCGAGCGGCCTGCCGTTCCCGACCAGTTCACGCCAGCGGCAACCACACCTGGTCGCTGCCGGCGTGAACAGCACACGAAAGGTGAGTTTGGGGCCTGTGGGGGGCGGAGAGGGGATTCAGCACCACGGCCATACTCGGGAGGGGACTGGCCCGCGATCGGTGGCCACCAATCGTTGGGCCGGCGTCTCCAAGAGACGCACTCTTTCCCCTCCGCCGCCCCGCAAGATCAAGCCGCTACGTCTTGTGGGGCAGCGGAGGGGAAGATGGCAACCGCGCATGCACGGGTTGGAGCCGGCCAACCTGCGCATGCGCGGCTGACATCATTAGGCGCCGCCGGCCACGTCATTCTCGGCGTGCCGCCTTGACGCCAGCGTCAAGGCCCGGCGGCCAAGGTTGACGAAACGCCACTCCTAGCCCCGGGGGAGGGGGGGGGGATAGTGGGCGAGGAGCGGCCTCCGACGCCGTTGTGGAGAATTCCGCCCCCAGGACTTCCAAAAACGTGCGCCAATCATCTTCAGTCTTTAATTTTTCAAATGAATTGTAGAAGAAAAATTCCATCCTATCATTAACATTCCATTGTACATATTACACTGAAAAAGATTAATGGACACTGAACTCCAGGCAGCTATTATTGAAGGAAAAAGCAAATTACTGTGGACAGATGCTGGAATCCGAAACAAAAACAGAAAACACTGGACAATCCCAGTAGGTCTGACAGCATCTGTGGAGAGAAAAGGGAGCTAACGTTTCGAGTCTGGATGACTCTTTGTCAAAGCTATTGAAGTACTTTAATTTACACATCCGTGACAGAGAGGGTAGTATAACAAAATGCTCAGATCTTTCAATATATACAGGATCCATTCATTCATTGAGTACTCTGTCCAAAGGTAGATCCTTGATTTATTGTCCACTGCCTGATCCTGAGCTATTTTCTTGCCATTTTATGCTACAGGTACCCTTCATAAAAAAAACGAGAAAACTTTCACGAAAGGGCTGTGAGGGAACCAAAGTCATTTTTCTTTTCCATTGCTTTCAGTGGAAAGAAAGACCGCCTGCCCAGGAGGTAAACCAGGTTGCTGATTCAATAGGAGCTCATTTTGCTCTTGGAGAAGAATTTCACCCCCATAGTTTCTGATCAAACAATTGATTTTAGTTTTCTGTGCAACAGTGATTGTATCAATACATCAGATTTGACTGGACTTACCACAGGAAGATAAGGCACATTTAATTGTGTCAATAAATAGATATACAATTTGTAACAACCTTGCAACTAATCCTGAACTGCTTAAATTACTGAACAACTTCAGTTACCTCAGTCATCATTAAAAATGAATATTTATTAAAAAATAAACGTAGTCAGTTTGCCAATTCCATAGTCTGTGATTTATTTCTATTACAAAATTCATTGAAATCTTACTGCATATTGATTAATGTCGGTGTCTATAAAGCTCCAGATGCTCCTGGCAGAATTCACCGTTGATACTATTTCCTTGGGTGGATGTAGCTGTTACAAGGGGGCATAACTATAAGGTTCAGGGTGGGAGATATAGGAGGGCTGTCCGAGGTGGGTTCTTTACTCAGAGAGTGGTTTGGGTGTGGAATGGACTGCCTGCTGTGATAGTGGAGTCGGACACTTTAGGAACTTTCAAGTGGTTATTGGATAGGCACATGGAGCACACCAGAATGACAGGGAGTGGGATAGCTTGATCTTGGTTTTGGACAATGCTCGGCACAACATTGTGGGCCGAAGGGCCTGTTCTGTGCTGTACTGTTCTATGTTCTAAGTAGGAGCAATACCTATGGTGACATATGGCGTTGTTCTATAGGTGAGCTGGAAATGGGCGAGTCTGGTCTGTGAATGGACAGATGACTGTTTCTTAATGCCAGCTCTCTCAACCAGTCCATTTCAAGCAGGGTGGTAGAGAGCAGTTTCAATATGTTGAATGCCGTTGGTTCGCAGGAACTGTTGAAACTCTCCACCAGCCCCATTATCCGATAACCATACCTCAGGCAACCTGTGTGACGAATGTCTGCTGTAATTTTTATGCCGTCGCCAATGAGGTCATGGATTTTATTTTGTGAATGTCCAACCACTTGGAGTAAACATCTATGCTGAGCAAGAACATACGTCTTCACAACTGAATTCATCTTTACTTATCTGAAAGGGTTGTAACTGCTCAGTCATGTTAACGTGATACCAGCCATGGAGGGCCATGTGTGTGACTCAAGATAAGATGGGGTCCTGTTGGCACCAACACTGGCAACATATCAAGCAAGTTTAAAGCAAGAACAATTTCCTGTGATACTGGGGGAGGTGGTATACTTCCGGGTAGGGGAAGGCAACTTAAAACATCTGCATTTCAAATGTGTGTGCATGGCCAATTCTGAAACATATACTCATTGGTTGCCAGCAATAGAGCCCAACATTGGACTCTTGGGTGTGTTATGGGAGAGGTGTTTACAGAACCCCAAAATGTATCATGGAGTTCAACCAACCCCCATCTTTAATGGATTGTTGCTTTTAAAGCACACGGTTTGTTCCCCAGGTGTAGTATTACAATTATGGATATGTGGTTTTTAAAACAAAACAATGTTTATTCCATGAACTCAAATTAACCTTTTAAATAAATATTGGATCTCTTACCACCCCTTACTTCAAAGATAACTCCGAAAATAATACAATGCTACCCAATCCTGCAAACTGTTCCTTTACACATCCAAAAGATTAACAAATCCTTCAAACAGAAGCACATGTGGAGGAGAATGCTGAGACCCAGGCTATTAGAATAGATGGCATTGAGGTGCGTAGGGAAGAAGTGTTGGCAATTCTGGACAAGGTGAAAATAGATAAGTCCCCGGGGCCAGATGGGATTTATCCTAGGATTCTCTGGGAAGCCAGGGAAGAGATTGCTGAGCCTTTGGCTTTGATTTTTAGGTCATCATTGGCTACAGGAATAGTGCCAGAGGACTGGAGGATAGTAAATGTGGTCCCTTTGTTCAAGAAGGGGAGTAGAGATAACCCCGGTAACTATAGGCCGGTGAGCCTAACGTCTGTGGTGGGTAAAGTCTTGGAGAGGATTATAAAAGATACGATTTATAATCATCTAGATAGGAATAATATGATTAGGGATAGTCAGCATGGTTTTGTGAAGGGTAGGTCATGCCTCACAAACCTTATCGAGTTCTTTGAGAAGGTGACTGAACAGGTAGACGAGGGTAGAGCAGTTGATGTGGTGTATATGGATTTCAGTAAAGCGTTTGATAAGGTTCCCCACGGTCGGCTATTGCAGAAAATACGGAGGCTGGGGATTGAGGGTGATTTAGAGATGTGGATCAGAAATTGGCTAGTTGAAAGAAGACAGAGAGTGGTAGTTGATGGGAAATGTTCAGAATGGAGTTCAGTTACGAGTGGCGTACCACAAGGATCTGTTCTGGGGCCGTTGCTGTTTGTCATTTTTATAAATGACCTAGAGGAGGGCGCAGAAGGATGGGTGAGTAAATTTGCAGACGACACTAAAGTTGGTGGAGTTGTAGACAGTGCGGAAGGATGTTGCAGGTTACAGAGGGACATAGATAAGCTGCAGAGCTGGGCTGAGAGGTGGCAAATGGAGTTTAATGTGGAGAAGTGTGAGGTGATTCACTTTGGAAAGAATAACAGGAATGCGGAATATTTGGCTAATGGTAAAATTCTTGGTAGTGTGGATGAGCAGAGGGATCTCGGTGTCCATGTACATAGATCCCTGAAAGTTGCCACCCAGGTTGATAGGGTTGTGAAGAAGGCCTATGGTGTGTTGGCCTTTATTGGTAGAGGGATTGAGTTCCGGAGCCATGAGGTCATGATGCAGCTGTACCAAACTCTGGTACGGCCGCATTTGGAGTATTGCGTACAGTTCTGGTCGCCTCATTATAGGAAGGACGTGGAAGCTTTGGAACGGGTGCAGAGGAGATTTACCAGGATGTTGCCTGGTATGGAGGGAAAATCTTATGAGGAAAGGCTGATGGACTTGAGGTTGTTTTCGTTAGAGAGAAGAAGGTTAAGAGGTGACTTAATAGAGGCATACAAAATGATCAGAGGGTTAGATAGGGTGGACAGCGAGAGCCTTCTCCCGCGGATGGAGGTGGTTAGCACGAGGGGACATAGCCTTAAATTGAGGGGTAATAGATATAGGACAGAGGTCAGAGGTGGGTTTTTTACGCAAAGAGTGGTGAGGCCGTGGAATGCCCTACCTGCAACAGTAGTGAACTCGCCAACATTGAGGGCATTTAAAAATTTATTGGATAAGCATATGGATGATAAGGGCATAGTGTAGGTTAGATGGCCTTTAGTTTTTTTTTTTTTTTTTCCATGTCGGTGCAACATCGAGGGCCGAAGGGCCTGTACTGCGCTGTATCGTTCTATGTTCTATTACATTTATATTCAATACTGAGACCTTTTTACAATTCCGATTTCACCACAGGATTAAGAGATAGTCCTTCATGGCAGAGCTCACCAGCAATGCAGCTCACAACCACCAAAAAACAGTCACACCCAAGCTGCTGTCTCAAAACTGAAACTAAAAACCCAGAACTAACTTCAAAATGGCCAAACTGAGCTCAGCTCCACCCACTCTCTGGCATCACTATTTTCTTAAAGGTACATTGCTTAAAGGTACTCTCACATGACAGGTGGCATGGTAGCACAGTGGTTAGCACTATTGTTTCGCAGCGCCAGGGACCCGGGTTCAATTCCCGGCTTGGGTCACTGTCTGTGTTGACTCTTCATGTTCTCCCCGTGTCTGCGTGGGTTTCCTCCAGGTGCTCCGGTTTCCTCCCACAAGTCCCGAAAGATGTGCTCATTAGGTGAATTGGACATTCTGAATTCTCCCTCAGTCTACCCAAACAGGCGCCGGAGTGTGGTGACTAGGGGGTTTTCACAGTAACTTCATTGTAGTGTTAATGTAAGCCTACTTGTGACACTAATAAAGATTAGTATTATTAGCTGAACATATGGGGGAATGCCCTAAATAAGCCCAACAGGGATTTGTGGTTGGAAACCATTGTGAAATGCCATCCATATATGTATTGAGGAACCTTTTTGCACCAAAAGATATGGCTAGTCCCTATTTTTCAAATTGCTAAGTAAAGTCGTTCAGTGTCAGAGTTCTCGAGGCACCGGCAATAGGTTGTCCAGCACCATCTTCCCCCTTATGAGCTCAAACCTGCTCCGATTCCGTATGGGGATCCGATGCAGGTTAGAATGATCTCTCTTGATGGGTCAAGATGAACCAGGAGACTGGATGACTGCAAAGCTAGTTTGACCTGTTTAAAGGCTTCTTTCTTTTTTTTTTATTTTTAGAGTACCCAATTTCTTTTTTCCCAATTAAGGGGCAATTTAGCGTGGCCAATTCAGCAGCCTTGTACATCTTTGGGTTGTGGGGATGAAACCCACGCAGACACGGGGAGAATGTTCAAACTCCACACGGACAGTGACCCAGGGGCGGGATTCAAACCCGGGTCCTCAGCGCCATGAGGCAGCAATGCTAACCACTGTGCCACGTGCTGCCCAAAGCCTTCTTTCTGATGCTCCAATGTGACCTCTGGTGCTTTCTGAGTCATTGTCAAAAGATTCGGAATAAATTTGCAAAGTAAATTACCATTTCTAAAAGATCAACGTTGAGCAGTTTCAAGAGCTAAGCACGCTAGTGAACTTTCAACAATGTCTTCTCCATAATCTCCAAAGTGTCCATTCTAATAGAGTGGAGGAAAACTGGAAAGAGCTGAAGACAGCAATCATCTCAAGCTGTGAAGAAACCATTGGCTACAAGACCAGGAAACACAAAGACAGATTCAACAAGAGCAACCACACCATCCAAGAACTCATCGACAAGACGAGGAAAGCTCTCTGCACTTGGCAAAATGATATAACTACCAAGGCAATTAGCCAAATCAAGAGTTTCCCAAGTTGCAAAAGTAACGAGTGGGTTCTTCACGATTATCATTTACTTGTAAAATGAAGGCCACAATTTAATCTGACTTGCTGGGAAGCCAGTAGAAATGCCTGGTTTGAACATGTTTTCAATGTTTCATGTCACACAATATGCCATTGTTGTAATAACAAAGTTACTCAGATGTCAAATGTATCTTTATTTCTGAAGATAATAATCCATATACTTCAAAAACAAACACAAATGGATACAAATACTTCTTAGAAGACAGACTAAAGTGAGCAGTATCACGTTGGCTGTTTGATATATATTCCAATCTGAGTGAATATCGTAGTGTGTGTAACAGATGGCCGATATGATACTGTCCGTTTTATGCTACTCCAAACAATGATAAATAAAAATAAAAGAGTATTGAATTACTTTTTTTTATTTTCTTCCCTGATATTTCCCACTCGTTACCTCCTGTGGTACTTTCCTATTCTGTTCATTTGATTTTGATTTATTGTCACATGTGCAGAGGTACAGTGAAAAGTATTGTTCTGCGTACAGTCCAGATAGATCGTTCCATACTTGAAAAACATAGGATATATGATAAATGCCCAATTTAAAACATAGACTTAGACATTGAGTGAAGCACATGGAGTATAGTGCTACAACTGTGGAGAAAATGCGGAGAGAGATCAGTTCAGTTTATAAGAGGGTAATTCTCGCTGAGTTAGATGGCGACAAACTGTAAATAGATAGACATAAGAAAAACATTTGTACTGTACAGTAAGCAAACACGAACTGCAATGTATACAAAACTGCAAATGGCAAAAAAAAATAAAAAATAAGAGGGTAATTCAGGAGTCTGGTAACAGCAGGGAAGAAGCCGTTTTTGAATCTGTTGATGCGTTTTCTCAGATTTTTGTATCTTCTGCCCGATGGAAAAGTTTGGAAGAGAGAATAACCTGTAGTTATTACAGAGAAGTAACTCTAGCGTTAAGCTTGTCCAGCTTGATTTTGATCGCTTGGAAGTTTACCAGGAGAGGAGACTTGAAACCATGTTGTTTTAGTATCACTTTGTTTCCTCGGTAGGTAGCTGCTTCTGGGTGATCTGATGAGAAAGGTCTGACGTGGCAGGTAAGTGGTTGCGTCTGGAAGGGTTCTTGGCTCTGGTTGCGATTTCGGGGTCACCGGGGGGGGGGGGGGGGGGGCCCTGTTCGTGATCTAGTCGGGCCCTAGGGTTCCGAAAGGACGAGTCTACCTATCAACATGTTCGGGTACTCATGTGGGGTCTTCACTGTTTTGGATTTTAGACTGGGTTTGGGTGGCTGGCAAGGTCTTTCTGCATCGGGTTGGGCCAGGTCAGATAGTCGGATCCAACGTCAGTGGTCGGGTTGGGCCTTCCTGAAATTAGGCCTCATAGAACATACAGTGCAGAAGGAGGCCATTCGGCCCATCGAGTCTGCACTGACCCACTTAAGCCCTTAATTGCACCCTATCCCTGTGCAGGAGGGAGATAGAGAACCTAGTGGCACAGTGCAATCTCTCCCTCAATGTCAGCAAAACTAAGGAGCTGGTCATTGACTTCAGGAAGCGAAACAACATACAAGCTCCTGTCTGCATCGATGATGCTGTGATGGAGTGGTTGACAGCATCAAATTCCTAGGCGTAAACATCACCAATCTATCCTGATCCACCCATGCTGACACTACAACCAAGAAAACATAACAGCGCTTATATTTCCTCAATAAATTAAGGTGATTTGGTATGTCCACATTGACTCTTACCAATTTTTATAGATGCATCACAGAAAGCATCCTATCTGACTGCATCACAGCCTGGTATGGCAACTGCTCAGCCCAAGACCGCAAGAAACCACAGAGAGTCATGAACACAGCCCAGTCCATCATGCAAACCTGCCTCCCATCTATTGACTCTGTCTACACCTCCCGCTGCTTTGGGAAAGTGGCCAGCCTAATCAAAGACCCCTTCCACTCAGGTTATTCTCTCTTCCAAACTTTTCCATCGGGCAGAAGATACAAAAATCTGAGAAAACGCATCAACAGATTCAAAAACGGCTTCTTCCGTGGGAAAAGTTGGGAGGAAATGTGCGAGGCAGGTTTTTTACACAGAGGGTAGTGAGTGCCTGGAACGGGTTGCCAGGGGAGGTTGTGGAAGCAGATACATTAACGGCATTCAAAAGGCATCTCGACAAATACATGGATAGGATGGGGATAGAGGGATACGGCACGAGGAAGTGCTGAGGGTTGTGGCTAATGGTGGTATCATGACCAGTACAGGCTTGTAGGCCCAAAGGGTCTGCTCCTGTGCTGTATTGTTCTTTAATCTTTGTTCACATCTGCGTTTTGGCACAAATCCAACTCACAATACATTCTTCATCTTATACACGGTAAAGAGGCCCTGCTGCTGCATGTCTGATTTTGACATGGGCTTCACTTGTGCTGGAATTTTCCTGGAACTGAAGAAAGATGGGAAAAACCAAAGGACCCTTTTCCCCTTTCCAGCTGAGAGCAAGGGCATAACTATTGTACCTACTACTGTAATTGAACATCTACACTGTTAGGGGCTAAATCGCTGGCTTTTAAAGCAGACCAAGGCAGGTCAGCAGCGCGGTTCAATTCCTGTACCAGCCTCCCCGAACAGGCGCCGGAATGTGGCGACTAGGGGCTTTTCACAGTAACTTAATTGAAGCCTGTACGTGACAATAAGCGATTTTCATTTCATTTCATACTTGTATCACTCCTCTTTAAAAGTGAGTGGTACTGTAGCACAGTGGCACTGTTGCTTCATAGTGCCATGGTCCCAGGTTCGATTCTCGGCCTGGGTCACTGTCTGTGCGGAGTTTGCATGTTCTCCCTGTGTCTGCCTGGATTTCCTCCGGTTGCTCTGGTTTCCTCCCACAAGTCCTGAAAGACGTATTAGCGAGAGGCAGCACGGTTTTGTGTTGGGGCAGTCGTGTCTCACTAATTTGATCGAGTTTTTTGAGGAGGTCACGAAGGTGATTGATGGAGGTAGGGCAGTGGATGTTGTCTATATGGACTTCAGTAAGGCATTTGACAAGGTCCCTCATGGCACACTGGTACAAAAGGTGAAGTCACACAGGATCAGAGGTGAACTGGCAAGGTGGATACAGAACTGGCTAAGTCATAGAAGGCAGAGAGTAGCAATGGAAGAGTGCTTTTCTAATTGGAGGGTTGTGACAAGTGGTGTTCCGCAGGGATCAGTGCTGGGACCTTTGCTGTTCGTAATATCTATATATGATTTGGAGGAAAATATAACTGGTCTGATAAGTAAGTTTGCGGACGACACAAAGGTTGGTAGAATTGCGGATAGCGATGAGGACTGTCAGAGGATACAGCAGGATTTAGATCGTTTGGAGACTTGGGCGGAGAGATGACAGATGGAGTTTAATCCGGACAAATGTGAGGTAATGCTTTTGGAAGGTCTAATGCAGGCAGGGAATATACAGTGAATGGTAGTACCCTCAAGGGTATTGACAGTCAGAGAGATCTAGGTGTACAGGTCCACAGATCACTGAAAGGGGCAACACAGATGGAGAAGGTAGTCAAGAAGGCAAACGGCATGCTTGCCTTCATTGGCCGGGGCACTGAGTATAAGAATTGGCAAGTCATGTTGCAGCTGTATAGAACCTTAGTTAGGCCACACTTGGAGTATAGTATTCAATTCTGGTCGCCACACTACCAGAAGGATGTGGAGGCTTTAGAAAGGGTGCAGAAGAGATTTACCAAGATGTTGCCTGGTATGGAGGGCATTAGCTATGAGGAGAGGTTGAATAAACTCGGTTTCTTTTCACTGGAACGATAGAGATTGAGGGGCGATCTGATAGAGGTCTACAAAATTATGACGGCATAGACAGAGTGGATCGTCAGAGGCTTTTGCCCAGGGTAGAGGGGTCAATTACTAAGGAGCATAGATTTAAGGTGCGAGGGGCAAGGTTTAGAGGAGATGTACGAGGCACGTTTTTTTTACACAGAGCGTAGTGGGTGCCTGGAACTTGCTGCCGGAGGAGGTGGTGGAAGCAGGGATGATAGTGACGTCTAAGGGGCATCTTGACAAATACATGAATAAGGCGGGAATAAAGGGATACGGACCCCGGAAGTGTAGAATATTTTAGTTAAGATGGGCAGCATGGTCGGTGCTGCCGTGGAGGGCCTAAGGGCCAGTTCCTGTGCTGTATTTTTCTTTGTTCTTTGACATGCGGTTAGATAATTTGGACATTCTGAATTCTCCCTCAGTGCACCTGAACAAGCGATGATGGGCTTTTCATAGTAACTTAATTGCAGTGTTGATGTGAGCCTACTTCTGACAATAAAGATTATTATTATTATTAGAGAGATAGCACCAGTAAGACTTTCATCTGTGGGGATTCTATGGTCCTATGGTTCAATGTAGTTATGTGAAACAGGTCGAACTTTCATTAAGACCTGAATACTCAGGTGAAATCAAACACATTTAAAGGCTTAATTGAGTGATACATTGTTGGTGATTAGAAAAAGAGCAAACTCTCAAACTACATACTGAGTGACAGTAACCACTGGAACCTTGCTCACCCAAAAGGAATTGATTATTAAGCGATAACACATATTTTCAAAGAAAAGACCGTCAACTACATTAAACTAAGAAATACAATTAGAACATAGATAATTTGTTTGTAATTTTGGACTCCACATTTTCCATATCGCATTGTATTTCAGTTTTTAGAATTGATAAATATTAATTAAATCACATTCTTTGTAATGCATGATTGTAACCCCTCACCTTCCTTCAGTCAGTTTCTCACCTCTTTTCTATTGCTCACAAGAGTGGGCAGGTAATTTAACCAAAGCCATGATGCACCAAGCCATTCAGAAGCCTGTGACATAAACCTGAGGTCAATCTCTCTGTCGGAAATTGTGTAGAGCAGAATTGCAGATTGATCGAATGTTACAGCACAGATGCAGACTATTTATCTCAACATGCTCCTACCATCAAGATTTTCTTTGCATGAAACATTTAGATTAATCCCACTCTCCTGCTGTATTCCGCCCACTTTTCAAACAATTCCTTAGCTTCATTTTAAATTATTTTTTCTATTCTGCAGAAGATTCCACGTTCTATCCAAACTGCACATACTATATTTTCCAACTCCACTTTTTCTTCATTCTTTAAATTCATGCCTTTCATTGCCATCACATTGTTACTAGCACCAATCTAGCAATATAACCACCTCTAACAATCCTTTACAATCATCAAGACCTCTATCAGGTTATCCATCAACCTCCCAAGCCTCTGCTAAATATAGTTCCAAACTCTCGTGTCTCTCTTATAAATTGTAGCTCCTTGGTTCTGCTACTATACTGGTGAATTTATGTTGCATCTTTTCCATTTTATCCTCCTTATTATGGACACCCAGAACTATACACAGTAGGTAGCTGCAATCCAATTAAAGTTCTGTACAAGTTTAACATTAATGGGCCAGAATTTGCTGTCAAAGTAATGGTGAGGGTAATTGGTGCTGGCTGCTATTTGGACTCAACTATTCAGTGCAGCATTTTCAGATTAGAGTGGATTCTTTGTTGAACACAAATATCTAAAGTCGCTGTTGGAGTTATGCTGCTACAACGTTAAAACAATATCTTGCTGACTGCCTCATTATTAAAATGTATTGAATGACATGAAGTTGCTGTATTTACTCGGTAGACTTCAACTAAATGTCATGTCAAGTGTAAACACCACCACATTTAGTGACAATTAATGGCAATCAACATATCTGACACGAGAGGTTTATTCCCTGAGGTATTAATTGATGTTGGAGATTTTAAACATGTTATATATTAACATTTCTTTATCTCTTTCTTTCTGACTCTTTCCCCCCCTCTCTAAATCTAATCTTTCTTTTCCTCTCTTTATTTCTCTTTGTGGACATAATTTGACATTGAATTAACTCATTCTAATTCAGCTCCTCCTCAATCCTTGCTCTGTTTTCTCCTCAATCTTTAAGCCTGGCTAGTTAAGGAATTCTCTCTCAGTGTACCTGAACAGGCCGGAGTGTGGCGACTAGGGGATTTTCACAGTAACTTCATTACAGTGTTAATGTAAGCCTACTTGTGACACTAATAAAGATTATTATGAATAGATTATTACGAAGGAGTCCTGTACCCATTTTTGGAATTCCATTCCCTTAACCCCTTAACCTCCCTCTTCTGTCCAATTATCATCAGGGTAGTTGAACTTCCCCATGATTATTATTCCATGATTTTTACTCAATTCCCTAATATCTCTGCATATTTCTTCCTCCACATCTTATCCACTTTATGTGATGTGCCAATGAGGCCTGATCGATCCTTTATTATCTTTTATCTCCAGCTATATGGATTCTATTTTTATCACCATTGTGTTATCCCTAATAAAAACAACTTCTCCATCTCCCCTCTTTCCCTCCCTAACTTTTTGATATGTTGCAAATGTAATTTAATTCCTAATGCCTGATTCCCTGCAATGCAATGTTATCATCTTGCATCGTCAGCAACCTGCCCTGCAAAAAATACAAAATTCTAAACAGAAAAAGGCAAATCTAATTATTGCCTCAAAAAAACCCGAGTTAGTAATTGTATGCTTTTGTGCTGTTTTACTTTTTATGGTCCTAACTACATGCCGTTGCCATTTTTAATGCCTGGTCCTCCTGAACATCTAGGTGTCTTTTCTCATCTACTTTGTTTTAAATCTAGCCATTTGACATCTATTGGATGAGAAATTCAACCTCGTTTTGCCATCTTGCTTGCAAATATTGAGCAGAAAGATACCAAAATCAGCCTGCATTTCTCATGCCCAATTTTCTTTTGAAATGTAGGATGATCTGAAATGAGTTTCTTCACAACTATTATCAATACTTCTTAAAATACGAGCACGAGGACTGCTTTTGCATAACAGGTTTAATCCTGTCAGCTTCCTCCATTCCATACCACCTCCTCAAGTAGTGGGCTGTTCTGAATATACAGAGCTTAATGGAATTCAGTCAAATACTGGAAAAGATTAAAATTAACCAAGAATACTGATGCTTAACGTTGGACAAGGTGCAAATGTACAAACCAAAAATTAGGAATGCAAAATATTGTAATTGCTTGGTACCCAGGGTCAATGTTCTGCTCCTTATCTTTACTTCCTGCATTACTACATCAGTTTATTTTTCCTGTTACTTTTAAAATTTTTTATTCTGTCATCTTTGGAATTATCATAATAATTTCCTGATCTTAAATTTCCTGAGCTTTGAATACAGAAATGTAGTTATTGGACTAATAATCAAGGGGCATGGATTAATATTCGAGAGGGCATGAATATAAATCCCACTATGGCAGCTTGAGTGGTCATCAGTGAGTTTTGCGCATGAGCAGAGGGAGAGAAACATCATGAATGAGACACAGCCAGACTGAGCAGGGTCAGAATTTGGCGCAGAGAGGAAAGATGTGCTCTTTCGCTTTTTTTCTTTGATTTTTAACTTTTTAAATCTTGCCTTGCTCCAGCAGTAGAGACTACAAGGGAGAGATCTGATTAGGAAGTAGTGGATAAGGCCAGGTGTGCATATACTGCTTTTATAGCTTATAGTTTGTAAGTGCTAGTAACGAGGACCAGGAAAAAAAGACCTAGAGTAATTTCCATTATCTGCTATTCAGTAGCTTCTAAATCCTTAATTTGAAGGGGTAAGTCTTGGCAGGATAACTCAAAGTTGTGGTGTGTTCCGCATGCTCCAGGTGGGAAACGGGGAACATTTCCAGTGCCTGGGACCAACATGTGTACAGGAAGTGTCTCCAGTTTCAGCTTCTGGAAGCCTGGGTTTTGAAGCTGGTGCAACGGTTGTGACACTAGATAATCTCTGAGGCAGAGAGTATCGTGCATAGGACGTATAGAGAGGTCATCACACCATAGGCTCAGACTCCTCAGGCAAGAAGGGAATGGGTGACCACCAGACAGAACAGGAATCTCTTGTGGCTATTCTTCTGCAAAACAGATATACCGCTTTGGATACTGTTGAGAGGAATGACCTCTCAGGGGAATACAACCGTCAAATTCGTTGCACCACTGTTGGCTCTGCTGCACAGGGAAGGAATAAAACATGTGCAAAAGCAATAGTTATAGGGGATTCAGTTGTAAGGAGAATAGATAGGCATTTCTGTGGCCACAAACAAGACTCCAGGATGGTCTGTTGCCTCTCTGATGGAAGGGGCAAGGATGTCTCAGAATAGCTGCAGGACATTCTGGAGACGGAGTGCGAACAGCCAGTGATTGCGATACATATTGGTACCAATAGCATTGGTAAAAAAAAAGGATGACTTCCTAAAAGCAGAATATAGGAAGTAAGTAAGTTGAAAAGTAGGATCTCAAAGGTCGTAATTACTACCAGTACCATGTGCTCGTCAGAGTACAAAGAATAGGATATTTCAGGTGAATAGGTGGCTGGCAAGTTGGTGAAAGAGGGCGTGTTTCAGATTCCTGGGACATTAAGACCCGTTCTGGGGAGGTGGGACCAGTACAAATTGGATGGGTTACACCTAGGAAGGACCGGAACTAATGTCCTCGGGCCAGTGTAGTTGGAGCGGGTTCAAATTATTGTGCCAATGGCATGTGAACCTAACCAAGGTGATAAGGGAAAGATAAACAAGGACAGCAACAAAAGAAAGAACAGTAAAATGCAAAAACAGTAGACAGGGTAATCAAGGGCGAGAGGCAAACAGGGCCACAGAACAAAAAAAAGTTAGGATGATTAAAAATGGCAAAAAGGCAAACCTAAAGACTAAATGCACAAAGCATTCAAAATAATGTAGACGAACGAATGGCATAAATTGCGTTTAATAGATATGCTCTCATAGCCATTACGGAGACATGGGGCACAATCTAACTAAAAAAAATAGAGTCTGTCCTGGGCGGGATTAGCTGGGCTGTTCCTGGTGCTACAAGTGCTGGGAAAGAACCCATTATCTCACGGCACTCTGTTTATTTTTAGAATTCTGGCTTATATATTCCCTTGGCTTAGATTCCCCAACCAGTAGAAATAATTTATATCCATCCTTTCAGTTTGTTAAGAACCCCGCTGACGTTACTTGCGAGAGTGTCTCAGAATCGAGAAAGGTAATTTAAGAAACTGGTTCTTAGTGGTGTATATTTGTTTGTAATAATGTGAGGAGCAATGTATATCCCAATGAGGAACCACATAAGTTGTTGTGTAAACAATTAATGAAGAATTAATGTAAAAAAAAAGAAAAAATACACAACAAAAGACTAATATACACTATGGGGTTTAAGTATATTAAATAACTAAACACACCATTTTATCTGAAGTTACCTTGTGTTCCCAAAATACATCACATTCTCTGAACACATTGAGACACCCCATTACCCAAGCATCATCCAATTTTAGTAACTCTATCAGTCAAATCCAGCTAATAGTTACCACACAATACCGCTTAGGTGGCCATATTTGGGAAAACACCTCTTCCTGGTTCAGCGAAGGCACAAAACTACATCTTTTAGAGGAGAATATCTGCAATTTGTCATGGCTCTAAATGGTAGCTTGAACAGGCCTCTGTGGCTTGGATCATTGATGGAATTGCACTGTCTGACTGTTGGATGGAGAACTAGCTTCCTTCACGAATGAAGATGTTACCAGTTAGTCTGTTCAGTCTTTTGATATTCCACCCTATGGATTCGGCTGTCGACATCTCTAAAATAACTTCCCTTCAGAAGTTATCATTTTTATAACCCCACTGATCTCTGGTAAACCAAGTTTCTGATATGATCTTTCACAGCTCAATGTCTCTATTCATGGAATCCCCACAGTACTGAAAGAGGCCATTCGACCCATTGAGTCTGCATCGACCCTTTGACAGATCACCCTACCCAGGTCCTATCCCCGGCCCTGTAAGCTCACCCCTTATGGTGATCTCATATGGTGATCTCATCTCATCTCCGTAATGGCTATGAGAGCATATCCATTAAACGCAATTTATGCCATTCGTTCGTCTACATTATTTTGAATGCTTTGTGCATTTAGTCTTTAGGTTTGCCTTTTTGCCATTTTTAATCATCCTAACTTTTTTTTGTTCTGTGGCCCTGTTTGCCTCTCGCCCTTGATTACCCTGCCTACTGTTTTTGCATTTTACTCTTCTTTCTTTTGTTGCTGTCCTTGTTTATCTTTCCCTTATCTCATTATTCCTCTGGACACCTGTTAGTCTTGAGGGCTGGTTTAGCTCAGTGGGCTAGACAGCTGGTTTGTGATGCAGAATAAGGCCAGTAGTGCGGGTTCAATTCCCGTACCAGCTGAGAATTCTGAATTCTGCCTCTGTGTACCTGAACAGGTGCCGGAATGTGGTGGCTAGGGGCTTTTCACAGCAACTTCATTGCAGTGTTAATGCAAGCCTACTTGTGACAATAAAGGTTATTTATTTTAAGTTTTATTTATTACTACTTGTCTGTTATTATGTTTTCATCTCAAGTTCACTGTTAACCTTGTTACTTTCCCAAATTCCAAACAAGCTTCCCTTAACATCTTGAACACTTTAATCAACTCATGTCTTAATCACTTATCACTTACATTTCAGCAAATTCTACCTTGGTTTGTCTAATCTCTCTTTGTATTTCAACCTTGGAAGACCAAGTACCATGTTAATCAAACTACACTGCAGCCCCATGTTGCACGTTTTACTATGGGCGTAAAACGCGTTTATTGGAGTGTATTAACACGCCTCCGAGTTCGACGTGTGCTTAACACTGCTAGGCTCTGTTCTATGTAATTATTTAGCTCTGGAGTCGCCAGTTGCCGTATAGGCAACGTCACAAGTATTCCAAGGTCAAGTTCAAAGTAATAAAGACGATACACCGATTAGTAAAGTTCAAACGATCAATATTTATTATACAGTTATAATAAATACTCATGCACACACTAAGAGACTAAGCTATAACTAAACTTAAGCAAACAGAATACTTATCTAACAGGAACAGGCAAGGTCAGAGAACGAGGCCTTCGTCCTGGTTTTGTCTGCAGCCTTCAGCAAGCGTTCTGGTACTTGGGAGTCTAGTGGGCTTGGATCGCGTAGCGAGCGTTGAACTTACGGTTTCGGCGGCTGGTGCTCAACGGCTGGAGTCAGGATGCAAGATGTCAGTCAGAGCCGGAGCACGGGTTTAACAGACCGGGGCTCTGTGGGGGATTTGCTTTTATACCCCTCTCTAATGTCCTTGCCCCCTTCTAGGCGGGCTCTACCTTTCGGTACCGATTGGAACGTTTCCAAACGGCTACCTTCGAAATCCTCCAATGCGGGGCTTTCCTCGATGTTGGGGGGTGGTTTCGATATTTGTTACTCTGGTGCCATCCTGTCTACTCCACCAATTAACTGCTACATTGAGATGGAAATGTTGCCATTGTGTGTGTCTGGATCTGGGCCGCCTCATCAGGATGTTAAGCGCTTTGCCATTAACACCTTTGGCCTGGAGATCTGCACCTGGCCAGAAAACTGGTTTGCTGCTTGCAAAATGCTAATTAGTTGAGAGCAGGCTGTCTGTTCTTACTAAACAGGCTTTCCCTGCTGCCTTCCATTTTAGTTTGGCTCAGTGTCCATTTTGCGTGGCCAGCATGGCTACATTCCCTCCTTGTGATCCTCACAATCATACTATTGTGAAGGATCACCTATGTACTTTGCCTTCCTTGTGTTCTGACCTCTTGCCAGTTCCTGTTCTACTCTGTTCCTAACTGTGGGAAGAAGAGAAAAAATTTTTTAACTAACAATTCTACTTGGCCCTATGTCAAAGGGACATGCATTACTACAACTGGGAACCTCTACCTATCACTATTAACCTTAACCTTAACTTAAACATTTAATCACTCTAAAATCTTAACCATTCACACCACAACATCACACTTCCCAACTCGGCAGTCGAGTATGGAACAATATAATACATGGCTGAATTTTTATTTACAGAGTGTTGTAATCAGTGAGGGGTTGAGGGGTTTGGTGGAATCCGAAGATGGGGGATTGAACTCTATAGATGGGTGAGGTGCTGGAACGAGAGGCTCTCCTCTTCCATTTCCTCAACCTGAGGGTCTGCACTAGGATGATGAGGATCGCGATCACCAACAGTGATTCGATTATATAGGACATGGAGTACCACGTCATGAATTTAGTACACCAGGTCTGAACCTCGCTGATCAGAGCTGAGCACTGGGGGTTTGCTGTAATTGAAGCATTTACGGTGGGGGTTGTGGGGGAAACGTGTCTTGTTTCCACACATATACATATGACATTAAACAGTAATAAGTGGGCTTCCATCATCTTTTGTTGTTCTTCTTCTTTCTCTTCCTTCTTCCTCCGGTATTGACAATCCTGGCTTCGACCTCTGTCTCGTCCTTTGAAACCTTTGGGATCAAGCACAGTATCTGTCAATACACAGTTTAAGACCTTTACTTGTTAGTGCATCTGTCTTTCAAAACCCAATTGACCCTTTAAAATGACTGGCTAAGTCACACCCTGTGACTCCCCTCATTTTTTTTTCAAAAAGCGAATTTAAAGACCAGCATACACCTAACAATCCTTCCTTCTGCGAGCCGTCTCGCAGGCTTTGCTGATTTACCATCCGAATGTTCCCGGATGTAAATAGCATGTGGGATGGTGGCCGAAGGGCTACCTAACGTAAAATGAAAACAAACTTGGAAACAAACATCCGAATGAGTTGCGTATGGGCCGCGACGGGTACGAGTTGGATGGAGTCCCCGGGTAGGGCGTGCTGTGCCATACCCGAGCTTGGCTGACCAAGGGTTGGTTCTCAGACAGGGCGGGTCCTCAGTGCCGTTTGTCCACTGCCTGAGTAACCTGGAAAGAAACGGGTACGAATGTGTTGACCATGACTTGCAGCCTCTATTTCGCCGAATAGAGGGGCACCTAAAAAACCAAGGGAGCCAAGATGCTCCAACTGAGGACATCACTGAAGTTCTCAGAGATATCTGCGGACAAGCTATTTGGCGTGTGGCCTTACAGCTTTGGAAAGGATCTCCAATCAAACCGAAGTTCTCAAAAGTTTCGGCAGACAAGCTAACGTGTATGTGAGGTGGTCACAATCTTTTCAGCTGAAAAGAAGATGTCCATCCTCCAACTGAACAATGTACAATCCTGAGACAAACAAACATAAACGAAGACAAACATACGTGCAGGTTCCATCAGAAAGGACATCGTTTCCCTCAAACGATTCCTATCTTACATCATCTGGACACCTCACTTTGATTCTGCCTCTGTGAACAGGGTCACAAAGGGGTTGCCGTGTCGGGAGTCAGACACCGTGTCGTCCTGCTCTCCCGGATCCCACACCCTTGTGTGGATCAGGCATGCAACTTTGGAATTGTGTGACCGGGGGTCACTCTCGTCATTGCGGACAAGTCTGTAGAAATTGTCCCTGTGCCATTGTGTAGTGTCGAGTGTGTTGTCGGGGTAGTCGGGGTCGGGTGGTGGTTCTGGGTTTTTAAGGTAAGTGACTTCCATGGGGTCACTGGAGTCGGGGTCGTAGCTGGTGCAATGTGGGCTGTATGGCTGTGTGGTGTCGCTGTCTTCAGAGGCAGTGTCTGTCCTACTGTCTCTGCTGTGGCAGCTTGTGGGCGTGTCGGGGCGTGGTCTGTTGTGGTCAGTGGGCGGAGTCTTGGGCGAGTCCGTGGATGAACTGGTCTGTGAGGGGGATGGTGGAAAAGTGTTTCTGGTGGGCGGGGTGAAGTGTTCTGCTGCATCCAGCAGGACATGGTGAGCATGGTTGGCCTGTGTTCCATATGCCTTTAACTGGTTTATATGGAACCACGCGGTCTTCCCATTAGGATACTTTATCCTGTAAACGGAGGGGCTAATTTTGTCCGAAATTGAGTAGGGACCGGAATATTTTGGAGCCAAAAAACTGCTGGGGTTATAAACAGATAACATTACCTGTTGCCCAACCTGGAATTCTGTGGTGTGGACGGTCTTATTGAAACAGGCAGTACGTTGCTGTCGGCGTTTCCCTAGCTGGACTGCGGCTGCGAGCTGTGCAGACCTCACAGTCTCAACTAGATCTTTAACTGCCTTTTCATGTGTGAGGGCCGTCACTTCGGGGCTTGTCATGTCCAGTCCTAAAAGGAATTCTGTACCTTTCATAGGGCGTCCGGTCATGAGTGTATGTGGTGTGTATCCTGTAGATGTGGAGACAGTGTTCCTTATGAACATGAGTGCAAATGGGAGCACTGAATCCCATGTGGAATTGTTCTCTTGAACCATTTTCCTAAGGGTAGTTTTTAGGGTCCGATTCATGCGCTCCACAATCCCGCTGGACTGTGGATGATACGCAATATGGAAGTTCTGTTTGATTCCGAATATTGTCAGGACGTTCCTCATGACCCGTCCTGTAAAGTGAGATCCCTGGTCCGAATCGATACTTCGGGGTAAACCCCATCTCGTGAAGATGTGGTGGGTCAGGATCTTTGCAGCTGTCTTTGCTGTATTTGTTCGTGAGGGAAATGCCTCTACCCATTTGGTAAAGGTATCTATCACCACCAGAACGTATTTATAGCCATTCCTACAAGGGGGCAATGGACCTATAAAATCGATCTGGAGGTTTGTCCAAGGGCCGTTAACTGGGCGAGTATGCCGAAGCTGTGCCTTCTTAGAATACCGCTCCGGGTTATTCTGAGCACAAATCAGGCAATTCTCTATGTAGTGCGTTACATCATTCCTGAGATTAGGCCACCAACAGAGTTGCCTGAGGTGCCTCGTTGTTGCATCAATTCCCTGATGCCCGTGTCCGTCATGGAACAAGGCAATCATCTGATTCCTGTCCTGCTGTGGGACCACATAAAGTTGGTCCTTAATGATCACACCCTCATGTGTGGTCAGTGTGTGTTTAAAGTGCTCGTACGCAGGCACAAAGTTTCCCTTGAAAACCTCCCTGAGGTCTCCGTCCTGTTTCTGTGCTGCCACGAGATCTTTAACCTCTGTTTGTGAGACTTGTACTGCGCTCACAGGGGCGCTAGCTGGTGCGCTAGCTGGGGGGGTCCATAAGTGTCCTCTCCTGGAACCTGCCTTAGCCAACGCGTCGGCTTTTACATTCCCAGGGGGTGATGACCTATGGTGGCTGCGTACTTTTATAATGCCGAAGGTCCTGTCCTTCGCTTTCTCTAGGATATGCTGGAGTAAAGGGGCTGATGGAAGGGGTTTTCCGTCTGCGGAGACAAAACCTCGTGTCCTCCACAGGGGCAGAAAATCTGTTAGGCTATTGCAGACATATAAGCTGTCTGAATATATGTCTGCTGGGCTGGGGAAAGAATCGGGGTGGTCCACTATATACGCTATGGCTGCTAGCTCTGCTGCCTGCGCGCCTAAGTGACCTGGTAACTTAAGAGCTATCTCTTCGAGAGCGCGCCCCTGCGCGTCCTCGACGTAGATGCCGCATCCTGTGATACGCTCACCATTTAAAACTGTGGAGGAACCGTCTACATAAATCCTTAAGGATCCACACGTGTCTGTGGGCTGGGGGCTTTGTTTCGGGTTCCCTATCTTCCTGGGGGGTGTTTTTGCTAAAAAGGGGCCTGTGTTATGCAGGGGAGCTACAATTTCACAGTCGTGGGGCTGTCCGGGGTATTGGAGGTTGTCTGCTAAGTATGTGTGTGTGCGTGTCCGTTTTACAGTAATGTCCCGTCCTTGTAAAAGTAGGGTCCACCTAGCTGCCCTAATCTGGCTAACTGAACCGTCCTTCAGTCGACCGTCTAGTAGTAGCTGTGTGGGTGTATGTTTGGTTAGAATGGTGATGGGGTTTAGTCCGGTGATGTATGAGAAATACTGCACTGCCCAGAAGACAGCAAGGAGGTGCCTCTCACAGGCTGAAAATCCTTGTTCTACCGGGTCTAACAGTCGGGAGGCATAAGCCACTGGTCTCAGCTGCTCGTGCCGTTCCTGAAGCAACACGGCCGAGAGGGTTAGATCTGTGCTAGCTACCTCGATTGCGTACGGGGAAAGTTGGTCGGGGACTAGCAGCGCGGGTGCTGCACTAAGGGCTCGTTTTAACTCTTCCACAGCGCCTGTATGCTGCGGAAGCCATTCCCAGGGGGCTCCTTTCTTAAGGAGGTCTGAAAGTGGGGCGGCTTTTGTCGCGAATCCGTCTATGTGGTTCCGACAATAGCCAACCAGTCCTAAAAACGACCGGAGGGCTGAAACATTCTGGGGAAGGGGCAATTTGACAATCGAATCAATTCTTTTGAATTCAATCTCGCGTTTGCCGTGCGTGATGACTGTTCCCAAATACATCACTTTACTTTCCAATATTTGGGCCTTTTTCGGGTTAACTTTACAGCCAATTTCAGTTAAGAGTTCCAGGAGTTCGGCCAGAAGCGAAATGTGCTCTGCCTTTGTGTCTGTCTGCAGTAGTAGGTCGTCTACATACTGTACCAGACATTCGGGTCGGGAAAATTTCTCTAATCCACTTGCCAGCTGTCGGTGGAAAATGGAGGGGGAATTGTGGAATCCTTGTGGGAGGCATGTCCACGTGTACTGCTGAGTTTTGAAAGTGAATGCGAATTTGTATTGGCACGCTTTTGCCAATGGTATTGACCAGAATCCATTACTGATGTCCAATACCGTGAACTACTTGGCGTTGAGACCCTGCTTGAGCATGGTCTCGGGACTAGTAGCTACCGTTGGGGCTACTGCGGGGGTTACTTTATTGAGTTCCCGATAATCGATGGTCAGACGCCATGATCCATCGGGCTTCCTCACTGGCCAAATAGGGGCATTGTTGGTGGAGGCTACCGTTCTCAGTACACCTTGGTCCAACAAGCTACCTATAACTTTTTCTATTTCCACCTCTGCCTCGAGGGGAAATCTATATTGCTTTTGCGGTCGGGGGTCCTGTCCGGTAACATGAACTTGTCCAGTCATTCTGCCACAGTCATGACGGTGACTTGCAAATGCTGTCCTGTGTTTGTTTAGTAGGGCCTTAATTTGTCTGTCGGTGTGGAGTGTAGTCAGGTCGAATGAGTACTCTCCCACTGCGCTAATCCGATTAGCGTAGTCTCCTACTGTGAGGGTGGCTGGGGCTCTGTCTGATCTAGCCATTCGCCAGACACACTGGTTCACTGGGTCGAACGACAAGCTGTGAGCGTTCATAAAATCTATCCCCAGGATGTGTTCTGCTGTCCGGGGAAGATTTACTAGAACTACGGGGTGCCTTGTGCTAATGTTCCCTAGCTGGATCGCTACGGGTGCTGTGATATGTCCCTGCTGCGAGTGTCCGGTGAACCCGCTAAGTGTAATGGTGGAGGTGGTCGGCCACGTGTCTGAGTGTGCCGTGGTTGTGGAGTTAATGGTGGTGCGGGATCCTCCTGTGTCCCACAGTAACTCTATGGGCTTCCCTTTGACTTTCGCTGTGACTACGGGCCTCCCTGATGAGTCCCATAGTGTGTCACAGACCCAAGTGGGGGAGCCCGAACACCGTCAGTTCGTCTCGTCCACATTGGTGGGTCCTGACTGTACTACTACATTGTGGATGGGTTTTGCTTTGTTGCGGTTCAGAGTGCCTGTCTGCTGGCCTCTCTGAGATCGCTGGGGTGCATTACACTCTTTTGCCCAATGCCCTAACTGTCCACAGTTATAGCATTCCTGTCCTTTCTGTTGTGGGCTGCTCTTGCCTTCATTTACCCATGCGGGCTTCTGGTGCTCTCTGACTGCTTGGATGTCTGCAGCAGCCTGAGCCTCTTCTGGGGATCTAACCTTTCCTTTTGCCTGAAGCGATTGCTCCCAAACGCGGGACAATCTTTTCAGGACCCATTTTTCGTTATGGGCCTCTTCTGAGGGGTCATAGCTATTGCAAGCGCTCTGTCCTGCTTCTGTTGCGTGTGAGATAATTGTGCGCGTCCACTTAACCATGTTTTCGCGGGTTAAATGCGCTCTATCTAACTGTCCGAAAACTGCGCTGAAATGAATCCACAGCCTTCCTGCGAATGCTGTGGGGTGTTCGGATCTCTTCTGCCTGCACTTATTCAATCCTTCTACGGGGTCACCTCTATTGTACCCGATGGCATCTAAAATGGCGGTGTGCATCTCCTCTAGGCTGCCTCCTGCCACGTTCTGTGGGTCGGGGAGGGCTGCTACTACACTCTGGTCTAAGCTCAGCACGGTGAGCTTAACCTGCTCTCTCTCATCCAGGCCGTACATGGTAGCCTGCTGTTTTACTTTAGCGAAAAACTGGTGGGGGTCTGCGGTGGGGAGGAACGGAGTGATCTTTTCACAAGCGTCCCTTAGCTGGGTTACTGTTAAAGGGGTGGTGTAAGTTATGTCTGGGGCGCCTTCGGATTCGGCTTTTCTCTGTGTGGTTACGGGATTCATGGGTGCGGTTATGGTCTGAGCTGTGGGGGGTTGGGGTGCCTGTCGTTTCTGCTGAGCTGCGGGCGCACATGTTCCCTGAACATAACGCTGCGCTGTCTCGCTTAATTCCTGCCAATCTGGGGCATTTTCCCCATCTAACTGTGCTCCAAAGGTGCTTTGGAAGCCATTCTGCACCGAAAGCAGAGATTGCAATTCCGCAATCTGTTTCCTGCATTTCGCGTGGTCAACTGTGCTTTGTCTTTGTTCGGTCGTTGCAGCATGGAGTGCTCTCAAAGCTGCTTTGAGATCGGAACATTGCCTCTGCAATGCCTCCACCTGCTTTTCCGATTCCTGTCTTATCAGAACGGCACGTTGCACGTCCTGATAGGCTTTCTCATACTGGGTCTGGGAACTGTTCAGATGAGCTAGACAAGACTGGTGAGCCCTCTTGGCATCATCCACCTCTCTATCCTTCTCTGCCAACTTCCCTTTTAATTCCAGGTTTTCTTTCTCGATGTCCCTGACATCGACCTTACTCATCCTATTCCTCTCTTCTAAATCTGTCCGGAGCGTCCTGATGACCTCCTCTGCGCCTCGCAACTGTGCCAAGCAGGACACAATCGCCATCGGCTTGCGTGCTTTACCTAAACTCTTTTTGTGTATTTGAGAGAGGTTCTCCCACCAAGTATGACCTATACTTCCGGGACCTGTCTCCTCATTTGCACAAAACTCTTTCCAAAGGGGCCATCCCTTTCCCTGCAGATATTTGCGGAGTTCCAGCTCCCACGTGGGACACTGGCCTACTCTGCTACTGCTGCTGGTCGCTGCGACCACAAACTTTGCTGGATCCATCAGACGTTCCATTGCCTGCATGGCCATTTCCTCTGACTCTCTTTTTATAATTTGGAACAGGGGGTTGCTGGGGTGGTGTTTCGAGAAACGGGTACGGCTTACGCTATTTTCCGATCACAAAACTACCGAAAGTTTGTCGCAACAAAAAGCTTTCAGTTTTACCTTACAGCCCTGTTAGTACGCATGCACTAAACACACTTCCGAATTACGCTTATTATTTTGAACACCTTGAATACTTGTGATCTCTTTCTTTCTCTGCAATTTGGAGTTCTAATTCAAATTTCAGGGTCCTGGACACTGTGGTGTTTCCACTTACAACAGGGTCCCGGCGGATGTCGCCACTAAATGTTGCACGTTTTACTATGGGCGTAAAACGCGTTTATTGGAGTGTATTAACACGCCTCCGAGTTCGACGTGTGCTTAACACTGCTAGGCTCTGTTCTATGTAATTATTTAGCTCTGGAGTCGCCAGTTGCCGTATAGGCAACGTCACAAGTATTCCAAGGTCAAGTTCAAAGTAATAAAGACGATACACCGATTAGTAAAGTTCAAACGATCAATATTTATTATACAGTTATAATAAATACTCATGCACACACTAAGAGACTAAGCTATAACTAAACTTAAGCAAACAGAATACTTATCTAACAGGAACAGGCAAGGTCAGAGAACGAGGCCTTCGTCCTGGTTTTGTCTGCAGCCTTCAGCAAGCGTTCTGGTACTTGGGAGTCTAGTGGGCTTGGATCGCGTAGCGAGCGTTGAACTTACGGTTTCGGCGGCTGGTGCTCAACGGCTGGAGTCAGGATGCAAGATGTCAGTCAGAGCCGGAGCACGGGTTTAACAGACCGGGGCTCTGTGGGGGATTTGCTTTTATACCCCTCTCTAATGTCCTTGCCCCCTTCTAGGCGGGCTCTACCTTTCGGTACCGATTGGAACGTTTCCAAACGGCTACCTTCGAAATCCTCCAATGCGGGGCTTTCCTCGATGTTGGGGGGTGGTTTCGATATTTGTTACTCTGGTGCCATCCTGTCTACTCCACCAATTAACTGCTACATTGAGATGGAAATGTTGCCATTGTGTGTGTCTGGATCTGGGCCGCCTCATCAGGATGTTAAGCGCTTTGCCATTAACACCTTTGGCCTGGAGATCTGCACCTGGCCAGAAAACTGGTTTGCTGCTTGCAAAATGCTAATTAGTTGAGAGCAGGCTGTCTGTTCTTACTAAACAGGCTTTCCCTGCTGCCTTCCATTTTAGTTTGGCTCAGTGTCCATTTTGCGTGGCCAGCATGGCTACACCCATCCACAGCCAATATTTACTTCGTCTGGTATGCTGCTCAAAATTGAAAAAAATACTCCAGGTATATGGGGTGGTACAGTGCCACAGTGGTTAACATTGCTGCCCCACAGTACCAGGGACATGGCTTCAATTTCAGCCTTGGGTGACTGTGTGGAGCTTGCACGTTCTCCCCGTGTCTGCGTGGGTTTCCTCTGGGTGTTCCGGTTTCCTCCCATGTCCAAAGATGTGCAGGTTAGGTGCATTGGCCATCCAAAATTGCCCTTATTGTCCAAAGGTTGGGGTGGGGTTAAACGGGGATAATGTAGAGAAGTGGCCCGAGGTAGGGTGCTCTTTTGGAGGATTGATGCAGATGTCAAATGCCCTCCGTCTGCACTGTAGGAATTTTATGATTCTATGATTGTGGTCAAAACAGGGATTTGTATAGAGGGAACATGATTTCCAGCCCCTGGATTTCTCATCCTCTGGGTAAGTAAGCCAGAATTCCATTAGCCTTTTTGATTCTTTTTTGTACCTGTCCATGAAATTTTAAAGATCTATGTACATGGACTCCTACGTCCCTTTGGACTTCCATTGCTTCCAGATCTTGCCAAAGAGTGTGCAGAGGGACATAGGTATGCTGCTATATAATAATTGATCTTAAGATTTATTTATTATTCAAAAAGTTTCTTAAGATTTTATAAGGTTATAAGAAACATGTTAAATGTTTCAAATGGGTCAGGAGTGTAATGGAACACTCTCTACTTGCCTGGATGAGTGCAGCTCCAACTCAAGAAGCTCCACACCATCCAGGACAAAGTAGTCTGCTTGATTGCTCCCCTTTCCATAAACATTAAATCCTGCCACCGCCGACGAACAGTGGCAGCCACGTGTACCATGTACAACATACACTGCAGTAACTCTGCAAGGTTCCTTAGACAGCACCTTCCAAACCCATGACTGCTGCTATCTAGAAGGACAAGAGCAGCAGCCACCTGGAGCTTCCCCTCCAAGTCACTCAGCAGCCTGACTTGGAAATATATCACCATTCCTTCACTGTTGCTGGGGCAACATCCTAAAACACCCACCCTTACAGCTCTTTTGGTGTGCCTACACCTCATGGACTGCAGTGGTTCAAGAATGCAGCTCACCACCACCTTCTGAGGGGCAACTGAGGCATTTGCAACAAACTTCAGCCAGAAATGCTGAGTGGATGGTCCATCTCAGTCTCCTCCGATGATCCCCAACATCACAGATGTCAGTCTTCAGCCAATATGATTCACCCCACGTGATATCAAGAAATGGCTGAAGGCACAGGACACTGCAAAGGCTTTGGTCCCTAAAATATTTTGGCAATAGTACTGAAGATTTGAGCTCCAGAACTTGCCATACCCCCAGACAAGCTGTTTCAGTCCATCTACAACACTGGCATCTACCCGGCAATATGGAAAATTGCCCAGGTGTGTCCTGTACAAAAGAAACAGGACAAATGCAACCCAGCCAATTACCGTCCTATCAGTCTACTCTCCATCATCAGCAAAGTGATGGAAGGAGTCATTATCAGTGCTATCAAGTGGAACTTACTAAGCAATAACCTGCTCACGGATGCTCAGTTTGGGTTCTGCCAGGGCCACTCAGCTCCTGACCTCATTTCAGCCTTGGTTCAAATATGAACAAAAGAGCTGAATACCAGAGGTGAGGTGAGTGGCTCCCCTTGATATCAAGGCAGCATTTGACCAAGTATGGCATCAAGTAGCCCTAGCTAAATTGGAGGCAATGGGAATCAGTAGGAAAACTGTCCATTAGTTGGAGTCATAGCCGATATAAAGGAAGATGTTTGGAGGTCAATCATCTCAGCTCCAGAACATCACTGCAGGAGTTCCTCGGTTTGTGTCCTAGGCCCAACCATCTTCAACTGCTTCATCAATGACCTCCCTTCCATCATAAGGAATATTTGCAGATGACTGCACAATGTTCAGCACCATTCATGACTCCTCAGATAATGAAGCAGTCCATGTCCAAATGCAGCAAGACCTGGACAATATCCAGGCTTGGGCTGACAAGTGGCAAGTTACATTCACGCCACAGAAGTGCCAGGCAATGACCATCTCCTATAGGAGAGGATCTAACTACCACCCCGCCCCATGACATTCTATGGCATTACCATCACTGAATCCCCCACAATCAACATCTTGGGGGTTACCATTGATCAGAAAATGAACTGGACTAGCCATATTAATACTGTGGCTACCAGAGTAGGTCAAGGGCTAGGACTCCTACAGTGAGTAACTCACCTCCTGACCCCTCAAAGCCTGTCCAGCATCTACAAGGCACAAGTCAGGAGTGTAATGGAATACTCTCCACTTGCCTGGATACGTGCAGCTCCAATAACACTCAAGAAGCCTCAAAACCATCCAGGACAAAACAGCCCGCTTGATTGCTCGTCCTTCCACAAACATTCAAAATTTCCACCACCGACGAACAGTGGCAGCATGTATACCATCTACAATATGCACTGCAGTAACTCATCAAGCTTCCTTAGACAGCACTTTTAAATCCGTGACCACTAATATCTAGAAGGACAAGAGCAGCAGATACCTGGGAACCCCACCACCTGGAGATTCTCCTCCAAGTCACTGAGCACACGCCCTCCTGTGCCTGCCTGGGCCCCATGCTCTGCCCATCCTCCGCATCCTCCTTGTCAGACGAGGCCTGCATTCATTCCCCTTCTCCAGAACGTCGCCCCTCTGCTGTGCAATTTTGTGGAGGATGCAACAGGCCAGCATGATGTGGGAGACCTTCCTACCGTTATCCAACCCATCACCTGGGGGAGCGCCTCAAAGGTGTGATGAACCATCGAGTGTGGCAGTTTGAAGGCGCCGTGCACACTGCCTGGGTATCGAGCATGGGTGTGCATGATGTGTAGCTCATGGTCACATAGCAGCTGCACATTCATCGAGTGGAATCCGTTCGGTTTGTGAAGACCGGTCCATTATGGGCCGATGCTCGCAGGGGACATGCATCCCTTCGATCATCCCCTGGACCTGGGGCAAATCAGGGATGGCAATGAACCCCGCTACCTGGGCATCCCCGTGGGCTTGGTCCACATGGAATTTAATGTATTCTGCTGACTGGGCAGATAGGGCCTTAGTGACCGCACGGATGCACCTGTGCACTGAGTTCTGTTAGATTCCGGACAAGTCCCCACTCAGCCCCACTGGAAGGACTCGTGGTGTACAGGTTCAGGGCAACAGTTATCTTGATGCCCACTGGAAGCAGATGTCCTCCCCCATACCCTCATGGCATCAGGTGCGCCATGATCCGGCAGATATGTCACAAGGACCCCCTGCTCAGCCAGAGTCTTCGACGGCATGACCGGTTCAGCAGGCCTCGAATGACAGGAGCTGCTGGTACACACAATGCCTCATGCGGGGCCTCCTTTCCACCTCCTCCTCGACCTGTTGGATGGTTGGCTCTCCATCCTCACAGATGGCTCCTGTTCCTCTGGGGGAGGCTCAGCTGCTGCAGGGCCCTCCCTGACCAGCTCCTGCTTGTACAGCCTCAATGCACCCCCAGGGATGCGGCGGTCAGGATGAAGGCCACCATTCCTGGTTGAATTCCGAACTCCATTGTCTGCAGGGGCTGACATGTTAGCATGGTGCGTACCACTGTGCCCAACCTGATCCAGTGGGCTACACGGTGGCCCTGGTCTGCATTGCAACCTCTGCCCCTATATGTTCCCTTCCGATCCCTTCCCCAGCCCACACCCTCCCCTGGCCGTTCCCCCGGCACTCTGCCACCGCTCCGTACCCCTGGCCCATCAGTGCCCGGCACCATGGGGGCCTCTGGCCACAGAACCCATCCCTGACGGCAAAGGTACTTGTGGCTGGCCATACCCAAACCACAGGTATGCTCTGCAGCCCCCGTCCGGCACCCTCCTTTAGTGGCTACTCTGGGCATTGCCCTTGGTGGGTCATGTGATGCCCCGCCAGTGGGTGGCGTCCGGTTGTGGGGGGGGGGGGGGGGGGGGGGGGGGGGGGGAGGAGATTCGACGGTTGGAGGGTGCGTGGAGTGTAGGGGTGGTGGGGTGGGGGAACCCATTCGGCCACATCACTCTCAGCAACCACGGGCCCCGTGGGCAGTCAGTGGGGTGTACAATAAGGTGACTGCCTTGCAGGCCTCAACAGTGGCAGTCCCTGCTTGGACACCCCAATTCCAAATGGGTGGTCCCGATCTCACGACCCATCCCCTGGTCACCTACCATGACTCACCCCCTGGCCCTGGCAGATGCCTCCCCACCAGCCCTGCTAGCGGCCCACGGTCGTGCCTCTGGTACCATTTCCTACCTCCTTTCTATCCCTCAGCAGCCATGGCGTCTGTTTCCCGATTTTTAAAACCACAAGTGAACCTTGCCTTCGGTAATTCCTCCTTGCTTTGGTGGAGCATTGCAGGAGCCCAGGCCCGTTAATGATTGCTAACGGTGTTTACTGTACATGCGGAATAAAATGCATCGACTCGGCTGTTGAGGCACGGGAGCATTGTATTCTGTCGGGCGCCCGGCAAAGGGCACGATTTTTTGCTCATGCGCGATTCTCCGCCCAATCGCGTTTCGCTCGTTGGGCTGGATTCTTTGGTTGCTGACGCCGAAATTGCGTTCGGCGATCAAAGTTCGGAGTATCAAAGTTCCCGACCAAATTGGGGGCGGCGCCACTTTCACGATGCTCTGCCCCTTCCAAAGGGGTGTACTCGGAGAGTATGCGACGGTGTGGGTCTCTCATGGTCTCAGGCGTTGGGAACTCGGCATGGCGGCTGCAACTTCAGTCCAGCACCGCCACAGTCGGGGAGGGCCGATTCGTTGGTAGGGGGGACTTTATCAGGGGCTTGGAGCACTGTTGGGGGGGTAGCCCAGGGCGCGCGAACCGACCAAAGGGGGGCACTATTTGGCAGGCCGGGTACACGAGCGGCTGGTGCCATGTTGCGCGGCTCGGCCGCTGTAGGCCGCCACTGGGCGCATGCACGGCCACGGACTCGGCAATTCTCCAGTCCGTATCAGCAGCTAGAGCCGGGTGCTTTACACTGCCAGCATGCTAACCCCCAGCTACAAGGAGGATCGGTGGCCGTTTTGTGCCATATGTTCCGGCATAAAATGCCACCGTTCAAACTGTTCCCATACCGGTGTGAGGACATAGCCTCACAATCGGAGAATCCAGCCCCATGTCTTTATCACATTCCTTCTACATACTGAATTTGGGTCATCATTCTCTGCTGCACTAACACCATCATTAATTATCAGAGCCACCCTTCACCTTTTCTTAGCTTCTGGACCTTCCTAAAATTCACGCACCCTTCAATATTCATCCTTCAGCCATGTCGATGTAATGGCTATTAGATCGTACTTATTTCATGCTGTATGACTATCAGTTCATCTGTTTGTTTCGAATGCGACATACATTCAGATTCAGAGTCTTTATTTTTTTACTTTTGTTGTTCTTGTAACTTTTAGCTTTGACTGCTGTTTCACTGTTTGATTTTAACTCACTATCCCTTCCTTTCATGTTTGTTTATCATTTCCTGCTTTTTGTACATTTTGTGTCTCTATTCTTTGGTTTACTGCATCTGCCCAGGTTCCAGAGTTACTGACCCTCTGCGTGGACCAGCAGCATTGCGAGCCTGTCTGCCAACCGCAATTAGATGGCAAACATGGAAGCGGCCAATTCTGGAGCCATTCTCTGGCAGATTGCTGAGCCTCTCTCACTTCCAGTATGTGCAGTGTCAGGACCCCAATGCTGCAAGCCGATGATCTTTCATTCAAATTGGCAAATGTCAGAGCTGTAACCAGTTTGATGCAACGATTTATCCAGGAATCCTTATGCAAGGATGTGGGGGATAAATGGGCAGAGGAAAGCACAAAAGGGAGGATCTGTGATTGGGTGAATGGCCGCAGTGGTTAAAAGGAATGATGATGCAAGGGGGGTGGGAAATGGGTCAACGAAGGAAATAGAAGATAGTTCTACAAGTGCTGTAAATGACAAAGGAGGGATCATTACCAAAAGCTGCTGTTCCAAAAAAACTGGAAACAGAGATTATAATCTGAAATGATTAAATTCAATGTTGAGTCTGGAAGACTGTAATATGTTTAACTGATTGATGAGATGATTTCCCTTGAGCTTCTATTCAGCCTCATTATAACAGCATAGAGGATAAGAAGAGAGAGGTTATTTAGTATTTAGCATTATTTAGATGTTGCCTGTTCAGGTTTTTTAAATGTTTCTACGCCACATTGCAGAAAGTGTGAACTGATAATGTCGCAGTGAGAGAATCAGGGCATCAAAGATTGGCAAATATCTATGCATCTTCTTGACTACTCAGATTGAAAAATTGCAAAATTAACAACACAAGCATGGAAAATGAAGTGTAAATTATAATAAGTGGGTTCAATACCAAATCAGGAACAGAAATTGAAATACACCATGGCACAGTGGCACAGTGGTTAGCAATGCTGCCTCACAGCACCAGGGACCTGGTTCGAATACGGGTGACTACCTGTGTGGAGTTTGAACTTTCTTTCCTTGGTTTCCTCCAGGGCATTCAATTTCCTCCCACAGTCTAAAGATGAGCAGGTTAGGTGGGGTTATAGGTTACAGGGAGAGGGTGGAGGAGTGGGCTTTCAGAGGGTTGGCAGACTTGATGGGCCAAATGGCCTCCTTCTGCACTGCAGAAATCCTATGATTCGATGGTTCTAACAAAAACATCAGTGGATTATGAAAGAGAAAATGGTGACGGAAAAGGAAAGGAAAGAAACAAATATATCAAAATCTCTAACCATTAAGAATATGGAGGATTGGTACTCCACATTAGCAATTGTTCATTTTCAGTGTCAGTGGTTGACTGTCAGTAATAGATATTCACTATAATATTAAACGGGTGTGTGGACTGAAATAGACAAAATTTAACGATCTGTGGCAAGATCGGTTTGCAATTGCTGCACAGGTACAGTGTCTTTACGTTATTCAATTTATTTTGCAAGATGGTGTTTCTATGCAGGACTATGGGGTTGTGCATAAATAATGATGAGTGCGTTAGTATTGCTGTTATTTTGACACAATACTATGGGCCAGAGTTTTGAAGGTTGAAAAGATACATCTCCAACTAGTCCTAGAGCTTTAGAGACAACATTTAGAAAAGTATCTTAGTTGTTGGGTGCCCTCTGCTTTATCAATGGGCACATCTTGATGGGGAAGAATGCTTTTCAGCTTCATTAGACAGACTATAAATCCAATCAAATTTGTCAGCCACAAACAGATTTGTTGCAGGCAGACAAATCTAAATGTTTGGATTCTCACTCCCATACCAACAAGCTAACAAGCTTCTATTGGATAGGTAATAGGGTTATATTAAATAGAAAACCTTATGTACTGCTACCATGTAGAAATCAACCAACTGACACCACATGTTCATGATTGATTGACACTTAATATAAATGCAAGAAATCTCATTTTGGAAAACAGAAACAGCTTTATCTGTGAAAGCCCAATAATTGAATGAAGTTTTAAGGTTGGCTATTTTGGAACATGCTTCAGAATCAAAATTTTTAATAGCAACATTTCTTGTGTATGTCATGACTGTCACTTATGTTATGACCGTTGATCATGCCAATTTCCTCTTTCTTATTTGTTACATTTTTATATTTTTCTCCTTTGTAATTGGTTATGGCTCTTACTCACCATAAAGATCTATCCTGGATATTAAAAAAAATCAATTTAGAGTACCCAATTATCTTTTTTTAATTAAGGGGCAATTTAGCATGGCCAATCCACCTACCCTGCACATCTTTTGGGTTGTGGGGGTGAGACCCACACAATCACGGGGAGAATGTGCAAACTTCACATAGACAGTGACCCAGGGCCAGCTTTGAACTCTAGTCCTTGGCGGCGTGAGGCAGCACTGCTAACCACTGTGCCACCATGCCGCCTCTTAGATATTTACAAGTATTATTAAAATAATTGTCTCTTCAGTGTCAGTCACTGTCTCCTCATTTATTTTACAGGCATGATTGGATTGTGTGGTGAATGTATTACTGCTACCATTCACCATTGTACTGCATTACACTGTATTGTATTATGCTGATGCCCTTGTGGGCTCTGCCTATGTTCCGCCGCCTTGGGGGAGATATATAGATCTGCAACCTGTAGGCAGCTCTCAGTACAGAGCAGTCTCAGGCAGGCACAGATCTAGCTGATTAAAACCACTGTTCACTTCGACACATCGTCTCGTGTGAATTGATGGTCGCATAAATTTAATCAGCTAATATATCGCTATGGAAGCCGCCCTCAAACCTGATCGACTGGAACTCCACCCACAGGCAGCTGATGCCAAAGGAATCTTTTCGCACTGGCTCCACTGCTTTGAGGCCTACCTCGCCACCTCCTCCCCTCCCGCTGTCACCGAGGAACAGAAGCTGAGTCTCCTCCACGCCCGGGTGAGCCTCAGAATCTCCGTATTAATTGAGGAAGCGACCACGTATGCAGACGCAGTCGCGATCCTGAAAAGACTTTACGTGAGGCCGGTGAATAAAGTGTTCGCATCTCCTCACCACTCGTCATCAACGACCCGGGGAATCGTTGGAGGAATACCTACGCGACCTGAGGGCACTCGCTTGAAACTGCAATTACAAGGACATCACAGCCACCTCATCCACTTCCTCAGGGTCCCCTTCGGCATCATCAATGGGGTCTCGGTGTTCCAAAGAACGATGGACCGAATGGTTGACGAGTACGGGCTGCGGGCCACGTTCCCATACTTGGATAACGTCACCATCTGTGGCCATGATCAGCAGGACCACGACGCTAACCTTCAGAAGTTTCTCCAAACCGCCCAAGCCCTCAATCTCACCTACAACAAGGAGAAATGCTGTTTCCGCACAACCCAACTAGCCACCTCGGCTATGTCGTGGAAAACGGGGTCGTAGGGCCTGACCCAGACAGCATCCGCCCCCTCCTGCAACTCCCCCTTCCCCACAGCCACAAGGCCCTGAAGAGATACCTCGGGTTCTTTTCATTTTATGCCCAGTGGGTCCCCAACTATGCAGACAAAGCTCGCCCACTTATCAAAGCCACCATCTTCCCCTGACGACTGAGGCCCGCGTGGCCTTCAGCCGCATCAAGGCAGACATCACCAAAGCAGTGATGCACGCGGTGGACGAGTCCATACCCTTCCAGGTGGAGAGCGATGCGTCACATGTTGCTCTGGCCGCCACCCTTAATCAGGCAGGCAGGCCCGTGGCCTTTTTTCCCGTACCCTCAACGCCTCCAAGGTTCGACACTCCTCAGTCAAAAAAGAAGCTCAAGCCATTGTGGAAGCTGTGCGGCATTGGAGGCACTACCTGGCTGGTAGGAGGTTTACCCTTGTTACTGACCAACGGTCGGTAGCCTTTATGTTCAACAACAGACAGTGGGGAAAGATCAAGAATGATAAAATCTTGAGGTGGAGAATCAAACTCTCCACCTATAATTATGATATTGTGCATCGTCCGGGGAAACTCAACGTGCCCCCAGATGCCCTGTCCCGTGGCACATGCGCCAGCGTGCAAGATGACCGACTCTGGGCCATCCACAATGATCTCTGCCACCCGGGGGTACCCGGCGTCTCCACTTCATCAAGGCCCGCAACCTGCCCTACTCCGCCGAGGAGGTCAGAGCCATGGCCAGGGACTGCCAAGGCTGTGAGGAGTGTAAGCCGAACTTCTATCGACCAGGCAAGGCCCAGCTGGTGAAGGCACCCCGGCCCTTTGAGCACCTCAGCATCGATTTCAAAGGGCCCCACTCCTCCACTGACCGCAACGTGTACTTCCTTAACGTCGTTGACGAGTATTCCCGTTTCCCCATGCCCCGGCATGACCGTGGCCACTGTCATTAAGGCCCTGCATAGCAACTTCACCCTGTTCGGTTTCCCCACTTATGTCCACAGTGACCGGGGCTGCTCGTTCATGAGCGACAAGCTGCGTCAGTACCTGCTCAGCAAGGGCATTTCCTCGAGCAGGACTACCAGCTACAACCCCCGGGGAAGCGGACAGGTGGAGAGGGAGAAGGCAACGGTATGGAAGGCCGTTCTTCTGGCCCTATGGTCTAGAAGTCTCCCAGTTTCCGCTGGCAGGAGGTCCTCCCTGACGCGCTCCACTCCATTAGGTCGTTCCTTTGCACAGCCACAAACGAGACCCCTCACGACCGCCTATTTGTCTTCCCCAGGAAATCCACCTCCGGGGTCTCGCTTCCGTCCTGGCTGATGATATCGGGGCCTGTCAACCTCCGAAAGCACGTGAGGAGCCATAAGTCCGACCCCCCCCCTGGTCGAGAGGGTCCAGCTCCATCATGCCAACCCTCAGTATGCCTACGTGACGCACCACGCCGGCCGACAATATACAGTCTCCCTCCAGGACCTGGCACCCGCCGGTTCCCCTGCGACCACCACTGACCCCCTCCCCACTACCCTACACCAGACTCAGCCCCTGCCCCTACATGGCCTACACCCCCCATCGCCAACCTACAGTAATGAAGGTCTAGATGACACGCTCCCGGAATCAACAAGCCCAACACCCGTGCCCGCAGTACCGAGTTCAACACCCGTGCCCGCAGCAATGAGTTAAACACCTCTGCCCACAGCGAAGCTGGAGCTGAGGCGATCACGGAGAATGATCAAGGTGCCGGACAGACTCGATCTGTGAGTCCACTTCACTCAGCGAGGGCATTGCCTCGAGCAGGACTACCAGTTCACTTTTAACAGGGGGTGAATGTGGTGAATGTATTACTGCTACCATTCACCATTGCACTGCAGTACACTGTATTGTATTATGCTGATGCCCTTGTGGGCTCCGCCTATGGCTCCACCCCCTTGGGGGAGGTATAAAGATCTGCAGCCTGTAGGCGGCTCTCAGTACAGAGCAGTCGCAGGCAGGCACAGATCTCGCATCAGATTAGCATGTCATAATTATGAGGTATTAGTTGATTAGCAGGAAGGAAATTGACCCAAAGGTTTGATTTCTCCATTGTCTTTGGGCATTGATATTGGGGCCTGTGCTTTCCGACAGAGCAGACTGACGGCACAATCTTCTTTCAGGCTGCCACCTATTGGGTGCCTCGGCTCCCACTGTTGTATTAAGGATGGCAAGTGGGCTCCCAATGCTGCCAGCCCAATTAAAGAGCTCGCACCTCTGGAGCTTCGGCAGTGCGGCTGGTGTGAGTGGGAGCTGCTCAGGCAGGTCAGGTATTCGGAGGATGCCTGAAAATGGAAATGGTCTCTGTGGCATGCCTTTAAATTAAATGCTCTGAGAAACAAAGCCATTTAGTAGACCCTTGGAGCGAAGGGGAAACTCTTTTGGGTATATTATTTGGGCCACAGTGGCAGACCTATCTGCCTGCAGACCCATCATTGGGGCAAGGAGCCTTTGGCTCTGCTAGCCGCCAGGCCTGTTGCAGAGAGGTTGTCTTCAATACAATGATGCCCTCCACATGCAGTGGTGGAGGGTGGGGGGGGGAGTAACTCTGCTGCCAGCAAAATGCTGGTAAGGCCGTTGGATGTTTTCTAGTTGGGGCCTTAATTATTTCACGGTGGTATGGGCATGGAGACAAGTTATTTCCCCACAGAATGGGAGGAGGAGGATTTAGGAAGAGGTAAAGGGCATGGCTGGAGGTTGTGAAGGAGCTGAACAGCCATGGGATGAACACCCATATATTGGGTGCAAAAATGGATCAGTGATGTGACCCAGTCTGTCAAGCTGAATGCAGTGCATAACATTAAGCTCACAGTATTAAATGTCACAAAAGATGAAGATAAAATTGGAGAATGAAGTGTCCATCCAGTGAGTGGCAATGCTCAGGCTATCAGAAATCTTTTTGTAGAGAAACCTGGTCAATCAGAGTTCACCTCACAATTTCTTGGACTGAATGGCCATATGGCACCATGAAGGTTAGTGAGGCTGCTATCAACATAGGTGTGATACATGTCTTTAATGGACAACTGACAATGTTCATTGAAATGCTTGATGGAGCAGAGAACTCAAAATGGTCACATGGTGCTCCAAAGGATGAGTAGTCAGAAGGATGCATTGGAACATGCAATGTCCTTTCATCACTCTTTTTCTGCTCTCAAGTAATGGGTTAACACAGCTAGATTTCGAGCCCAAAGAGCAGCCTTCCATCTCTGAGGAGGAGGGAGAGCCCTCAGAGGAAACTAAGTGATTTCATTCCTCTGAACCCTCCACCACCACGTCATTGGACAGGCATGTGCATGTATCACTGCAGGCACAATCTGGTCTGTATGAGGCAGTAATAGTTTTGGCTAGTCATAAACGGAATTGTGAGGGCATAATGATACTCACCATTGTGTGTACTTTATTTTTGCCTCATTGCTCTATATATTTGCTTTTCACTTATGGTATGATTTGTCTGAACTGTGCGCACAACAATACTTTTCACTGTACTTTGGTACATGTGACATTAAACAAATCCAATCCAATCCAACATTCAGACTGATGACACATCAATATAGTCAATAAAAATGCAACGGATGTTGGAGCTACAGCATGTGGTGCGTGAACATTCATGGCAAGTACTTCACCTCCTGATTCCCCAAAGCCTGTCAACCATCTACAAGTGACGAGTCAGGCATGTAATGAAATATTCCCAACATGCTTGGATGAGTCCAACAACATTCAAGAAGCTCAACATCAAGCAGGACAAAGCAGCCCATTTGATTGGCACCCCCTCCATAAACATTCACTCCCTTCACCACTGACACGTAATGTGTATTATCTACAAGATGCACTGCTGGAACTCACCAAGGCTCCTTGGGCAGCACCGTCCAAATACGCAACCACTACCATCCAGATGGACAAGAGTAACAGATACCTCAGAACCCCATCACCTGGAGGTTCCCCTCCAAGGGGCCTCACGGTAGCATGGTGGTTAGCATCAATGCTTCACAGCTCCAGGGTCCCAGGTTCGATTCCCGGCTGGGTCACTGTCTGTGTGGAGTCTGCACGTCCTCCCCGTGTGTGCGTGGGTTTCCTCCGGGTGCTCCGGTTTCCTCCCACAGTCCAAAGATGTGCGGGTTAGGTGGATTGGCCATGCTAAAATTGCCCGTAGTGTAAGGTTAATGGGGGGATTGTTGGGTTACGGGTTACGTGGGTTTAAGTAGGGTGATCATTGCTCGGCACAACATCGAGGGCCGAAGGGCCTGTTCTGTGCTGTACTGTTCTATCTATCTATCTAAGTCACTCACCATCCAGACTTAGGAATATATCACCGTTCCTTCACCGTTGCTGGGTCAAAATCCTGAAACTCCCTCCTTAACAGCACAGTGGGTGTACCTACACTGCAGGGACTACAGCAGTTCAAAATGCAGTTTATCGACAATTAGGGATGGGCAATATATGCTGGTCTAGACAGCAACACCCACATCCTGTGAAATACTACTTTTTAAAAATCTGACAGAACTCCAAGAGGCTATGTGCACTGATATGTGAACTATGGAGGGATCCACGCAGCCACGGCTTCCTCCACTGACAAAGTGGTGGCACTTGAGAGCTCCATCCAGCAAATCATGTGGACCTGCATGCCATTTCATTCTCCATGTGCTCTGTGGACCAATTGCTGGGAGAGAGGGTATGAGATGATTGGACTAATCACTTGGCGTTCATACTCCTCAGATGAGCAGGGGGGAACAGGAACGTCATGGAACGCTGGTGGAGTGGCAGCCTGAAGCATCTAGGGGCTCTTCTCAGTGAGATCCTGGCATGAATGTCTGGTCCTCATCTCCTTTGATGATGCCACTAATGCCTCAGGAAGCAGCAAAGTCAGGCGCAGCTCCTGCATGGTTGCAGTAGCCATCACATTCATCCACCCCCTCCCCCATATGCCAAGGTTCTCAATGCGATAGGATACCATAGGACGGTCACTATAGCCATCAGAAGCCACAAGGGAGGAAGGTCAGCAATATATGCCCACCTCAGCTGACAACACAGGGAGAGCACTGAGTATGAGCACCTGCAAACTTGTGAGAAAATCCACCTCACTGTATTTGTGTATCACTGGTGACTGGAATTCAATGTCATCTTGTTGTTTAACTGCGGTTAATGAAAGTTGATATTCTTCAGAACATAATGAATCTTTTACTCATCTCTGCACTATTGGGCCTTTAATAGTTTGAATGTTATTCCAATGGCTGTGATGGAAACATCCAAACTACATTAGGACAATGCAGTATCCATGCTGCGGCCTAACATGATGATGGATCAGGTAAATGGTAAAGACAATCAATGAAATGGCACTAAGGTTATAGAAGGTAGAAGATTTATTTATTTAGATTGGTATTTAAGGAAGGCTTATAAAAATGATCTTGTGAGCCTTCCATGTACATATTTCCTGGGTGTATATCTGCATAAATCATTGTGGTACGGTAGCACAGTGGTTAGTACTGTAACTTCACAGCTTCAGGGTCCCAGGTTCGATTCCTGGCTTGGGTCGCTGTCTGTGTGAAGTCTGCACGTTCTCTCCGTGTCTGCGTGAGTTTCCTCCAGGTGCTCCGGTTTCCTCCCAAAAGGTCCTGAAAGACATTTTGTTAGGTAATTTGGACATTCTGAATTCTCCCTCTGTGTACCCAAACAGGCGTCGGAATTTGGCGACTAGGGGCTTTTCACAGTAAGTTTATTGCAGTGTTAATGTCAGCCTACTTGTGACAATAAAAATTATTATTATAGAATGTGACCGGGCAGGCTGACAGAAGAGTTAATAAAGCCTTCAGCATCCTTTAACAATAGGGTTATAGACTACTAAAATGGGGAAGTTCAGTGAAACTTGTAGAAAGCACTGGCTTGGGCTCAACTGGAGTTCTGGGCACCTCACTTTAGGAAGGAGGTGAAGATATTAGAAAGGGTGCAAACAAGATTCAAACAATAGGCCAAGGAATGAAGAACCTCAATTATGTGAAAAGATTGGAGAAGTTGGGTTGATTCGCCTTAAAGAAGACAAAGGTTAGAGGAGATTTGATAGAAATATTCACAATCGTGAGAGGTCTGGACAGAGTAGATAAGAAGAAAGTGTTTCCATCGGCGGAAGGATCAAGGGCAGACATTTAAGGTAGCTGGCGAAAGGAGCAATCGTAACATGAGGAAAATCTTTTTCTCGAGTGGTTCGGATCCGGAATGCTTGAGGTGGAGGCAGGGTCAACTGAGGAAATTAGATCATTATCCAAAAAGGGAAATCTGCAGTAATATGGGAAAAAGACAAGAGAATGGCACAAGGTAAATTGCTCCTACAAAGGAACATCCTGGAACCATTCTTATTTTTATATTTTTACATCTGGAGAGGCCCAAGTACCAATGTTTATGGAATTAGAGATCCACAATAGAACATAGAACAGTACAGCACAGAACAGGCCCTTCGGTCCTCGATGTTGTGCCGAGCAATGATCACCCTACTTAAACCTAACCCATATACCCGTAACCCAACAATCCCCCCCATTAACCTTACACTACGGGCAATTTAGCATGGCCAATCCACCTAACCCACACATCTTTGGACTGTGGGAGGAAACCGGAGCACCCGGAGGAAACCCACGCACACACGGGGAGGACGTGCAGACTCCACACAGACAGTGACCCAGCCGGGAATCGAACCTGGGACCCTGGAGCTGTGAAGCATTGATGCTAACCACCATGCTACCGTGAGGCCCACAATGCAGAGGATGTTTTTACATGATGAACAAAAAACATGATCTTGCCACTTGTGGGGATATAATTGGTATCAGAAAGATTGAAGAATTCCATTTCCTCCACCTTCCCTTATTATCCTATGAATAAATAAATTGAACAATTAACACCCAATTACAGAAACCACAGTCATCAAAATAAGAATATAAATCCACTGGTTTCAGACTCTGCAAGCTGAAAATGAATCTGCAGTATTCTCAGCACAGCAGGTTACCTGGACAGTATAAATGTGTAAATTAATTGTAGACAGGGTATGTTAACCTGTAGACAGGTTGTTAAATCTGCACCATTTGGTCTAAACCCAAACACATGACAAGATTAAGGCCCTGGCAGAAAAAAAACATTGACTTGACAGTTGATGAGATCACCCCTAGTTTATGTTAAACTTGTGAGTTTGCATATTTGTGTAACCTTTTTGCTCTAATAAGAAGTTGACAACTCAAAATCAAATAATCAGAAGCACAGATTTTTGTTCAAAATAAAATCATAGTGGATATAACAAATTACTGCAGATGCTGCAATCTGAAACAAAAATAGAAAGTACTGGACAATATCAGTAGGTCTGGCTGCATCTGCGGAGAGAGAAAGGAGCGAATGGGCACGATCTACCCAAATGGGAAAAGAGTTCCATAGTGAACACGTTTTGCCAGGTGTTTCCTGGTGGTCAGAGTGCTGAGAAACACCATGCTAGTGAATGCCCATTTAGGTAGCTATGGGGCTTCAGTGGAGAACGCCCTGATGAGGCTGCACATAGTCCTGTTTTCTGCACTGAGGTGCTCCACTCGCTGGAGCACCTCAGTGCAGAAGATCGGGACGCCATTTTAAAATGGTGTCCCAATCTCTTGATCCCCCAACGTGACTCCATTAACAACCCCAAAGCCCCAACTCACTTATAAAGCTCCCCTGCACTCCCTGCACCCATGCAGGGCACCCGCATGCCCGATCCACAGCATGGGGAAAATGTCTGCTTGGCACCCTGGCAGTGTACCTGCCAACTGGCATTGCCACCTGGGCAGCTTGGCAGTGGCAGGCTGGCATCTAGGTGACACTGCTAGGCAGGTGGCACCTGCAGTGCCTGGGTGCCGCCCTGCCCAGGGGGCAAGCACCTGGGGGCTCCTGATCCCTTGGGAGACCCGCGTGAGTGCTGTTCCATCTGGTCCCTGTTTACATCACAACGTCTCAGGAGATCTCGTTTAATCTCGCGAGGCGTGTCGAGCCGGTTAGATCCTGGAAGAGGGCTCTTCTGGCATCTACCGGCCGGCCGCACTGCCTTTCGAGTCTGGATGACTCTTTGTCAAAGTTGGCTTGGTCAAAATTATGTGGTCTAAAATGAACAGAGAATTTGCAAAACAAAGATTATTTCTGAATAATTGCCTCAGCTTTCTGATGTAAATGATGAAAGGGGTTTACAGTTTGAGCATCAATTATGAAAACTTCATAAATAAAAATGAAATATAAAATTCCACTGATTTATTCTTACTTCCAATTTAGTGTGCGAGATTTCCAATCAGAGAAAGCAATGATTATTCAACATCTGAATAGAAAGAGCTGCTGAACATAATTTATTGAAGGCTCAAAATGGTTCCCAGTTTTTCTTTTTCAAGTGCGTTGCAGTTTACTTTCCTATTTTTTTATTTCTACCTCTTTAATTTTAGTAAAATGGTCACTGACACCTATGTTATCCAATATAAGTACCTTTACATTCTCGATAACTGGATATAACAGTAACAGGAAAAGGAGATATAGATTTTCTTCCCTGGGTGAGAGAGACCTAAAGAGATTAATCAAGATATATTGAACTTGACGTGGCAAGCTCTATCAGAATTGAAGTGACTCAGGTATCTTTCCACTTGGCAAAAATTGAAGCTGACATGTATCCTCATTCAGCTTTGTTACTTTAATGAAACAAGTATGCATGTTAACTGGGTTGCTATTTGTGTGTGGCAAACTTATCAGTCCTTTAAAAATTAATATTTACATTCATTTTGTTTTCAAAAGCTTAATGCCTATTATGGTTATGTAAATAAATATACAATAATTGTGTAACTATAAACAATTTCTGCTTCTGCTATGTTTCTCAATGATGATGTTAAGCACCGTTGGCCAGGTTAGAAGTTATCTTGGCCACTTATGTTATCCTGATAAAATATTTCCCTCAAGCCTTACAAGTGTTCTTCCTGAGGTATTCTGGTGCTGATGTGATAAAGTACCTGACTTCCAACAAGGGGGCATTAATTCAAGTCCTGGAGCTACCTGTCACTCAAAGTCACTCGACAGCCAGATGGATTTCATCAATTTTGAATCAGGCAGATACAATCAGAAATAAAACATACATCTTGAGAAAATAAAATAGAAATAAATCCCCTTCTATTTTGGATTTCCAATTAAACAACGCTTGCTGTTAGCCAGGCATGGAGTCAAGTTGTTATCATTCAATGAGATCAGCACAGCACGAGCTATCTTGGTCTCCCAGTTGGCAGAGACATGTGGGGAAAAGTGCCTTTCCTGGAAAAAAAACGGTGAATAAAATAAAGTACTCACCCTGCTGCAGCAAGATGATCATTTGTTCCTGATTTTATGATTGAATAAGAACATGAATCAAGCAGAGGCCATTCTGCCAAGCCTGTTTCTTCCGTGAAGTAATATCTGTTCTATGGTTTCCGACACATCTATTAAATCTCCTGAAGGAAAGTTCTGCACAAATAATCCCTGATGGTAAAAGTAATAAATTTCATTTATCCTCAGATTACATCTCTATCAATATTGAATCTTTAGAAACATGGTACAGAAGAAAAAAAAAGGAAGGTTCAATAAGAATGTACATTAGGCACCTTCCTGCTTCAGCTCTTCCCATCTTATGTAGGGTCACCACAATGCTGGATTATCTCTTCTCCATTGCCACCACCATTTGGATTTGGCAGGTGTGGGTTTTGCAGTCAGATGTCCTTCCTGCTGCTAAGCCTCCCCATTTATGTGCACTGGCACAAGACGGTGGGTTATTTCATGGCCAGCAAGTTAAGGAGTGGGGCTTCAACCTAAGGACTTCTGGCTCAGAGGCAGGAGACCTACCCAGATAGTCACTCCAGCTCAGAAAATGTACAACAGGCATCCACTGTCAATATTTAAAATTGCAAAAGTTAATTCCTGGTATGTGGATGTCACTGGAAAGAATGTTAGTTATTGTCAAAAAGATCCGGATGGTGGGCTTTCATCTTGAATTGTGCATTCCATGTGTTAGTCTTTGCAGTGGTTTGATAAAGGCATGATAGGTTATTGCAGAGGGCAGTTGGGTTTCAACCATGCTGTTGAATGGCATATAGGCCAACTGTTAGGAATTGGGGAAAATTTAGATCAAAGAATTTAATTGAATAACATAAAATAAAAAGGGAATTGATAAGGCAGCTGTCTGAAGGGGGTTTTGATATGCGAATTAGCATACCAGTGAGAAAAGTAAGTATTTACCCACCAGGGGAAAACAATGGAGAGGTAACTTCAAAGTGGACAGATAAGGGAATTGGCACTTCTGTAATAAAAAGCTGGATCCACAGGGTGAGTAACATCAAAGGGAAAGAATTCATAGCACAATAACTGGAGAAAGGGACACATTAGAGGCAGCTACCATCGCAGCCACTCCGAGCAGCAGAAAACACTCTTCCCCTGAAAGCAAGTTATTGCTAAAAGGGAAGCAGGTTAAATTTCAAAATTCGAACCAAGAAGATTGCGCCTTCACTGAAACTGAAGACGGTATTCCCAAACGTGGACAAATAATCCGTGTGTGGTAATTATCTGTTAGAACTAGCTCATAGAGTTATATAATATTGGATGTTGTTTGGGAACAAGGGGCGTCTCACAGTTCAGGAAAGATCGGTAGTTGGGAACAAAGGAATAACTTCATGTAACACTGTGTGTATAGCCATCAATGTAGTTAAGTGTACTGTTGTAGTGTATTATAGTCCTTCTTGTTGTGTGTTTTTCTTTTAAGTTAATAAATATTCTTTATTAATTGATTTCAAAATTACTGGACTATTCCTTCCTGCTTTGTATACCTTTTCACACAGTATATCAAATTAAAAATATACACCATTAATCTGTTTTTTCAAGTCATCCTTCTCGATTTTGGGATCTCCTCGCATTTAACTTCAGTGGGGTCATGTTCATGTCAGAATCCTGCTCCTTTATTTGAGTAGTTGCTGCTGCTTCTTGGAATCTATCACTACCTCCATATAATAATTCCAAAAATTGGTGAACAGCAGGAAAATCCACTGGGTATGATGGTCCTTGTGAAAATAGTGGGTTTTTAAAATATTCTTTCATGGGATGTTGCTGGTTAAACCAGCATTTATTGCCCATCATAATTGCCTCTTAGAATGTGGCGGCGAGCCACCTATTTGAATCACTTTAGTCCATGTGGTATAGGTACATCTGTGGAATCCACAATGTCCGGTTCCTTGGCAAGGGACATGAGTTAGTGTGGAATCCTGTTTCTTAGCGAAAGACATAAGTTAGTAAACCATAATATCCTGTTTCTCAGTGAATGACATAAGTCTGTGGAGACAGGACGATGGAGGTAGCCTTCTCAGGAATGCACTTTTCTGTAAACTACCATAATCTCCAAGGGCAAAGGGGAGATGATTCCGTAAAAGAAAGATGGAAAGACCTTGCTTTTCTATTGGTCAGCTGCCCTGTCTACTAATGGCTAGAATTACTGTCCTTTCATTGGCCTAACATGAAAGTCATATTATTGGTGTGTATGACATGCAAATTAAGGATTAGACTGCAACTGTAATTCTATTGGTTAAACAAGCTATAAATGTTTCTGCTTAGTTGGACTAAGACAGAGTAAAGCAGTGTACCCCACTGGTTTGCTCTCCTTGTGCACATGTCAATAAAGATTGATCAAAGAGTGCTTCCGTGTCTGCTTTGCAATAACTTCGACACATCCACAGAGCTGTTAGGAAGGGAACTTGACCCAGGATTTTGATCCAGCGATAGGAAAGGAATGGTTATATAGTTCCGAGTCAGGATGGTGTGTAGCCTGGGGAGAAATTTCAGGCAGTGGTGTTCCAATGCATCTACTTTCATTGTCCTTCGAGTTGGTACAGATTGTGAGTTTGGAAAATGCTGTCGAAGGAGCCTTAGTGCACACTGCTGCCACTGTATGGAGGAGGGAGTGAATGTTGAAGATGGTGGGTGGCATGCCAATCAAGCGAGCTTCTTCATCCTGGATGGTATTGAACTTTTTGAGTGCTTTTGGAGCTGCCCTCATGCTGCAAGTTGAGAGTATTTCATCATACTCCTGACTTGTGCTTTGTAGATTGTGGACAGGCTTTAGGGATTAAACAGGCGAGTTACTTAGTCCATTCCCAGTAGAATTCCCAGTCTCTGACTTATGCTTGTAGCTACAGTATTTATATGGTTTGTCCAATATGTTTATGGTCAATGCCAATCCCCATGATGTTGATTGAATGTTGAGGAGAGATACTTGGATTTTCTTTTGTTGGAAATGGTCATTGCCTGGCACTCATGTGGTGCATATCATCCCAAGACTGAATGTTGTCCAGGTCTTGCTACGCATGGGTGTGGACAACTTCAGTATCTGAGGAGTCGTGAATGGTACTGAGCATTGTGCAATCATCAGCAAACATCCTGACTTCTGACCTGATGATGGATATATGGTCATTGCTGAAGCAGCTGAAGATGGTTAAGCCTCAGACACTGCCCAGAGGAACACCCATTCTGATGAACTGAGATGATTGACCTCCAATAACCACAACCATCTTCCTTTGTGCTAGGCATGATACCAACCAATGGAGAGGGTCCCCCGCTTTCCATTGACTCCAGTTTTTCTAGGGCCCCATGATGTCAGTCAAAATCTGCTTTGATGGCAAGGGCGGTCACTCTCACCTCACATATTGAGTTCAGCTCTTATATCCTTGTTTGAACCGAGGCTGTAATAAGGCCAGGAGCTGAGTCGTTTTGGCGGAACCCAAAGTGAGCATCAGTGAGGAGATTATTGCTGTCTTAGTGCTGCTTGATAGGACTGTCATGACACCTTCCATCACTACGCTGATGATTGAGAGTAGCGCTAATTGGCAGTGTTGCAATTGTCCTGCTTTTTGTATACAGGACAAACCAAGGCAATGTTCTTCATCTTCGTGTTGATGCCAATATGAGGGGAATCCTCCTGGAATCCAGGAGAAGTTCTCCTGATTTTGACTGGGTTTGTGGAGGAAAACCCGCTGAGGTTGAGTTATACATTAGCTCCTGCTATTAATATTTATGCAAGATGATATATTCATTTGTAAATACCTGAAGAAATATCTTGGAGAATACTTTGCCTATTTAGACTTTTAAATCATACTGTGCAAATATTAATGCATTTATATTAGTGAATTAATGATTTTAACAAAGTGTTAAGAACAAATTAATGCTTCCATTGATAGTAGACAAAGCAATTTAATTAATTGCATATTTGTACAACCATATTTGCATAGGAATCATTCTGTATTAAGTACTTTTCATAATTCACAACCAATAAAGCATTTTTGTGTTGTATGGGAAACAAAACAGTCAACGTTCGTCCAGCAAGATCCCAAAATCAGTGATGAGGTAAATGAACAAATAAGCTGTCATTAGTGGTGGAGATTGAGAGATTAGCCTGGATACCTTTGCCCTTTTTTGAAGAGAGTGATGCGATTATGTATAGGAAGGTCAATGGAGGCTTGCATATTATCTTAGATGGCTCCTCCAACAGTGTAGCAATCCCTCAGTACGGCACGGAATTGTTAGCCTATAATGGTATGCTCAAGGCTCTGGAGTGGATGTTGAAACCATGAACTTTAGTCTCAAAAGCGCTCCCAAATCAGCAGGATCATAGAATCCCTTCAATGCAGAAGGAGGCCATTTGGCCCATTGAGTCTGCACCGACCCTCTGAAAGAGGACGCTGCCCAGGCCCACTTCCCGACCCTATCCCTTTAACCCCACCTAACCTGCGCATCCCTGGACACTAAGGGCAATTTAGCATGGCCAGTCCACCTAACCTGCACATCGGAGTACCCAGAGAAACCTACGCAGACACAGGGAGAATGTACAAACTCCACGCAGTCACCCAAGATTGGAATTGAAATGAAATGAAAATGAAAAATGAAATGAAAATCGCTTATTGTCACAAATAGGTTTCAAATGAAGTTACTGTGAAAAGCCCCCAGTCGCCACATTCCGGCACCTATTCAGGGAGGCTGGTACGGGAATTGATTGAACCTGCATCCCTGGCACTGTGAGGCAGCTGTGCTAAATTTTGTGCCACCATGCCACCCATTACAAGGTTTTAATCATAAAAGATATATTTGAGTAAATTTTGTAGATTTCACACTGGCAGTTAGGTTGACAGAGAGGATTTATGAAACATGAATTCAATTTTGGGAACAGCAGAAAACTGGTGAACCTAAATGGATCTATAATAATGCTCCTTTTCCATTTCTAAGGCAACCAAATTGCTGGTTATGACGTGAAACAGTTGGAAAGTTAGTGCAACAAGATGTGCAGTGAAATAATCTTGTCCAGTAAGATTTGAAAACATAGATAATCCCAATCTTAGAAAGAAATAACCACTTGCATTTATGTATAAATTTTATTGACCACAGGACATCACATAGTGCTTGCAACTAATTAAGTACTTTGAATTATAGAGTGTAGGAAACCTGGAAGCTATTTTACGAGTAATTAGCTCTCACAAAGTGCCATGAAATAAATGACCAGATATTTCAATTTCAGTTAGTTAATGGATAGATTTGATCAGGACACCGGGAGGACACCCTTGATGTTTCCTGAAGAAGAACAATTTATATAATACCTTTGACATAATGAAGTGTCCCTCGGAGCTTCACAGGAGCATTGTTAAACAAAATATGACACCGAGTTACAGGTGGCGACACGGTAGCACAGTGGTTAAGACTATTGCTTCACAGCGCCAGGGTCCCAGGTTCCATTCCCGCTTGGGTCACTGTCTTTGTGGAGTCTGCACGTTCTTCCCGTGACTGCGTGAGTTACCGCTGGGTGCTCCAGTTTCCTCCGTCAAGTCCTAAAAGATGTGCTGTTCGGTAATTTGGACATTCTGAATTCTTCCTCCGTGTACCTGAACAGGCGCTGAAATGTAGCGACTAGGGGCTTTTCACAGTAACTTCATTGCAGTGTCAATTTAAGCCTACTTGTGACAATAACAAAGATTATTATTATAAGGAGACAATTGGTTATCGGACCATAACCTTGGTCAAAAAGGGTGGGTGTGTGAGGTAGAGAGGAAGAGAAGTTAAGGAGTGAATTCCAGAGCTTGGGGCTCAGGCAACTGAACACATGGGCACCAATAGTGGAGCAATAATTAAAATTGTGAATACACAAGAGGCCATAATTTGAGAAGTTAAGAAACCTCAGAGGGTTGTGAAGCTGGAGGAGATTGCAGAGATGAAAGGAGCGAGAATTTGCAAATTGTCTTAAGAGCTGGTTTACCTCAGTGGGCTAGACAGCTGGTTTTTGACGCGGGTTCAATTCCCGTACCAACTTACCCGTACAGGCACAGGAATGTGGCGACTAGGGGCTTTTCACAGTAACTTCATACTTGAGACAATAAAATATTCATAGTTTCAAATGCATATTTTCTGTCACAGTTGGAAATATTTTTGGAATATCTGGAATATTTACAATAAGGTTTTCCTGTCAATTATGCAGGATAATTTATAGCTAGTTACCTGTTACAGATCAGTTACGTCCCATTTTGGTTTCCTGTATTTAAACATGAACACCCTGATAGGATTGGTCTCTGGGACAGATTCCAGAACTGAAGTCCTAGCCATTGCCTCGCTTGATGGTCAAGTTCCTGATCTGCTCCCACTCGACACTGGCCCTTCGGGGTCTCTTCATGCATGACCTGAGAACATACTCCCAAGGGTTCAGCAAAGGGTCGTCGAGTGGGAAGAAATTGGGAAGCTTGGCCATCAAAGGAAGCGCTTGGCCATTGAAAGCGGATTTGCGGACACTTGATATAATGTGATACCATGGAAAGAGGAGCTGGAACACTATGTCAGGAAACTGAGGCAGGATATGGCAAGGCCATTAACTTAACACAGAGGTAGACTCTTTACCTTGTTTAACTTGTGCTCCAGGTTTGATGGAAGTATCCACCATGTCCTCTGCCACTAATGCCCAACACACAGAACTCTCCTCACATGAGGCAAGCAGGAAAGCAGAGACTGGGGAATCTGGCACGTCCTGGTTGGCCAATGAGTATTGTTGCTCTGGCAACGGGTTGAAATGTTTGCTTGAACGCAGACCCTGGTTATTTAGCACTTGTGCACCGGTCAGCATACATGTGGAAACCAATGCACCAATGCCTTCGGATGATGTTCCGAGTGACTGCATGTAGATGAGAAATAGAAGTGGGCAAAGCATAGATCCGTGAGGGACATCAGAAGTAACGGTGCCGAGAATAATGCCATGGGTCCCTTTAAACCCATGGCGGAAAGGGCGTCACTTGAACCTCCCACCCAAAAGCTGGCTCCACCAAGGGGTCAGCAGTTCCTCGTTATTGAAGCTTTTGGGGGGTTATGTACTCAAGCCACTAATGTGACTTGTTTTGTCCTTAATGAGATTTCAGTACTCTTCATTTGATGTGTCATTAGACTTGGATGTGGCCTATTATTGCATTTTGACTTTAGAAGGTGCAAGGATACGGACTCCGTAAGTGCATACGGATTTAGTTTAGGCAGGTACCATGGTCGGCGCAGGCTTGGAGGACCGAAGGGCCTGTTCCTGTGCTGAATTGTTCTTTGTTCTTTGATGAAGAAACGCTATCACTCAATCTCACACACATCGCCATCAGCTCACATAATGAAGCAGTTGCAAGTTAGAGGATAGGTTAGAGGGATTCTTCATTTATGAAGCAACAGGCATTGTTGGCCCACAGCCAGCCATGGGATCACAGGCTGGAGAATGAGATTGCCTTTGAGTTTTGTTGTAAAGGACATAAATGGGGATTGCAATAGGCTGGTGTACAAAAAAATTGATATGTGCACAGAAATGCCTACTGCATTGGCTAGCCTACCAGTAAGTCTATGGCCACTGTCCATGAACATGAAGGAGTCTGGTGCCAAACTTATACAGGGCTTAGCATGGAACTTGTAACCCTTCCTTCCATCGTAGAAGTAATGGCCGACTCCATTCACACACTTGAGGACCCAACCATGATGATGGGTGGAATTTTCCTGAATATCAGTAAAGACCGATAGGCGAGAAAAGTGGTGGTGAAGCTGTTGGTGCCAATGGGACAATCAGTGTCCGGCCCGCAAGCAACTGAGTTTTGTCGAATATTGGGGGTGCCATTTTCAAGGCCCATCCTAGTGCACAAAGATTTACTTGGAACCACCCCCACCACTCTTGCACCATCAACCCCCCCCCCCCCCCCCCCCCCAGAGTGCCGGGACACAGCGCCCTGGTACCGCCTATGCACTGCCCCAAAACTCTGCCCAGGCAATGCTTGGGTATGACATTCTACCCCGCTGTGCAATGCACATGCCTGAGCTCCTCTGGGAGGCCTGCTTGCCAGGCGCACATCTTGGGATACCAGTTGGGCTTCACGCTAGTCTGCCCTCATCGACGCAATGCTGCAGCGCCTTAAAGCCAGATCCACCTCCAAACACCCTCGTCACATGGAAGATGGCCGCCTGCCGTGCAACGTCGAGATTTCGGGAGGGAGAGCTGGATACCCTCCTGGACCCCGTGGAGCAGAGGAGGGGTGTCCTGTACCCCGGCAACTGGGTAGCAGCCACCGCTATCCGGCATTCGTGGGTGGAGGTGGGCGATGCCGGCAGCGCCTTCGGATGGTTGTCAGGACAGGCGAGCAGTGCCGCAAGAAGATGCACGACCTACTCAGGGCAGCCAATGTGAGTACCCATCACTGTGCCCGTGCCACCAACCCCTCTACCCGACACATGTGAGCTGGACACCCTCCCCCCCACCCCACTCCTGCCCTGACCCACATGGCTGCACCCACCCATGGCTGCCGCAGTTACCTCATGCCCCGTGCACCAATGCCATCACGGACCCAACCGCTGGGCAGCATGCGTCGGACTGTCTAATACTGTTGACGTTTGTGTTCCCCCCAGGATAAGAATGGCCATAACCAGAGAGAGCGGGAGAAGACTGGGGGAGGAGCATCTGAACTGCATCCCCTCACCGTGGTCGGGCAGGGGGCACTTGACCTCGCTGGTGGATCCGAGGATCGGGAGGTTGCCGATGCTGAGATCGGAGGCGTGCCACCAAGTGAGATGCGTCCCTGCCTGGCCGTGGGCCCCTCACAACACATTTGTGCCAAACCCCACCCTCCCTCACCACAATCCCCCCACCCCCCCTTTAACCAAACCCCCCCCCGACCACCCGCCCCCCCGCCCCACCACCCCCTCGTCAGAACCCCCCCCCCCCCCCCCCCCCCCCCGCCTGTTGGTCTTAACATACATGCTGTCTTATGTCTTACAGGATCAGCCGGCGATGTTCCGGGCCCATCTGGCGCCCCGCCCCCCTCAGCCCAGTACCAGGGCTGGTGCCCCCAGGGGCATGAGCACCGACGGGGAGACCAGCCATCTCAATAACCCTGCACCCTGCACATCTACACAGGACTCATCAACACAGGACACATCTACACAGGACACATCTACACAGGACACATCTACACAGGACTCATCTACATAGGACACATCTACACAGGACTCATCTACACAGATCACAGCTACACAGGACACATCTACACAGGACTCATCTACACAGGACACAGCTACACAGGACACATCTACACAGGACTCATCTACACAGGACACAGCTACATAGGACACATCTACACAGGACTCATCTACACAGGACACATCTACACAGGATTCATCTACACAGGACTCATCTACACAGGACACATCTACACAGGACACATCTACACAGGACTCATCTGACCAGATGATGGCGCCGGAGCGAGGCGACTCTCTGCAGGCTCTCCCCAACAGATCCACTTTTAACTTTATTTATACTCGTTCTAACCTTTTAAAAATTAATTCTAAAGCTAACATTATTACTAACCTCTGTCTTTTATCCTGTCTTGCAGGCCTGAAGATCCTCCGAGTCCCTTGGAGACCTTGTGACCCGACCCAACCTGACCTCCGTGACCTGGAAGAAGATCGGGCCCAAACCGGAAGTGAAGCCCCAACCTCGATTTGGAGCCGACCCGGGCTTCGGAGCTCCAAATCCGGCCTAACAACCGACACAAGCCCCCGGATCGCCCGGCCTTGTCCCCGGAGCTCCCGACCCGACCCCCGACGGCAAGACACGGCTCAACGCGACCCCGAGAGACCCGCCCAGCGACCCGACCCGGAGACGCCCGCCCAGCAACCCGACCTACCTGGTGATGGAAGAAAGAAAAATCCACATGGAGGCCCCACCGTGCCGACTTCAAGACCCGACCCCAGGAGCGCCCAGGAAGGGAACAGACCATGGGACCTAGCCCAATCTGCCCCAGGAAGCCCCTGCCCACGACCCAGGGCCCCAAAAACAACGGAGACTGCGCGCGAGGACCCGAACACGCTGCAAGGTATTCCCGCGCCCGCAGAACGCCGGGACCCATCCGGATCGCAGACTCACCCCCCCAGCAACCCCTCTACCTCAACCAGCGCCCGGGGCCCTGCCAGACGCGACCCCGGAAATGTAAACAGCGCCCTGGACCTCGCTAGCGCCCTGGATCCCGCCAGCGCCCTGGACCCTGCCAGACGCAACCACCTACCTTCCACAAGGGCTGACGTCTCTCATCGGATCCCAGGATCATCCAGCAGCAGCCGCCGACCGAGAAAGCGAGGGAAACGCAGCGGTCTGCAGGTTAGACTGAAGGAACGCGGTTTCAAGACCCCTCTCCCTAGCATACTCCTAGCAAACGTCCAAGCGATTGAAAACAAGCTGGATGAACTTAACGCCAGACTTACCTCTCAGAGGGAAGTAAGAGACTGCTGTGCGCTCTGTTTCACAGAGACATGGCTCACCCCCGCTTCACCGGACTATGCCATACAACCTGAAGGCTTCTCTATTCACCGGGCAGACCGCACGGCATCTTCAGGCAAAGCGAAGGGTGGAGGGATTTGCCTCCTCATCAACTCCTCCTGGTGCTTGGATGTGGTGACCCTGGCGACCTACTGCTCCCCAGACCTGGAATACCTGACCGTAAAGTGCCGCCCATACTATCTTCCACGTGAGTTCACTTCAGCCATTATCACAGCGGTCTACATCCCACCCCAGGCAGAAGTGAGGAAGGCGCTGGATGAACTGTACACAGTCATAAACAACCATGAAACTTGTGGCCGGAGACTTCAACAAAGCCAACCTCAAGAGTGTACTGCCAAAATTCCACCAGCACATCTCCTGTACCACCCGGGGCGACAACACTCTTGACCACTGCTACTCAAAAATCAAGGGTGCCTACCGTTCCATCCCCCGACCGCACTTTGGGAAATCAGACCATAAGACTGTGCTCCTTCTCCCGGCTTACAAGCAGAAACTCAAGCGGGAGAATCCAGCTAAGAAGGTTGTGCAGTGCTGGTCTGAGGAGACAGAAGAGCTCTTACGTGACTGCTTGGAGACAGTGGACAGGTCCATATTTAAGAACTCAGCGACTAACTTAAATGAGTATGTCACCACCGTCACAGACTTCATCAGCAAATGTGTGGACGACTGCGTGCCAAAGAAAGCAGTACGTACGTTCCCCAACCGGAAACCATGGCTCAACCGCGAGATTGACTCCCTACTGAAGGACAGATCTGAGGCGTTCAAGGCAGACGACCCTGTCCTATACAAGAAATCCAGGTACGACCTCCGCAAAGCCATCCGAGATGCCAAGAGAGAATATCAAACTAAGCTAGAGTCACAGACAGACTCTCGGCGGTTGTGGCAAGGACTAAGCAACATAACGGGCTACAAAGCGAAGCCGAGCAGTATCTCTGGCAGCAGTGCACCCCTCCCCGATGAACTTAACGCATTCTATGCTCGGTTTGAGCAGATAACCAACAACCCGCTATCGAGTGCCCCAGCAACCCATAATTCACCCATACCCACCATCACAGTTTCCGAAGTCAGATCGGCCTTCCTGAAAGTGAACCCACGGAAGGCGATGGGCCCGGACGGGATCCCTGGTCGTGCACTCAGAACCTGCGCGGACCAGCTGGCAGAGGTTTTCACAGACATCTTTAACCTATCCCTACTCCACTCCGAGGTCCCCACCTGCTTCAAGAAGACCACCATCATACCGGTACCAAAGAAGAACCAGGCAACGTGCCTCAATGACTACCGCCCGGTGGCCCTGACGTCAGTTGTAATGAAGTGCTTTGAGAGGCTGATCATGAAGCGCATCACCTCCATACTCCCGGAACGCCTTGACCCACTTCAATTCGCATACCGTCGCAACCGGTCCACATCAGACGCCATTTCCCTAGCCCTACACTCATCCCTAGAGCATCTCGAAAACAAGGACTCCTACATCAGACTCTTATTTATTGACTACAGCTCCGCCTTCAACACCATAATCCCAGCCAAGCTCATATCAAAGCTCCAAAACCTAGGACTTGGCTCTCCACTCTGCAACTGGATCCTTGACTTTCTGACCAACAGACCACAGTCAGTAAGAATGAACACCAACACCTCCTCCACAATAGTCCTCAACACCGGTGCCCCGCAAGGCTGCGTACTTAGCCCCCTACTCTACTCCCTGTACACACACGACTGCATGGCAAAACTTGGTTCCAACTCCATCTACAAGTTTGCTGACGATACGACCATAGTGGGCCGGATCTCGAACAACGACGAGTCTGAATACAGGAGGGAGATAGAGAACTTAGTGGAGTGGTGCAACGACAACAATCTCTTCCTAATGCCAGCAAAACTAAAGAGCTGGTCATCGACTTCCGGAAGCAAAGTACTGTACACACCCCTGTCAGCATCAACGGAGCCGAGGTAGAGATGGTGAGCAGTTTCAAATTCCTAGGGGTGCACATCACCAAAAATCTATCCTGGTCCACTCATGTCGACGCTATCACCAAGAAAGCACAACAGCGCCTTTACTTCCTCAGGAAACTAAGGAAATTTGGCATGTCCACATTAACCCTTACCAACTTTTACAGATGCACTATAGAGAGCATCCTCTCGGGCTGCATCACAGCCTGGTATGGCAACTGCTCGGCCCAGGACCGCAAGGAACTTCAGAGAGTCGTGAATACCGCCCAGTCCATCACACGAACCTGCCTCCCATCCATTGATTCCATCTACACCTCCCGCTGCCGGGGGAAAGCAGGCAGCATAATCAAGGATCCCTCCCACCCGGCTTACTCACTTTTCCAACTTCTTCCATCGGGCAGGAGATTCAGAAGTCTGAGAACACGGACGAACAGACTCAAAAACAGCTTCTTCCCCACTGTCACCAGACTCCTAAATGACCCTTTTATGGACTGTCCTCATTAACACTACACCCTGTCTGCTTCATCCGATGCCAATGCTTATGTAGTTACATTGTATATCTTGTGTTGCCCTATTATGTATTCTCATGTATTTTCTTGAATTCTGTTCAATTCCCTTTTCTTCCCATGTACTGAATGATCTGTTGAGCTGCTTGCAGAAAAATGCTTTTCACTGTACCTCGGTACACGTGACAATAAACAAATCCAATCCAATCCATCCACAGGACTCATCTACACAGGACACATCAATACAGGACACATCAATACAGGACACATCAATACAGGACACATCTACACAGGACACATCTACACAGGACACATCTACACAGGACACATCAATACAGGACACATCTACACAGGACACATCTACACAGGACACATCTACACAGGACACATCAATACAGGTCACATCTACACAGGACTCATCTACACAGGACACATCTACACAGGACTCATCTACACAGGACACATCTACACAGGACTCATCTACACAGGACACATCAATACAGGACACATCTACACAGGACTCATCTACACAGGACACTCTACACAGGACACATCTACACAGGACTCATCTACACAGGATACATCTACACAGGACACATCAATACAGGACACATCTACACAGGACACATCTACACAGGACACATCTACACAGGACACATCTACACAGGACACATCTACACAGGACACAGCTACACAGGACACATCTACACAGGACACATCTACACAGGACACATCTACACAGGACACATCTACACAGGACACATCTACACAGGACACATCTACACAGGACTCATCTACACAGGTCACATCTACACAGGACTCATCTACACAGGACACATCTACACAGGACACATCTACACAGGACACATCTACACAGGACACATCTACACAGGACACATCAGTACAGGACACATCTACACAGGACACATCTACACAGGACACATCTACACAGGACACATCAGTACAGGACACATCTACACAGGACACATCAATACAGGACACATCTACACAGGACTCATCTACACAGGATACATCTACACAGGACACATCAATACAGGACACATCTACACAGGACACATCAATACAGGACACATCTACACAGGACACATCTACACAGGACACATCAATACAGGACACATCTACACAGGACACATCTACACAGGACACATCTACACAGGACACATCAATACAGGACACATCTACACAGGACTCATCTACACAGGACACATCTACACAGGACACATCTACACATGACACATCAATACAGGACACATCTACACATGACTCATCTACACAGGACACATTTACACAGGACACATCTACACAGGACTCATCTACACAGGACACATCAATACAGGACACATCTACACATGACTCATCTACACAGGACACATTTACACAGGACACATCTACACAGGACACATCTACACAGGACACATCTACACAGGACACATCTACACAGGACACATCTACACAGGGCACATCTACACAGGACACATCTACACAGGACATATCTACACAGGACACATCTACACAGGACACATCTACACAGGACACATCTACACAGGACATATCTACACAGGACATATCTATACAGGACGCATCTACACAGGGCACATCAACACAGGACACAGCTACACAGGGCACATCTACACAGGACACATCTACACAGGACACATCTACACAGGACACATCTACACAGGACACATCTACACAGGACACATCTACACAGGACTCATCTACACAGGACACATCTACACAGGACATATCTACACAGGACACATCTACACAGGACACATCTACACAGGACATATCTACACAGAACACATCAATACAGGACACACCTACACAGGACACACCTACACAGGACACAGCTACACAGGGGAAGGAAACAGAGGGCACAGAAACAGAGGGGACAGACACAGAGTACACAACCACACAGGGGACAGACACACCGGGGGCGGTAACACAGCACACACTGACACAGGGGACGCCAGACTTCGGGTCCGATGAGGATATTACGTTAGACTCTCCGGCACTGCTATCACCCACACCCTCCACCATCGCAGAGACTATCACCTCGGTTGGGAACATTAGTGAGGAGGCTTCTGGGACACTTACTGGTTCAGCAGGTGGAGGTAGGAGCAGCCGAGGGTCCGGACGGTCAGATGGCAGCTCGGCCCCAGCAACCAGCTGCTGCCCAGACAGGTCCCGGGTTCCTGGAATCTCTACTCCCACCCGTACAGGAAATGCAGTCAGTGACCCAGGGCCCAGAGAAGGGGATGACTGCCGGCTTGCAGCACCTGAAGACACATGTGGAGGAGTTCAACCGCATGGAGAGCAGGGAGTGATGCCATTATGCGTGCCACCCAGGCTGAAACCGCACGGTCCGCGGTGGAGGCGACGGTGTCATACATGGGTCACGTTATGCAAGGCATGGGGCTCTGTGCAGGCGGGGCCCGTGGACCAGGACATGGCTGCCCACTCACAGGCAGCCGTGTGCCAGAGCCATGTGCAGATTGCGGCGGCTATCCTCACTGTGGCCCAGTCTCAGCAGGCCATGCCTCAGACCCAGCACGCCATGGCTGAGAGCATCCATGCCATTGCTCAGGTGCTGGCCAGCGCCGCACAGACCCAGAGGGAGATGGCGCAGTCCCAGTGGGAGGTGTCACGATCCCAGGCAGGGATGGTCCACTCCCTGGGCTCTATAGCCGGTAACGTCCAGACCCTTGTCGATGCCACGGCGCGACTCCTGGACTGGCAGTGCTCGATGTCGGAGGTGCCTTGCGGGAGGGCTCTGCTCACACCCCCTTCCCATGGAGAAGCCCAGGGGCCACTGTGTACCCTGAGGGAGGAGGAGGTGCTGGGGAACATACCGGTGACTCCTTCATGGGAGGCCCTGGAACATCGTACCACCTTGGACCGCCCCTGGTGATTCTGGTGGGTAACAGGTGCGCCAATGGGGACACTTGTTGCAGGGCAGGAGTCTCAGCAGTCCACTTCCACTCCTGCTGAGCCGTCTGGGGAACCACCTAGGCATAGTGATAGGGCCCATAAGGCTAGAAGGTTAGACACTGAGTAAGTTGGCATGGGTGCAGGGCCTAGTTCAGCTATAGATGCTGGGGCACATGTATATAACTGTACAAATTAAAGACTTTTTATCTCTGATGGAAGCCGCCTCTGTGCTCTGATGGATGTGTGCGGGGTGGGGAGGGAGGTCAGTGCAACTGCAGCTGAGGGGGGGATGGATTATTGAGCCCCGGTGGGTGTGCCGTGCAGCCCCTGTAACCCCCTGGATGTCCACAACACCCCCCCCCCCCCACCTCGCCGGGTGAAAGGTGTTGGGTCTTTGTGTGTGTATGAGTCAGACATCATCTAACGATTTGGAGCTCTAAGCTCACCGCAGAGCGGGCTTTCATCATCCTCCATGCCATGGACCAGACCCACTGTCACTGGCAACCCTGTGCCCCCAGCTTAATGTGCTGCAGGTGGATGTGTCATGGAGAGGTGGTGTGGGAGGGGAAGGTGGTCAGTGATGGGGGGAGGTGAGTGTGGTCGGTAATGGGGGGAGATGAATGTGGTCAGTGATGGGGGGAGGTGAGTGTGGTCGGTAATGGGGGGAGATGAATGTGGTCAGTGATGGGGGGAGGTGAGTGTGGTCGGTAATGGGGGGAGATGAATGTGGTCAGTGATGGGGGGAGGTGAGTGTGGTCGGTAATGGGGGGAGATGAATGTGGTCAGTGGTGGAGGAGGTGAGTGTGATCGGTGGTGAGGTGGTGCCGTGTTGTGGTGTCCTTGCCCCTTCACATCAGAGACCCCCCCCCACCAGTTGGTGAAACGTGCAGCCAGTAAACCGTCCCGGGCTCGCTGGCCCTACCGGTGGCGTCGTGCTGCCTCCCGCCAATGTCCAACCCCCATGTCTCGCCTCTCCCCCTCCTCCTCGTCTGAAGAGGCGTGCCCCTCCTCCTGATCCTCTCTCACCTCTACCTCCAGTACATCGCCCCTCTGCTGGGCTATATTGTGGAGGATGCAGCAGACCACAATGATGCGGCCAACCATTCTTGACCCGTAATGGAGGGCCCCTTCAGAATGGTCCAGGCACCTGAAGCGCGTCTTCAGGACCCCAAAGTACCTCTCTACCACACCTCTGGTCGCCAACTGGGCCCCACTGCAGCGGGTCTCCGAGTCAGTCTGTGGCCTCCGTATAGGCGTCATCATCCAATACGTGGAGATGCCGGCGTTGGACTGGGGTGTGCACAGTAAGAAGTCTTACAACACCAGGTTAAAGTCCAACAGGTTTGTTTCAAACACAAGCTTTCGGAGCGCAGCTCCTTCCTCAGGAGGAGCAGTGCTCCGAAAGCTAGTGTTTGAAACAAACCTTTTGGACTTTAACTTGGTATTGTATGACTTCTTACTGTGATCATCCAATACTGCACGGGTAACCCCTGTCACCCAGGAACCAGCCCCGCAGCCGGGGGAGGTGTCCCACGAATATGTCGGGGATCAGAGATTGTGCCATCACAAAGGAGTCATGCATACTGCCTGGGTACCGGGTGCAGACGTGCAGTATCTTCATCTGGTGGTCACAGACCACCTGCCGTTCATAGAACATAGAAAAATACAGCACAGAACAGGCCCTTCGGCCCACAATGTTGTCCTAGATTAATCATAGATTATCATAGAATTTATAGTGCAGAAGGAGGCCACTCGGCCCATCGAGTCTGCACCGGCTCTTGAAAAGAGCACCCTACCCAAGGTCAACACCTCCACCCTATCCCCATAACCCAGTAACCCCAACCAACACTAAGGGCAATTTAGCATGGCCAATCCACCTAACCTGCACATCTTTGGACTGTGGGAGGAAACCGGAGCACCTGGAGGAAACCCACGCACACACGAGGAGGATGTGCAGACTCCGCACAGACAGTGACCCAAGCCGGAATCGAACCTGGAACCCTGGAGCTGTGAAGCAATTGTGCTTTCCACAATGCTACCGTGCTGCCCATAAGAACAAATTATTCTACACTCCATTATTCTACCATAATCCATGTACCTATCCAATAGCCGCTTGAAGGTCCCTAATGTTTCCGACTCAACTACTTCCACAGGCAGTGCAATCCATGCCCCCACTACTCTCTGGGTAAAGAACCTACCTCTGACATCCCCCCTATATCTTCCACCATTCACCTTAAATTTATGTCCCCTTGTAATGATTTGTTCCACCCGGGGAAAAAGTCTCTGACTATCTATTCCCTTGATCATCTTATAAACCTCTATCAAGTCGCCCCTCATCCTTCTCCGTTCTAATGAGAAAAGGCCTAGCACCCTCAACCTTTCCTCGTAAGACCTACTCCCCATTCCAGGCAACATCCTGGTAAATCTCCTTTGCATCTTTTCAAAAGCTTCCACATCCTTCCGAAAATGAGGTGACCAGAACTGCACACAGTACTCCAAATGTGGCCTGACCAAGGTTTTGTACAGCTGCATCATCACCTCATGGCTCTTAAATTCAATCCCTCTGCTAATGAACGCTAGCACACCATAGGCCTTCTTCACAGCTCTATCCAATTGAGTGGCAACTTTCAAAGATCTATGAACATAGACCCCAAGATCTCTCTGCTCCTCCACATTGCCAAGAACCCTACCGTTAACCCTGTGTTCCACATTCATATTTGTCCTTCCAAAATAGACAACCTCATACTTGTCAGGGTTAAACTCAATCTGCCACTTCTCAGTCCAGCTCTGCATCCTATCTATGTCTCTTTGCAGCCAACAACAGCCCTCCTCACTATCCACAACTCCACCAATCTTTGTATCATCTGCAAATTTACTGACCCACCCTTCAACTCCCTCATCCAAGTCATTAATGAAAATCACAAACAGCAGAGGACCCAGAACTGATCCCTGCGGTACGCCACTGGTAACTGGGCTCCAGGCTGAATATTTGCCATCCACCACCACTCTCTGACTTCTGTTGGTTAGCCAGTTCGTTATCCAACTGGCCAAATTTCCCACTATCCCATGCCTCCTTACTTTCTGCATAAGCCTACCATGGGGAACCTTATCAAAGGTTCATGAAGTAGTAGCCCTTCCTGTTCATGAACACTGGTCTGTTATCTGCTGGTGGCCGCAGGGCGCGTACACCCTACTGATGACTCCCTGGACCATAGGTATCCTGGCGATGGCAGCGAACCCTGCTGCCCAGACGCCCTGGTGGGCGTGGTCCATGGGAACCTGGATGCACTGGTCTACAATGGCATACAGGGCGTCAGTCATGGCACAAATGCACCTGTACAGCGACGCCTGTGAGATGCTGGACAGGTCCCCACTCGGCGACTGGAACGACCCTGTCACAGATAAGTTCAGGGCGACTGTAACCTCCCCCAGTCCCATGCAGTGCCAGGTGTTCCATCATGTGGCATATGTGGGCCACAGTTTCCCGGCTCATCCTCAGTCTCCTTCTGCATGCCCTGTCTGGGAGGTCCTGGAAAGATATGTGGCCAATGCAGGGCAGCGGCCCCCGCCACGGCGGCCAACCTTGCTGGGTGGTGTCCAAACATTATGATCTGCAGGGGGTGAGGGGAAACAGAATGTTATCATGGCGCATACAGCTATCCACAACCTGCTCCCATTGACTACATGGCCTGGTTGGCACCGTGCGTCCCAGCCATGCATGCCGCCCACCGCCGCCCTCTCGGTGCTTCTGCACCTGTCATCCATCCCTCCCACCAGTGCCCCCGTTCCATGGCACGGCCCTCACAGGGGGCTGCCGCTGGTGTAGCCCTGCGTCTCCACCCCCAGTGGGTTCCGCCGGCAGGGTTGGGTACCCAGCGAGGGACTCGGGAAACACCCAAACGGCCGTGATGCCTGCGATGGGCCAGCGCCCGGTGTGGCTGGCCATCGGACGGGCCAGTGTAACGGTGGCCATTGCGAGGACATCTCTGTCATGGCGGGTGGTTCCCAGCCGCTCATCCTGTCTCCCCAACCTTCTCCCACACTCCCCTGACCCTGGTAGGCTTCCCCTGCCCCGCATCAGCCACGGCCATCTCCATTCTGGCAGCCCCATGAACCCCACGCTGACACCTACCTCCTCCGGACACCTCATCAGCCAGCATGACTGGTTGGCGATTTTTTTATCGGTGGTTAGAACCACGCCGTCGTGACTTTGGAACACGCTGTCGGGCCTTCGGCCCATCCGGGGCACAGCCTCGTTAGTTGCCCAGAAAATCGGTCGTCGGGCCAACTTCAGCGATTCTCCGGGACGTGCGGCGTACGCCGCGATCCTGCAATTTTTTTAGGTTACAGAGAATCGGGAAACGGCGTCGGAGCAGCATCGCGGGCCGTTTCGCCCTAAACGCCTATTCTCCGGCTGAGCACAGGCTCGGAGAATCCAGCCCGACATATATGTGTAAGAAGCCCCATCACTTGATATGATCCAGATGTTGTGGATACTTTTAAAATGTAGGAAAGACACAGTATCAGAATAAACTGACAGGGCAGGTGTGAACTGCAGCCAGACCAGGCAGATAGCAGAATTGCATGGGTATCAGTTCCCTAGGGCAAATTCTGCTGTAGAGAACTCAAATGAGGACTGTGATAGAGGGGCATATAGGTTGGACATACACACAGAAATGCTTGATGTATTGCCACAGACCCTGTTATTATTGTCAAGGTGAATGGAGGCGTCCAAGTCCAACTTGGCACAGGGCTCTATGTAGCACTGAGAACCCATCCTTTTATTTTGTTCTTTCTTGGGACGTGGGCATAGTTGGCTAGGCCAAGCCCATCTCTATTACTCTTCCCCTATTTCCCTGAGGAGTTGGTGGTTGAATTGTTCTTGAACTGTTGCAGTCCATTTGGTGTAGGAATACCCACAGTGCTGTTAGGAGTGAGTTCCAGGATTATGACCAAGCAACATTGATGCAATAGTGATATAATTCCAAATAACGATAGTGTATGACTTGGAGAAGAACTTGAAGGTGGTGGTGTTTCCATGATTCTGCTGCCCTTGTCCTTCTTGGTGGAAGGCGTTGTGGGTTTGGATCTCCAATGTGAAAGTGATAGTTAACTCCTAAACAACATGTCTGGACTCAGTCATAGTACAATGTCTGATGGCCAGCTTCCATTGCAACACAGGTGGAACGCAACCACGATGTCTGTGCTGCAGTGCAAGCTCTTGCTGTGGGCATGAGATCAATGGTTGTTGCCATGCAGTCTCTGCCTACTGTCATCACTGCTGTGGATACCAATACTCAAAGGGGTATTCAGATTCTCCTAGTCTAATGATCCATCCTCCAACAGATCACTTAGTTTTCTTAAGCGCCATCTTTGAATGAATGGCAGTGGCTCTGCAGAGAAGGAACCTGCTGTCCTCTTCCGGCATTTGTCCTTCCACCACTTATAATAATCTTTATTATTGTCACAAGTAGGCTTACATTAACATTGTAATGAAGTTTAGCACAGGGCTAAATAGCTGGCTCTTAAAGCAGACCAAGGCAGGCCAGCAGTGCGGGTTCAAGTCCTGTACCAGCCTCCCAAAACAGGCGCCGGAATGTGGCGACTAGGGGCTTTTCACTGTAACTTCATTTGAAGCCTACTTGTATAAGCGATTTTCATTTCATTTTTCATTTCAAGCTACTGTGAAAATCCCCTAGTTTCCACATTCCGGCGCTTGTTTGGGTACACTAAGGCAGAAGTCAGAATATCCAATTCACCTAACAGCTCGTCTTTCGGGATTTGTGGGAGGAATCAGGAGCACCCGGAGGAAACCCACGCAGCTATAGGGAGAACGTGCAGACTCTGCACAGACAGTGACCCAAGTTGGGAATCAAACCTGGATCCCTGGCGCAGTGAAGCAATAGTGCTAACCACTGTGCTACTGTGCCTCTCTTTGTGGCAACAGTGCCTTTGCTGTAACTTCTCATGCAGCCAGCTCAGATTGCAGATGGCCATACAGTCTGAAGCCAGGTTTTCAAGGCTCAGAATTTCTTGAGGTCATCCTCTAAGGTCATTTCCAGTTTCCCCCAGTGAATATCAGCAGCTTGCCAGCATCCATGCTGGAGGCACTGGGATAAAATTACTTGGGAGCACTTGGCAAGACAAAGACACTGCAAGGCAGGCATGGGAGGACGAATAGTCAGTATTGCATGTATCATTTGAAGTATTATTCTATTAAGCTGTTATGGATATCTTTGTATATCTTTCTTTAGCATGGCCCCTTTAAGCGGGCGGGCTCCACGGACCATGTGACTGACTTGAGGCCAATCATGCAGGAGCACATGAACCCCAGTCAATGGGAACTTTGTGCGGGGCCCTGGGAGCAGGACCCTGGGCAGTGTAGATCAGGGAGCTGATGTGTAAAGACATGTCGTATAGTGTTCTGTGCCTGTTATCTAACTGCCTTTGCCTTTAATCAATAACCCCTTTGTTGACTAATGGAAGCCTTGAATGTGTGACTCAAGCTACCACATTGGTGACGAGGTAAAAGTTTTCGTTTACAGCGACAGTTGTGGTGAATCAAGGAGGGAAGGAAGCAAGAATTGAGAAAGGAGAGAAGCTTCAGCAATCATTTAAACCATGAGTGGAAATGCCTCTCATTGGGAAACTAAACCCATTGACCAAGGGGTTGAATCAGTTAATCGAACGGCTCCATTTCTTTTTAACCATGAACAATATCACAGGTGAGGAAAGCAGAAGGTGATGCTCCTGACAGTTTGTGGGCCCTAGAACTATAATTTGATTAGGAATCTCACGTTCCCAGAGGCACCTGACTCAAAAACCCTTGACCAGTTAGTAAAATTGGTTAAAGAACATTATAATCCAAGGCCCTCAATTGTCCTCTAACATCATAAGTTTAACTCTGCACTGAGGGACCATGAAGAGTCTGTCTCAGCCTTCATAGCCAGCTTGCTGAGCACTGCGAGTTTGCAATTGTGCTTAACTGAATATTGTGCAACAAGCTGGTTTGTGGGATCCATAACCTTAATATCCAGAAGTATCTTCTGATGGAGACCATATTTTTGTTGGAAAATGTGATTGAGATAGCTCATCTGACAGAGTGCACCACAAAAGGTGCCACTGAGCTTCAAAGCGTGGCTGAAAGGGAGGTTAATCGAGTATGGGTTGGTACTGCTGTGAGGACTGCAGCAGGATTAACAAGCACAGTTTAGAGCCAGACACAGTACTTGGGACATGACCGGAACCCAAGGAGTGAGAAGGAATTGGGACGTCAAACCGAATCTGAGGGCGACTGCTATTGTGGTGGGGTGGGGGCATTCCCAGGAGACCTGCCATGTTTGGTAGTTCATATCTTTCTGATTCAACTGAAGGGGGTACATTCAAGTACATTGCTGCACGAGACAAAGCACGCCATTGCAAAAAGAAACAGCAGCAGTTGTCCACAGGACCACTGAATATAGTGAAGAAGAACACTGAAGAAGAGCATGCAATGCATTATTTGAATGCAGTCCAATTGAATAAGATGGCTCTGATCGAAATTATCTGGAGTGTAAACGGTAGAGCCCATACAATGGAAGTTGCCACCGCAGCTTCAGTGACCATAGTGGGTGAGCAGACTTTCCAATATCTGCGTGCAGGAACACACAGTCTTTAAGCTTGAAGAGTATGACAGCCAAGTTTTTGACATACACCAGGCAGATTCTGAAGATCCTCAGAACAGCGAAGACCCCAGTGGCTGACAGAGTGCAGGAGGTCAATCTTCCTTTGGTTCTCGTGCAAAGACCCAGTCTGTTGGGAAGAGACTGGTTACAGAAGATAAGTCTCAACTGCTGGAAATTTTCAAAATATCTGACTCCTCCAAGATATCTTGGGCCAATTTAAGGGGGTAAAAGCCAAGGTATGTGTCAATTCGGATTCAACACCCAGGTTCTTCAGAGCCAGACCAGTGCCATAAGCATTGTATCAGAAGATTGAAACAGAGCGAAGACAGCACAGTGACGCAGTGATTAGCATTACTCCCTCACGATGCCGAGGTCCTGGGTTCGATCCCGGCTCACTGTCCGTGTGGAGTTTGCACATTCTCCCCGTGTTTATGTGGGTTCCGCCCCCACAACCCAAAGATGTGCAGGTTAGGAGGATTGGCCATGCTAAATTGCCCCTTAATTGGAAAAAATGAATTGGGTACTCTAAAATTAAAAAAAAAAAGAAACAGAGCGAAAGAGATTGGAAGAGCTGGGTATAAACAAGCATGTTCAATTTTCAAAGTGCACATCATCATTAATCCCTGTCTTTGAAACTGAATGGTCAATAAGGATTTGTGGGGACGACAAACTGATCCTAAATCAAGCTGTCCAGGTCGATCAGTATCTGATTCCCGAACTGAAGACCTCTCGGCAAAACTGGCAGGAGGCCTCACCTGTTCAAAGTTGGACCTCAGTCATGCCTTGTTGACAATAGAGTTGAATGAGGTTTCTCAGAGGTTTGCTACAATCAATATGCACAAAGGCTTCTTTCAGTATACCAGACAGCCATTTGGCATTGCTTAAGCCTGTGCTATCTTCCAGCGCACGATGGAAAATCCCCTCCTGGGAATTTCAAAAGTGATGGTTTACTTTGATGACATGCTAGTCACTGGCAATACGCCAGAAGAACACATGGCCATCTTAGAGGAGGTATTAAAGAGATATAGTGCTGCAGGGATCCACCTAAAACATGAAAAATGAACTATTCAGGCATCAGAAGTGACATACTTAGGATTTTGCTTTGATGTGACAGGGTTGCACACAGTGGAAGAAAAGATCAAGGCCATAAGAGATGTCTCTGTATCCAAAAATGTCAGAGAGATTAAATCCTTCCTTGGTATGTTCAATTACTATGGAAGGTTCATTTTGAGTTTAGCCACAACATTACGTTACAGCAGCTATTAAGGAAGAATCAGTGGTAGCAATGGAGGACCCTCAAGTTGTGAAGTAACTTCCGAGTTGTGACGCAGGCATTACCGTCGTCAAACCTCTTGGTGCATTTTGATCAGCGGAAACCAATCATGTTGCCAAGTGACATATCGTCTTTCAGCATAGGAACCAGTTTATCCTACAAAATGGTAAATTGTTCGGAATACCCTGTCGCCTTTGCCTCAAGGACCCTTTCTGAAACACAACAAAACTACGCCCAGGTTGAGAAGGAGGGATTAGCGATTATAGTTGGTGTAAAGAAATTCCATCAGTATGCACTCGGTTGATGGTCGGAAAAGTGACTGACCACAAGCTACGACTGGGCCTGGTAAGGGAAGATAAGCAGAGACTTAGTCTTGACGTTGGGCCCCACTGTTGGCAACTTACAACCGTGCTTTTCAGTACCGGCCTGGGATGTAAATTGCTGATGCAAATCCATTCTGCCGCCTGCCCCTACCCAACATCATTCCATCCCTAAACTTCCTAGGCCCAACGTCAAGACTAAGTCTCTGCTTATCTTCCCTTACCAGGCCCAGTCGTAGCTTGTGGTCAGTCACTTTTTCGACCATCAACCGAGTGCATACTGATGGAATTTCTTTACACCAACTATAATCGCTAATCCCTCCTTCTCAACCTGGGCGTAGTTTTGTTGTGTTTCAGAAAGGGTCCTTGAGGCAAAGGCGACAGGGTATTCCGAACAATTTACCATTTTGTAGGATAAACTGGTTCCTATGCTGAAAGACGATATGTCACTTGGCAACATGATTGGTTTCCGCTGATCGAAATGCACCAAGAGGTTTGACGACGGTAATGCCTGCGTCACAACTCGGAAGTTACTTCACAACTTGCTAGTGGCTTCAGGCACTTCTACAGCTGGACCCAAAGAGGTCCTATTCTTTCAAAGGTCAACTGAATGATTGTCTGGCGTTACGAGATGTCTGAACAGCTGAGCCCCTACATCACTCATCAAAACGAGTTGACATGCGAAGGTGGTGAGGGGATTTGGGTGGTTGTCTCACCTCAGGCCCCTCCTTCAAAAGTTCCACTGTGCCCACCCAGGGCAGGCAAAGGTGAAGATGTTTACGCTCAGATATGTCTGGTGGGCAGGCATAGATAAAGCCTTTGTAGAACTAATGCAGCATTGGCACCCTTTCCAAATGCAGCAATATTTGCCGCCTTCTCCCAGATCACCTTAGGAATGGCCAGATCGTCCATGGGCCAGGGTCCATGTTGATTCTACAGAGCCGTTCCTGGGCAAGATAATTTTGGTGATGGTACGTATCCACCCGAAGTGGCTATCAGTTCAAGAGGTGGAAACCACTACCTGGTCGGCCACGTTAGGTGTCTTGCGCCAAGTGTTTATCATCCAAGGGCTTCCCAAGTCAATTGTTTCGAAGCTTCAGAGAATTGCGATTTGGTGTGAACCCTGCGCCCGCCACGATTCCGGCGTCGAAACCGATTCTCCATCCAATCTTGTTTTGCGATTCCGGTGTTGGTCGACAGAGAAGCTCGCCCCTGTTGTATGGTGCTCTGTGCCTGTTACCTAACTGCATTTGGTTTTCATCAATAAACCCCTTTTTGTCTACTGGAAGCCTCCAGTGTAGGTCTCGAGCCCCCATACAACCATTTCAGGATTTTGGCTAAGGCAACACTGTGATGGTCCATAGCCGAGGAATGGAAAAGTGGAGTAGGTGAGGATGAGGTTTTAGGGGAACTGAATTCTGTGTATCCTTCCATTCAAAGTAAATGAAGGAGTCCTGGCTGCCTCCTCCTAGTCTCCCTCTCTTTCTCCTCCTCCTTATCCGTCTTATGAGGTACCAGACAAAGCTGGTGTCAAGGAGGATGCTGCAGGCCACGATGAATTTAAGAGGCACATTCCAGTGGGTATTAGTGAGCTCCGCCCAAATGATCCAGGTAGCAGAGCGGATGTTTCAGAACACTGATGGATTGTTTCATGACATTGCTGCTGGCAGCTTGGCTGTCAGTATACATGCCCAGTCAATGATTTGGGGAGATGAGTCGTAAGTCAAGAACAGGTAAACCTTGTCAGCAAACCACCAGCCTCTGATTCATTGTGGTGGCTCAAAAGAGTAGAAGCAGCTGACAGACAAAGGATAGAAATAGCATGTCAGCTGCCTGGATAATTGGCATTTACTGACAAGGTGTGAGATCATGTACCAGAACAGCAACTCCATGTCCAGGAAGAGGTACCTTGTGATTGTGGTGTACCTCCCTGTGGCACCTGAAGAGCTGTGTGCATGCAGTTGATGGCTCCCTGCAGCATTGGAAATCCTGGTGATGCCACATGTCAGGTCATCTAAAGGTGGTTCAGGACTCTGGAACTATACATGATGGAGTTTAGAAGAATGAGGGAGGATATTATTGAAACTTACAGAATACTGAGAGGCCTAGATGGACTGGACATTGAGAAGATGTTTCCACCAGTAGGAAAGACCAGAACCCAATGGTACAGCCTCAGATTGAAGAATCCTTTAAAACTGAGATGAGTAGGAATTCCTTCAGCCAGAAGATGGTAAATCTGTGGAACTCATTACCGCAGAAGACTGTGGAGGCCAAGTCACTGAATGTCTTTAAGACAGAGTTGGATAGGTTCTTGATTAATAAGGGGATCAGTGTCCACTTCCGTGACAAATTGTTGTCACCTCAGAAACTGATCTTGGTTGAGATGAAATTTGGAGAAGTGCTCTATAAAGATCTTCTGTGGGTATGACAATCTATTGAGAGCCCCTTCCTCTTCCTACTCCCAAAACAGTCTCATCAATCGTTTCTCGGCCTTTTTGGCCAAGATGAGTGTGCAATTGTGTAATGCCTGGATCTCATCATTCTCCCTCGTGGGGACCATGAATTGGATTCAATTTGAATTGGTTTTTGGAGCAGGCAAGGAGCTGGATTAGGGGTTAGCCTCTGTTCACACTCTGAGCTCTGGCTTTGTTACTCTGAAAAAATAATTAAAAAAAACAGTCTCATCATTGTTTCCCTATCCTGGGAAGAAAATCATAAGACCATAAGACCATAAGACATAGGAGTGGAAGTAAGGCCATTCGGCCCATCGAGTCCACTCCGCCATTCAATCATGGCTGATGGGCATTTCAACTCCACCTCCCAGCATTCTCCCCATAGCCCTTAATTCCTCGCGACATCAAGAATTTATCTATCTCTGCCTTGAAGCCATTTAGCGTCCCGGCCTCCACTGCACTCTGCGGCAATGAATTCCACAGGCCCACCACTCTCTGGCTGAAGAAATGTCTCCGCATTTCTGTTTTGAATTTACCCCCTCTAATTCTAAGGCTGTGCCCACGGGTCCTCGACTCCTCGCCTAACGGAAACAGTTTCTTTGCGTCCATCCTTTCTAAGCCATGTATTATCTTGTAAGTTTCTATTAGATCTCCCCTTAACCTTCTGAACTCCAATGAATACAATCCCAGGAACGCCAGCCGTTCCTCATATGCTAGACCCGCCATTCCAGGGATCATCCGTGTGAATCTCCGCTGGACACGCTCCAGTGCCAGTATGTCCTTCCTGAGATGTGGGGCCCAAAACTGGACACAGTACTCCAAATGGGGCCTAACCAGAGCCTTATAAAGGCTCAGTAGCACATCGCTGCTTTTATATTCCAACCCTCTTGAGATAAATGACAACATAGCATTCGCTTTCTTAATCACGGATTCAACCTGCATGTTTACCTTTAGGGAATCCTCGACTAGCACTCCCAGATCCCTTTGTACTTTGGCATTATGAATTTTCTCACCGTTTAGAAAGTAGTCTATGCTTGGATTCTTTTTTCCAAAGTGCAAGACCTCACATTTTCTCACGTTGAAATGCATCAGCCATTTCCTGCACCACTCTCCCAAACTGTCTAGATCCTTCTGCAGCCTCCCCACTTCCTCAGCACTACCTGCCTGACCACCTAACTTCGTATCATCAGCAAACTTCGCTAGAATGCCCCCAGTCCCTTCATCCAGATCATTAATATATATGGTGAACAGCTGCGGCCCCAACACTGAACCCTGTGGGACACCGCTGGTCACCGGCTGCCATTCCGAAAAAGAACCTTTTATCCCAACTCTCTGCCTTCTGTCAGACAGCCAATCCTCAACCCATGCCAGTAGCTCACCTCGAACACCATGGGCCCTCACCTTACTCAGCAGCCTCCTGTGTGGCACCTTATCAAAGGCCTTTTGGAAATCCAGATAGACCACATCCACTGGGTTTCCCTGGTCTAACCTACTTGTCACCTCCTCAAAGAATTCTAACAGGTTCGTCAGGCACGACCTCCCCTTACTAAATCCATGTTGACTTGTTCTAATCCGACCCTGCTCTTCCAAGAAATTAGAAATCTCATCCTTAACGATCGATTCTAGAATTTTACCAACAACCGAGGTTAGGCTAATTGGCCTATAATTTTGTAGTCTATTTTGGTCTATAATCATGTAGAAAATCCCGTAATCTTAACTGTTTGTGGCGAGATAACTTAATGCAAGTAAAGGAACTTCATGCTGTTGAATGCATTTGAATTGGGTGCAAGACAGTGAGATGTCATTTTCATGAAGCTAACAACAGCGAAACACATCTTTGTGAACAACTTCTCAATTTCCACAATAACTTCAAGCACTACTAGCCTCACCATTATTTTGACAGGAATTTTTGGATCTTTTAAAATAATCTACTTATTACAAATAGAACAATGCAGCCTCTCCCAATTTTTTTCAACTCAATAAGGCCCATGCCCTCCTCATCCTTTTACCGGGGTTTTTCACAGTAACTTCATCGAAGCCAACTTGTGACAATAAGCTATTATTATTATTATTATCAGCAGGTCCTTGCAGGCAGAGACAGCTTACCAGAAAACTTTGCACTGTGAGCTGCATTTATTGGGGGAAATCACCTGCTGCACCAATGGCACAGGGTTTCATAACTCTCATATCCATCATTTACTTTCGCCCTCCCATAAACCTTGACTGTAACTCAAGGAAGGAATTGGCTACGTGGGGCTGAGGTGGGCTGTAACCTGTCCTGACCTTGGAGTGAAAGGATACTTTTAACGCTCAGAGCTGCAGTCTACTCCTCTCTCTCTCTCCCCCCCCCCCCCCCCCCCCCCAGGTCAATTGCCCCCTGAAAACCAGAGGAATGTGCCACTTGGCCAACAGGGAGGCTCTTTTGAGATCTTCTCACTCCACAAATTGGAAAAGTGAGGCCAAAGTGCCAATGGAACTCTAAACTTCTATGTGGGGCTCCAAATAGTTCCAGCTCAACCTGGCCCCAAAGGAAAAGTCAATGTTTACCTCCGCAGGAACCTTCTGGCTATTGCTTTTCTTTGAGTTAATTTGACTGGCAGGAACGCTGCGATTGCTTTCCTGCTCAGACCACTGCAATCAATGACCTATTCTGGGATTATATATAAAATGATAAGGCCATTTCTGGAATGTGTTCTTCCCAGCTGTTCAAATCAGGGATAGATAGAAGCTTGGGAGGGTTCGTCAACAGGTCAGGCTTTCAGGTGATTTTAGTTGCCTCACCACCTGGTTAAAATCATCACTTTGGATTCCTTGGTGTGTTAACTTAGAGACTTAGGTTTAGCAAGTGTTTAATAATCCCTATATTTGGTGTTCTTGATTATTAATTTAGTTAATTTCTGCACACTCCTTCACTTATCACAAACACCTCTTGTATGATGATAGTTTAACAGTTTATTCATTTCATGCTTTCCTCTGGCCCATCTTTTCGAATTTCTATTTTAAATTGAAGTTAATTGGATTCTCTCCTTCTACTTCTATCCTTAGTCCATACCATCCACACATGTAAACATACTTCTTACCTTGGAGGAAGGTAGTGTGACTTTATCATCCTCCATGTCTGTAATGTTTACTTTCTGCTGTGGTTTTACATTTGCCTTGTTCTCTTTCATCAATCATCAATCTTGCTACATTTCACTTAGACATGGGAGAGTCTGGGGTTGGTTTATTTGTTATAAAGTCCTTTTATTCAGGCTGAACCACATTACACTTATCAAATAAACTGTTCAAAAATTGACATTTTCTTTAACAAATTACACATAATAAATAATGAATAATTTACCTTATAGTTCCCTCAGTGTTTTCAGCCTATCTACATTTATAATATTTCTTTTACAAAATTAATACAAAGTATATTACCCCTCAGAGAGAGAAATTGATTCTGCAGCCTTGCTTACATCAGCCGATCAAAGTGGATTTTATATTGATAACTAAAATCCAATTTTGAGCAAATATTAATCTAACTTGCTTTTTTGTGAAACATTTGAACAATAATATGTAGTGTTAATAGACAGATATTTCTCACAGCAGGTATAAATTATTTCCTTTTTGTTAACAACTTCCATGCTATTCCTCCAATTGTTTTCTTTTTCAGATACACATAAGTAATATTGAAAAAAATTTAAGAAATAAAAAAAATGGAGAATTATTCTTGGTGCACGATATCTATACACCTGCTATTGAATTGAAATATTGACCCTTTGAAATAGGGTGTTCGTATACAAACATGCAGAATTTTTAAGCATAAAATGACCAATGCACTTTAGCTCCGAGTTCAAAACATCCTTCAATAATGCACCAGCGTAAGTTAAATTTTTCATGTCAAGGGACAGGTCTTCCGATGGGAAAATTCCGCAAAATTCCGCCCATAGATTCTATAAATTTAAGAATACCTCACAAATAGCAATGAGTAATGGAGCTGGATTCTCCGCCAGCGGGATGCTCCGTTTTGCCGGCAGCCCGGGAGTCCAAACTCCATTCATGGCAAAAGGACCAGAGTATCCCAGCCATGGGCCAAGTCGGAGAGTTCTGCCCATGATCTGCAATACCCTTTTTGTTCTCAGTACATGTAGCAGGTGCATTCATGCTCATGAAATTTGCACCTGACACATGTTGGATGGTTTATATTTCAAAATGTTCCATCTAAAGTCCAATAATCTCCTAATTTGAGACTACACTGAAACAATTCTATATTGGAACCTGGGAGGCATTAAATATACTCATTTTCTGGTCATCCTAACCAGTGGGATCGTCCGGTCTTGCCGATGGCGAACACTCGCCTTCGGTTTCCTGGCGGCAAGGGGCGGGTACAATGGGGAATCCCATTGACAGCAGCAGGCCCAGAAGATCCCATTGACAACCAAAGGCGGGTCACCTCCCACCACTGAGGAAATCCTCCTTCTTTAATTCTGACCTGCTCATTCTTTTCTCTGGTGCGATGTATACTATGGTTATTGGGTAATATTCTACATGGGCAGCACAGTAGCACAGTGGTTAGCACTGTAGCTTCACAGTGTCAGGGTCCCAGGTTCGATTCCCCGCTGGGTCACTGTCTGTGTGGAGTTTGCACGTACTCCCCATGTCTGCGTGGGTTTCCTCCAGGTGCTCCGGTTTCCTCCCACAGTTCAAAGACGTGCAGGTTAGGTGGATTGGACATGCTAAATTGCCCTTAGTGTCCAAAAAGGTTAGGAGGGGTTATTGGGTTACGGGGGGGGGGGGAGGGAAGGTGAAAGTGAGGTTGATGCAGACTCGATGGGCCAAATGGCCTCCTTCTGCACTGTGTGTTCTATGTTCTATGGTTCTCACACTGACAGGATAAGGCAGATTATTCACTTGGCTTCCACAAATTTGCTGTGTAAGTGATCAGCCAACCTCGCCTCAATCATTCAGCTACATTCCCTGGATTGCTGCAGACCTATGAAGTTTCATATGTAATTTCACGTAACAAAATGCAAACTGCTCAGTGGAAAACTCTTTCTTCCTGAAATAGCTGTCACTCTTAACTCATTGTATTTGTCAATTTTGTAATTGAAAATAATAATAAAGGCAAATGATTAGTGCTAGTTATCTGATTTTAAACAATTGCCCAATTTAAATCTAAGAGTTGACATAGTGTTGTCTTTTTGTAGATATTTGGGTTTGGGGATAAGGCACGCAATCACAAACTCTGCTGATGACACATAGGTAGGCTTGGCATAGTGGTATGGGGTGGAAGATATGGGGCTAGATTTTCTGTTGATGGGACCATCGGCTTCACCGGCAGCGCACTCACGCCCACGGATTTCCCAACAGCATGGGAGTGGCCACAATGGAAAATCCCATTGGCCGGCTACCAGGATGGAGGAGCCCGCTGCCAGCGGGAGCGCGAAGCACCAGAACACGGGTGCAACGGGACGGAGAATCCCACCCATAACTTATTGTGTAGAAGGATAAGATAATACAATTTCAGAAGTAAAGTAACGCAGATTCCTTTTTGTCATTTGTTTATGTAAACATGCGGGCTGGTGTTTGGGGGTTGGTGGGAGGATGGGATTGTTGTTATTGTTATGGGGTTTGACATATTTGTTTGTTGTTGGTGGGTGTAAATTCGGGAGAAAATGTGAAAAGGGAGGAGAATAAAAATATTTTTTTAAAAACGCAGAGGAAGATATACTTCATGGAAGTCACTGAAGGTTAGGGATACATAGAGGGAATCCTGAAAATGTAAGCACAAATTGAAAAAAACCACGAAAAAGACAACAATGTTTTTGAATCCATTTTTACAGGATGAGGGCTTCGTGGCTAGGTAGCATTTGTTCCCCATCCCTAATTGCCCTTGAGAAGGTGGTGATGAGCTGCCTTCTTGAGTTGTCGCAGTCCATGTGGTGCAGTTACACCCACCGTCCTATTAAGAAGGGTGCTCCAGGATTTTGACCCAGCAACAGTGAAGGAATGGTGATATATTTCCAAGTCAGGATGGTGAATGACTTGGAAGGAAACATCCAACTTTATACCACTGTGCTACCATCTCAGATCTGGTGACAGTGGTATCTGGGACATTATCTTCAAGATATGATTCCATGAGTATAACTATGTCAGGCTGTTGCTTGACTAGTCTGTGAAACAGCTCTCCCAATTTTGGCACAAGCCCCCAGATGTTATTCAGGGGGTCTTTGCAGCGTCAACAGGGCTGGGTTTGCCGTTATCATTTCCACTGCCTAGGTCGATGTCGGGTGGTCCTTCTGGTTTCTTTCATTTTAAACTTTGTCGCGGTTTTGATGCCGAGTGGCTTGCTAGGTTATTTCAGAGGACATTTAAGGTGTAGCTATTTGGGATGGCCACATTCGGTGTACAAAATGGACACTTACAGAGACTCTAGGGAAATGTGGACAATACTAAGCAACAAGCAGGCCCAGAGCTTGAATGTATATTTGGAACGCAGTCAGCAGACGGAATCGAAACCCTGGGTCAATTAACATATTGATGGCCCATCTCCAGGAAACAAAGGACTAACACTCAGGTAGCCGATACTGTCGCAGACATCCCGGCGCCAGTACTCCAACCGAAAGACACAAACAAAGCAAGGCCAGCGGCCACCTAAGATGCGCCCAGCCATCAAGGCACTTGGTTTAGATCGATGACAATGATCAAGAAGCTGCCCAATTAATTGAGGCCAAGGTTAAGGCCCGTCTAAAAGTGTACAAAGCCCCTCCAAGTATAAGAAGGAACCCCCGACAAAGATTCAGCCTCTTGGATTCTGCTCTCAAGCGGAGAGACCCATCCACCAGCATCACCAGAAGCAAGTAAGTTCAAGGTCAACGCTCGCTACCAGACGGATGACTTTAGCTGTACTCCTGTTACCTCTTCGAACCCAACAGCCTCAGATCCGAACAATGGCCATTGTTCCTCTGACCTAAATGGGCACCCGAAGTTAAGTATAGGCGTTCGAGATAGAGATAGTTTAGCTTGTAGTAGTATTGTGCATGAGTAGATTTTACTGTGTGTAAATATATAGTATTGACTTTGAACTAACTAACTGGTGTATTGGCTCTTTGATTGGTATTCGGTTTGAACATTGTGAAGTATCAAGAGATACCTGGCGACTCTGAAAGTATACACATAATTAGGATTAAGAAAGGCGACCATATTGACTGCTATATTTATAGCAAGTAAACAGAGCAACAAAGGGTCAACCATATTGCTGTGGATCTGTGCCACATCGGCCAGATCAGGCGAGGATGCAGATTTCCTTCCTGAAAGGACATTAGTGAAATAGGGGCAGGACTTTCACATTGAAGGTTCCAGCGCCATTTTTGATAAGGTGCAGAGTCTTCATGAACCTGTGAAAATCCCAACCTTACCTCAGCACTGTGTGAGCTCCAAATGGTTAGATGGTTGATATTTAAATAATGTGATCTCCTCTGATCATGCAAATCTGGAAAGGTCATAAGAACACACATAAAAACAAGGGTAGGTCACTCAGCCGGCCCAGTCTGGTCCATCATTTAATTAGATCATGGCTGTCTGAACTTCAACCCTATTTACTCATCATTGCCATCCTTGCCAATCAGAAAAGAATTAATCTCAGTCTCAAGCAGAAATTAATCTCAAACACAAACCATACCACATTGGATTAAACAGATGGAACAGAACATGATAGATAATAACAATAACCTTTATTGTCACAAGTAGGCTTACATTGACACTGCAATGGAGTTACTGTGAAAAGCCCCTAGTCGCCACATTCCAGCGCCTGTTTCGGTATACTGAGGGAAAATTCAGAATATCCAATTCACCTAACAGCACGTCTTTCGGAAGTTGTGGGAGGAAACCAGAGCACAGGGAGAACGTACAGACTCTGCACAGACAGTGACCCAAGCTGGGAATCGAACCTGGGACCCGGGAGCTGTGAAATAATAGAGCTAACCACTGTGCTACTGTGTTGCCCATAAGCAGTGGGAGAAGGAAAGCTGCCATTCCCCGAAGTAATACAGGCCTTTTGGAGGAGAGGGTTCCAGATTTCCACCTCCCTTGGTGTGAAAATGTGCTTCTGAATTTCACTTCTCAATCGCCTAGCTCTGGTTTTAAGATTATGCCAGAACTCGTAGGTGGGAACACTCGACTATTTCCATCAAGTCCTATTGATTTTCAACCTTTGCGTTTTTAATTGTGCTGGATCAACCCTGACACATCCCATTTGAAAACTTCACTTTCCAGTATAAAAATGTAACATTATGAATGCTGGCATTTCTGTGTTGAACACTACGAGCCCTGCTTTCTAATTTATATGCAAATTCATCTTTCAATGCTTCAAACACCAAGATGACTGCTTTGTCAGGCTGTCAGCTTTGTTGTTTTCCAACTCGTTTCCACCTTATATCTTATGAGATTACAAAATACCTAACCGATGAGGGACAGGATTCGTTATTGTTTAAATTAATTTTTTTAAATTCTGACATTTCGGCAGCTCCATTTAATCATTGCTATGATGCAAACATAGTTACTGTTAGCCTCTTAGGTGAAGTTCATGAACAGAAAATGGTAAGTTGCCGCTTCTTTATATAGGGAGTATTTAAACCAAACCGCAAAATAGACTACTTCTAATGTCAATATCCTCTAATGTAATTGAAATATATTTTATGCATACAATGCAAGTTTAAGCATATACCATCACAAATATAGCAATGCACTGTGCACAGGATACTTGGCACATTGTCCTAGATTTAGCTGTTAGCAGTTAAGAGACAGTGCTCATTTTTGACCATGAAATAAGCTATTTACAGAGGTGTCACAGGTTCTAGTATCCATACCCACAGAATCCAAACAATTTCTATAATGCAGAAGGAGGACATTTGGCCTATCGAGTTTGCACCAACCCTCCAACCCTCTAACTGGGCCAACACCCCTTCCAATCCCCATAACCCCACGCATTGATCATGGTGATTCCACCTGACCTGCACATCTTTGGACTGTGGGTGGAAACTGGAGCTGCTGGAGAATGCCCATGCAGGCACAGAGAGAATGTGCAGACTCCACAGACAGTCACCCAAGGCCGGAATTGATCCCAAATCCTTGGTGCTATGAGGCAGCAGTGCTAACCACTGCCCCACCTTGCTGTCCTATTTCCTCTTATCTGATGTGAATTTTTATTTGGCACAATCTGAGGCATCCAGCAACAGTGCAGGGAGCTGGCAGACTGATTATCCAATTGAATTGAAGAATTCTCACAGGCATCAAAGCAGTAAAGAAAATCAAGAATTACAATTCCTGTTTCAGCCATAGCTTTCAAATTAGAATTAAATAATTATGTGAAGAAAAAAAATTGCAAGGCTGTGGGGAACAGGTAGGGAGTAGGATTAGATAAATTGAACATGTAGAGAATCAGTATGGACGTGATGGTTGAACATGTAGAGATGGTGCTGTATTGTAACCATTCTATGATTCGACAGTTCACATGTCAGTCATTATACAGAAAGAAACTGACAATTGGGACATACACAACGGATTAAAATATAAATTGAAGTATTATTAAAAATATTTTCAAGAAAATGAATGCTTACTATTCTAAAATAGTAGAATAACTGATTTAGCACACTGGGCTAAATAGCTGGCTTTTAACGCAGACCATGGCAGGCCAGCAGCGTGGGTTCAATTCCTGTACCAGCCTCCCCAAACAGGCGCCGGAATGTGGCGACTAGGGGCTTTTCACAGTAACTTCATTTTGAAGCCAACTTGTGACAATAAGCGATTTTCATTTTCATTTCAAAAATCATGCAGTACTCAAACATTCCTCTGAGACAATGCAACTCCACACGTGTAAAATGTGTTTGTCGGAGACATCGATGTTGCTAAGTATTGGACTTGCAATGCATTAAAAACTTAGTTAGACCAGATCGATCATTGTTTAAAATTTGAAGCGATCATCACAGCGTGAATATCACTTAAAAAGTTGACAATCACCTGTATTGATTGATTTTGTGTTGATTGCACAGTGAATTAACTGCAGGAGGAGCAGGGTATCACTGACAGTCACTTCCAGATTTCCATATTTATTTGCAGCATGAATGTCAGAAATTGCTGCCAGTTTTACATGGTAAACACAGCAAACACTAACTGTTTCACAGTCATTATGACTAGAAACCTCAGGCCAATATTACCACAAGTATGTGAAACTGAAAACTCCCTGCATACAGATAAAGAAGCCTCACTTACACTCAGAAAGGCAGAAGAATTAACAGCAGCACACCTTTAGCACTGCAAAAATACTCATTGTTCCTTGCACTGATGCCTCATCAATAATCTGTTGTTATTAACCTGTATTTTGATAAATTCCACGGCCAGAACTCTCCGAAATCCCGGCCAAGTGTTGACGCCGGCGTAAACACCGGAGTGGTGTACGCTGGAGTCAACGTGCCTCCTGGTCCAGCAATTCATCGCTGTTCAGGGGACTAGCACGGCGCCAGAGAGCTGCACTCTGCTCCGGCGCCGAAAGAAGGCCCTGCACGGCCAGCGCGGGTCCACGCATGCACGCAACGGGCGTCTCCGTGCCGACGCAGGCGCATGGTTGCCGTCTCCGTGCTGGCAAGGAGCAACATGACGGGGACTTTACAGCGGGGCGCGCAGAAGGAGGTAGGCCCCCTCCAGATCGTGGCTGCTCACTGATCGGATGTCCCCGATCGCGGGCCTGGACCCCGTGGAGGCACCCCCGGAGTCAGATCCCCCCATCAGAACGTCCACCGCAGCAGCAGGTCCGAGCTCCCGCCGGTGGTACCAGGCCAGAACCACGCCGGCAGGACCCAGCGGAACTCAGCGGGAGTTCGGCCTGTCACCCGCGGAGAATCGCCACGGGGGCATATTTCAGCGGCATTCGACCGGCGCCATGCGACCGCGCAGGCACGATTGTTGCCAATTCTCCGGTCGCTGGAGAATCGCGGCCCGGCATCGGAATGGCGTGGCTGGAATTTCCTGCGCCCCCTGTGATTCTCCAACCCATCGCGGGCTAGGAGAATCCCGCCCCACATTCTTTTATATTATTTTTTTACATTTTTTCCATTCATGGAATTATTTCTGAATATGCATATGCACATATGAATTAAGATCAGGAGAAGGCCTCTCGGCCCCTTGAGCCTGCTCAAGTCGTCAATAAGATCATGACTGATCTGACTGTCAATTCAACTCCACGTTCCCACCTACCTCCTGCCCCCTTTCACCCTCTTGTTTATCAAGAATCTATCTTGCTCTGCCTTAAAGATATTGAAAGATCCTGCTTCTACTGTTTTTTGAGGGAGAGAGTTCCAAACACTCACAACCCTCTGAGAGAAAAATAATTCTCATATCACTCTTAAATGAGGGACGCCTTATTTTTAAATAATTCATCCTAGCTCTAGATTTGCCGACATCCTTTCCATATCCAATCTGTCAAGATGTAGCTTGTGTCATGTTATTCACGCTGGGGTAACACGGACTGCAACACAATAAGATTTATTGAACTTCAGTAACGAAGCACACGGCTGCCTGTCGGTTGACTCTCTACTACGTTAAGTAAACTAACTCTAACTACCTAGACCAGGCTAGCTCTGATCCACGTGCAGAAGGTGCTGACTGATATATACACCCTGACTGTCACTGCAGTTGTCACCAGTGGAAAGAGGCAGAGTGCTGGTGCCTCGTGTGTTTTATAGTTGGAAGCCCCCCCTCTGGTGTTCTGTCTGGTGATTGGTTGTGTTCTGTTCTGTACATTGATTGGCTCACCTGGGTATCTGTCACTGCCTGCTTTTACCTCATAATGTGCATGGGTGCATATTATGACAGCTTGAACTCCATTGAACCGTGCCCAATAGAACATTCACAAATTATATGACCAGCACATTCCATTGAGATCCTGGTCGGGATTCTTCAACCCCACGTCGGGTTGGAGAATCGCTGGGGGGGGGGGGGGGGGGGGGAGGGGGAGGGAGGCACGAGATTCGCGCCACGCCACCCTGACACCGGCTCGACGATTCTCCGGCGCCCACTGGATCACCGCCGTGCCGGTCGGGGCCGTTGAAAGCGGCTCCCCTACCGATTCTCCGGGTCTCGATGGGCCGAGTGCCCGCAGGGTTCGGCCGAGTCCCGCCGGCGTGGGCTACGTATGGTCCCACCCGGCGGGACTTTGAAGTTCTGTCTGTGGGGGCCATCCTGGTGGGGGGGGCGGAGGGGATCCGACCCCGGGGGGGCCTCCACTGCTGCCTGGCCCGCGACCGGGGCCTGCTGATTGGTGGGCAGGCTGGTTCTGTGGGGGCCGATGTGCCTCTGCACCAAGCCACTGTAGGGCTCTGCCATATTGCCCGGGGGTGGCGCAGAGACGGGAACCCACGCACATGCACTGACTCGCACCAGCCGTAGTGCGCATGCACGGACCCGCGCCGGCTGTGGTGCGCCTGCTGGAGACCACTCCAACAGCGACCTAGCCCCCCAGGAAGGGGTGCATACCTGACAATCAAGGACCGTTGACGCGGAGTGGTTCACGCCGGTGACAGAACGTGGCTGCGGGATTGGAGAATCAAGGCCCCTGCATCTCTAACTTGGAAATTGCATTGTTGGTTGATGGTAAGACTATTAAGTGCGTAATTAAAAAAGTGTTTGTTGTAATTAGCAGATGTGCATGGTATGTGACTGCCTTATTTTACCTTGCATAACCTGACAAGACTTAAGTGCGCATGCATGGAGTGGTTGCAATCACATTCACTGCCTCAGCCACACACTTCAAGTCATGGTAGACCAGTGTTTACAAAGTGGGGCATGACCCTCGGGTGGGTGAAACATAAAATCATAGAATTTATAGTGCAGAAGGATGCCATTTGGCCCATCGAGTATGCACCGGCCCTTGGAACGAGCACCCTACCTAAGCCCCATAAACCAGTAACCCCACCCAATCTTTTTGGACACTAAGGGCAATTTAGCATAGCCAGTCCACCTAACCTGCACATCTTTGGACTGTGGGAGGAAACCGGAGCACCCAGAGGAAACCCACGCAGAAAGGGGGAGAACGTGCAGACTGTGCACAGACAGTGACCCAAGCCGGGAATTGAACATGGGACCCTGGCGCTGTGAAGCAACTGTGCTAACCACTGTGTTACCGTGCTGCTGGGTGTCGGGAGAGCGTGGAGCAATCGTTTGCGTTGGTCCCTATCATGGGATAAGCCCTCATTGACATTTAAATTGAGAATGATGGCCGCTACCGCCATTTAAATCAGAACAAAATGTAGTTGTGTGCAGCCTTCTGACCATAAGCGGCAGCAGTGAAGAGATCATGCATTCTGTACATACACTTGATATCAAGCACCGTGTACGTATGTTTATTTGGTGCCAAATCATGGAGGAGAGCTTCTTCCATTTTCTAGCTGCTAGCAAGCAAGGAAAGAAGACTCTGAAGATGAATCATTTTGTTACAAGAAAGAGATGGCCATGACACAAATGGGCAGAATGCCTACTGGCAAGGATCTCATATCTGAGTCTGTTGGAGAGAACTGCTAAGGAGACAGAGCAGTGGCAGTGTTAGCTCTGTACAGAACCCCAGTGTCTCTGGTAAACAGCTCACAAAGAAGAAACTTAAATCGGGAACAAAGTATTATAAAGATGAATTCTTGAAGTATGATTTTGCCAATTGTGCCAGTGCAAATAAGGTCGCAAAGCCCATGTGTGTTATATGCATGGAAGTACTAGCAAATGGGAGGAGAAGTTTCAGATTTTGAAAAAGAAGTGGTGCGTGAAAGAATCCTTTTCATGTTGAGACTCTAGAGTCAGTTATTAACTTACAGCCGACTCCAAATGAAAAGACTAAGCTTCTGTGACTGCACATTAAAAATCCTCCCAAGGCCCATGAGGTTGTCAGCATTCTGAAGTAGCATCTCCCAGGAGTACCAGTGCTGAGTAAAACAAGCATTTTGTTGCTATCTCCCTTCACGACGACCTACATGTGCGAGGTTGAATTTTCTATTCCCATAAAGATAAAGACGGCACAAAGGAACTGGTTGAAGTCTGTACTTGATATGCACATTGCCCCCTTCTCCTGTGAACCTGATTGGAGTGAGATTATGAGAATTAAGCAGGCTCTCCTTTCACATTAAAGATCAATAAATGTGGCATGAGTTGCGAAGGTTGGCTGGCATGGATCCCAAAGGTTGGCTGGTTGGTAAAAATAGGTTCCAGATAAGAAAGTTTGCAAAACACTGTTGTAGACAACTCTGATTGTGTTCATGCATTGCATTGTGTTGAAAAGAGCCACCTAACTTTCTTGGGTAGCATTTTCACAGCTACGTCTGAGAACATGGGAGCATTTGGTTCTCCTGAAAACCAGGCAAACGCTCCACTGAACTTTTTTTTGTGTATTAGGAACAATTTTAGGATATCTATTTCATTCAGCTGCCATTAACCCTTAAATTATTTGACAGTGAGTTCCCCTCAGCCCATTCAAGAGACAATTTATCTACCAGTTATTTTTGACATCTGGGACTCATCTATATATTGCATTATATTATATTAAATACATTTATATGATAATGAATCCAGAAATCACATTTATTATATACTGCCTTTCATATTCTCAGAACACTCCAATGGATTGGAGAAAATGGGGAAGAAACTTATAAGGGGCTCTGTCATTTTTAATCAGCTGATCCCTCCGTAACTAGCTGTAATTGTGTCACACACAGCAGAGGAAACTTAGTCCCTGGGGCTTAATATAATGACTGTGTATGAATTGGGAGTAACCTAAGACATGACATGTGTTAAGTGTATTATGCTCGGATTGAAAAAGGTGCACTATTGGGTGGTGGGGCCTGTAATATTATTGACCGCTGAAGGGACACTTCCCACCAGGTCTCAATGTTCAGGCTGGTGAGAGGAATTCAAGAGCAGGGGGGGAAACCGGCAGATCACTCTGTACAACCTTCAGATGGGAAAGGGGGAGGTGCCACTCTCAAAGGCCTCCTTTCCACATCAGGTGCTCCTTGCTTCAAGTCTGCCCACCTCAGCTGCACCTTCCTCACTCCACCGGGGGACTCCATTAACACCCCACAACCTCAGGCCTCACCTCCCCTCCCCTCTGTATCACCCCCTTCACTTATCCAGTTCTGGATTCTGAGACACAGACTCTGGGGACTGCTCAGTGTCCCAGTCCCAGCCACTGCTGCCATCGGTGCTGTTGGAACTAGGGAGCTGCCATTCAATCAGATTTCTGTGATTCTCTGACGTGTGACTTCCATCCAAGTGAGTGGTTATTATAGCCCGCAGATATCTTCCAGGGTGGGAACAATTAACTTCCCCATGAACCTTGCAGAATATGAGCTTCCCTGTTAAGGGATCATTAGCATTTTACTTGTGTCATTTCTGGGTCTGCTGCAGACTAATAGAGAGAAACTGGTTGCTATGTTTAGTCAACAACTCCATTATAGTTGTAGCACGCAACTATCACGATGGCGAAGGCAAACTAGATGGACATAGGTATTTCATTCCGATGGAACAAAAGAAAAAGTCTTGCATTTATATAATCACTTTCACAGCCACTGGTTGTCTCAAGGTGCTTAGCAGCCACTGAAGTCCTTTAGAAATATATGGCGCGATTCAACTAAAAGGGAAAAAAGTCCCATAGTGAGCGCATTTAGCCGTGAGTTTCCTGGCGCTTGCAGCGCCGTGAAACACGTAGCTGTAAAACACCACCCGCATTAGATAAGGGCCCTCAGAGGGGAATGCACAGCCGAGGCCACACATCGCTCTATTTTGTGCACTGAGGAACTCCACTCGCCAGAACTCCTCAGTGCAGCAAGAGATCAGGACGCCATCGTTCAATGGCATCAAAATCTTTGAGGCCCCCGACACACTATGGGAGGGTGGGTCACCCCCCCCCCCCCCCGTGGATCACCCCCATGGGTCATCCTCACCCCCCAACCAGGATGGCACTGCCAGGGTATCACCCTGCCATGAGGACATGCATCTGGAGGCTCTGATTCCCTGGGAGGGCCCTCATGAGTGCCATTCCATCTGGACCCCGTTTGCCGAGACCAGTGTTGAACAACACACTCCCAAGGTCTCCAAGGCAAAGTAAATAGATTCTATGCTTTAAGTAACTCAGAAATCTGCACATTAAAGTGATCCTGCCCACAATGGGCGGGATTTATGTTGCAACATCTCATGAGAACGCCTTAGATCTCGTGAGCTGTTGCCAGCCGGATAGATCCCGAAGTGGGGTCTCCCAGCTTCCATTGGCCATGTGTGCTACGGTGAGCTGCTTTTTGGGTGCAGCATGGCCATTGGATCGTGCCCGTAGTCACTGTTGCAGTCTAGGACACACTGCAGCCAAATTCCATGTAGTAATCTTCAGAAACAGCATTGGAGTAATGGGGCGGGAGGGGGTCGGAGAATTGCCGGGGGCAGCGTGAATCCTGCCCCCGCCGGCTGCTGTATTCCCCGGCACTGGGGATTTGGCGGGGGCGGGAATCGCGCCACGATTCTCCAGCCCGCGATGGGCCAAGTGACCGCTCGTTTTAGGCCAGTACTGCTGGCGTAAATTAGAGTAGGTGTTTACCAGCGGAACCTTGCTGCGTGGGTGGCCTCCTGGGTCCTCGGGGGGCGCGGGGGGATCTGGCCCCGGGAGGTGCCCCCACAGTGGCCTGGCCCGCGATTGGAGCCCACCGATCCGCGGGCGAGCCTGCGCCCTGGGGGCACTCTATTCTTCTGCGTCGGCCGCTGTGGTCCTCTGCCATGGCTGACGCGGAGATGAACCCCCCCCCCCCTGCGCATGCGCTGGGATGACGCCAGCAGACATTGTCCAGGTCTTGTTGCATTTGCACATGGACTGCTTCTGTGTCTGAGGAGTCGCGAACGGTGCTGAATATTGTGCATTCATTAGTGAACATCCCCACATCTGACCATATGTTGGAAGGGAAGTCATTGATAAAGCAACTGAAGATGGTTGGGCCCAGGACACCACCCTGAGGAACTCCTGCAGTGACGTCCCATGACTGAGATGACTGACATCCAACCACCACAACCATCTTCCTTTGTGCTCGGTATGACTCCAACCAGCAGAGAGTTTTTCTCTTGATTCCCATTGACTCTAGTTTTGCTGAGGCTCCTTGATGTCATATGTGATCAAATGCTGCCTTGATGTCAAAGGCAGTCACTCTCATCTTACATCTGGAGTTCAGCTCTTTTGCCCATGTTTGAACTAAGGCTGTAATGATGTCAGGAGCTGAATGACCCTGGCAGAATCTAAGCTGAGCCTCAGTGAGAAGGTTATTGCTGAGTAGGTGTCACTTGATATCACTGTTGATGGCCCCTTCCATCACCTTTTTGATGATTCAGATTGGACTGTTAGGGCAGTAATTGGCCAAGTAGAGCATCTACAATGTTGAGCAAGTCATTGATACCATGTTCAGTGAAATGGTCACACCACAGGTGAAGGTTAAATGGGCAGAAAAGGCATGGGTGATCACCGGGCAGTATAGAGGAAAGCAGATAATGCAGGATTCCCCTGTGGACATCTCCCTTTCTGACATATATTCTATTTTGGATGCTGTTGGAATGATGACTGTGCAGGGGAAAGCAGTAACAACCAACTTCATGGCAATATGGGGGTTGGGGGTGGGGGGGTGTCTGTTGCACAAGAGGGAAGGAGAAAGAATGTCAGGGCCGAGAGTGGTAGGGGTTTCAATTGTAAGGTGAACACACAGGCATTTCTGTAGCCACAGAAGAGACTGCAGGATCATATGTTGCCTGCCTGGTACCAGGGTCAGGGATGTCGCTGAACGACTGCAGGGCATTCTGAAGGGGAGGGCAAACAGACATATTTGGTTTCAGATGCCAGCATCCGCAGTAATTTGCTTTTACTTAGACAGATATCATGGTACACATTGGTATCAATGATTAAGGCAGAAAAAGTGGATGAGGTCTTGCAAGCAGAATTTAGGGAGCTAGGAAGTTGATTAAAAAAACAGGACCCAGAAGGTAGTAATCTCTTGGTTGCTTCTGATGCCACAAGTTAGTGATTATAGAAATGGGAAGTTACTCCAGATTAATGTGTGGCTGGAGAGATGTGCAGGAGGGAGGGCTTTAGATTTCTGGGACATTGGGACTGTTTTGGGGATGGTGGGATCTGTACAAGGTAGATGGGTTGCATCTGAATCAAAATGGGACCAATGTCCGTGCAGGGAGATTTGCTAGCGCTAATGGGGAGGGTTTAAACTAACTTGGCAAGGGGTGGGATCCTGAGGGAGGATTCAGCTGGGGAAGATGCACAGCCAAAATTAGAAGAGACATCAAGTGAGTCAGTAAGGCAAAGGGGTTATAGGTCAGTTAACTCACAAGGGAGTTTTACAAGATTGGATAGTATTTATTTTAATGCAAGTGGTCTGATGACCAAGGCAGATGAGTTGAGGGCCCAAATTAAAACATGGGAGTATGATGTCACTGCTGTCATTGAGACATGGTTGAAAGAGGGGCAGGATTGCCAGCTCAATATTCCAGGATATAGGGGCCGAAATACTCCAGCCGTTGGGATTCTCTGTTCCAGATGGCAGCACACCGCTGCCCATGTTTTCCAGTGGCATGGGGTGACTTCAATGGGAAATCCCATTTTCAATCGACGTGAGTAGAGATTCCTGCTGTCAGTGAACAATGCACTGCCAAGAAACACATGACTGAGGGTTCAGAGAATTCAGCTCAGGGTCTTCAGGCGAGACAGGGAAGGAGGTAAAAGAGGAGGGGATGTTGCAATGTTGATGAGGGAATCAATTACAGCAGGAAAGGGGGACATGTTAGAAGATTCTTCAAAAGAAGCCATGTGGGTAGAACTTAAAAAACAAAAAGGAGCAACCACATTGTCAGGAGTGTTCTATAGGCCTGCTGACAGTCCAAGAGAAATAGAAGAGCAGATTTGGCGGTAAATTTCAGCGAAGTGTAGAAGTAATACGGTGATGATAGTGGGTGATTTCAACTTCCCCAACATTAACTGGAGGAGCTATAGTGTGAAAGGTTTAGAGGGAGTGGAATTCTTAAAATGTATCCAGGATAACCTTTTAAGTCAGTACGCAGAGGGTCATGCAAGAAAAGGGGCAGTCCTGGACTTAATTTTAGTTCAAGAAGCCATGCAACTGCTTAAAGTATCGGTGGGGGAGCATTTTGCAAATAGTGATCACAAATCTGGTAGGTTTAAGATTATTATGGAAAAGGATAAGGATGGATCTGAAACAAAAATTCTAAACTGTGGGAAGGTGAATATTAATAAGATCAGATATGAATGGGCCAGAGTCCACTGGGAGCAGACACTTGTAGGTCAATATGTGGAAAGAACAGTGGGACATATTCAAGAAGGAAATAGGGAGCGTACAACGCCAACATGTTCCAATCAAGAAAAAAGGTGGGACCAACAAATTCAGTGAACTTTGGATATCAAGGGAGATTCAGTTTGGATAAGGAGAAAAAGGGAGGTTTCTGGCAGATATCAAGGGCTCAAAACAGCGGAAGGCCCAGAGGCTTACAAAATGTGCAAGAGGCAATTTAAAAAAGAAGTTAGGAGAGCAAAAAGGGGACATGGCAGGTAAAATAAAGGAAAATCCTAATTTAATTTACAAGTAAAGTAAGGGTAAAGGATAGGTAGGGAAAGAGTAGGGCCTTTGAACGACCACAGTGGTAATTCGTGTGTGGAGCCAGAGAACGCAGGTAGGATTCGAAATGAATACTTTGTGTAGGTGTTCACTAGGATAATGGTGTGGGTATAGGAACAAGGAAGAAGGACTGTGATAAAACTAAATAAATTAACATAGACAGGCAAGAGGTTCTGAGTGATCTGGCTGTCTCATAAGTAGATAGATATCCAGGGCCAGATGAAATATATCCCAGGCTGTTGAGTAAGGCAAGGGGGAAATAACAGGGGCGCGAAGAATAATTTTCAATTCCTCTCTGGCCACAGGAGACGTGCCGGAGGACAGAAGGATAGTCAATGTAGTACCATTATTCAGGAAGGGAGGAAAGGATAAACCAGGAAACTACGGCCAGTCAGTTTAACCTCTGGGTGAGGAAACAATATGAAGCAATTCTGAGAGACAGAATTACTCTGCATTAGAAGAGGCAGAGATGAATCAAGAACAGTCAGCATGGTTTTGTTAATAAACAACAACACCTCCTCCACAATAGTCCTCAACACCGGGCCTGGCAAGGCTGCGTACTTAGCCCCTTACTATACTCCCTGTACACACATGACTGTGGGAAAATTTGGTTCCATCTACAAGTTTGCTGACGACACGATCATAGTGGGTCAGATCTCGAACAATGATATGCAGTGGGGAGATAGAGAACCTAGTGGAGTGGTGTAATGACAACAATCTATCCTTCAATGCCAGCAAAACTGAAGAGCTGCATCAACAGGGCCAAGGTGGAGATGGTTAACAGCTTCAAATTCCTAGGGGTGCGCATCACCAAAAATCTGTCCTGGTCCACCCATGTTGACACTACCACCAAGAAAGCACAACAGCACCTATACTTTCTCAGGAAACTAAGGAAATTCGGCTTGCCCACGCTGACTCGGACCAACATTTCCAGATGCACCATAGAACAGTGTACTTCAAACTTTTTTTCTGGGGCCACATTTGTACCAACCGGCCAACCTTCGGGAACCAACGCGGCCGACCTTCATGACCCACACCGGCCGAACTTCGCGACCCACATGGCTGACCTGTGCGAACCACCATTTTCTTTTACCTTGTTTGCTGCTGACAAAAATGGAGTGTGGTGAATGTACATCATTTAATTCACACTGTATAGTATTGTGTTCACACTGTATAGCATTGTGTCCTTGTGGGCTCTGTCTGTGAGCCGTTGCGCAACTCTGCCCACAGGGGGAGATGAGGAGCTTGTACAGGGCTGCACCCTCGGCTCTGCCCATGGCTCTGCCCATGGCCTCTCCCACTACCAGAAGTATAAAGTGCTGCAGCCTTGTGAGTCTGCCCTCAGTTCTTCTGGTCGCAGGCAGGCTCAGTTGTAAGTCCATTAAAGGCACAGTTTACTTCCTATCATGTCGCGAGTGAATTGATGGTCACATCATGGAGGAAATGGTTTTGGGTCCCTTTGGCCCTCGTACACGATCCTCCAATGGAACCAGTTGGATGAAGGTGAAGCCTTCCCGTGTCGGAAAGTATGGAGTCTCCATCTGTCCAAAGTTCTGAATTTTTTTCCTGTAAAGTTTTATCAAATAACCCCCCCCACCCCTCCCCACCCCGAACATGTAAAAAAAATTAGTACAATAAATGAAAAAAATTAATAAAACCCCCCCCGAACTTGTAAAAAAAAATTAATAAAATAAATGAAAAAATAAAAATTAAATGAATAAAATATTGAATAAAAACCACCCCAGAACTTGTAAAACAAAAAGCTGCAACTATTTTTAAAAATAGCAGCCGCACTGCGCATGTGTGCCCGAGTATCGGCGCCAATCATCGGGCACGCATGCGCAATGCAGGCGAGTTTTTTTATATGTTTGCGGAATGCGCATGCACGCCGATCATCGTGCACGCCTGCGCAATGCGGGCAAATTTTTTAAAAAAATGTTTGCGGCCGGTGCTATGAAAAGCCGGCTGCGACGCGGGGATTTGCGAGATGGGGTGTGCCACGGACAACGGCTCCACGACCCGCCCGATACCCGCCCGCGACCCACTCGCGGGTCGCGCCCCCGACTTTGAAGAACACTGCCATAGAAAGTATCCTATCTGGCTGCATCACAGCCTGGTATGGCAACTGCTCATCCCTAGACCGCAAGAAACTTCAGAGAGTTGTGAACACCGCCCAGTCCATCACACGAACCTGCCTCCCATCTATTGACTCTATCTACACCTTCCACTGCCTGGGGAAAGTGGGCAGCATCATCAAAGACCCCTTCCACCATGCTAAGTCACTCTTTCAACTCCATCCATCGGGTAGACTCCAAAACGACCCTCTTATGGACTGACCTGATTAATACTACTCTCCTGTATGCTTCACTTGATGCTGGTGTCTATGTATTTACATTGCGGACTTTGTTATGCCCTAATATGTATTTTCTTTTTATTTTCATGTACTAAATGATCTGTTTGAGCTGCTCGTAGAAAAATACTTTTCACTATACCTCGGTACATGTGATAATAAACAAATCCATCCATTAAGAGGAGGTAATGTCTGCCCAACTTGATTGAAGTTATGGAAGAAGTGACCAGTTGAGAGCAATACATTTGATGTAGTTTACTTGGTCTTCAGCAAGGCTCTTGAGAAGGTAAGACTCCAACGGATCCAAGGAAATTTGGCAATTGGATCCAGAATTGGCTGAGTGGCAGGAAGCAGAGGGTAATGGTTGAGAGATATTTTTCTGACTGGATGCTTGTGTCCAGTGCGGTCTTGCAGGGATCTGCGTTGGGACCCTTGCTGTTTGTGGCTTATATAAATGATTTGGACTTGAATGTAGGAGGGTGGATCAGTAACTTTGCAGATGATACGAAAATTGGTCGGGTGGTGTATCGTGATTTTTAACGACTTGTCACGTCACCAATTCGGGGGCGACAATGCTGGTAAATCACACCATTAGTCTTTGACATTGCAGCAGTCCCCTATGCTGCAGTGTGAAGTGCCAGCTTAAATCATGCACTCGGGTTAATTAGTGCAGCTGAATCCATTGCAGTAAGACTCAAAAATAAGAATGCTGCCACCGAGATAAACATGCCTCAATGGAAAAGTGGTCTCAAGACTTTAGGAACTGAGACCGCTCAATAATTGTTTCCTTAGAGAGCTTCAATCATCTGAGCTATTACTTATCCATTAGTCCCACGTTTGACCCTCTGACCATGTAAACCATTTCTTACAGATATGGTTACTTTCTGGGAATATTGCACCCTAGGACTCCCTAGGAGCAACTGTCATAGTGTTTCTTTCTTGCTGAATTTGGGGAAATGCATGCTCCATTAATGCAAGCTCTGAGCTTGAATTGGCACTATTATATCGAACAAGTTCTCTAAGGGATCAGAAATTGTAAAGTAGTTTGACTAATTGGATCTTCCCGCTGAACTTTACACATAAGACATCAACTGATCTTTTGCACTCAGATACAGATTACCCTACTGTGCATTTCAACATTTTCTGTTTTTAATTGCTGTTTTCCCAGCACCTTGCGAGATTAATTTCTGATATTACAAACCAATGTCAGTATAAAGGTTAATGAGCAAAGATGTTTAAAGAAAAATACAATTAAATATTTATGGGTAATAATGAACATTTAATAAAATACATTGGATAAAATGTAGGTCGGTAAGTTGTCATTTCCTGTTTATTTCACATTAATTAATGTTCTTCATATCCTACAACTGGCTTCATGTGCATTATAATCATGAAACTCAAGTAATACAAGTATCCGTTTCCTTCCTCACTGTAGGGCAACATTTTGCTTTCCATTTTAAAATGTAAGCAATCATTCTGAATGTAAGCTGTTTCAGTTAATTTCCTTTTAAACAATTGCTGAACTGATTTTTCTAAGCATCTCATCATTCATTTTCTTCTCAGCTGTAAATCTAAATCATAGGTTTGGTAATTATGGACTCTGAATGTCATATCAAACATCGCATGAACAATTTGTCGTGAAAGCTATTATAGATTATAAGTTCACTATTATAGATTATCTTAAGTAATGATAGCTATGCCTTTAAATGCATTGTGTGAAGTCTTACTGTCATGATATGCAGACATGCAGATAATGATATACAGAGAGGCACAGACATGCAGCTAATGAACACAGAGAACAGGACATGACCAATGAGCAGGTAGGACACTCAGGGGTGGTATCTCACTATAAAAGGCATGAGGCACTCACACTGCCTCTTTCCACCGATGAGCATCTAAGAGTGAGTCAGGCTGTATGTACAGTATCATACCTCCAGCACATGGCTAAGAGCTAGTCTGGTTAGTCAGACAGAGTAACCACACTTAGGTTAGCAGAGAGTCAAACTCATAGAAAACTGTGCTAACTGTGCTACTGGTTCAATAAATCAGATTAAACTAACTTCAAGTTCTGGAGTATCTTTTGGTTAAAGCTGCATCCAGTTGCAGCCTGTGTTATCCCAGAGTACATAACACATCACTTACAACACCAGGTTAAAGTCCAAGAGGTTTGTTTTGAAACACTAGCTTTCGGAGCACAGCTCCTTCATCAGGTAAGTCATGATGCGACATTATTACTTCTTGACACAAAATAAATTGTGAAACTATTATTTGTAGCATAAATTCAATGAATAATGAATTATTATTGAATTGATTGCATTCGACCTATGGAGAACTCACCATGAAGGATTTTAAAAGTTTGCCATAAAAGTTGCAAGCATACATTACAATCAACCCATAAATCCAGGTGGTTAGATTATATTTTAAATGCAGTAAAGGCTGTGCATACGTATCAGCTGCTGTTCAACTGACGGCCAGATGGCAGATGATGTAACTCAGCAAAGTTTAATTTATCCATTTATGCAATTTACCACATCACAATTATAAGTCAGCATTTTTAAAATTTACTCTTTTGTTGTGAAAGACAACCATTACACAACCATATCAATGTGTTTGAACTATTGAAGGTACTAATTTTGATAGTCTGCTATTAATTTCAGAATTTGACTTGATTCTACCTTGGAGAGGATGGCCTCAATTGTAACCACACCAACACCTCGATATTTCTTCAGGGACTTTCACCTTTCTCAACGAACTGATAAGCTGATAAAGGAGATGGCCTGCTCATTGTAGAACCTGTCTGAATTTCATGCTATTGGAATTAATGGGATGTTAAACAGATGGCTTCCAAAAAAAGTTAGGCAAACCCTTCCAGATTACTCCTGGTTGGTGGAGGGTATCTCCTTTATTTTTGTGGACTATGATTCATTAACGAGTCTATGACAGAATTGTTATATATGCAAGAAGCGAACCTCCAGAAAAACTCTTTCATAGACATGTTGGGCAGGATTTACCCCCCACGAATGATTGGAGAATCAGTGGGAAATCTGCATGGCTTCCTTGGGGAAGGGCTCACCAAATTGAGTGCCTGAAGAGCACTATGGCCTGCATCAGGCCTTACACAAGAACTGGGACCAAGATGGCAAAAAACCTACCCACCAATCAGAGGCTGGCAACTTTTCATTGTCAGTGATGCCAAAGAGAGTGGTGGTTGCTGCTGGCTGACTTCACAAAGGATCATCATCGTGTCCCTGGATTGAGAGTGTGTTGGGGTCATGGAACTGGGAGGAAAGCGTAGTAGGAAGATAGGGAAGACATTTAGCCTTCAGTGGCAGCCCCCTTTCCAATGCCGAGATTCACAATTGGACTCTGCCTGACAACAAGGGACTTCCCCGATAGGCCACTGGCAAACCCAGTAAGGGTATTTGGGGAGCGTTCAGGAGGCACAGAAAAGCCACGTGATGTGACTATTTAATCCATAAGCCTCTACTAAATTCCAATGGGCTCAGGGATAATTGGTGTCAATTGCTCATTAATAAACTTAACTGACATCCTGACACAAGTGGGTTTCTCGCATCGGCTCTTTCCTGCCTCTAACCTAATCGCGGGAGATTTGCCCGCTGCGTGGCATCTCCTGCGGTAATTGGACCCAGCCACCATGCTTCCTGCTGCAATGGGCTTCATTAAATTCCACCTAGCATTCCAGTGGTTGGTAAAGTTACGTCAGTACTTAACCTTTCTGTTTCATTCTCTATTGCTGCAGGGAACTCAGTTAATCTGCAGTGCACAGCTGTATCACCAGATGACTAAACACTTGTGTGTCTCAGCAAGCAATTACATCACTTTCCCCATAAGCAGCCAGCAACAGCACGAACGTACACTTAATCTTTGCCAAATGGCTGAATTCCCGAAACTGAAGGGTTTAATTGATCACATTTATGTGGCCCTATACACACCTCCACCAATAGGTATGCACTCATGAGCAAATATGTTCAGATTGTTTACTTTATTGCGGCCATAATAGAAGTTAATACTTAGTTTCCAAGCAAAAGTCTTCATGTTGAGGCAATTTACAGTGCTGCTGTAATTTGACTCTCAAAGTAATGTGCAAGTTTGGATCTTTTTAAGCCTAGATTTGTCCTGCCCATCAGGTCCATCTTTTCCAGATACCTTGTACTGTCCTTCCTATGGCAGACTCAACTCCCCCAATTAATTTCATAAGGCCAAACATTCCCTGGTTTCCAAAACATCAGAATATTCATCCAAAACCACATTTGCACCATGAGAAAATTAGATATCTCAGCATGGTTCAGATTTGAGAAATAAAGCACTACAATTAATATTTCAAAAAATAATATTAAATTTTAATGTATTTCAACTAATCCGCTTCATTCTGGATCACAACGTCTTCACCTTCGACAACAAGTTCTTCATCCAGACGCACGGAACAGCCATGGGGACCAAATTCGCACCTCAATATGCCAACATCTCCATGCACAAGTTTGAACAAGACCTCCTCACCGCACAGGACCTTCAACCGATGTTATACACCAGATACATTGATGACATTTTTTCCTTTGGGCCCACGGTGAAGAATCACTGAAAAGACTACATGATGACATCAATAAGTTCCATCCCACCATCAGACTCACCATGGACTACTCTCCAAAATCAGTTGCATTCTTGGACACACTCGTCTCCATCAAGGACGGTCACCTCAGCACGCCGCTTTACCGTAAGCCCACGGATAACCTCATGATGCTCCACTTCTCCAGCTTCCACCCTAAACACATTAAAGAAGCCATTCCCTATGGACAAGCCCTTCATATACACAGGATCTGCTCAGATGAGGAGGAGCGTAACAGACATCTACAGACGCTGAAAGATGCCCTCGTACGAACGGAATACGGCTCTCAACTCATCGATCGACAGTTCCAACGCGCCACAGCAAACAACCGCACCGACCTCCTCAGAAGACAAACACGGGACACAACCGACAGAGTATCCTTTGTCGTCCAGTACTTTCCTGGAGCGGAGAAACAACGACATCTTCTTCGCAGCCTTCAACATGTCATCAATGAAGATGAACATCTTGCCAAGGTCGTCCCCACACCCCCACTACTTTTCTCAAACAACCACACAACCTCAAACAAACCATTGTTTGCAGCAAACTACCCAGCCTTCAGAACAGTGACCATGACACCACACAATCCTGCCGTGGCAATCTCTGCAAGAGACGTGCCAGATCATCGACATGGATACCACCATTACCCGTGAGAACAACACCCACCAGGTACACGGTACATACTCGTGCGACTCGGCCAACGCTGTCTACCTCATACGCTGCAGGAAAGGATGTCCCGAAGCGTGGTACATTGGCGAGACCATGCAGACACTGCGACAACGAATGAACGGACATCGTGCGACAATCACCAGGCAGGAATGTTGCCTTCCAGTCGGGGAACATTTCAGCAGTCAAGGGAATTCAGCCTCTGATCTCCGGGTAAACGTTCTCCAAGGCAGCCTCCAGGACACGCGACAACGCAGAATCGCTGAGCAGAAACTTATAGCCAAGTTCCGCACACATGAGTGCGGCCTCAACCGGGACCTGAGATTCATGTTGCATTACATTCATTCCCCACCATCTGGCCTGGGCTTGCGAAATCCGACCAACTTTCCTGGCTTGAGAAAATTCACACCTCTTTAACCTGGGGTTACCCCTATCTCTGGATCTGTAAAAATGTAATCACCTGCTAATGCTCGCATTCTAAGCATTGCCTGGCATCTCTGACTTTGTCTATATATATGTTTCTGGAACATATCTCTTCATTCACCTGAGGAAGGAGCAGTGCTCTGAAAGCTAGTGTTTGAAACAAACATGTTGGACTTTAACCTGGTGTTGTAAGTCTTCTTACTGTGCTCATCCCAGTCCAACGCCGGCATCTCCATTTCAAAAAGTGGGGCAGCACGATGGCTACAGTGGTTAGCAGCTCCAGGGCCCTGTGTTCACATCCGGCCTTGGATGACTGTCAGTGTGGCGTTTGCATTTTTTCCCCGTGTCTGTGTGCGTTTCCTCCAGGGGCTTCGGTTTCCTCCCACAGTTCAAAGAGGTGCAGGTTGGGTGAATTGGCCATGCTGAATTGCCCCTTAGTGTCCAAAAGGTTAAGTGAGGTTACTGGGTTACGGGGCTAGGATGGACGCATAGACATAAGTAGGGTGCTCTTTCCAAGGGCCGGTGCAGACTTGATGAGCCGAATGGCCTCCTTCTGCAATGTAAATTCTATGATTCTATGAATATTGCATTTTAATGTTTTTATTCTTCCTTAATTGATTCATGGTGAAATACTTTGTTGTGACTAAACCTGATTCTGTAATACTACACTGGCAAGCATATTGTAAGCGGGCATGCTAAGTCACCTCATTAAAATAAATGAATTCTGATTTGTAATGAAGTGGCAAAACATATCAAAATAAGACGTTCCTTGTTCATGGAAACACTGGACAGGTGTTCCCAAAATTAAGATCAAGCTCTCCACAGAATTTCATCTGTGTATAAATTAACTTTAATGAAGCCTGAGATAAAAATAAAACTTCTATTGAATATTTTCAATTACAAATTGTCTGAACAAATACTACATTTACAAAGAATGTCAGTCTTAAATTTTCGATAAGCAAATTAACTGACCTGAAAATGATGAAGTAAATTGGAGGTGATTGTTGGAGGTGAGTCTCTCCTATTCTGCAGGAACTGAATGCATGCTCAATCACTTTGCATAGTAAGTATTATTTCATGCATGTTAAAACTGTTAACATGGATAGGTAATTAGCATTCGAGGATGCAGGAAACATTCGGAATTTAACTGCAAGTGAAGTATCTCAAAGGCAAAATATTTAATTCACAGTCAACATGAAATAATTAATCAAAATGGGGAATCTATCTCTGGCATAAAAAGCCTATTGATTTCTTTTCTCACTTTTCAACAAAAGATGTCTCATTTAAAAGGAGAGTTGCAACATCGAAACCCCTCTGAAAATCAGTTGCTGGGAATTGGGTGCATTATTGATCTGGAACTTGGTTCAAATTCAGTTTAGCTGAGTTCAGATTTGATTAGTAAGATAAAACAAATCATTTTTCTGTCAGCTATAATTGTTTTGTTTCAAATTAATTTGGAGTCATAAGTTAGTTTCTAGTAAGTTTGGCATTCCACAGTATAAATCTGGCCACAATTTATCATGAATTAATAATCATGCCCTGCGAGGTGACAGCAATAACTAATAAAGAAAATATACAAAATAATAATTCATGGGCATTCTGAGGCTAAGACTCTGCATTGTTCTATGATCTATATTTTGTGGAATCAGGCAATGCTCCCTGCTGATGTAGGGTGCCCAAATTGTTTTTTTCATTACTTATCACCAACACCACAGGTCAATTTGATGAAGACTTCGCTATTATGATAAATTCTGATTATCTCTAACACACTTCTGCTGTCTATGGTCACTTGATTAGGCCTCCTTTAGATCACCATGAACAGTTAGGCTCTCCAGATAATGAAAAGGATTAGTGTATTATAAATACAAAGTTTTATCATGTGGTTATGTTTGAAACTGTCTCATTTAATTCAAGGGCCTGACTTTCAAATATATCAGGCTTGCACAGTTGGTGGGCCAGGAGGCAAGCGTGAAATAGGTTCCTGGCTGTGGTCAGCTCCGGAACGCAATTTGATGCTGGCTGGCCAATTAACAGGCCAATTAACATGATACGGGCTCTGTGAAAGGATAAGCACTGCCAGGGATGGCACCAAGACAAGGGAAAGTGCAGGCTGGCACTTCCAATGTACTTCCTCAGGAAGAGAGCCACTACGGAGCTGTCTCAGGGAGCTGCTGACTTGTAAATAATAAATTGAGATGAAAAAACTATGCAAAGAGTGTCTATGCAGCGCAGCCAAACACAATCCTCAAGTCTCAGACACCTTTGTAAATGTTATTTCAGCCCAGAGAGTTCAACCCGCTCTGGATCGAGGTTGAAGCTAAAATATAAAAGCTGCCTGGTCAATCGACCTGCTCGCTAACTGTCAAAGCAGACTGGCCAGGTAAAATTGCATTCAATTGGCCCCTTAATGGGTGTAATTACCTGCTTCATTGTTGGCAGGCGCACATCGACTCCGCACGCACCTGCCAATCAAAATGTTGCATGTGTGCGTGATGATGTTGGGATGCGGCTAGATTAATTTACACATGATTTCACATGCTTCTGGGGTGGGTGTGCACCACCCAAACAATGTAAAATTTTGGCTGAGGTAAAGTGGAGCAAGTGACCACCTATTAGTTCTGTTTGGTGATAAACCAATGTGACCTGGTTGCCATGGGGACAGGAAACTCACGTCAAGTCCTATTGAAACCTAAGTACAAGATTTAACACCTGAAACTGAGGGAAGTAGTTGGCTTGGCTTTGAGTAAATATATTGACTCAGAAACAGAGAGAGAGAGCGAGAGAGATGGTGTTGTGGACATCATGGAAAGAGACGGTTCTCTGTTAGTCAGAATATAGCTGGGAGCACGTTCACTGGTCCAAGAGCTGGAATCTTGGAAAATAAAGGACACTGATTCACCCTGGAAAGGCTGAAAGAATGAATCACTGGACTGGGCCTTACTGCTGGAATTCAGTTTGGGGTTCTCAGAAAACAGGGTGGGATTCTCCAAACCCCCGCCGGGTCGGAGCTCCAGGGTCCTTGGGGGGGGCATGGGGCGATCTGGCCCCAGGGGGTGCCCCCACGATGGCCTGGCCCGTGATCGGGGCCCACTGATCCACGGGCGGGTCTGTGAAGTGGGGCACTCTATTCCTCCATGTCAGCCGTGTAAGCCTCCACGATGGCTGGAGCAAAGCTGAACCCCCCCTGTGCATGCACGGGGATGACGTCAGCAGCCGCTGATGCTCTCGCGCATGCGCGGACCCGCGTCGGCCGGCGGAATCCCTTCGGCCCCGTCTGGCGCGGTGCCAAAGGCCTTCCACGCTGGCCGGCGGGGCACAAACCACTCCGCCGCCGGCCTAACCCCTGAAGGTGGGGAGGGTGGCCCGACGCTGGAGTGGTTCCCACCACTCCACTGCGCTGTTTCTACCCGTCCCGCCGATTCCCGGAGAATTCCACCCAGAGAGATACAACTTATAATGAACACTTAATGTTTAAACAAAAAGTCAATTTAAAGGGCAATTTAGCGTGGCCAATCCATCTATCCTGCCCATATTTGAGTTGTGGGGGTGAGACCCATGCAGACACAGGGAGAATGTGAAAACTAAACACGGACAGTGACCGGGGCTGAGATTGAACCTGGCTCCTCGGCGCTGTGAGGCAGCAGCGCTAACCACTATGCCACTCTGCCCCCTAGATGAACGTCTAATGTAATGACTCAGCTTAACGGGAAGAAGTGAGCCCATTGCAAGCTGCGAGTAACTTTGGACTGGTATGTTCTGTTGAGCGTGCGGTGTAATTCATTGACATGCAGTTATCGTTTGTGTAAATGAAGAATACCTTCCGATGGACTTTAGGGGGCACCTCAGTTATACTCTGAACCACCTTGGTGTCCACCGCACCAGGCCACGCTTGGGCAAACTGGCACCAAAGCCTGCCCGGTGGATATATCGTTGTGGCGTGGAGACTTGGGCTTCGAGCTCAGCAATTACATTAAAATTTATTTAAATGCTTGATTTATATTTTCCCACTGGCGTATGATGGGTAGCATGCTGAGGCCTCCGACAGGGTATCAATGCATTGCAACGGGTTTGGTGCCAGTTTTTCCCTTGACGCTCCATTCTCTGCCCAAACAGAATTCTCAATTGGAGCAGCATTGAATGGAGAATCCATCCATTTGTGTAACTGGTTTGTTGAACAACCAATGCTACAATCTGAGGGATTATTACTGAATGGCTCTAAATCAGAATGCCCTCTAAAAGTGAAAACTTGTCTCCATGCTTGCTGGTACACACGTCTCTGTCCAGCACTCTAGGTCCAGACACATGACTCTGGGTCCAGATCATATACCTCTGACACAATATGTTGACAGGCCAACAAGAGGCGAGGCCACATTGGATTTGGTTTTGGGTAATGAACCAGGCCAGGTGTTAGATCTGGAGGTAGGTGAGCACTTTGGAGACAGTGACCACAATTTGGTGACCTTTACGTTAGTGATGGAAAGGGATAAGTATACCCCGCAGGGCAACAGTTATAGCTGGGGGAAGGGCAATTATGATGCCATTAGACATGACTTAGGATGTGTAGGTTGGAGAAGTAGGCTGCAAGGGTTGGGCACACTGGATATGTGGAGCTTGTTCAAGGAACAGCTATTGCGTGTTCTTGATAAGTACGTACCAGTCAGGCAGGCAGGAAGGGGTAGAGCGAGGGAACCGTGGTTTACCAAAGAAGTGGAATCTCTTGTTAAGAGGAAGAAGGAGGCCTATGTGAAGATGAGGCGTGAAGTTTCAGTTGGGGCGCTTGATAGTTACAAGGAAGCGAGGAAGGATCTAAAGAGAGAGCTAAGACGAGCAAGGAGGGGACATGAGAAGTCTTTGGCAGGTAGGATCAAGGAAAACCCAAAAGCTGTCTATAGGTATGTCAGGAATAAAAGAATGACTAGGGTAAGAGTAGGGCCAGTCAAGGACAGTGGTGGGAAGTTGTGTGTGGAGGCTGAGGAGATAAGCGAGATACTAAATGAATACTTTTCGTCAGTATTCACTCAGGAAAAAGATAATGTTGTGGAGGAGAATGCTGAGACCCAGGCTATTAGAATAGATGGCATTGAGGTGCGTAGGGAAGAAGTGTTGGCAATTCTGGACAAGGTGAAAATAGATAAGTCCCCGGGGCCTGATGGGATTTATCCTAGGATTCTCTGGGAAGCCAGGGAAGAGATTGCTGAGCCTTTGGCTTTGATTTTTAGGTCATCATTGGCACTATTCCTGTAGCCAGAGGACTGGAGGATAGCAAATGTGGTCCCTTTGTTCAAGAAGAGGAGTAGAGATAACCCCGGTAACTATAGGCTGGTGAGCCTAACGTCTGTTGTGGGTAAAGTCTTGGAGAGGATTATAAGAGATACGATTTATAATCATCTAGATAGGAATAATATGATTAGGGATAGTCAGCATGGTTTTGTGAAGGGTAGGTCATGCCTCACAAACCTTATCGAGTTCTTTGAGAAGGTGACTGAACAGGTAGACGAGGGTAGAGCAGTTGATATGGTGTATATGGATTTCAGTAAAGCGTTTGATAAGGTTCCCCATGGTCGGCTATTGCAGAAAATACGGAGGCTGGGGATTGAGGGTGATTTAGAGATGTGGATCAGAAATTGGCTAGTTGAAAGAAGACAGAGGGTGGTGGTTGATGGCAAATGTTCAGAATGGAGTTCAGTTCCGAGTGGCATACCACAAGAATCTGTTCTGGGGCCGTTGCTGTTTGTCATTTTTATAAATGACTTCGAGGAGGGCACAGAAGGTTGGGTGAGTAAATTTGCAGACAACACTAAAGTCGGTGGAGTTGTAGACAGTGCGGAAGGATGTTGCAGGTTACAGAGGGACATAGATAAGCTGCAGAGCTGGGCTGAGAGGTGGCAAATGGAGTTTAATGTAGAGAAGTGTGAGGTGATTCACTGTGGAAAGAATAACAGGAATGCGGACTATTTGGCTAATGGTAAAATTCTTGGTAGTGTGGATGAGCAGAGGGATCTCGGTGTCCATGTACATAGATCCCTGAAAGTTGCCACCCAGGTTGATAGGGTTGTGAAGAAGGCCTATGGTGTGTTTTCTTTTATTGGTAGAGGGATTGAGTTCCGGAGCCATGAGGTCATGTTGCAGCTGTACAAAACTCTGGTACGGCCGCATTTGGAGTATTGCGTACAGTTCTGGTCGCCTCATTATAGGAAGGACGTGGAAGCTTTGGAACGGGTGCAGAGGAGATTTACCAGAATGTTGCCTGGTATGGAAGGAAAATCTTATGAGGAAAGGCTGATGGACTTGAGGTTGTTTTCGTTAGAGAGAAGAAGGTTAAGAGGTGACTTAATAGAGGCATACAAAATGATCAGAGGGTTAGATAGGGTGGACAGTGAGAGCCTTCTCCTGTGGATGGAGGTGGCTAGCACGAGGGGACATAGCCTTAAATAGAGGGGTAATAGATATAGGACAGAGGTCAGAGGTAGGTTTTTTACGCAGAGTGGTGAGGCCATGGAATGCCCTACCTGCAACAGTAGTGCACCCGCCAACATTGAGGGCATTTAAAAGTTTATTGGATAAGCATATGGATGATAATGGCATAGTGTAGGTTAGATGGCCTTTAGTTTTTGACTTCCCATGATGGTGCAACATCGTGGGCCGAAGGGTCTGTACTGCGCTGTATCGTTCTATGTTCTATGTTCTATCACTATGTGGGTGGTACTGTATTCAGTCCTACATTAACTCTATATGTGCCAGACCCTAATTATACACACCTCTAGTCTTCATCCAATGTACTTTAAGTGGTTATAGTATACCTTAGATATCACATAGCTATTACATTTCTACATTTACATTGTCATTTCTATATTATCATTACCCCTTCTCACTGCTTCAAGTCCTTGAGTTCAAAAGTTCAAGTGGGTTGGAAACCTTTTATATCTTGTTCATACTACTGTCAGAGGTGTGGTAGGCTCTTTCGTTGCTGGTTATTCCTGTAGGCTTACACATTGTTCTGGCATCAGACTATGCTTTCATTTACTTTCATTCTTTTTTATTTTAACCAGTATTGGTTGGCCTGGATGTTGCATTGATCAGTGGTTGTTATTCAGCTTGGACGAACATTATGCTCGACTCTTTGTTGCGTTTTATGTAGATTAACTTTCAGTCATTATTGTCTTTTGGAGTTATTTGAAAATATTCTGTTAATGATACAGGTTAGGAGCTGTTCTCTATGTTTGCTAGTACAACATGCAACTGAACCTGGGTGCAGATCATATCTCTCTTAAATTACTGTGTGGCCAGTACTCTGCTCAATCCTATATTAATTCTGTATGTCCCAGACGTTTAGACTACATGTGCCATTCTCAAAGCAGTACTCAACATTGGAGATTTGGAAGGAGTGCAGCCCAGACCAAAACAACAGTGGGCAAGGGTCTGCACAGGTGGGAACAACAGACAGTGGAACCGCTCTTATTAAAGGAGATTCAATAATTAGGGGACAGACAGGCATTTGTGGAATGGAACATAGTAAGTCCCACATAGTGGGTTGCCTCTCTAATGCCAGGATTAAGGAAATGCCAGATATGGTGCAGAATATTCTGCAGTATCAAGGGAATGAACACGAAGCCGTTGAATAACATCAATATCAATTACACATTGAGGGCAGTTATTGAGTCCCTCTGGGGAGATTTTAAGAACTGGGCAGGAAATGAGAAAGTGGGGCCTGGAATGTAGTAATCTCTGGATTACTTCCAGTGTCACATGCTAGTGAAAGTAGTAATGAGAAGATAGGTAGAATCAATGTCTGATTCCAGTCATTGTACAGGAGGGAAGACTTCAGATTTTTGATGCATTGGAGCCAGCTATGAGGCAGCAGGCACAAATTCAAAAGGATGGGGTTGCATCTTAGCAGGACTTGGACCAATGTTATTGGGGAAGGTTTCAACTAAATTGGCAAGAGGATGGGCATCAGCATATAGAAATACAGAAGAGGAATAAGGTGCATGAAGTGTGAGATTGGATAGTTTAGAGAAGGAAGTAAGGACATATTAGATCAGAGCAGGCTAAGAATGACCCAGAAGAGTGCTAAGACAGGATAGGAATGCATGCAGGTAAATGCACATGTGGTGAATAAGGTTGATGGGCTACAAAAACAAATACCCATGTGGAAATAGGAATATGGAAACCACAGAAATATGGCTTAAAAATGGTCAGCTGCTTAATCTTCAAAATAGGAAAGTGAAAAAGGATGGCAGAACTGATTAAGGATTGCAAATTTGGAAAAAAAATATTAGCTTGAGGGAGCAAGGGCAGAATCTATTTGGTTAGAGTTTGGGAAGCAAAAAGGATACTGTGGATATTCTGTAGGCCTCCAAATAGTGAGAGAGAGAGAGAAAAAGGAGAAAATATGCAGAGAAATCTGCTGAGATGGGTAAGAAGTATAGAGTGGTAATCTTGGGGTGCCTTACTTACCCAAATATCAACCAGGATAATATTAGGGTAAAAGGTTAGGAGGGAGAGACATTTCTAAAATAGTCAGGAAAATTCTTTGATCAGTATATTCTTAGGCCAGCTAATAAAGTGGCATTGGTGGATCTGGTGGTGGAGAATGAGGTGATCCAAGTGACTGTGAGACAATGTTTGGTTAAGAGTGATCATTGTATCATAAAGTTTATATCAGCAGTGCAAAGAGCAAGAAGCAATCGCTAGTTAGTTCAGTGTAAACATGAAATTAAAAGTGTAGTATTTGAGCTGGTTCCTGTTAATTAACAAGAAATTTAAATCCCAGATTGGCAACTTCAGAATGTATTACTCATCCTTAATTATTCCTGGGAAGCTGATGGTGAGTTGCCTTCTTGACAACTGAGTGGTTTGTTGAGTCATTTCAGAGGTCAGTGAAGAGTGAACTACATTGTTGAATGCCTGCAGTGACTTATAGACCAGAGCAGATAAGGAGAGCACTTTAAATTGAGCTCACAATTTAGTATAGCAATTGCATTTCACAATCCAAGGCAATCAAAGCATACAGTGGTACACGCAAAATCTTATACCAAGTCTACTTTTGATCTCTATGTTCCATGCATACTATAAGTAAATCACAACACATCAAAAGATGCACAAAACAGGGGTGGCATGTGGCACCATGGTTAGCACTGCTGCCTACGGTGCTGAGGGCCCGGTTTTGAATCCCGGCCCTGGGTCACTGTCCATGTGGAGTTTGCACATTCTCCCCCTGTCTGCATGGGTTTCACCCCCACAACCCAAAGATGTGCAGGGTAGGTGGATTGGCCACGCTAAATTGACCCTTAATTGGAAAAAAGGAATTGGGTACACTGAATTTATATTAAATTCTTCAGCCTTGCTCTGGCCTGCTTCTTAAAACATTTCTTATCAGAAATAAAACTTTTACTCATCATGTGCTGACCTCACAAACAATAAGGTGCATAGGAAGTAAGAAACTACATTCCCCACAGACTCTAGATAACAAGTCCAGCAACATGAACACTGTTCTACTATAGTCATAAAGATGGGAAATCAGTGGTAAGTTTTTTTTTAAAAATAATTGGTCTCTCTATTCCACTGTTCTAGCTGAAAAATGGGATGGTAAAGAAATCATAATCAGGGCCTCTAATTCATATCTATTTATTTTCTAAACGGGGTAAGTTATGTGGGGTAGTCTATAATTTAGTCTTTTGAAATGCCATGAGGAATAAGCTACAAAAGACAGATTATAATTATAGGGTTACACTTTATTTAAAATTCAACATTAAAGTTAATTAGTTCTAATAACCAGCAGTAACTGATTATGCAGTCAAATACATTGCAATCAGATATTTTCCCCTTTAACTCTGAGGACACCAGGTTGCTAATGAGCTACCTTGTTGATTGAGTGGAGTTGTAAAGGTCCATCCAAAAATAGCATTGACAATTGGGCAGCATTAAATTAAATTACCAAGTCACACCTTGAAGTGCTATGAATCGATTGATTGATTAATTGAAGAATAGAAACATTTGGAATTAATTTTTAATCAATATTTACACTTGTATCAATATTCTCCCTGCAGAAATAGAGGTCAAAATCACGAAGACAATCGATAATAGGTGAAAATAAATAGATTTTAATTATTTTTCACTGGGACTGCTGCATTATACAATATGCATTCCAACAGCCTGCTTTGGTCATGCTGATTTGTGTAGAAATGGATTGTATGGAAGATAATAGTATTTGTTTTTGATTGCTGCTCATTATGTGCACTATTTAAATCATTAAACAGATAACCAATGTTAAACCAACCAGCCAAATCATTGCAAGACAATTTTTTAGTCTTTACAGGAAAGAAGGAGACCTTTTGGCACAGTCGATCCATACAGACAAGATACTCTCGCCCTTCTTCATGCAACCCTATCAACATATTGTATTCATTTTTCTCTTTCTCTCTTTTGTCTATCCAGATTCCCATTAAATATATCTGACTTTGTGGTGCAGTGGTGAGCACTGCTGCATCATGACGCTGAGGACCCGGGTTCGATCCCAACCACTGGGTCACTGGAGTTTACACATTCTCCCCGTGTCTGCGTGGGTTTCACCCCCACAACCCAGAGATGTGCAGGTCAGGTGGACTGGCCACGCTAAGTTGCCCCTTAATTGGAAAAAAAATGAATTGGGTACTCTAAATTTTAAAACAAATATACCTCACTTATTTGCTTCAACTTCATTTTGTGGTAGTGAGTTCCACATTTTCACTAATCTCTAAATTTTCCCTGACTTCCCTGTTGAATGTATTTGTGACTGTCTTGTATTTATAGCACCTAGTTATGATCTCTTCATTGTAAATAAATTGTCATTTTAATATTGTCCAAGAATATTTTTTTTAAATTATCTCCTCATTGTTAGCAACCTGTGATTGCATAGGATGAACTGCAAATTGACAATCAATTAATTTTAAACAGGCAGTATCCGTTCAACAGATTGAGGGAAAAAAAATTGATGAGACCATTACCCTGGACCCAATACAAGTGATTCAGGCGCCATGTAAACATTGCACTGGTTGCATATCTCCATATGTGGCTGTGCACACAGAACTTGGGCCAGTTCCTGGGAGGCTATCAATAATTAAAACTAGCTTGCACTTCTTAAAGCGAGGCATATTTTGGCTACAGCAGGTGCTGGATGTGGCTCAGAAAGGCGCTCTGAGCAGAAGGAAACCAAAGCACTGGAGCAACAAGTCAGAGAAAGAAGGCTCCTCAGCACTCGAAGTCTTAGCATAGAAAATGTAAAGGAGAAGTGAACTGTTCAATTTTCAGGGAGCTGAAATGCCCTCCAGAAATATGCCTTGAAGGCAATGGGAGCGGATAGCTATGGAAATCCTTTGCCAGGATTCTGGGACCAAGGAGCTGGATAGAATGCTGAAAATGTTCAATGACATTAGATGCATGTGATCAGCATGTGTGAATGCAACCTTCCAACCTCACCATCAACTTCACACATTGCTCAATGCACCACATCTCTGTCACTCGTTCATCAATAACATAGAACATAGAACGATACAGCGCAGTACAGGCCCTTCGGCCCACGATGTTGCACCGACATGGAAAAAAACTAAAGGCCATCTAACCTACACTATGCCCTTATCATCCATATGCTTATCCAATAAACTTTTAAATGCCCTCAATGTTGGCGAGTTCACTACTGTTGCAGGTAGGGCATTCCACGGCCTCACCACTCTTTGCGTAAAAAACCTACCTCTGACCTCTGTCCTATATCTATTACCCCTCAATTTAAGGCTATGTCCCCTCGTGCTAGCCACCTCCATCTGCGGGAGAAGGCTCTCGCTGTCCACCCTATCTAACCCTCTGATCATTTTGTATGCCTCTATTAAGTCACCTCTTAACCTTCTTGTCTCTAACGAAAACAACCTCAAGTCCATCAGCCTTTCCTCATAAGATTTTCCCTTCATACCAGGCAACATCCTGGTAAATCTCCTCTGCACCCGTTCCAAAGCTTCCACGTCCTTCCTAGAATGAGGTGACCAGAACTGTACGCAATACTCCAAATGCGGCCATACTAGAGTTTTGTACAACTGCAACATGACCTCATGGCTCCGGAACTCAATCCCTCTAGCAATAAAGGCCAACACACCATAGGCCTTCTTCACAACCCTATCAACCTGGGTGGCAACTTTCAGGGATCTATGTACATGGACACCGAGATCCCTCTGCTCATCCACACTACCAAGAATTTTACCATTAGCCAAATATTCCACATTCCTGTTATTCTTTCCAAAGTGAATCACCTCACACTTCTCCACATTAAACTCCATTTTCCACCTCTCAGCCCAGCTCTGCAGCTTATCTATGTCCCTCTGTAACCTGCAACATCCTTCCGCACTGTCTACAACTCCACCGACTTTAGTGTCGTCTGCAAATTTACTCACCCATCCTTCTGCGCCCTCCTCTAGGTCATTTATAAAAATGACAAACAGCAACGGCCCCAGAACAGATCCTTGTGGTACGCCACTCGTAACTGAACTCCATTTTGAACATTTCCCATCAACTACCACTCTCTGTCTTCTTTCAACTAGCCAATTTCTGATCCACATCTCTAAATCACCCTCAATCCCCAGCCTCCGTATTTTCTGCAATAGCCGACCATGGGGAACCTTATCAAATGCTTTACTGAAATCCATATACACCACATCAACTGCTCTACCCTCGTCTACCTGTTCAGTCACCTTCTCAAAGAACTCGATAAGGTTTGTGAGGCATGACCTACCCTTCACAAAACCATGCTGACTATCCCTAATCATATTATTCCTATCTAGATGATTATAAATCGTATCTTTTATAATCCTCTCCAAGACTTTACCCACCACAGACGTTAGGCTCACCGGCCTATAGTCACCGGGGTTATCTTTACTCCCCTTCTTGAACAAAGAGACCACATTTGCTATCCTCCAGTCCTCTGGCACTATTCCTGTAGCCAATGATGACCTAAAAATCAAAGCCAAAGGCCTTGATGACCTTGTCCAGAATTGCCAACACTTCTTCCCTACGCACCTCAATGCCATCTATTCTAATAGCCTGGGTCTCAGCATTCTCCTCCACAACATTATCTTTTTCCTGAGTGAATACTGACGAAAAGTATTCATTCAGTATCTCGCTTATCTCCTCAGCCTCCACACACAACTTCCCACCACTGTCCTTGACTGGCCCTACTCTTACCCTAGTCATTCTTTTATTCCTGACATACCTATAGACAGCTTTTGGGTTTTCCTTGATCCTACCTGCCAAAGACTTCTCATGTCCCCTCCTTGCTCGTCTTAGCTCTCTCTTTAGATCCTTCCTCGCTTCCTTGTAACTATCAAGCGCCCCAACTCAAACTTCACGCCTCATCTTCACATAGGCCTCCTTCTTCCTCTTAACAAGAGATTCCACTTCTTTGGTAAACCACGGTTCCCTCGCTCTACCCCTTCCTCCCTGCCTGACTGGTACGTACTTATCAAGAACACGCAATAGCTGTTCCTTGAACAAGCTCCACATATCCAGTGTGCCCAACCCTTGCAGCCTACTTCTCCAACCTACACATCCTAAATCATGTCTAATGGCATCATAATTGCCCTTCCCCCAGCTATAACTCTTGCCCTGCGGGGTATACTTATCCCTTTCCATCACTAACGTAAAGGTCACCGAATTGTGGTCACTGTTTCCAAAGTGCTCACCTACCTCCAGATCTAACACCTGGCCTGGTTCATTACCCAAAACCAAATCCAATGTGGCCTCGCCTCTTGTTGGCCTGTCAACATATTGTGTCAGGAAACCCTCCTGCACACATTATACAAAGAAATACCCATCTAATGTACTCGAACTATATCTTTTCCCAGTCAATATTTGGAAAGTTAAAGTCTCCCATAACAACTACCCTGTTACTTTCGCTCTTTTCCAGAATCATCTTCGCCATCCTTTCCTCTACATCCCTAGAACTATTAGGTGGCCTATAGAAAACTCCCAACAGGGTGACCTCTCCTTTCCTGTTTCTAACCTCAGCCCATACTACCTCGGAAGAAGAGTCCCCATCTAGCATCCTTTCCGCCACCGTAATACTGTCCTTGACTAGCAGCGCCACATCTCCCCCTCTTTTGCCCCCTTTTCTGAGCTTACTAAAACACCTAAACCCCGGAACCTGCAACAACCATTCCTGTCCCTGCTCTATCCATGTCTCTGAAATGGCCACAACATCGAAGTCCCAGGTACCAACCCATGCTGCCAGTTCCCCTACCTTATTTCGTATCCTCCTGGCATTGAAGTAGACACACTTCAAACCACCTACCTGAACACTGGCACCCTCCTGCGAAGTCAAATCTGTGCTCCTGACCTCTATACTCTCAATCTCCCGTACCCCAAAACTACAATCCAGGTTCCCATGCCCCTGCTGAATTAGTTTAAACCCCCCCCCCCCAAAAGAGCACTAACAAATCTCCCCCCCAGGATATTGGTGCCCCTCAGGTTCATATGTAGACCATCCTGTCTATAGAGGTCCCACCTTCCCCAGAAAGAGCCCCAGTTATCCAGAAATCTGAATCCCTCCCGCCTGCACCATCCCTGTAGCCACGTGTTTAATTGCTCTCTCTCCCTATTCCTCATCTCACTATCACGTGGCACGGGCAACAACCCAGACATAACAACTCTGTTTGTTCTCGCTCTGAGCTTCCATCCTAGCTCCCTAAAGGCCTGCCTGACATCCTTGTCCCCTTTCCTACCTATGTCGTTAGTGCCAATGTGGACTACGACTTGGGGCTGCTCCCCATCCCCCTTAAGGACCCGGAAAACACGATCCGAGACATCACGTACCCTTGGACCTGGGAGGCAACATACCAAACGTGAGTCTCTCTCGCTCCCACAAAATCTCCTATCTGTGCCCCTGACTATTGAGTCCCCAATTACTAATGTTCTACTCCTTTCCCCCTTCCCTTCTGAGCAACAGGGACAGACTCCGTGCCAGAGGCCCGTACCCCTTGGCTTACCCCTGGTAAGTCGTCCCCCCCACAAGTATCCAAAACGGTATACTTGTTACTCAGGGGAACGACCGCAGGGGGTCCCTGCACTGACTGCTTCTTCCCAGTCCCTCTTACAGTTACCCATCTATCTCCAGTCTTTGGTGTAACTACTTCCCTGAAGCTCCTGTCTATGACCCCCTCTGCCTCCCGAATGATCCGAAGTTCATCCAGCTCAAGCTCCAGGTCCCTAACACGGTTTTTGAGGAGCTGGAGTTGGGTGCACTTCCCACAGATGAAATCAGCAGGGACACTGACGGCGTCCCTCATCTCAAACATTCTGCAGGAGAAGCATTGTACTGCCTTCTCTGACATCACCTCTAGATTTAAAAAAAAACAAGAAAAAGAAAAAGAAAGGAAGAGCTTACCTGATATTCCCTCAAACCCTGCTGCCGCCGAAAGGTAAGCAAATTTAAAGGCACTCACTCACCTTCACGACTGTCACTTGACAACAGCCCCTCCACAAACCACCTTCAAATTAGGCTGACCGCACTGCACGTATGCAAATTTCCCTAGAACAGCTGATCAGTAGCTCTGCTCTGCTGTCCTCTGCTGGATGCTTGCCTTCACTCAAACTCCTTGGGTCTCCTTCGCAGGTTCACCTTCAAATTAGGCTGACCGCACTGCACGTATGCAAATTTCCCCAGAACAGCTGATCAGTAGCTCTGCTCTGCTGCCCTATGCTGGATCAATAATCTCAGATGATCAGGGCTAGACCTGAAAGACGTGCTTTGAGGTGAACTGAACATTCTGAATTCTCCCTTGGTGTACCCGAACAGACGCCGGAGTGTGGTGACTCGGAGATTTTCACAGTAATGTCACTTCAGTGTTAATGCAAGCCTACTTGATAATAATAAAGATTATTATTACATTCATATGCTTCATGCCACTCCCAAACAACTACAACTTTTGCAAGCCTCAGACCATCTCACAGAGATTCAGCTATTCAGCTGTGACAGGCCCATCGCCCTAACACATTGCAATACTCTCACTGATACACTTACTCCCCTCACAGGAGGAGGAAACAAAGAATTGGCAGAGGGCAGATAGGACTGCAAGCCCTCACTCACTTGGAGCAAATAGTGCTCACTTATTTGTGTGGTCATCACTGAGGCATTGACAACTGGCCTCACTGAAGCAATCCAGGATGGATGGTATGTTCCTACCTATGCACCTTCCCAAATCCTATTTCACCCTCATCCCACAATCTGGTCTGATGTTGACGCACCTTTTAAACTTTTTGGGAGAAGTTCCTCTGTAGCGTATGTAGCAAAATTGTAAACTAATTTATAAATAATTTTGTTCCATACATCACACTGAGCAATTGTTTCTCTATTTAATTTCTTAAACAACATTTACAATGTATTTTAAGATAAGAAATCAACCAGCGCTGTTAGTGTTAAAAGGGGGCAGCACGGTGGCGCAGTGGGGTAGCACTGTTGTCACACAGCGCCAAGGTCCCAGGTTCGATCCCACCTCTGGGTCATTGTCCATGTGGGGATTGCCTGTGTTTGCGTGGGTTTCGCCCCAACATCCCAAAGATGTTGGGCAGCACGGTAGCATGGTGGTTAGCATAAATGCTTCACAGCTCCAGGGTCCCAGGTTCGATTCCCGGCTGGGTCACTGTCTGTGCGGAGTCTGCACGTCCTCCCCGTGTGTGCGTGGGTTTCCTCCGGGTGCTCCGGTTTCCTCCCACAGTCCAAAGATGTGCGGGTTAGGTGGATTGGCCATGCTAAATTGCCCGTAGTGTCCTAAAAAGTAAGGTTAGGGTTAGGGGGGGGGGTTGTTGGGTTACGGGTATAGGGTGGATGCGTGGGTTTGAGTAGGGTGATCATTGCTCGGCACAACATCGAGGGCCGAAGGGCCTGTTCTGTGCTGTACTGTTCTATGTTCTATGTTCTATGTGCAGAGTAGGTGGATTGGCCACACAAAACTGCCCCTTAATTGGAAAAAATGAATTGAATAGCAAATGTTAAGGTACTGAAAGAATACTTGCAGTGAACTTGAGTATTTATGAGAAAAGTGTATACACATCAACGATATTCAAATAAAGTAAACATTTGATCACAAACATGTAAAGACCCAAGTTTTATTTCTCCTCTCTTTCATTCAGGCGACCTGCATCCATGCACCCATTTTGGTTAGCAGAGCGAGAAATGAATCACAATTTACTCAACTCAACACAGCTGAGTGCTCAGATAATGAGAGACAATTCTGCTGTGCGAAGTACAGAATAATCAATTTACAGATGAATCATCCTGTTTCTGTGTGGTTGCACACAATGATTATTGACAACGTAATCAAAGTGATACAGTTTGATTTTACAAGGTGGTACAAAGTTGTTATAATCTTTTTGTCAATCTTTATTAATGTCACAAGTAGGCTTACATTAACACTGCAATGAAGTTACTGTGAATATCCCCTAGTCGCCACACTCCAGCCCCTGTTCGGGTACACAGAGGGAGAATTCAGAATGTCCAATTCACCTAATAAGCACGTTTTTTTGGGACTTGTGGGAAGAAACCGGAGCACCAGGAGGAAACCCACGCAGACACGGGGAGAACGTGTAGACCCCGCACAGACTGTGACCCAAGCTGGGAATCGAACCTGGGACCCTGGTGCTGTAAAGCAACAGTGCTAACCACTGTGCTATTGTGCTGGCTTGTTCAATGCATCGAACAAATGGTTTCATATTACTCCTGTCATAATTATCTCATGTCTGGATAGTATAATGAGTCCTGTTTAGGGCCTGCTTAGTGGGGTCATTCCCAGTGCTTGTAGTGCCGGGAATGATCCTGCTATCGAACAGGACACTTTTTGTTTCGGGCCTCGGCGGGAAAAGCCCCAATCTCTCAATGCCCCCAACCCCCCCAATGTCCCAACTTGTTGGGAGTCCTCTAGCCCCTCCCGCACCCCACCTCATACAGGCAGGACACCCAGCCCTGATTCCCATCCTGGGAAAAATGCCACCTGGATACCTTAGTACTGCCAACCTGACACCCAAGCAGTGCCCCTGCCAGCTTGGCAGTGCAGCCTGGGCAACCTTGCCAGGGTGGCACTGCCAAGGTGCCCAGGTGGCACTGCCAGGGTGCCAGTCTGGCAGTGCTACAGTGTACAGGTGGCATCAGAAGTGTCAGGGTGCCATCCTGCCCAGCGGCCAACCACCCGGAGCCTCTGATCGCCTGGGAAACACCGCCCCCCTAAGTGCCGGTCTGCCTGATCCCCGTTTGTAGGAACCTGTGCTTAACGGCACCTGGCTATCGTTTCCTCGGTGAGGCTGATACATTCCCGGAGTCGGTTAGGTCTGGTGTAGGCATAGTTAAGTGAGCAGTTATGCGGCTGGTAAATCACGCTATCTAATTGTAGGCCTGAGCTAGGGTTCATGAAGGTGTTTAAGACAAATCATAAATTGCTGAAATAAGAGATAGGTGTAACTATGCCTTTTTATTTCTTTGTGCAGAAAATGGTTGGGACGTGGAATGCTCTACCTGAGAGGTCTAGTTGAGGCATTCAAAAGAGAATACGATAATTATCCGAAGAGAAAGAAATTGAATAGCTACAGGGAAAAGACAGAGCAGTGGGACTAGGTGAGGTTTTCTTACCGAGAGAAGACAGGCTGAATTGACACTTCCAAACCGCATCTTAGTGAAAGAGCTTTAGTGTCTGATGACCACAAGGAATATTAAGAGCAGCAAGATAAAGGTGCCAATGAATGTCCATCCCTGATTTGAAATCATTGCTGCTATTTTCAAAATCCCTCCTCATTCCCACCCCTATCTTAACTTTGTGCAAGTGCATATGATGTTAAATAGAATGAAGGACTCCCCATGGTTTCTATGTAAAGGGGCCATGGAGTTTTTATAGGTTAGCTGCCAGCTTATTTAATATTTCTGCAACTCCACATGTCCTTGGAGTTTTTCTATAGTTGGCTCAAGTTTGAATATTCTACAGAGAATGTTCTGGCTGGTCTTGCAATATTATTGTTACATAAAATATTGTGCTGAAACAACTTATTCCATGCATGGGCGACCTGGTAAAGTCTCCTCTGGGAATTGAACGTGACAAAGGAGATGAAGAGAGGCCATGCAGAGCAGAACAAAACTGCCAGAAGAAGGAAGAGGGGGAGAAGGGCTCTGGGCAGGAGGTAGTATGTGCTGAACATCTTTTAGGGCATATTTCTCCTATCTCCGCTTCAGTGAGGAGCAATGCATGAGATCTCTTGTGAGGTTGTGAATTAAATTTGCCAACTCCTGCAGCCACAGCCGCTACCACAAAACAGGGCTCGGCCACATTGCCTCTGACTGTCAAAGGGATCTGGTTCCTTCCAGGCTGCTGCTGGAGTTAGTGAACAACATTTTGTAGCTCAAAGTGTTGAATTTTTAAATTTTTTAAGAAATTTAGCGTACCCAATTCATTTTTTCCAATTAAGGGGCAATTTAGCATGGCCAATCCACCTACCCTGCACATCTTTTGGGTTGTGGAGGCGAAACCCACGCAAACACGGGGAGAATGTGCAAACTCCACACGGACAGTGACCCAGAGCCGGGATCGAACCTGGGACCCCGGCGCCGTGAGGCAGCAGTGCTATCCACTACGCCACCATGCTGCCCGCTCACAGTGTTGAATAAAGGAGGTCACTGAGCCTCTCCATACTATGAGAATCATTTTTATCTCAATTTTTCTTGCCCAACATGAGCAGGAAGGAGATCATAGAGTTTTGCATGGATTTCAGTCTTCCACCTTGTGTGGGTGTCATAGACACAAACCACCCATACCAGGTAGAAGCCTGGTGCGCACCTGAGTAAACTCAACCATGTTCTTTCACTGATAGGTATTTCAACAAACATCATTAGCTGTACATGCCAATCATGTAAAGCAGCAGCCAACAGCAATTTAATATACAGGCAATCTTCGACTTTACGATATTCAGATTATAACTAACGTACTGACAGTGTTTAGAAATTGACTCCACCCTATTTTGACTTTGCAATGTCGCTTTCAACTTTATGACGCCATGCCAGCACGTTCATACGTGCGCATTGATATTCTGTACCGCCATCTGTGTGACTGGACAGGTTGAGCTGTCTTTATTAGGTTGGTAACTAGGCTGTTTTATTCTGTCAATTTGTTTTGGCAAAATCGTCGTGACTTTAATGCCTTTATAAGCTTATGTTGTATTTAATATATGCTCAGACTCGCAGACGTTCAAGGCTAAACAGACAACTGGTACTGAGCGAATGGTTCAGGGAATCATGCAGGGATCAACTGTCACCTCGGCAGTTTGACAGGGCAAGAGTTAAGAGCATTTACGCTGGGCACCCCATGAGTGATTTTCAGACTTGGTTCAGGAACCAGTTCCCCATATGTACATCGATGGGTAAATTGGTTCCCACATGGCATTTCAACTTGCAACGTGGTTTTTTACACAAGTCTAAGGACTGCCTGTATTTCTATAACCCAGTGAATAGGAATGGGTTAACCATTTAACACAATCTCCATGCTCGTTTTTGGGATTTATCCAATTTAACCTCACAATCCTCTTCTTAGAATAGAAGAATTGAAAAGGACCAGCACTGATCTACAACTGTGGCTAACACCCCACAAGTCAACATTTGAACAGATGCGTCAAGATCAGTTCGCTTATGTGAAGTACGAATAAAGTATAAAATATGTTACCACCAGAAGTAGCTGAACTGAGACTATTGCAAGAGTGTTTATGCTGCAGATAAGCCTCCTCCCACCACTCTTCACCCCCCTTAAATGACCTTCTATTTCTCTCTTCCTCATGTGTTTATCCAGCTTCCTCTTCATAGTGTAGCCACCTGGGGTGGCCACTTCCCGATTCCAAAATGGATGCCCGCAAAGAATGCAGGGGAAATTGGCCAGGCACAGGAAAACAAGCAGGTGCAAGGTTTCCTGTGTATTAAGACTTGCAGAACCCAGACAGAACCGAAACCAGTAGCCATCTATATACTAATGAGCAATCCCCAGAAACAATTAGAAACATTGAAGCAATCGGGACCAAACCAGATTCTCCGGCACCAGCAGGAGCCAGGACAAAGGAAGGCCAATGGACACATAGGAACCACCCAGCGATCAGGGAACAGCTCCAGTATTGGAGAAATCGATTGAAATGACTGGGACATGGTCCATTTAATTGGGACCAGGTCTAGGGTCCACCCAAAAGGGCGCAAAACGCCTGGGGACTATAAAGTAGAGTCCCCAAGTTCAGTTTGCTCTCTTGGCAGGCTCTCTTGGCAGCTCTCAAAGAACTCTTGACCGTGACTCTGAACAAGGAGAGACCTGCCTAGCAGCTGCACCAACCAAGTAAGTCTCCAGTCAACACATGCTACGAGATAGGCGCTCCTAGCTACTATTCCATACCAGCTTGAAACCTGCAGACTCAGAACTGGACAAAGGCCATTGTTCCTCTGACCTGGTGGGTCATTTGAAAGCTAAGTATAGGCCTTTAGTAATAGTGATAGTCTAGTAAGTAGAGTTTTATGCATGAGTAGTGATTGACTGTGTGGATAATAAATGTGTTTTGATTTGAAACTTATTAACTGGTGTATTGAGTTACTGATCAACACTTGGCTTTGAACCTCGTGGTGGTATCAGAAAGATACCTGGTGACTCTAGAGCGAATGTTATTAAAACAGAGTAATTAAGTAAAAGCACACCGAGCAACATTTAGAGGATTCATTTGGTGGTTATTCTAATTTACACACTCTCCTTTCTTGCTGTGAATTCTATTTAACATGGCGAAAGTCAGGAATGGTTGGATGCAAGTTGTCCCTGTTGAAAAATTATAATACAGGTCTTTGCTGAAAATCTCGTCTAACACTTTGTCAGTATGTGTATTTCTTTCCCTTTTGATTTTATATGAATTGATTCCGTGCTTTGCTTAACTGACAGTGCTGTGACCATTAGAATTCAGTTTAAAATTGCCTTGACCTGTGGTCATTTTTCTGACGTATTGTTAGAGATGGTGTATTTTCATTCATGAGGAACTATTGAATTAAACATGATCATGTTTGGCTGAATTTTTACTAAGTTTGGTTTTCCAGGAGGCAATAGTTGGATTCAAGCTTGGACTGTAAGTGGCAAGTACTATTTGGGCCACACATGTGCTAGTCAATCAACATCTCCAAAAGGAGAGAAACTATCAATTCTTGACATTTAATGGCATTACCATCGCTTACTTCCCCCCATGATCAAAATCATGGGCCTCATTGACCAGAAACTGAACTACCAGCCATATAAATGCCATGGTTGCAAGAGCAGGTCAAAGGATGGGAATTTTGTAGCAGGTAACTCGCCTCTTGACTCCCCAAAGTCTGGCCACCACAAGGCACAATTTGAAGTGTGATGGCATAGTCTCTTGCTTGGATGAGTGCAGCTTAAACAAAACTTGAGAAGCTCAGCACCATCCAGGGAAAGTGTAGCCTGTTGGTTTTGTGCACAATCCACAAACATTCACTCCCTCCACCACCAACCAACTGTGTCAGCAGTGTGTACCATCTTCAAGATGTACTGCAGCAACTTGTCAAGCCCCTGTGATTAGCATCTTTCAAACCTGTGATCTCTACCACTTAGAAGGACAAGGGCAGATGACCACCCTAATGCAAACACCACCACCTGCAAGTTCCCTCCAAGCCACACACCAGCCTGACTTGGAACTATAACTGTATCACCATTCATTCACTGTTGCTGGGTCAAAATCCTGAAACTCCCTTAACAGCACTATAGGTGTACCTACACCAGATGGACTGCAATGGTTCAAGAAGACAGCTCACCCCCACCTTCTGAAGGGCAATTAGAGAATGTTGGCCTAGCCATATGCCCATGTCCTATGAAAGAATAAATAACAAATATAGTCAATGTGGCAACATCTTGATCAGATTTTATTTTTGTGCATACTTTCACTATATTTGCCTTTTGTTTTCCTCTGTATTTGTGTGAAAGTTCCCCCAGAAATATAAAAACAATTTAAGTGCCGTCTTTTGTTATGTTCCATCTTTCTTCCTATACAGTCATTTTAAAGTAAGGTTGTATTGAATCATTCAGGTTTTATTGTATGCTTTTATGAAACTGTTAAACAGGTGATAAAGAATTGACAGGACAGAAAATGCTGGAAATGCGCAGCAATTCTGGACTTCTGTGTAGACAGAGACTGGGAGCGGTATTCTCCCCTACCCGGCGGGACGGGGGGTCCTGGCGTACTGGAGAGGCACCAACCACTCCGGCGTCGGGCCTCCCCAAAGGTGCGGAATTCTACGCACCTTTAGGGGCTAGGCCCGCTCCGGAAGGGTTGGCGCCCCGCCGACTGGCGCGAGCGGTGCGAGCGGCCTTTGGCTCCATGCTGACTGCCGCGAAATGGCCTTCCCGCCTCGCCAGCTGGCGTGAACGGCTGGACGAAAGGCCTTCGCTGGCCGGCGTGAGGCCACGCATGCGCCGGAGTGTCAGCGGCCGCTGATGTCATCCCGGCGCATACGCGGTGGGGGGGTCTCTTCCGCCTCCACCATGGTGGAGGCCGTGGCGGCGGCGGAAGAAAAAGAGTGCCCCCACGGCACAGGCCCGCCCGCCGATCGGTGGGCCCCAATCGCGGGCCAGGTCACCCTGGGGGGCACCCCCCGGGGTCCGATCGGCCCATGCTCCCTCCAGGACCCTGGGGCCCGCTCGCGCCACCTGCTCCCGCCGGCACCAGAGGTGGTTTAAACCACGTCGGCGGGAGAGGCCTGGCAGCGGCGGGACTTCGGCGCATCGTGGGCCGGAGAATTGCCGCGACCGGCGCGGCGTGGTTCCTGCACCCTCCGATTCCCGGGTGGCGGAGAATTCCGGCCACGGCGGGGGCGGGAGTTACGAAGGCCCCGGGCGATTCCCCGACCCTGCGGGGGGGGGGTCGGTGAATTCTGCCCTGGGCTACTGCCTCAGTTCAGAGAATTTTCATTCAAAAATTAGCAGCCTGTGTTATGGATTCACGGAATTGTTACAGCAGAGGAGGCTTTTCGCCCCATCGTATCTGCGGCAGCTCTCAGATTGAGCAATTCACCTTATGCCATTCCCCTTCCTTCTCCCTGTAACATTGCATTTTCTTCCTTTTCAGACAATAATCCAATTCTCTCTTGAATATCTTGATTGAACCTGCCTCCACTAGCCTTACACACAACCCAGTTGTCTTTCCCATTCAAGTCAGGGTGGACCGTAAAACGGATTGCTCATTTATTTGCACCCATTTTGTACTATCTCCAAAGACCAATTCCAGTTTAATGCCTTTTTTCCTCCTTGTTCTTCTTTTGAATTTTCATAGATCTCATAGAATTTACAGTGCAGAAGGAGGCCATTCGCTCTATTGAGTCTGCACCAGCTCTTGGATAGAGCACCCTACTTAAGCCCACACCTCCACCCTATCACCGTAACCCTGAAACCCCATCTATCCTAAGGAAAATTTAGCATGGCCAATTCACCTAACCTGCACATCCTTGGACTGTTGGAGGAAACCGGAGCACCCGGAGGAAACTCACGCAGGCACGGGAGAACATGTAGACTCCGCACAGACAGTGACCAAGCCGGGAATTGAACCTGGGAGCCTGGCGCTGTGAAGCAATAGTGCTAACCACTATGCTACGTGCTGCCCACTATTTTGTTTCTAATATTTTCTCTATAAAGAGCAGAAAGTTTGCATTCTTAAAGTGGAAGGTCCGGTCAAGGCATTCAACCTGTTCCTATGTTGTGACCATGCCCTGGTGTTAACATCCTTTGTACCTATTCCCACTAGCAGCCAAGGTATGTTGCCCCCCAACCCCAAAGCAAACAATATCTCCCTCCTTCTGCAGATTTATTCAACCTACAAGGTTGCATTGTTTCTTCCTTTGGAAGCATTCCTTACCAGAGTGCATCTTCCTTCTGGTTTGAACTGATATTATTCAACAGCAACAACTTGAATTTATGTATTGCTTTTTGACATTGTATGAAATTCCCAAGACATTTCACAGGGGCATAGTCAGATGTAGCATTTAAACAGAGACAAAAAGGAGTACTTAGCACAGTTAACCAATGCTTTGTCAACCAGTTTTATGGAGGAGAGAGTGGTGAAGAGGGGAGAAGTTTGAGGAGGAAATTCTAGAGCTCATGGCCTAGATGGCTGAAGGCACGGCTTCCAATGATGATGAGAATGGAGTGGATAATCCACCAGAGGCAAGAATTGGTGGAATGCTTAATTCTTGGAGTGTTGTAGGGCTGAAGGAGGTTACAGAGACAGGGAGAAGCAAGGCAAAGAGCTCAATTATCTATTCCAAACATGTATGTAGCCAATGCTGGCACAGATTGTTCTGATTGCACCCTGTCGAATGAAATGAGCTTTCACCAGGAACTTCGTGTTGTCCCAGTGACCATGTGAACAGATATGTCCCCCCAGACTATTTTCACGTGCGATCAAATTTCTATGCTATTACCTTTGCTTTTGTATATATATTTGCTGGGTTTTTGTGTATTTTATATGCCTGACTTATCTCCAATCAACATAGAGATGAGACTAGTTCTAAATCTAAACAGTTTTACTTACAATGCTTTAAAATATGTCAGAGCATACAAGATGCTGGCCGGGATTCTCCCCAACCGGCAGACCAGTGCCAAAGAGTGGCATGAACCACTCCGGCATCAGGTCGCCCGGAAGTTGCGGAATCTCCCGGTGATTTTCCGACACGGTGGGGGATTGGAGAATCCCGCCCATTGTCTATACACATGGGGCTGGATTCTCAGCCAGCGGGATGCTGTAAAATGGGCGGGTTTTACTTTCAGGCTGTTTTGATTAATTGTAAGGTAAATTATAAATTATCCTGCTGGTTGGCTAATGGATAGGTTTTGGTGCATTTTACATTCTGCTGAGTTTTATGGTTTGAGGGGGAAATTTGGTGATGTCCTGGAAGAGGAGGGACCTGGTAGTGCAGGAGGAAACTGGAGGCAGGTGTAGCACATCTGTCCATTTATTTTTAAGCTAACTGCTGTATTTGCACCTGACTTTGGATTACCCGGCCAATCAGTATGAGTGTGGTATGGTGAAGTCTCATAAGTCAATTTTAACAGGACTATTTAAGGATTATTGTCAAGATGAACATTGATCTACTGGAGAGGTGGGGGAACAGAAGAAGGAACTGCTGTTACTGCCTGCAATCCAGTTGACTACACTCCTCATGATTCTTGACTTTTTTAATATCTAAGTTTCTGAAGGGACTTGATTGGGTAGATGCCGAGAGGAAATTTCTCCCCGTGGGGGAGTTTAGAGCAATTTGGAAATAAGATGACGATGAGGAGGAATTTCAGAGGATTGTTAGTCTTTGGATTTCTTTTCCATAGACAGTAATGGAGAATGAGACATTGAATATATTCAAGGCTGGGGCAGACAGATTTTTGATCAAGTGAGTCAAGGGTTATGGGAATGGGCAGGAAAGTTCAATTCAGATTAGACAGCATCCTATTGAATGGTAGTTTAGGCTTGATTGGCTAAATGTCCGACTTCTGCTCTTGTTTGTCATTATCTTATGAACCTTACAGATCCCTGCACCTATGTTGTGGTCTGTAAGTGCCTGCAGGGAGATAGTCTTCCCTGTTGACAAGAGGAAGAAGGTTACCACATAAAACAAGAAAGCTGGAGATTGCTGACGAGGTGAGCAGCAGGAGTGTGGGACCATATTCCTGAATGCAGTGTCAGAAGCTTACACTGGCTTATTTTACAGGCCCACCCATCCCTCCCTATGTATGCACTTGCCCACATCCCCCGTCTGTCTAACTACTCTGCAACTCATCTTTCTGCAATGTCGTAACTCTCCTTCATACTGAACCTCAAGAAAAGTTGGTCATACATCCATTCAACATATTCCATGGTTCTCCTCTATAGCTCTCTTCTTTCCCACCATGCTGCAGAAAAGAACACACAATATCAATGAGAGGCAGAGAACTAGAGGTGACCCTCCAACCATCTTGAAAGCTTTAGAGGAAGATGTACTGGAGGTACGCCAAGACTTGGCACTTTGCCATTGGAGATGGAGCGGTGGAGTGATACTAGCTACCTAGTGACAGAATTAGACATTAGGCAGCCACATGGCATACAACACTTACTCACATTGACCTGATGACAGCTGCCAGTGAAATATGATCATGTGCATAATGTTCACATCAAAGTAGCACTGTCACAGTGACAGCTCAAAGTCATGACTTCAATCTCCCACAAACCTATCAAAGTGCCAAAGAGATGGGCCAGCCGGATTACCCATCACAGACCATACACCAGCTCAGGTACTCACAAATCAGTGGCAGCAGCAATTAATCAATCAATCAACTTTATTGTCCATACAGACATTAATTTTGAGTATATTGCTTGTTCATTAAAAATTACATATAACTGAACACTAAAATAAAGAACATTATCCTATCATAGATATCTCATTTTAATTAAAATATATAAAACTATTCCAATGTATTAAAGTAATCAATCAGTGAGTCCCACCCTGAGTGCCTGTCCTTTTCCATACATCAAACTCCTTTTAAAGGTTCTTATAATGAAAGGCACAAATGTGTTCAGTAACCTATTTGTCCTGTATCTAAGGGATTGGAGCCTTTTCCCTGAATGCTGCCAACAGTAATACTGAGACAAGAGGTGATTCTCATTGTACTGTACACAGTCCTGATGCGATCTAGTATTCATTTTAAAAACAATTTAGAGTACCCTATTCATTTTTTTCCAATCAAGGGGCAATTTAGCGTGGCCAATCCACCTACAGTGCACATCTTTTTGGGATTTAGGGACGTAATCCACACAAACACGAGGAGAATGTGTAAAATCCACATGAACTGAGACCCAGAGCCGGGATCGAACCTGGCACCTCGGCGTCGTGAGGCAGCAGTGCTAACCACTGTGCCACCATGCTGCCGCGATCTCGTGTTCATTAACATGGGCTCCATGTTATCCCAGAAACTAACTTTCTTCGGGTCCTATTGTGACGGAAGTCACTAATGCAAAGTAGGAGAGTAGGATTGAGTAGGTTTCTCACTTTTTCAATAGACTGAATAGTGGCATGATGTGAAACTGGAGAGAAATCAACAAAGGTAGAGCAAGTATAGTTGCCTAATCTATTTGTGTGCTGTTAAATCAGATGGACCAAAGGACAGGACAGCGTCATCCAATGCCTTTATGAGGTCAATAGGCAAACCGTGACTGATCGATATGTGGAACAAAAGATCTAAAAACTTTGGCACAATATGCTCAAAACATTTCATGATATTGACATAAGAGTAACTGGTCGGTTACCATTTGTTTCTTTGGTCAATATCACTTTGCAATCGGGATGATAATGATTAATTTCCAGCAGCAAGGAATAGTATGTGTGTCAAATGATTTCTGAAAGACCAGAGAGAGGGAAGCTGGATACTGATGAATATGTTCCATAAGGCATACATTCGGGGTTTTACTTGGCGTCTCACACATCACAAGTGAGCAAGAGCAGATGGTAGACAGGGACAACAATGCAGAGTCTGCATCCAAGAGGGATGCACCTGGCTCTGCTCAGCTGAACTCAGATGCAGAGCTTCAGGGGAAGTTGGTGAACAGGAGACTTCTGGAGCAAATGCAAAGAATGTGCAATACATTGGCAGGCTTTCCAGCTGCACTTTGGATGCACTCACAATTAATGTTCAAAACCCCACCTATTAACATGTTTACATTATGTGGAGATGCCGGCGTTGGACTGGGGTGAGCACAGTAAGAAGTCTCACAGCACCAGGTTAAAGTCCAACAGGTTTGTTTCAAACACTAGCTTTCGGAGCACTGTTCCTTCCTCAGGTGAAGGAGCAGTGCTCCGAAAGCTAGTGTTTGAAACAAACCTGTTGGACTTTAACCTGGTGTTGTAAAACTTCTTACCATATTTACATTGACAAACTACCTCCCCAAGGGGATTCTAAGCATACAGCTTAGCATGCGGCATTTAAGTGCAGAAATCATCAACTTAAAGCCAGCTTTTCAAGGCATGGTCAATTTCAGCATTTTTGAATCTCATTTGTTCCCATAGCCACTTGCTTTTGGAAATTAAAATTTCACCTTTACTCTTGATTGAAGTCCATGAAATGTAAAATCGGGCAGGTGGAAAACATGGGGCTTAGGTTAAAATGATCACCACTGTCTAATTCAGCATGAAGAGTAGGTGAGACAGGGATCATCACTTTTAGGAGAGGAATGTGTGGTGATCCTCGCCTGTGTGTGTACAAGTACCACCAGGGGGCAGCGCGAGGACAAATAGGAGGAACGCCGGAGCTCCGCCTTCGGCCAGTTGGAGCTAGAGGGTTGAAGAGACAAGAGGTGGAACTCAACTGTGGAGATGCAAGTCTTTTGGGCCTAGTTGCAGACAAGTAAAGCAGTATATTTTCAAGTACCACTGTAGTTTATTGTGGGGCACAATAAAGCATCAGTTAACCTAGAGACGACTTCGAGCATTCTTTTAAGAAGTCAAACATGGTACAGGAGTGGCTTCTCTGAACAAAAGGAACCAGCAAACAGAAAAAAAAGCAACAACAACAGGCAGGCCACCAGACTCTGCAGCCTCTCACCTCCAGACGACCTTCTGCAATGATGGAACACAAGCTACTTACAGGGCCAATGCGCACTACAGGTAATCTACATTCCAACTGGAAAATGTTTAAACAACAGTTTGAGATGCATTTGTTAGCTCTGGACTTACATACAATCGCTGATGACAGAAAAATTGCACATTTGGTCACAATAGGTGGCCAGCAGGTGTTAAATACATATAACTCTTTCACATATGCTGATGCTGCAGACAAAACTAAGTATGACGTGGTAATTGCGAAATTTGATGAACACTGGAAGTCTCAATCCAGTGAGATCCTTGAAAGGTACACCCTGCGTAGCAGACTCCAAAACCACGGGGAGACTATCTCCCACTTTGTGACAGACCTACGCTTGCTGGCACAAGGCTGCAACTTTGGTGATTTGGCAAACTCACTCATTAGAGATCAGCTAATCTTTGGTCTTGCTGATACAAATCTGAGAGATTCTCTGTTACTACAAAGCGATTTAACACTCAAAACTACCATAGATAAATGTTTGTTACATGAGCAGAAAAAGCAGCAGGTACACGAGTTATTTGAAAAGCATTCATTGAAAGACACTCACCACGAGGCAGATATAAAGATGGTGGCTTCCCCTCACAGGTCGTCTCTTCCGTTCTCCAGGCCGTCTCTTCCGTTCTCCGGCCCGTCTGCGCATGCGCACCGTCCTGAAAGATGCGATCCCGGAAGTGATCGGCATGCGCATGCGCACTACTCGCAATACCAGCCCTGGAATGAAAACTGCACTGCGCATGCGCGAACGCAACATGCACATGACATCATGACGTGTTATTGTTGCGGCTCCTCCCACTTAAAAGGGCAATGTCCAGCTCAAGGAAAAAAGTGCAGAAAGTGTTTAAAAATGAATCACTTCGCCTCCCAATGTCAGTCTACAGCAAAATTTCACTCCTCAATGCCACGGCACGGGAACATGAAGGTCCGCACAGTTGATGTCATGAACACTCAGGCACCCGATGACAATTATTCCGACCATGAGGAATTCAACTCCTGGGAGCACAAGTACAGCATTGGAATTATTAATGCCACAGCGGAACCACAGGACCTGACGACAAAACCTCGTCACGTGCATGCCATCAATTCGGCAAGCGAATGGACTGCCATGGTGCACGTAAATAACTTCCCCATCACCTTCAAACTGGACACGGGAGCCTCAGCAAACTTGCTGACGAGCAAAGATCTCGCATCCGTCCCAGGGACGCACGAGGTGTTACCTGCAGCATGTAAGCTCACTGACTACAACGGCAACCAGATCGTCTCAAAGGGATCATGCCACCTACGAGTTGCCAACCAAACAGTCATGACAGAACTCCGCTTTGAAATTGTAGAGGACAAAAAGTCCTCACTGCTCGGTGCTCAAGCCTGCAAGGATTTGCGGCTGATTCAGCGGATTTTCATGAACACGGCTGCAGCATCACGAATTGCCGAGGACATACAACTGCTACTCAGCGACTACCCTGACGTCTTCTCGGGCATCGGCACACTGCCCTATACGTACAAGATCCTGCTCAAACAGAATGCCATACCGGTCATTCATGCCCCACGGAGGGTGCCGGCTCCATTGCGGGACAAGTTAAAAGCCGAACTTCAGCGTCTCCAAACTCGAGGTGTCATCTCAAGCGTCACACAGCCGACTGACTGGGTCAGCTCGCTGGTGTGCATCAAGAAGCCGTCGGGTGCACTCCGGATCTGTCTAGATCCCAAGGACCTCAATAAGAACATTCGCAGGGAACACTACCCTATTCCCAAGCGCGAGGAGATCACGAGCGAAATGGCACAAGCTCGAATCTTCACCAAACTGGATGCATCACAGGGGTTCTGGCAAATGCAGCTCGATGAGTCCAGCCGCCTGCTGTGCACCTTCAACACGCCGTTTGGAAGGTACTGCTATAATCGGATGCCCTTCGGCATCATATCGGCATCCGAAATATTTCACAGGGTTATGGAGCAGATGGTAGAAGGCATCGAAGGCGTCCGTGTCTATGTGGATGACATCATAATATGGTCCACGACAGAGGAAGACCATATTGCGAGGGTGAAGCAAGTCTTCCAGCGGATCCACCAGTATGGACTGAAGCTCAACCAAGCCAAGTGCACTTTCGCACAGTCCTCTCTGACCTTCCTGGGCGACACTATATCCGAGCATGGGGTGACGCCGGACGCTGAGAAGATCGCTGCGATTCAGGGCATGCAGCGACCACAGGACAAGAAAGCAGTTTTAAGGTTCCTCGGATTCGTCAACTTCCTTGGTAAATTCATATCGAACTTGGCAGCACGGACAACGGCGTTGAGGAACGTGACAAGGAAGGACACGGAGTTTGCCTGGACCCAAGCTCACCAAGATGAATGGGATGATCTGAGACACCAGTTGATGGCAGCTCCAACGCTCGCATTTTTTGACCCGGCAAAACCTACCAAGATCTCCACTGACGCCAGTCAATATGGAATTGGTGCGGTGCTCCTACAACAGAACGGCCAGTCGGACTGGGTCCCAGTGGCTTACGCCTCACGGGCAATGACTGTCACAGAGTGCAGGTATGCACAGATAGAAAAGGAGTGCCTAGGGCTAATCACAGGGGTGACCAAATTCCACCACTATGTGTACGGTCTCCCCACTTTTCTCGTGGAAACGGATCATAGGCCGCTGGTCAATATCATCGACAAGGACCTAAATGATATGACACCGCGCCTACAACGCATGATGATGAAGTTGCGAAGGTACGACTTCACGCTGGTCTACACCCCTGGCAAGGACCTTGTGATAGCTGACACACTATCACGAGCCATGGACGCTGACAACCCGCCACCGGCTTCCATCAATGATGTGGAAGCTCATGCACAGTGGTGCAAGGAGACGCTCCCGGCAACGGACGAAAGGCTACAGCAAATTCGTCAGGCAACACAGGAGGATGCCACCCTCCTCCAAGTCTTACACAACCTGCAACATGGCTGACCAAAGGGGCGGTGCCCACAGTTCCAAAATGTTAGGACTGAACTATCCGTGGTCGATGGCATCATACTACGAAACGACAGGATCGTCATTCCTACGGCTCTCCGGGCGGACATCCTTCACAGGATTCATGAGGGGCACCTTGGTGCCGAAAAGTGCAAAAGGAGAGCGCGACAATCTGTTTACTGGCCAGGGATTAACGAGGACATTACAAACATGGTGCTCACTTGTGACACGTGCCAAAGACATCGACCGGCGCAATGCAAGGAGCCACTGCAGCAGCATGAGATGGCCACGTTACCATGGGACAAAGTGGGCATTGACTTGTTCCACTCCATGGGCCGCAACTATGTTCTGATCATTGACTATTACTCCAACTTTCCGGAAGTCCTGCAACTCCCGGATCTCACAGCCGCAGCCGTCATCAAGGCCTGCAGAGAAACTTTCTCCAGGCATGGCATCCCACGGACGGTCATGTCCGACAATTGTCCTTGCTTTGCCAGCTGGGAGTGGACGGACTTCGCCAAGCACTACAATTTCCAGCATATAACGTCGAGTCCACACTTTCCGCAATCAAATGGCAGGGTGGAGAAAGGTGTCCACATAGTTAAACAACTCATCAGCAAGGCTGAGGACTCGAAATCCGACGTACACTTGGCCCTCTTGTCGTACCGATCGTCACCTTTGAGCTCGGGATTATCACCAGCTCAGATGCTTTTCAACAGGGACGTACGGACAACATTACCAGCGCTACAATTCACCAATCCTGATCACTCGCCTGTCCTGGATAAAATGCGTCACCAACGTCAAGTGCAAAAGCAGCACTATGACCAGCAGGCCAAGGTACTGCAGCCGTTGGCCAGCAACGACACGGTGAGGTTGCGAAACCCGGCTGGAGGATGGTCCAAAATGGCCGTGGTCCTTCGCCAAACATCGCCGCGGTCCTACATCGTTCGGTTGGACGCTGGGACAATGGTTCGACGAAATCGGAGAGACCTTCTTAAAGTCACACCTCGACCACGGGTCTTTCCGACGCTTGATCGGCAGGACACGCTGGACCTACAGGACGCTGTCATGCATCATCCTGACACTCCAGCAGCAGATGTCCACATGGACACAGACGACCCTGGATCTCCATGCCCACTCAGGAGGTCCACTCGGATCAGACGTGCACCTGACCGTCTGAACCTGTAAACATGGACTGACACATGCATGGCCCTGCCCTGTTGTATATATATGTATATAAACCTAACTGTTACATTTGTGTTTTGTTACAGCTCTGCAGCTAAGAAAAAAAAAAAAAAAGAGTGAAAAAGGGGGATGTGGTGATCCTCGCCTGTGTGTGTACAAGTACCACCAGGGGGCAGCGCGAGGACAAATAGGAGGAACGCCGGAGCTCCGCCTTCGGCCAGTTGGAGCTAGAGGGTTGAAGAGACAAGAGGTGGAACTCAACTGTGGAGATGCAAGTCTTTTGGGCCTAGTTGCAGACAAGTAAAGCAGTATATTTTCAAGTACCACTGTAGTTTATTGTGGGGCACAATAAAGCATCAGTTAACCTAGAGACGACTTCGAGCATTCTTTTAAGAAGTCAAACAGAATGGACAAATGTGCACGTGTTGCTAGGGAGAGCAGAGTTTGGTTTGGTCTAGAAAATCGCTAGCGCAGGCATGATGAACTGAATGTCCTTGTTGTATGCTATTAACCTCTAAAGTTCTATGCTTCCATGTCAGTCCAAATAATTATTTGGGAAATATAAATGAGATTCCCAAGTTTTGATTTTAACACTATTGAGAAAATATTTTGCAATGGCCCATGCATTTCCTGGTTCAGCTCTTCTGCATATCCACAGGCGCAATGATTGATGTCAATCCCGTGTCAAATGGGAGTGAGCTTCCAGAATGCATGGAAATTAAAGTACAACATTTGAAAAACTGCTTGTAGTTTCAGGCTGGGAAACAATGAGGAACAATGCTTAGCTCAGTGAGTTGATGGTCAGCCAGCCTGACTGCATGTTCCATGAACCTATTGGTGCTTTTTTCAAGAATGCCTACCACAAGAGTAGCTGCCACAGAAGCGGGCCATCAAGGCATGGTAGCAGAAAAAAAATGCCACAATTTCTCAGAGTCTGACAAGGAGGGTGACACAGTGTTAGCACTGTTGCAGTCACAGCGCCAGGGACCTGGGTTCAATTCAGGCCTTGTGTGGAGTTTGCAGTTTCTCCTCGTATCTGTGTGGGTTTCCTCCAGGAGCTCCGGTTTCCTCGCACAGTCCAAAGATGTGCAGATTAGGTGGATTAGTTATGCTAAATTGCCCCTTAATGTCCAAAGATTTTCAGGATAGGTGGTGTTGTGGGGGAGTGGGCCTAGAGTTGGGTGTTCTTTCAGGGGTCGGTGCAGACTTGATGGGCCAAATGGTTTCTTTCTGTGCTGTAGGGATTCTGCGAAGGACTCCTTTCTTGAAGAAATTCAGATCAAGAGACACAAGCTGCTGGGTGTCCATGAAAGGAAACCTGTCAGAAATGCCAGTCCTGCTACCTGGTATGTGGTGGCACTGGTCACCCTCAGAACTGTTGACAAATGCCATGAAACTATTTTTTAAAAGGGGGTTTTAAGATAGAGGAGAAAGGCCACAGTCTAAAGTTGTCGAACTCAATGTTGAGTTCTGTGGGCTCTAATGTGCCTAATCGGAAGATGAGATGCTGCTCCTCCAGCTTGTGTTGGACTTCACTGGAGCAATGCAGCAGGCCAAGGACATGTACATGAGAGCAAGGTGCTGAGTTAAAATGGTAAGCAACAGGAAGGTTAGGGTCATGATTGTGGACTGAATGAAAGTGGTCACACAGTCTGTGATTGTTCCCCAATGTCGGGGAGACTGCATTGGGAGCAGTCCCTCTCAATGGGAGCAGCGAATACAGGAGACCAAATCGCAAGTGAAATGCTGCATCACCTGAAAGGAGTGTTTGGGGCCTTGGACAGTGAGCAGGGAAGTGGCGAAGAGGCCATGGCACATTCTGCAATTTCAAGGGAAGGTACCATTTCAAGGGAAGTAGATGTGGAGTTGGATGTGATGGAGGAGTGGACCAGGGTGTCATGGAAGGGGGGTGGGATGGGAGGCTGGATGGTGGGGGGTTGCAGGGACGCTGAGGAAAAGATGTATTTCATGGTACCATCATGCTGCAGTTGGTGGAAATGGCGGAGGATAATCCTTTGAATGTGGAGGTTGGTGGGGTGAAAAATGAGGACAATTGGGACCCTATCATTGTTCTGGGAGCGAGAGGAAGGAGTGAGGGCAGAGGTGCGGGAAATAGTTTAAATCTGGTTGAGTACCCTGTCACCCACAGTTATGCTCAATGAAGTGGTTACAAATTGATTGGATACCAAACAAATAATTTTTTTATCGAATCAATTTGTAACATTTATGTCTCATTGGACATAAAATAAAACTTCATCATTAGGGAAACAAATATTCACATGGAATTGGTGTGCTGCCAGTCTGTTAGCAGAGCTTATAGTAAAAATAGTCATTAATTCATGGCGCAATTGAGCTATTAAAGATGTTTGTGAAACACATGCAAGGTGTAAGTAAATAACATTATTGGATGTGTGCATAAGCCACATTATTAACAAATGGAGTATTATACTGGAGGATCCAATCCTCAGTATTTTCCTGTAGTCAAATCATTTATTGTCAGTCTGGCTGGACAGTACACATATTAATTATTTAATCAATGGTCATTTTAGGGAGTAGGTTACTCCATTCTGGCAAGTGAGAATCTTACTCTAATACGGGTGAGCAGACAATGCACTCGTTATTCTTGAAAAATTATGCATAAGTAACTGGATGGCTTCAGCTGCAACAAGATTAATACTGCCACAGATTGAAAGATTTTATTAAATTAACACAGCTGTCTAATTATGATATAAATCACTCAGATTATTATCAGGGGAGCTTTTATTTAATGATAATATGATTAAAAATCTCAATGGACTGTTACTTGTGCAAATTTACTGTGTTTTGTCAATCTCTGAAACATGCCCATTATACTATTTAATAATATATCTCCTGTTGGGAGGATTTGTTCATTAGGTCTCACTAAGAGGTTCAGAGGCTTATAAGGTTGAACGGTTTATTGGTAACACATAACTATATTCATATGTACAAATTATAGCCGAATGCTAAGAGTTAACTCCATGTTGACTCCAATCCGAATCTTTCCATACAACTCTGTCTCCCATCTACTGCCATGCGTCTTTCTACTTTATACTGTTCTCCAGTCCCACATTAACCTTTTGCTATGCCAGAATTCTGGACACCTTGGAGGAGAGGCGCCCTGTACCACCGAGGTGTAAGAGACCCAGCAGTATGGTGACAAATGCTGTCTGGAAGGCATGGAAGACAGTGGCAGCTGCAATTGGTGCAGGCAGCATGACCAGGAGGACCGCCATCCAATGTAGGAAGAAGATTAATGACCTCTTACAACCTCCAAGGGTAAGTTACCACCTCTCTCCTCTGGGCATCAGTCCCACCTGCCACCCTTCAATCCCCAACACTCCAATCGACTGTCTAGACGAGGCGCACCCTCCCAACATCCAACCTCCAAGTTTGTTCCTCAGAACCCCCTGGCACTCACCATCACAACCTCTTCATGTCTAAGTACGGTGCCCAAGCATGCCACCCACTACAGGCCCCCTGACCCATCAAATGTGCGACTCACAATGTCCTCTTTTTATTCCCGCAGGAGAAAAGAGCCCATAATAAGAAGGAAAGGGAGAAGGGGGGGGGGGGGGGGGGGGGGGGGGGGGATTCCAGAGTTGCGAATTTTCACCCCCTCTGAAGAAAGGGCCCTGGATATTGTGAGGTTGCCCAAGGAGTGGACAGTGACTGACAATGAGGTTGGCCTGCGCCAGAGAAGTGAGGATCCACTACACCTTCATCTGGATTACCTGTCTCAGGTGAGTTATTGAGGTCCCAGACAATTATCCTTCTGCACCCCCCCCCCCAACAACCACCCAAGAGGCGACTTCGGCGGAAAGCTCAAAGGAGAACACCGACAATGCATCACAGCTATTACCTGCACACCATCGCAGAGACACACACCTCGGTGGGTGAGATTAGAAGACAGGCTTCTGAGTCACTATCTGGTGAGCACCACACAGCTGCTGATGCACATCTAAGGGAGAGAGCAGTCAGAGGTCAGCTGCATCCCAGGACACACTGGGCCCCCAGCCAGATGTCAAGCCTCTGGACAAGGGTTCTCCCTGAGCTGCTACAGATGATAAACTAGAGCCATGAGATTCTGGAGGGGGTGTCAGCAACATTCCTGTGACTGAAAGGAGTCCCGAAGGCTTCAGGTGCAGGAGATGGTTCCGGCATTGCACGTCACCCAGGCCAACACTGCAAGGGTGGCGTCATGCGAGCCATGAGTGGTGGTGCCCAAGGCATGACTCAGTCTGTGACAGCTATGGCTGAGGGCCTCATCATCATGTCCCAGTCACGGAGAGACTGATTCCAGACACAGGTGGACATTGCTGAGGCACTCCAGAGCTTTTCCCAGTTACAGAGGATCATTGCTGAGGGCTTTGACACCATGGTGCAGATAATGCCTCCAGGCAGTACCAGATGACTCAAAGGTTTCTGGAGCTCACTCCAGCTGCTCCTCTGTCCCATGTCGTCCCCAGGATCTTACAAACACCTTTAAAGAAGAGGAAGCACTGGAGCCCTCACACCAAGGAGTCTCAGACTCAGTCTCCAGTCCTTCTGAATCCTCCCTTCCTGACACCGACGCATCACAAGGGCAATGGCAGAAGAGGGTAGAAAAGTGACACCTGTGACACTGGTAAGTCGGCTGGGGTCTTCTGCCCCCAGACCCTCCAGAGGACGACTGCCAGGGGCATCAAAGGCCGCAGGGCCCTGAAGGGAGTATGCTGCCTCCATCACTGATGTGAATCCTGGGGACACACCTTGAAGTAGCACTAGATAACAGAGCTAAAGATCAAGATCAAGAAATATTAGTAGCACTGAGTGGGTACTGGTGTGCTCAGTATTCATAGCTAGGGGCAATGGATAAATGTCATATTAAAATGTTTACTAGTAAAAAGGTTCACATCTGAAACATGTAACACCACTGTCATTTTAATCTTCACAACAGGGTGCGTCTCTCTGCCCATCTGGAGTCTCCTCTTGCCACAGGCCACCCAGGAAAGGGCACCGATGAGAGCACAGGAACCCCACTGTGATGGGCATCCTGAACTGCAAGCCGCTTCACTCACACGACACCGAATCTCCATCCCCCCATCACAGTGGTCGAAAATAGCCATTGAAACAGATCATGTTGTGAGCAAGGCTGTGAGAACACTCTCAGCAGAACGACAGGAGTCAGACTTAGTCCGAACCTGAGGAGCACCACAGCTTTTCTCATAGCGAGTGGTTACCACCCTCCTTGAATAGAGACCTGCTGCGAGTGTCAATACAGGCCAATCCCCCTGGTGTCATGTACCATAGACCCTTGGATAGGGGTAGGAGGACGGGGAGATACGGAAAAGGAGCAGTGTGGTTGGGGGAGACACACAGCAGCATCATCTCATGCAAATCTGGAGACTATGATGGCCTCCCTGGATCTGTACATCCTGGGAGTGGAACCCCTTCTTGCTAATATAGGGCACTCCCTGATGTTGGTGCTGTCAGGGTGACATGCGTGCCATCAGTGGCCCCCTGGACCTGGGACATCCCAGCAATGGTGGCGAATTCTGCAGCCAAGATATCTTGGTGGGCCTGGTCCAGGTCACAGGTGATGTAGTCGGATTCCCGGGCATTCAAAGCATCCACCACCTTCCGGTTGCACCCATGGGCTAACGACTGTGAGATGCCACACAGGTCCCTGCTTGAGTCCTGGAATGTCTCAGTGGCCTTGAAATTAAGGGCCATGATGTTCATGGCCACCAGGAGCGGGTGTTCTCCTCCTCCACTCTGTGAGGTGCCGCAACAACATGGCACAGGTGCCACACTAGCTTTCTGTTGAGACTCAATTATCCATCAGCTCATTCTGGTCTCCTCCTCATCCTGGTGGACAGCCAGATCTGTGGTGTTCTTTGTGTTGCTTATTTAGTGTTGGCATAGTGTTCCACAAAGACCACACTATAGCTTTTACTTAAACAAAGCTGTGATTTTATTTACACGACTAAACTAGGTTTCAACACTTAGTCCTTTTGGAACATCTAACTACACTCATCTAACTACACTCATGCACTGCTAATCTCACTATTGGTACAAACGATAATATTACCTTCTCACAATAACTGCTCTTATGACCTCGCTCTAGCTGTCTCCTGCATACACTCCTCCCCTAAGGTCTAGGATCACTGCTTTATATAGTAGTATCTGCAGCTCCTTTGGTGGCTATTCATGGTACTACATTAACCCTTGTAATGCTGCAACTGTATAGGACCTTATTTAGGCCACACTTGGAGTATAGTGTTCAATTCTGGTTGCCACATTACCAGAAGGATGTGGAGGTTTTAGAGAGGGTGCAGAAGAGATTTACCAGGATGTTGCCTGGTATGGAGGGCATTAGCTATGAGGAGAGGTTGAATAAACTCGGTTTCTTCTCACTGGAACGATAGAGATTGAGGGGCGACCTGATTGAGGTCTACAAAATTATAAGGGGCATAGACAGAGTGGATAGTCAGATACTTTTTCCAGGGTAGAGGGGTCAATTACTGGGGGGGCATAGGTTTAAGGTGCGAGGGTTTAGGTTTAGAGGAGATGTATGAGGCAAGTTTTTTACACAGAGGGTAGTGTGTGCCTGGAACTCGCTGCCGGAGGAGGTGGTGGAAGCAGGAAAATAGTCACGTTTAAGGGGCACCTTGGCAAATACATGAATAGGATGGGAATAGAGGGATATGGACCCCAGAAGTGAAGAATATTTTCGTTTCGGTGGGCAGCATGGTAGGCTTGGAGGCCGAAGGGCCTGTTCCTGTGCTCTACTTTTCTTTGTTCTTTGTTCTTTGTAACATTACATTTGCCGTCCTAACTGCCAGCTGAACCTATATGTTTTTCATTTATAAAACAATAAAAACAATTCCGATTAAATTGCGTGCCAATCCACCTACCCTGCACATCTTTGGGTTGTGATGGTGAGACCCACGCAGACAGAGGGACAAAGTGGAAACTCCCGAACCTACATGTTAACCTTAAGATAATCCTGTACTAGGACTCCCAAGTCACTTTGTGCTTCAGATTTCCAAAGTCCTTCCACATTTATAAAATAGTCTATACCTCTATTCTTCCTGCCAAAGTGCATAACGTCACACTTTTCCACATTGTATTTCATCTGCCACTTCTGCCCACTCTCCTAACCTATCCAAGTCCTTCTGTAGCCTCCCCACTTCCTCAACACTACCTGTCTCTCCACATAGAAGAGATTGCTGAGCCTTTGGCTTTGATTTTTAGGTCATCATTGGCTACAGGAATAGTGCCAGAGGACTGGAGGATAGCAAATGTGGTCCCTTTGTTCAAGAAGGGGAGTAGAGATAACCCCGGTAACTATAGGCCGGTGAGCCTAACGTCTGTGGTGGGTAAAGTTTTGGAGAGGATTATAAAAGATACGATTTATAATCATCTAGATAGGAATAATATGATTAGGGATAGTCAGCATGGTTTTGTGAAGGGTAGGTCATGCCTCACAAACCTTATCGAGTTCTTTGAGAAGGTGACTGAACAGGTAGACGAGGGTAGAGCAGTTGATGTGGTGTATATGGATTTCAGTAAAGCGTTTGATAAGGTTCCCCACGGTCGGCTATTGCAGAAAATACGGAGGCTGGGGATTGAGGGTGATTTAGAGATGTGGATCAGAAATTGGCTAGTTGAAAGAAGACAGAGAGTGGTAGTTGATGGGAAATGTTCAGAATGGAGTTCAGTTACGAGTGGCGTACCACAAGGATCTGTTCTGGGGCCGTTGCTGTTTGTCATTTTTATAAATGACCTAGAGGAGGGCGCAGAAGGATGGGTGAGTAAATTTGCAGACGACACTAAAGTCGGTGGAGTTGTAGACAGTGCGGAAGGATGTTGCAGGTTACAGAGGGACATAGATAAGCTGCAGAGCTGGGCTGAGAGGTGGCAAATGGAGTTTAATGTGGAGAAGTGTGAGGTGATTCACTTTGGAAAGAATAACAGGAATGCGGAATATTTGGCTAATGGTAAAATTCTTGGTAGTGTGGATGAGCAGAGGGATCTCGGTGTCCATGTACATAGATCCCTGAAAGTTGCCACCCAGGTTGATAGGGTTGTGAAGAAGGCCTATGGTGTGTTGGCCTTTATTGGTAGAGGGATTGAGTTCCGGAGCCATGAGGTCATGATGCAGCTGTACCAAACTCTGGTACGGCCGCATTTGGAGTATTGCGTACAGTTCTGGTCGCCTCATTATAGGAAGGACGTGGAAGCTTTGGAACGGGTGCAGAGGAGATTTACCAGGATGTTGCCTGGTATGGAGGGAAAATCTTATGAGGAAAGGCTGATGGACTTGAGGTTGTTTTCGTTAGAGAGAAGAAGGTTAAGAGGTGACTTAATAGAGGCATACAAAATGATCAGAGGGTTAGATAGGGTGGACAGCGAGAGCCTTCTCCCGCGGATGGAGGTGGCTAGCACGAGGGGACATAGCCTTAAATTGAGGGGTAATAGATATAGGACAGAGGTCAGAGGTGGGTTTTTTACGCAAAGAGTGGTGAGGCCGTGGAATGCCCTACCTGCAACAGTAGTGAACTCGCCAACATTGAGGGCATTTAAAAATTTATTGGATAAGCATATGGATGATAAGGGCATAGTGTAGGTTAGATGGCCTTTAGTTTTTTTTTCCATGTCGGTGCAACATCGAGGGCCGAAGGGCCTGTACTGCGCTGTATCGTTCTATGTTCTATGTTCTATATCTTTATATCATCCCCATTCTCCTACTTCCATATTGTTAATGTTTATCATAAATAGTTGTGGTCCTAACTCTACTCCCTGTGGAACAACACTTGTCATTGACTGCCATCCTGAAAAAGATCCCTTTAACCCACTCTCTACGTTCTGCCAGTCAGCCAATCTTCTATCCATGCCAGGATCTTACCCTTCACACCATGGGCTCTTATCTTATTTAGCAGCCTCTTGTACAACACCTTGTCAAAGGCCTTCTGAAAAAATCCAAATAGATCACATCTATTGGCTTTCTTCTGTCTAACTTCCTCATTACCTCCTCAAAGAACTCTAACAGGTTTGTCAGGCATGACCTCCCCTTGACGAATCCATGCTGACTCAACCCTATTTTACCCTGCATTTCCAAGTACTCCGCAATCTCATCCTTACTAATGCACTCTACAATCTTACCAACGACTGTAGGCAGGCTAACCGGCCTATAATTGCTCACTTAGTTTAGCTCACTAGGGGCTGGTTTAGCTCACTAGGGGCTTGTTTAGCTCACTCGGCTAAATCGCTGGCTTTTAAAGCAGACCAAGCAGGCCAGCAGCACGGTTCGATTCCCGTACCAGCCTCCCCGGACAGGCGCCGGAATGTGGCAACTAGGGGCTTTTCACAGTAACTTAATTGAAGCCTACTCGTGACAATAAGCAATTTTCGTTTCATTTTTTTCATTTACAGTTTCTGCCTGATACACCGTCAATTACCACGAGATGAGAATGGTGAAACAATCAAGGCTTTATTGCACAAGATGTTGTGCCTCCTGCAGCTGGAACCAGAATGGGAGCATTGCATGAGAGCATAAACTTTTATACACCGCCTGCTGGGAGGAGCCAGCAGGCAGGGAATTACCGTAGTACCTGTAATACACAGTGATGCACTATCAATTACGACGAGACGAGAGTAGAATGTAATCGAGGCTTTATTACACAGAGATGTGTGGCCTCCTACAGCAGCTGATGAAATGGCTGCTGTTCAGAGAGCACACATATTTATACTCCACATACTGGGCGAAGCCAGCAGGCAGGGATCTACCCCCGTACCTGTAGTATAGGGGCCTTACCATAATACTCTCGTATGCAGTGTAGTATATACAATATAATACAACAGTGGTGACTACCACACATGGGCAGTGCCATAATACATGCAATATATTACTAGTGGTGTTTACCACATTCACCCCCTGTTTAAAAAAGAGTCCAGCGTGGGTGACGAAAACATTACAGATTACGTCTGTTGGGGAATTTGACCCTCCGCTGCGATCGCCTCAGTCCTGATGGTGATGTGGGCGCCGACATGGTCACCTGCGATTCCGGGAGCGTGTTGTCTTTGTCTTTGTCACCCCTGAGTGGATCCAGTGGGAGGACAGATCCTGCTGGAGTGAGGTTCGCTGGAGGGAGGGTGGGTGGCGCGGGGGTGAATGAGGCAACCGGGCGGGGAGGAGCGGTGTCAGGTTGAAAAATGAAATGAAATTCGCTTATTGTCACAAGTAGGCTTCAAACGAAGTTACTGTGAAAAGCCCCTAGTCGCCACATTCCGGCACCTGTTCGGGGAGGCTGTTACGGGAATTGAACCGTGCTGCTGGCTTGCCTTAGGTCTGTTTTCAAAGCCAGCGAATTAGCCCTGTGCTAAACAGGTTGGGAGTCATGGGTGGGGACCTAGCGAGCCACGTAGGCGTTCTGCGGGTTTGCATGGAGGAGATGGACTTTCTTGACCAAGGGATCCGATTTCTGGCTACGCACATGCTTCCGGAGGAGGACGGGTCAAGAAACTGTCAGCCATGTTGGGAGCGAGACCCCGGAGTTGGACTTCCTGGGGAAGGCAAACACACGTTTGTGAGGGGTCTCATTAGTGGCGATGCAGAGGAGCGACCGGATGGAGTTGAGCGCGTCGGGGAGGACCTCCTGCTAGCGGGAGACCGGGAGATTTCCAGACCAAAGTGCCAGCAGAACAGCCTTCCAGACCGTCCCAGTTCTCCCTTTCCACCTGCCCAGGGGCTGGTTTGGCTCACTGGGCTAAATCGCTGGCTTTTAAAGCAGACCAAGCAGGCCAGCAGCACGGTTCGATTCTCGTACCAGCCTCCCCGGACAGGTGCCGGAATGTGGCGACTAGGGGCTTTTCACAGTAACTTCATTGAAGCCTACTCGTGGCAATAAGCGATTTTCATTTTCATTTCATTTCCCCAGGGGTTGTAGCTGGTCGTCCTGCTCGAGGCGATGCTCTTGCTGAGCAGGAACTGACGCAGCTCATCACTCATAAAGGAGGATCCCCGGTCGCTGTGGATGTAGGTGGGGAAACTGAACAGAGTGAAGACGCTGTGCAGGATTCTGATGACCCTGACAGTAGTCATGTCAGGGCGTGGGATAGCGAAGAGGAACCGGGAGTACTCGTCAATTACGTTGAGGAAGTACACGTTGCGGTCGGTGGAGGGGAGGGGCCATTTGAAGTCCATGCTGAGGTGCTCAAAGGGGCGGGAGGCTTTCACCAGGTACGCTCTATCTGGCCGATAGAAGTGCGGCTTGCACTCTGCGCAGACTTGGGAGTCTCTAATTACGGTACTGACTTCCTCAATGGATTATGGCAGGTTGTGGGCTTTGACAAAATGGAAGAACCGGGTGACCCCCGGGTGGCAGAGGTCATAGTGGAGAGCCCAGTGTTGGTCCACTTGTGCACTGGCACATGTACCGCAGGATAGGGCATCAGGGGCACATTGAGTTTCCCTGGGTGATACAAGATCTCATAGTTATAGGTGGAGAGTTCAATCCTCCACCTCAAGATCATGTCATTTTTGATCTTGCCACACTGCATATTGTTAAACATGAAGGCAACCGACCGTTGCTCAGTGAGGAGAGTGAATCTCCTTCCGGCCAGATAATGCCTCCAATTTGCACAGCTTCCACAATGGCGTGGCCTCCATTTCGACAGAGGAGTGTTGAATTCCGGAGGCATGGAGGGTGCGGGAAAAGAAAGCCACGGGTCTGCCCGCCTGGTTGAGGGTGGCGGCCAGAGGTACGTCTGATGCATCGCTCTCCACCTGAAAGGGGAGGGTCTCGTCGATCTCGTGCATCGCGGCCTTGGCGATGTCCACCTTGATGTGGTTGAAGGCCTGGCGGGCCTCAACCATCAGGGGGAAAACTGTGGACTTGATGAGTGGGCCTTGTCCGCATAATACGGGATCCACTGAGCGTAATACAAGAAAAACCCCAGGCATCGTTTCAGGGCCTTGGGATAGTGGGGGAGATGGGGAGTGGGGAAGTGGAGGAGTTCCAGGAGGAGGCGCATGCGGTTGGGGCTGGGCCCTCGGACTCCATTTTCCACTACGTAGCCAAGAATGGCTAAGCGGTTGGTGCGGAACACACATTTCTCCTTATTGTAGGTGAGGTTAAGGAGTTTGGCGGTACGGAGGAATTTTTGGAGGTTTGCGGCATGGTCCTGCTGATCGTGGCCGCAGATGGTGACGTTATCTAGGTACGGGAAGGTGGCTGGCAGCCTGTACTAGGCAACCATTTGGTCCATCCCTTGCAGGAAGACCGAGACCCCATTGGTGACGGCGAAGGGAACTCGAAGGAAGTGACAGAGACGGCCATCTGCTTCGAAGGCAGTGTATTGGCTGTCCTCCCAGCGGATGGGGAGCTGGTGGTATGCAGACCTCAAGCCAACTGTGGAGAAGACTTGATACTGCGCAATCTGATTGACCATGTCAGATATGCGTGGGAGGGGGTACACGTCATGCTATGTGAACCGGTTGATGGTCTGACTGTAGTCAATGATCATCCTGTGCTTCTCCCCAGTCTTCACTACCACTAATTGAGCTCTCCAGGGGCTGTTGCTGGCCTCAATGATCCCCTCTCGCAGAAGCCGTTGGACCTCCAACCTGATGAAGGTCCTGTCCTGGGCACTGAACCATCTGCTCCTAGTGGCGACGGGTTTGCAGTCCGGGGTGAGGTTTGCAAACAGTGAACGTGGATCGGCCTTAAGGGTCGTGAGGCTGCAGACGGTGAGGGGGGGCAGGTGCCCGCCGAAATTCAAAGTAAGGCTTTGGAGATGGCATTGAAAATCAAGGCCTAGTAACAGGGCATGCAGAGGTGGAGGAGGACGTAGAGCCTGAAGTTGCTGAACTCTTACGCCGTGAACGGTGAGGGTCACGACACAGTACCCCCGGATTTCAACGGAATGGGATCCGGAGGCCATGGAGATTTTCTGGGTGACGGGGACTACCTGGAGGGAGCAGTGCCTTACCGTAGCAGGGTGGATGAAACTCTCTTTGCTCCCGGAGTCAAAGAGGCAGGCCGTCTCGTGCCCGTTGATCTTCACCGTTGTCATAGCGGTCGCGAGGTTGCGGGGCCGAGACTGATCCAGGGTGATGGAGGCGAGCTGCAGAAAATGTTGGGAGGTCCCGGGCTGATCAGCGGTGGTGGAGGTATCCATAGGCAGCAAAGGGCCAGACGAGCAGGGGTCCTGAGGCGCGGTCCAAAATGGCGCCGAAGATGGCAGCGCCCACGGGTCGCACATGGCGGGCGGCATCAAAGATGGCGGTGCCAAGGGCTGCACGTGGCTTGCAGTGAAGAAGATGGCGGAGCCCCTGCATCGCACGTGAGGGGTGTAGTAATGCAGGGCCTGGAAAAAGCGACGACCGACCAGGCCTGGCAAACGGAAACAAAGTGGCCCTTCTTCCCGCACCCGTTGCAGGTCGCGCTCCGCGCCGGGCAGCGCTGCCTGCGGTGTTTGCTCTGTCCACAAAAATAACACTTGGGCCCGCCCGGAGTTGGCTGGCTGCCGCACGGCGCAGGCTTGCGGTGAGCTGGAGACGGCAGCTGGTGGGGCCCACGAGGGTGCCGCGCGGTCGGGGGTGTAGGCCTCCAGATTATGGGAGGCCACTTCTAGTGAATTAGCAAGCTGCCTAGTCTCCGCAAGGTCGAGCGTACCCCCTTCCAATTGTAGACTTCATGCCTGTGACATAAGAGTCTCTGATTAATAGTTTGGTGTGTTGGACTGTCAAAACTGCCTGGCAGTCACAGTTCCTGCCGAGAATCTGTAGGGCCTGCAAGAAATCGTCCAGAGTCTCCCCCTAGAGTTGCTGTCTCATGGCCAGTAGGTGCCTGGTGTACACATGATTCACCGACTTAACATAATGTCCCTTTTATTGGGTCACCGCTTCTGTGTAGGTGGGCGCATCCCGGATGAGGAGAAAAATGTCAGGGCTCACCCGTGAGTAGAGGACCTGGAGCTTCTGTGGGTCCGAGAGTTCTTCAGTGACTGCTTTGAGGTAGCCTTCAAAGCAGGCTAGCCAGTGCTTGAAGGTGGACATGGTGTTGGCTGCGTGAGGGCTAAGCGCCAGGCGATCAGGCTTGATTAAGATGTTCATCTTTTAAAATCTTGTGCAATAAATTGATGTACCGTCAAATACTACGAGACGAGAATGGTGAAACAATCGAGGCTTTATTGCACAGGACGAAGTGCTTCCTGCAGCTGGAACCAGAATGGGAGGAGCGCAGGAGAGCATACACTTTTATACACCACCTGCTGGGAGGAGCCAGCAGGCAGGGATTTACCATAGTACCTGTAATACAGGGCAGTGCCATAATACATGCAATATATCACTAGTGGTGTTTACCAAACTGCCCTTAATGTCCAAAATTGCCCTTAGTGTTTGGTGGGGTTACTGGGTTATGGGGATAGGGTGGAGGTGTTAACCTTGGGTAGGGTGCTCTTTCCAGGAGCAGGTGCAGACTCGATGGGCCGAATGGCCTCCTTCTGCATTGTAAATTCTATAACCCTGTTTTTTCCAGCTGATTTTGGTGACTTGACTGTTACTGGTATTGCCCACGCTTCGCTGAAAGCCAGTTCTTAACACTTAGCCAACCTGAACTGATTTATTCCCAGTCCTCATTATTAGGGTTCCACCTCAGAGACATAGTCTTGGATTTTACATGCCACTTGTTGGTTACATTTTCAACAGTGGGAGCATATAAAATAGTGTGGGTGCTTGACCCTTGGTGGCCATCCTAACAATTCATAAGTGCCCACTTTAAATAAAAGACAGTTCCAGAAATTTCTACATGAACACAGAGCCCATATTTAAAGTTATTGAATATGATATACTCTAATGACACAGAGGAGACTGACGATAAATGTAATATAGATTTATTTACATGTATTTACAAGGCTCTGCATAACGCAGCATCATATCCCAGTGGAATCCTAGCTGAGAGGACTTATCTCACCAGGTCCTGAGCTGGGCCTGCCTTTAACCTTTGCTCATAATGAGCCCCAGGTGGGTGGCCTCCGGCCTCTACCTGGGGAGCTCGTACTCCACGAGTCCCGCAGGGAGATCTATCAAGGCTTTCCCCAGGTCCTTGTGGGGGTTACGACACATACTTTTACTGTGCATAGCATTCTCCTAATCTTATGTAATTTATTCATGAGGCCATGTACAAGGGGGTGGAGAATAGTTTCTATGACATGTTCCGAACCGAATATGATGTGCTGAATAATAGCTGTGAGCTGACAGTGGGTTCAGCACCGGGAAGCCGGCAGTGTTATAACATTAGGCTCACCATCAAAGTGCCCCTGATAATATGTTAATTGACACCAATTAATGGTAAGAGTGGGTATCAGATCTTCATCTCAAATCCTTGGGCTATATCCATTTGACTCTGGACATCCTGTGTGAAGGAGGTGTAATTTCCAGCCCTTTGGAACATTGCATCTGTGAAGACCATTATGCAGTTGTGTGCAGCAGGCCGTGTCATTCCACTAAGGACTCCACAGGCTGCTTGAAAGAGCCTGTTGTGAAGAAATTCAATGCAACAGTGACCTTCAATGTGACAGCTATCAGGTGGCCCCCAACGCTATTGGATCCCCTCTGTGATTATCTTAAACAGTTAATGACTGTGGCTCTGGAAAGCCTCAGTCATCTCCTGTGTTGACTCTCAGTCAGTTGAGGTAACTAAATCACTGCCTGTAAGCTCCAGGGGAAACATAATATTGCCTGTGTCTCCACTGAGGGTCTCTGAATTCTTCCTGACTCTTGGGGTGTGGCACTGATCTGTCCCTTTCCTGCAACATCACAGCATCCTGAGCCTCCATGTGTTCCACTCTTCTACTCACCCTTCTCCTCCTCCTCTTCCTAATCCTTCTCTACTCCTCACTGTAATTTGTGTCTTCAACTGAGAGCACAATGCCTATTTGTCTCAAAAGATTTTATACCCCTGCGAAACGGCCAGGAAAAATATAACTTCGAAGAACCCTCCAAATTAGAGGTGAGTTCTTCCTCTGAAACACTGTGGCACAGTGGTTAGCACTACTGCCTCACAGCGCCAGCGACTGGGACCCGATTCCGGCCTTGGGTGACTGTCTGTGTCGAGGTTTCACATTCTCCCATGACTGCATGGGTTTCCTCCGGATGCTCCGATTTCCTCCCAAAGACCAAAGATGTGCAGATTAGGTGGATTGGCCATGCTAAAGTTGTCTCTTATTGTCTACAGATGTGTTGGTTAGGTGGGGTTGCGGGAATAGGACGGAACGTAGGCCTCGGTGGGGTCCTCTTTCGGAGGGTCGGTACTGACTTGGTGGGCTGAATAGACTCCTTCTGTGCTGTAGGGTTGCTATGGAAATGGTTAGTCTACTTATTCCCTTGAGCACTTCCTGCAGTCAACAAAGTGTTAACTGGGGAAGTGGAGGTTTAGCGGTATTGTCTTTATAATTCAATTTTAAAAAATTTTGCGTACCCAATTTATTTTTCCAATTAAGGGGCAATTTAGCTTGGCCAATCCATCTGCCCTGCACATCTTTGGATTGTGGGGGCGAAACCCACGCAAACATGGGGAGAATGTGCAAACTCCACACGGACAGTGACCCAGAGCCGGGATCGAACCTGGGACCTCGGCGCCGTGAGGCAGCAGTGCTCTCCACAATGCCACTGTGCTGCCCTTTTTCTGGGTAATTCCCATGGGACCCGGCATCAAATCCCACCACAGCAAATTCAATAAAAATCTGGAATTTAAAATCTAATGTTGAACATGAAACCATTGGTGATTATCATAAAAATCCATCCAGTTCACTAATATACTTTAAGGAAGGAAATCTGTTGTCCTGACCTGGTCTGTGTTTGACACCAGGCCCACAGCAATGGGGTTGACTCTTAGTTGCCCTCTGGAATGTTTGCTCAGTTCAAGAGCAGTTAGGGATGGGCAACAAATGCCGACTTGGCCAAAATGCCCACATCGCATGAAAGAATAAGAAAACCTTCAAAACTGAGTCTCAACTGCAGTTTTTAAACTTGCCCAATCAAGCTTGGCCATTAAAAAGCAGATCCTTAAATGAGGCGATTCTCACCCTGAGGCATATTATTGTCTTCAGAGTATATTTTTGCCTTCGGCTTGTTGTTAACAACCTTAATTACTTTCCAAATTGACATTTAAATAATGCGTGCTGGTTTCTGACTTTTTGACCCACCCACATAAAGTATCATCACAAGCTAGCTAGCGTGGAAATGTCACCCAATGTCATCATTTCCTGTATTAGGCTTGGTGCTGTGGGTACTGCCCCTGATCCGTGAGCTGTCATTCAGGCCGATAAGTGTCACTTCAGAGCAATAGGAAATCCCCAAAAATGATGTTTACCCCACAGTTCCAAGGTTTTCACAGCTTTTCAGGCAAAGATTGGTGGATGAATTGGAGAACGAGCCATGCAGAAATTCACCCCCTCAGATACCCTGGAAATGAAGCATGCCAAATCTGTGGTCGAGGGAAGGTAATGGGGTCAGAATCCAGTGACAATGAGTCGTGGTCATCATTGAGAATTTTTTTGCGGTGAACCTATTTAGCATGGACATCCATCCATCCAAAATTTGGTCCCTGATGTCAGAAGGAAAGGAGCCTGGGGAAGGAATTTCATCATGTAATCTTCTTATCCCTGATCTGAGTTAGTTCAAACAACCATTAAACTGAATTCATTGCATTGAAGGATCAGATCTTGGCATGCATAAATGAAACTTAGTTTCCTGGGTTCTCGCCTACCTTTCAAAGATTTTTGCACATGTATAGACAGTGGATGGAGCACCTGAAAAAATTATTTGAGTTTATTATGATGGTAACTTGGTGAACAGTTAAACGTCAATCATGTGCAAAGTAGATGAACCCCACTTGTTCCTGGATCCCTGTGGTGAGCTCCCCCCACTGTTCATAACATTCAACATACATTCACCAGGGTGGTACAGAAGAAGTTGTCATCCGTGGGTGTCCCTGGCACTTATGTGGCAGTGTTCTCACATATTTATGGGTCTCTTATCTTCAAATGAATATTATTTTTTTTGGAGAAAGCACAAGAAAGATTGGCAGTTGTATATGATTTCTGCTTCTGGTCACCAGAGGGTAGTTCACCCAATTTCTTGGATTTATTAACATTACTGGTGTGGAAATTCATGTTTTCCATTTTCATAAAACATAGAACATAGAATGTACAGTGCAGAAGGAGGCCATTCGGCCCATCGAGTCTGCACTGACCCACTTAAGCCCTCACTTCCACCCTATCCCCATAACCCCTCCTAACCTTTTTTTGGACAATTTAGCATGGCCAATCGACCTAACCTGTACGTCTTCGGACTGTGGGAGGAAACCGCAGCACCTGGAGGAAACCCACGCAGACACGGGGAGAATGTGCAGACTCCGCACAGACAGTGGCCCAGCGGGTAATCGAACCTGGGACCCTGGCACTGTGAAGCCACAGTGCTATTCACTTGTGCTACAGTGCTGCCCGAATTTTGTTCGAGTGTAAACAAAATTGATGGGCATATTTACCAAGCCTGTTAGTCCTGTAAGAGTTTAATCATGCTAAGCTGCCACCATGCCACACAAAGGGTTAACTTTAGAATTCAGTCATGCCGATAATATACATATAGAAATATTAAATGATATATCTGACTAAAGCAGTTTCATCTGTCAGCAACAGTCCACAAAAAGCTGTTACTGGCATCGCGGAGAATTCTCTGATGCCTATTAAGGCTCCATTGTCATTTACCGCCTGATTGTTCAGTGAATAACCTGAAATTCTCAGCAAAGAACACATTGTTCAAATTTGTTTTCACTGAATAGTCTAGGGAGAAAAAAAAAGAAGTCTATTGGGGAGTGGAAGGAGTGGGAACATGCATCAGTTTTGGTTTTGATATAAGGAACAAAATCTCAAAGTTTGTTGATGCAGTGTTGGAGATTTAACAAACAGTGGAGAAAGCTCTAAAAACACTAGGAGGGCAAAGACAATCTACTAGAAGGTCAACACAAATTAATCTGGATAATTATGGGGTAATATATTGTTGGAGAAAAGAAAAGGAATAGGAATTTGTATTTAATGGAAAGATACTCCATGGTGTGGATGAGTAGAGAGCTCCGGGGTCCAAATATAAAACTCCCTGAATGGACATATATAGGTTGACAAAACCACTAAAAAAGGCCAATAGAATTTGGGGCCAATAGAAATTATTGTTTAGACCACAATGAGAGAAGTATGTGTAACATTGTGTACCCCACAATAGATAACATGGAAAGAACACGAGGAGAGCGGCAAAGACACAGAGTAAAAGAGCACGAGGATAGTGGCGAGGACACAGAGTAAAAGAGCGCAAGATCAGCGGAAACACAGAGTAAAAGAGTGTGAGGAGAGCGGCGGGGGACGCAGGATAAAAGAGCGTGAGGAGAGTGGCGGGGACACAGTTAAAGAGCACGTGGGGAGCAGCGGGGACACAGGATAAAAGAGCGGAGGCGAGCGGCGGGGACACAGTTAAAGAGCACGTGGGGGGCAGCGGAGACACTATGAAAGAACGCGAGGAGAGCGAAGGGGCACAGCGTAAAAGAGCGCAAGTGTTGCACAGGAACTTGCCTGTACAGGTACCCCAGGAGCAGCCAGGAATCACGGGAGCTGTGTCTGGAGGGCGGAGCCTAGTGATCGGTTCTCAGGTCAGAATCTCAGCTACATTCTGTTGAGGTAAGAATTGATTTTTTTCAGGGCTTAATGGGTGTTTAATCTTAAATTTATTTTTCTGTTAAAATCTATTTGGGAATTCTGATCAGAGTGAATGGAAGTTAAGGCAGTTGTATGCTCCTCCTGTAGGATGTGGGAGGTAAGGAATACCGCTCGGGTCCCCACTGACTACAACTGTGGGAAGGGCACCCAACTCCAGATCCTCGGAGACCACATTAGGAAACTGGAACTGGAGCTGGATGAACTTCGGATCATCTGGGAAGCAGAGGGTGTGATAGAGAGGAGTTACAGGGAGTTAGCCACACACAAAATTCAGGACAAGAGTAGCTGGGTTACAGTCAGGGGAAGAAAAGGGAACAGGCAGACAGTGCAGGGAGTCTCTGTGGCCGTTCCCCTTCAAAACAAGCATACCGCTTTGGATGCTGTTTCGGGCGGAGGGGGGGGGGGGGTGGAACAACTTACCAGAGAAAGGCCATAGCGGCCAGTTCTCTGGAGCTGAGCCTGGCTATGTGGCTCAGAATGGAAGGGGAGAACAGAAAAGCGATAGTGAAAGGAGACTCAATGGTTAGGGGAACGAATTGGAGATTTTAGGGTCGCGAACAAGACTTCCGGAAGGTATGGTGACTCCCAGGTGCCGAGGTCAGGGATGTCTAGGATCGAGTCTACAGGATTCTTAAGGGGGAAGGGGAGAAACAAAACGTTGTGGTGCACATTGGCACCAACAACACCGCTAAGAAAAGGGATGAAGGTCTAAAAAGTGATTTTAGGGAGTTAGGTTGGAAGCTAAAGAGCAGGACGAGCAGAGTAGTAATTTTAGGATTGTTACTGGTGCCATGTGCTATTGATGTGGAGATGCCGGCGTTGGACTGTGGTGAGCACAGTAAGAAGTTTTACAACACCAGTTAAAGTCCAACAGGTTTGTTTCAAACACAAGCTTTCGGAGCACTGCTCCTTCCTCCTACCTGAGGAAGGAGCAGTGCTCCGAATGCTCGTGTTTGAAACAAACCTGTTGGACTTTAACCTGGTGTTGTAAGACTTCTTATGTGCTATTGAGGCAAGGAACAGAGAGCGAGTGCAGCTGAACATGAGGGATGGGTTGCACCTAAACAGGAAGGGCACCAATATCCTGGGCCGGAGGTTTGCCAGAGTTCTTTGGGAGGGTTTAAACTAGTTTGGCAGGGGATGGGAACCAGAGCTACAGATCAGAGGATGGGGTAGCTGTTGAGCAGGCAGAAACAGTATGCAGTGAGTCTGTAGGGAAGGATAGACAGTTGATAGGGCAAAGTTGCACTCAGTGGAATGGGTTAAAGTGTGTCTATTTCAATTCAAGGAGTATCAGGAATAAGGTAGATGAACTTAGACCATGGATCAGTGCTTGGAACTCCGAGGTTCTGGCCATTATGGAGACATGGCTTTCACAAGGGTAGGAATGGTTGTTAGATGTTCCGGGGTTTAGATGTTTTAAGAAGAATAGGGAGGGAGGTAAAAGAGGAGGGGGAATGGCACTGTTAATTAGAGAATGCATCACAGCTGCAGAAAAGGAGGTAGTCAAGGTGGGGTTGTCTAGTCAGTCAGTACGGGTGGAAGTCAAAAGCAAGAAAGGAGCAGTCACTTTATTTGGAGTTTTCTAAAAACCTCCTGTGGTGAATTCATACTGTATTGTAATTCACACTGTGTTGTATTGTATAGTATTATGTCCTTGTGGGCTCAGTCTGTGAGCCGTTGCGCGGCTCTGCCCATAGGGGGAGATGAGGAGCTTGTACAGGGCTCCACCCTTGGCTCCGCCCATGGCCCCTCCCACTACCAGAAGTATAAAGTGCTGCAGCCGTGTGAGCCTGCCCTCAGTTCTTCTGGTTGCAGGCAGGCTCAGTTGTAAGACTATTAAAATCAGTTTACTTCCAATCGTGTTCCGACTACTATGGAATCAGCCCTCAAACCTGATTGACTAGAACTCGACCCGCAGGCTGCAAAGGTGAAGGAAATCTTCCTACACTGGCTTCGGTGTTTCAAGGCCTACCTGGCTGAATCAAGCACATCCGAGACTACAGAGGAGCAGAAACTCAGCCTACTGCACGCACAGGTGAGCCATCGTATCTCTACGCAACACAATTATGCCACCTCATACACTGAGGCCCTTGCTATGCTCGACCGATTGTACGTGCGGCAGATAAACGAGGTCTACGCGCGGCGAATTTTCACTACCCGCCGCCAGCGCCCTGCAGAGTCGCTGGAAGACTTCCAGCGCGACTTAAAAGCCCTTGCTCGGAACTGCAACTTTCAGGCTGTAACGGCCTCCCAGCATATGGAACTCACTGTCCGTGATGTATACATTGCAGGGCTCAGGTCTAACTATGTGCGCCAGTAGAGAGCAGAGTGGCGCAGCGGAAGCGTGCTGGGCCCATAACCCAGAGGTCGATGGATCGAAACCATTCTCTGCTAGATATTTCTGGGTCACTGTCCGTATGGAGTTTGCACATTCTCCCCGTGTCTGCGTGGGTTTCACCCCCACAACCCAAAAATGTGCAGAGTAGGTGGATTGGCCACGCTAAATTGCCCCTTAATTGGAAAAAATAATTGGGTAATCTAAATTTATAAAAAAAAACTATGTGCGCCAGCGACTACTTGAGAAAGGGGCCCAGAACTTGGAGGACACGGTAGAGTTAGCAACTACTATGGAGGTCACGTTCCGAAGTCTAAACTCGTTCCCCGCCTAGCAAGCGACCCCATCGTGGACCCCCGACCAGTGACTGCCCCAGGCCTGCGCCGCCCGGCCACCCTCACTGTGGAGCGCAGCGTGCCATTTTTGTGGCCAGCCCCAACACCCACGGCAGCACTGCCGGGCCCGCAACGTGACCTGCAGCAGCTGCGGTCGCAAAGGACATTATGCCAGAGAATGCCTGGCGAAGTCAAAACTTTCTAACTCCCCCGCAGTCTAGAGCACTCACCCCCCCCCAACTCGCAGGCACGCAGACCCCGTAATGCTGCAGCGTGTATGCCGACTCCGCCTCCACCCGACATAAGCGACTCATGGGGGCCGCCATCTTGGCAATCCTCCTCCACGCGGCCGGCCACGTGCGAGTCATGGGGGCCGCCATTTTGGATGCCATCGTCCTCGCCGCCCGCCACGTGCGATCCACAGGCGCGGCCATCTTGGACGCCATCTTCTTCGTCACCCGCCACGTGCGATCAACGGGAGCTGCCATCTTGGCCATCAACCGAAGTTCACCTTGACGACTACAACCTCAGCGGACAGTCATCACGGGGCCACTCCAGCACTGCTGATCGAGCTGCTGACTACCCGCAACTCAACGCAGTCACGTTGGACCAGTCGCGTCCAAAGCACCTCCAGAGCTCAATGATGTCCGTTCGAATCAACGGGTACAGGACACCGTGCCTCTTCTACTCCGGGAGCACCAAGAGCTTCGTACATCCTGACCTGGTAAGACGCTGTTCGCTCCTTATCTTCCCTGCACGGAAAACTATCTCCCTCACCTCGGGCTCGCACTCGGTCCATATACAAGGGCGCACCGTCGCAACCCTAACGATTCAGGGCGCCAGCTACTCTAATTTCCAGCTGTACGTACTCCCCGACCTCTGCACCCCACTCTTACTCGGGCTCGATTTCCAATGTAATCTCAAGAGCCTCACACTCAGCTTCGGCGGACCCCTACTTCCACTCACTATTTGCAGTTTAGCGACCTTAAACATCGACCCTCCTCTGCTCTTCGCTAACCTGACGGCTAACTGTAAACCAGTAGCCACTCACAGCAGGCGGTACAGCCTGCAGGATAGAGTATTCATCAGAGCTGAAGTCCAGCGGCTCCTACGTGAGGGAGTCATAGAGGCCAGTAACAGCCCCAGGAGAGCTCAGGTGGTGGTCGTCAAGACCGGGGAAAAGTTCCGGATGGTGGTTGATTATATCCAAACCATTAACCGATTCACGCACCTCTATGCGTACCCCCTCCCCAGAATTGCAGACATGGTCAACCAGGTCGCCCAGTACTGCATATTCTCCACGGTGGATCTGAAGTCTTCTTACCACCAGCACCCAATCCGCCCGGAGGACCGCCACTACACGGCGATCAAGGCAGATGGTCGTCTCTTCCATTTCCTCCGGGTTCCCTTTGGCCTCACGAATGGGGTCTCGGTGTTCCAACGAGCAATGGACTGAATGGTGGACCAGTACGGGCTGCGGGCCACGTTTCCGTACTTGGACAATGTCACAATCTGCGGCCATGACCAGCAGGATCACGACACTAACCTCCACCGATTTCTCCAAACCGGCCAGAAACTCAATCTCACCTACAATAAGGAGAAATGCATTTTTCGCACTACCAGGCTAGCCATCCTCGGCTATATCGTGGAAAACGGAGTCCTGGGCCCCGACCCAGACCATATGCGCCCCCTCTTACAACTCCCCCTCCCTCATTGTCCCAGGGCCCTCAAGAGGTGCCTGGGATTCTTCTCTTATTACGCCCAGTGGGTCCTCCAGTATGCGGACAAAGCCCGCCCACTATTTAAGACCACACTCTTCCCACTGTCAGCAGAGGCCCACCAGGCCTTCAACTGCATCAAGGAGGACATCGCCAAACCCGCCATGCGGGCGGTGGATGAATCCGTGTCCGTCCAGGTGGAGAGCGATGCCTCAGCAGTCGCTCTCGCCGCCACTCTGAATCAGGCAGGGAGACCAGTAGCTTTCTTCTCCCGGACCCTCTCCGCTTCGGAACTTCGACACTCCTCAGTCGAAAAAGAAGCTTAAGCCATTGTGGAAGCCGTACGGCACTGGAGGCACTACCTCGCAGGTAGGAGGTTCTCCCTCATCACCGACCAAAATGATAAAATCTTGCGGTGGAGGATCGAACTCTCCACCTATAATTACGATATTATATATCGACCGGGGAAGCTCAACGAGCCCCCAGATACCCTGTCCCGCAGCACGTGCGCCAGCGCGCAAAACGACCGCCTGAAGGCTATCCACAATGACCTCTGCAACCCGGGGGTCACCCGGCTCGCCCACTACGTCAAAGCCCGAAATCTGCCTTTCTCCACCGAGGAGGTAAAAGCCATCACCAGGGATTGCCCGATCTGCGCGGATTGCAAACCGCACTTCTATAGACCAGACAAGGCCCACCTGGTAAAGGCTTCCTGGCCCTTTGAACGCCTGAGCATCGATTTCAAAGGGCCACTCCCCTCAACCAATCGAAATGTGTACTTTCTCAACGTCATCGACGAATTCTCACGCTTCCCCTTTGCTATCCCATGCCCGATATGACCTCCCACACAGTCATCAGCGCCCTGCACAGTGTCTTCACCCTGTTCGGTTTCCCCAGCTACGTACACAGCGACAGGGGTTCGTCCTTCATGAGTGACGAGCTGCGTCAGTACCTGCTCGACAAGGGCATTGCCTCGAGCAGGACTACCAGCTACAACCCCAGGGGGAACGGGCAGGTGGAGAGGGAGAACGCGATGGTCTGGAAGTCCGTACTACCAACCCTCCGGTCGAGGAATCTCCCGACCTCCCACTGGCAGGAAGCCCTTCCCGACGCACTCCATGCAATTAGGTCACTCCTATGCACCGCCACCAACCAGACCTAGGGGCACTACCACGGGGGCTTCGCTCCCATCCTGGTTGAGGACACCAGGCCCGGTTCTCCTCTGGAAGCACGTCCGGACACACAAAATGGACCCGCTAGTAGAGAGAGTGCTCCTGCTTCACTCGAACCCCCACTACGCCTTCATTGAATACCCCGACGGCCGTCAGGACACCGTTTCCCTCCAGGACCTGGCGCCTGCAGGATTCACCACTACCACCACCACTGCCTGGGTACCCCTCACACTACACCCCACCCGACCCCCCACACCCTGCGCCCCCGCACCTATAAGTTTCCTGCGCCCCCCATCGCCCATTGCGCCGGTCAGGAATGAAGCTCGGACCGAAACACCCCCGGAGTCCACCCTCATACCCACACCAACCGTCACCACCCAGCCACCCGAAGAGGCTGCAACCCTGGTGGTCCGCTGATCCCAAAGGACGACTCGGCCACCGGACCGGCTCAACCTGTAGACCCGTCATCCCCGCCGTACTTTATTTTTTTTACAGGTGGTGAATGTGGTGAATTCATACTGTTTTGTAATTCACACTGTATTGTATTGTATAGTATTATGTCCTTGTGGGCTCTGTCTGTGAGCCGTTGCGCGGCTCTGCCCATGGGGGAGATGAGGAGCTTGTACAGGGCTCCACCCTTGGCTCCGCCCATGGCTCCGCCCACGACCCCTCCCACTACCAGAAGTATAAAGTGCTGCAGCCGTGTGAGCCTGCCCTCAGTTCTTCTGGTCACAGGCAGGCTCAGTTGTAAGACTATTAAAACCACAGTTTACTTCCAATCGTGATCCGAGTGAATTGATGGTCACATCACCTCCAAATAGCAGCAGAGTGGTGGAAGAATAGATTGGAGGGAAGATCTTGGAAGGGTGCACAAGTAACAGAGTTGTTGTCATGGGTGACTTCAACTTCCCTAATATTGACTGGAACCTTCTCAGTGCCAGTGGTTTAGATGGAGCAGATTTTGTCAGGTGTGTCCAGGAATGATTCCTGACTCAATATGTAGATAGGCCGACTAGGGGGAGGCCATATTGGATTTGGTGCTTAGCAGTGAACCAGGCCAGGTGTCAGATGTCTCGGTGGGAAAGCAGTTCAGTGACAGTGACCACAACTCCTTGACCCTTATGGTAAGGGATAGGAACAGACAGTATGGGAAGGTACTTAATTGGGGGAGGTGAAATTATACTGCTATTAGACAGGAGCTAGGGAGTATAAAATGGGAACTGATGTGCTCAGGGAAATGCATAACAGTCATGTAGGGGTTGTTTAAGGAGCACTTGCTACGAGTGCTGGATAGTTTTGTCCCACTGAGACAAGGAAGTGGAGCTTCTAGTCAAGATGAAGAAGGAAGCTTTCCTAAGATTGAGGAAGCAAGGATCTGGCACAGCTCTAAAGGGTTACAAGGTAGCTAGGAAGGAACTCAAAAATGGACTTAGGAGTGCTAGAAGGGGCCATGAAAACGCCATGGTGGGATGGATTAGGGGAAAGACCAAGGCGTTCTAGACTTATGTGAGAAATAAGAGGATGATCAGAGTGAGAGTAGGGCTGATCAGGAATAGTGGAGGGAACCAAAGAGAAAATGCTGGAAAATCTCAGCAGGTCTGGCAGCATCTTTAGGGAGAGAAATGAGCTAAAGTTTCGAGTCCAGATGACCCTTCATCAAAGATAGAGGAGGGAACTTGTGCCTCGAGTCTGTGGACTTAGGGGAGGCCCGAAATTAATATTTTGCTTCAGTATTCACTAGAGAGAGGGACCTTGTTGCTCATGAGAACAGTGTGAACCAGGTTAATAGACTCAAACAGGTTGATATTAAGAAGCAGGAGGTGCTGGAAATTTTGAAAAACATCAGAATAGATAAGTTCCCTTGGCCAGACGGGATATACTCAAGTTTACTATGGGAAGCAAGGGAGGAGATTGCTGCGCCATTGGCAATGATCTTTGCATCCTCACTCTCCACTGGATTAGTACCGGATGATTGGAGGGAGGCGAATGTTGTTCCCCTGTTCAAGAAAGGGAATAGGGAAATCCCTGGGAATTACAGACCAGTCAGTCTTACGTCTGTGGTGAGCACAATACTGGAAAGGAGTCTGAGAGATAGGATTTATGATTATTTAGAAAAAAATAGTTTGATTAAAGATGGTCAGCATGGCTTTGTGAGGGGCAGGTCATGCCTCACAAGCCTCATTGAATTCTTTGAGGATGTGACGAGACACATTGATGAATGTCGGGCAGTGGATGTGGTGCATATGGATTTCAGAAAGGCATTTGTTAAGTTCCCCATGGTATACTCATTCCGAAAGTCAGCGGGCATGGGATACAGAGAAATTTGGCTGTCTGGATATAGAATTGGCTGGCCGAAAGAAGATAGAGAGTGGCAGTAGATGGAACATATTCCGCCTGGAGGTCAATGACCATGATGGTCCTGAAGAGATCTGTTGTGGGGCCTCTGCTCTTTGTGGTTTTTATGAATGACTTGGATGAGGAAGTGGAAGGGTAGGTTAGTAAGTTTGCCGATGCCACAAAGGTTGGTGGAGTTGTAGATAGTGTTAGAACATAGAACATAGAACAGTACAGCACAGAACAGGCCCTTCGGCCCTCGATGTTGTGCCGAGCAATGATCACCCCACTCAAACCCACGCATCCACCCCATACCTGTAACCCAACAACTCCCCCCCTTAACCTTACTATTAGGACACTACGGGCAATTTAGCATAGCCAATCCACCTAACCCGCACATCTTTGGACTGTGGGAGGAAACCGGAGCACCCGGAGGAAACCCACGCACACACGGGGAGGACGTGCAGACTCCACACAGACAGCGACCCAGCCGGGAATCGAACCTGGGACCCTGGAGCTGTGAAGCATTTATGCTAACCACCATGCTACCGTGCTGCCCACAGAAATGTTGAGGGCTGTTGGATTGGATTGGATTTAGTTTATTGTCACGTGTACCAAGGTACAGTGAAAAGTATTTTTCTGCGAGCAGCTCAACAGATCAATAAGTACATTGGAAGAAAAGGAAATAAAAGAAAATATATAATATGGCAACACAAAGTACACGATGTAACTACGTAGCACCGGCATCGGGTGAAGCATACAGGGGTATCGTGTTAATGAGGTCATCCATAAGAGGGTCGTTTAGGAGTCTGGTATCAGCGGGGAAGAAGCTGTTTTTGAGTCTGTTCGTGTGCGTTCTCAGAGTTTTGCATCGCCTGCCCGACGGAAGAAGTTACAACAGGACATTGACAGGATGCAAAGCTGGGCTGGGAAGTGGCAGATGGGGATCAACCTAGATGGATGTGAAGTGATTAATTTTGGAAGTTTGAATTTGAATGCTGAATACATGGTAAAAGGATGGATTCTTGGAAGTGTGGAGGAACAGAGGGATCTTAGGGTCCACGCACATAGATCCCTCAAAGTTGCCACCCTGGTTGATAGGGTTGTTAAGAAGACGTATGGTGTGTTGGCTTTCATTAACAGGGGAAGTGAGTTTAAGAGCCGCAAGGTTTTGCCGCAGCTTTATAAAACCTGGTTAGACCACACTTGGAATATTGTGTCCAGCTCAGGATGCTTCATTATAGGAAGGATGTGGATGCTTTGGAGAGGGTGCAGAGGAGATTTACCAGGATGTTGCCTGGACTGGAGGGCATATCTTATGAAGAAATGTTGAGGGAGCTAGCGCTTTTCTCACTGGAGCAAAGAAGGAAGAGAGGTGACTTTATAGAGGTGTAAAAGGTGATGAGAGGCATCGATAGAATGGACAGCCAGAGACTTTTCCCCAGGGCGGAAATGGCTGTCACAAGGGGACATAATTTTAAGGTGATTGGAGGAAGTTAGAAGGGAGATGTCAAAGGTCAGTTCTTTATACCAGTGTTCTTCAAACTCGGGGGCGTGACCCGCGGGTGGGTTGCGGGCGGGTGTCAGGAGGGTCGCGGAGCCGTCCTTCGCGATGCTCCCGATCGCGCAAATCCCCACGCAGCAGCCGGCTTTTAATAATGCCGGCTGCAAGCAGCCTTTAAAATGGCTGCGAACATGTAAAAACAATTCGGCCGCATTGTGCATGCACGCACGACCATCAGCACGCTTGCGCAAAACTATCGCCGATGATCAGGCACGCATGCACAGTGCGGCCGCTATTTTTTTAAAGTGTCGCAGCTTTTTAATTTGCAAGTTCGGGGGGGTTTTATTCATTTTATTCCTTTATTTTGTTCATTTAATTTTTATTTTTTTCATTTATTTTATTCATTTTGGTTTTTTTTACATGTTCTGGGGCGTTTTATTCATTTAATTTATTCATTTAATTTTTATTCATTTTCATTTATTTTATTCATTTTTTTTTACAAGTTCGGAGGGGGTTTTATTTGATAAAATTTTACAGGAGAAAAAAATGCAGAACTTTGGACAGATGGAGACTCCATACTTTCCGACATCGTAAAGCTTCACCTTCATCCAACAGGTTCCATTGGAGGAGCGTGTACGAGGGCCAAAGGATCTAAAACCATTTCCTCCATTTTTATCATTAGAAAACAAGGCAAGAGAAAATGGTGGGTCACGATGTTTGGCCGGCGTGAGTCGCGAAAGTCGGCCGGGTTGGCTCCCAAAGGTCGGCCGGGTTGGATCCCGAACGTTGACCAGTTGGTAAAAGTGGGTCCCCGGAAAAAAAGTTTGAAGAACACTGCTTCATACAGAGAGTGGTGGGTGCGTGGAATGCACTGCCAGCGGAGGTGGTGGAGTCAGAGTCATTAGCTACATTGAAGCAACTCTTGGACAGGCACATGGACAGCAGTAAATTGAAGGGGTGTAGGTCAGGTTGATCTTAGATTAGGATAAATGGTCGGCACAACATCGTGGGCCTGTACTGCGCTGTACTATTCTATGTTCTCTGTTCTATGGAACATAAATTCCTGAGGGTGATGCATAAGGAGAGATTTGTCAAATTGGGTAATTTTCTCCTGGAGCAGAGCAAGTAAAGAATAGTTCTATTGCACATTTTTATGTACCCTACTACAAATGATGGGTGTTGGCTTCCTCTGACATGCAGCAGAAACCCATCATTTTAAATATTTAAAATGTTTTATCCTTGTTGTTTATTATTATTACACTGGACTCTTCTGCTGAACAAAGAAAATTAAGATGGTTGACTCACCATGTGGGAGTTATCACAGCTGTCTCCAGAACAAAATAATTATCTTAGTTTCGGGAATGTAATATCACATTTTGCCTGTGCAGTGACTAACAGACAACCTGGGCCTGTTCAGACTCATTTCAAAGGAAGTTACAGGAATGGCATTTGCATTTGATAAGCCAATCTTGCTAGTGGAGTCAGTGGGTAACTGAGACAATGGGCTGGATTCACCGTAGCTCGATGCCAAAATCGTGATCGGTGGTCGGGGGGAGAATGGATTCCGATACCGGAACCTGAGCCGGCCCTGGTTTGCCCTGCTCCACCCCCTCCAAACTGGCATCATCGTGACGCGCGCCACGTGCTGTTTCAACGCCGTTGGCACGTCATCAGCTGGCCCACCCCTGATGCTCCACCATGGACCGAGTTCCCCACAGCGCGGGCTACTTATGGTCCCAATGGTCGGCAACCCGGTGTGCCAGCTGCTGACAGTGTCCAGTGCCGCCACATTTGTCTGGGATCCATGCCGCCGTTCGGGTGGGAGTTGTGGTGAATGTGATTCACACCGGATTATAATCTGTATATACATGTGTCTGTATTGTAAGTGCAGTTGCACTACCTGTCCTCCAGGGGGAGTAGCTCTGGGAATGCTCGAGTTGTACGGGGCTTCTCCCTTGGCTCTGCCCAGGACTCCTCCCCCGGAAGCTGCTGTATAAAAAATCAGTGCCACATGGTCAGCCGGCCAGTTCACCGAAAGTTCAATGGCTAATAGGCTGGCTCTGTTGTGAGTATATTAAAACCGCTATTCTAATCCTACAAGCACGTGTCCATAAAATTGTTGGTTCCAACAGGGGGCTTCTGCTAGGGCTGGTGGGACTGGTGGGGGGTGGCCAGGGAGTTTGCTGTGGGGTCACGGTTGGCGGGTTAGGGTTATGGTGGCACGGCTGGCGCCATGTTTTATGGTGCGACCGGTGCAGGTCATCAGCCCTGCGCATGCGCGGCCTGGGACCCGGCTATTCTCCGTTCATTTTTGGTGCAATCCATGAGAGTTTCCCATGGCGCCAGTGCCAACCCCTCACCGGTACCAGAATCGGTGAGGGGTTTGCTCTGATTTTCCTGTTGTGAATCTCCCGTGGATTCGCACCGGCACTTTGCCTCAGAAACGGAAAATCCGCCCAATGACTTCCCAGACACCTGGGCGGAATTCTCCGCCGTCGACATGCTCTGTTTTGCCGGCAGCCAGGGGATTTCCCAACGGTGTGGGGCTGCCACACAATGGGAAACCCCACTGACCAGCCAGAAAAACGGAGCATCCCGCTGGTGTGGAGAACCAGAATTTCGGTGCAGCGGGACGGAGAATCCAGCCCCAGATGTTCAACAAGGCATCCCTTTACAATCCATAATATGTGAGACATTGTCGGTCCTGAAACAAAGCAAAATTCCAGATGCTGAATACGTTTCCTTTGTTGAAGTCATTGTGGAGAAGCAAGGTAGCACAACCCAAGGCTCTGGCCTTTTGAACAGTTTAATATCACGTTTCTGAGCTGCACAGGCAGTTTGCTGTTTTATCACCTGACTGGCAAACCACAAAGTAGCCGGCTGTGTCCAGACAACCCTGACTCTGCTGAAAGATTTCACACCAGCGCCTATGCAACCAATTCAAACTCTGCGTGCCAACTTCACCTAATGACAATGAAATGAAAATGAAAATCGCTTATTGTCACGGGTAGGTTTCAATGAAGTTACTGTGAAAAGCCCCTAGTCGCCACATTCCGGCGCCTGTCCGGGGATCGAACCGTGGTGCTGGCCTGCTTGGTTTGCTTTAAAAGCCAGCGATTTAGCCCAGTGAGCTAAATCAGCCCCAGCACTAGCCTGGAAAGTAAACAGCAATCATCTGTTTTGAGAGATAAATATTGATTGAGACATAAATATTGGTAAGGACACTCAAGATAACTCCCCTACTTTTCTTTGAAAGCAGAAGCAAACACGAGGAAATGGGAAGGCACAGGGAAGAGGAAGGATGACATTAGTTATGGATTTCTGACAAGAAACTGGTTCACATGATGGGTTCAATGACCTTCTGTGGTGTCGCGGATTTTGACATAAACATGGAATATGCAGACCTATATTTGAAACTCTGACATCCTGAAGGTTCACACTCACTTGATTTCCTGGAGTGCTGAGATTATTTAGATATTTTCCATAAATAATTCAGAATGAAATAAGAGAATAATTGAACCACACTAACTGTCCAATTGTTTACTGTGTTAAGTCTCCTTCTTCAGCGATCACTCGCTAATGAGTATGATTGCCCACCTAAAAAACTCTGTGTCACCGGTCATGGGTTCTATGGGTCTTGAGTGGGTAATGAACCTAATCATAGAGATGCATTTCTGACCGCACACTTGGCAAGCATTTTAAGGGGATGGGATTGATCCTTGGACTCAAGATCACTGGTATTCCTTTCTGAGGCTCCTTTTCCAGGCCTCCTCTTGCCGGCGGGTGTTCTCGAGGAATTGTGTCCCTTCAATCAGGAGGTTCCTCCAAGTAGGTCTCTTCTGAGTTAGGTTCCCCCAGGAATTATCATCTATGTTGCATTTCTTGAGGTAAGCCTTCAAGGTGTCTTTGAAGAGTTTCTTTGGCCTCTTGTTCAGGAGTCTTCCTTGATCTGAGTGAAGAACATTTGCTTTGGCAGTTGGGACTCTGACATCCTAAGCACATGGCCAGCCCAGTGGTTGGTATTAGATGATTGTGGCCTCAATGCTGGTGCCCTTGGCTCCTTTAAGGTCTTTGATGTATGTATGCCTGTCCTCCCAGTGATGCAGAGAATCCACCCCGGACAGCATAGATGGTGCCTCTTCAGGGTCATAAGGTGGTGTCTGTATGTAGTCCAAGTTTCTGAGCTGTATAAAAGAGTCCGGAGGATTACTGCGTTGTACATGATGATCTTGGTGTCAGCACAGATGTCACGGTCGTCAAGGACTCTGGTCCCTAGGCATCCAAGGGAGGCACTCACGGATTATATACAATGTTGGATCTCTGCATCGTTGTCAGCCTTAGGTGGCTCCCCAGGTATGGAAATGTTTAACTCTGGAAGGGTTCCTCCATTGATCTTCATGCTGGAGAGATCGGATCTTGCCCTGGGTTGTGTTGGTAAAGGACTTGAGCCCTCTTGACGTTGAGGCTGAGTCTGATTCTTCAGTATGCTTCCGCGAAGGTGTAAAGCATGGCTTGCAGATTTTCTTCTGAGAGAGTGGAGATACCAATGTCATCCATATATTGAAGTTCCACGAGTAATGTCAGTGTTGTTTTCTTCTTGGATGTCAACAGGTTGAGTTGGAAAAGTTTTCCGTCTATCCAGTAGACGATGTCTACTCCACTAGGAAGCCTGTTCTTGGCAAGGTGAAGGATGGTGAGCGTTGATGATGGAGAAAAGGATGAGGGTGATGAGTCATCCCGGCTTGAGTCCAGTATTGACCTCAAACATTTCTGTCTTATTTATGTCGGTGAGGACTGTCACTGAAATTTGTCGTGGAGGATTCGGAGGGTGTTGATGACATTTTCTGGACAGTGAGCTTTTGATGGGTCTTCTATAGCACTCTCCGATTGCAAAACCACCATATCATAGATACATAGATACATAGAAGATAGGAGCAGGAGGAGGCCTTTTGGCCCTTCGAGCCTGCTCCACCATTCATCACAATCATGGCTGATCATCCAATTCAATCGCCTAATCCTGCTTTCTTCCCATAGCCTTTGATCCCATTCTCCCCAATCGAACCCCTTCATAATTTAAAACCACTATCAGGTCACATCTTAGTTTTCTCTTTCCTGACAATAGCATCTTCTCCCTGTTGGTAACATCCTTGGAAATCTTTTCTTGAGTTAGGAGGATGACTGCCTTGTACACAAATATCTTGGTATCAGCACGGATGTCGCGGTCGTTGAAGACTCTCTTCCTTGAGTGACCGAAGGTAGCGCTTGTTAATTAGATACAATGTTGGATCTCTGTATTGATGTCAGGCTTAAATGAAAGGTGGCCCCCAGGCAGGGGAATGTTCTATATTTGGGAGGGCTACACCGTTGATCCTGATGGATTGATGAATTTCTCTGGACAACTGGCCTTTGACAGTGTCTTCCATAGCACTTACCAATTGATTGGGTGAAAGAATTGGTCAGGTCAATGAAGGCCATGTAGAGTGGTTGATGTTGTTGCTGGCAGTCCTCTTGAATTTGATGAGCGGTGATAATCTTGACCGCTGTTTTGCGGTTTGGTCAGAAGTCACACTATCTTTCCAGTAGGATTTCTTCAGAGACTGGCGAGCGAGAATTTAGGTGATGATCTTTCTGGCGATGGAGAGATTTCCTCTTCTTGTTGATGAGGTTTAGGATGGTGTGGCCGTTCTCATTGAAGCAGTCTTGGTGTTTCCTGGTCTTGTAGCTGATGGTTACTTCACAGCTTGAGATGATGGCTGTCTTCAGCTCTTTCCAGTTTTCCTCCACTCCATTGGAATGAACGTCTTGGAGATTTTGGAGAAGATGTTGTTGGAGGTTCGCTCGCATGTTTGACTCTTGAATCTGCTCAACATTGATCATTTTCCTGATATATTTCTTCATCTTCCACTGCTTCTGATGGAGTTTGAGGGACATAGAGGAGTGTTTGAGCTGGTGATCTTCCCACAGTGGCCTACTCTGATCATCGCGTTGGTCATGAGCACATCCTTTTGGTCTCGGGATCGGTCAATAATTAAGTCAATTATGACTGAATCACAGAAAATATAGTGCAGAAGAGGACTTTGGCCCATCAAATCTGCACCAACACATGAAAAACACTTGACCGACCTACCTATTCCCATTTGCCAGCACTTAGACCACAGATTCAAATGTTATAATGTGCCAAGTGCTCATCCAGGTACTTTTAAAGGGGGGATGGGACAATTGGGCGCGGCCGTTTTGGCGCGGCCGTTTGGACGCAGCCGTTTGGGCGCCATGGGACAATTGGGCGCAGCCAATTTGGCGCGGCCGTTTGGACGCAGCCGTTTGGGCGCCATGGGACAATTGGGCGCAGCCAATTTGGCGCGGCCGTTTGGGCGCAGACGACAGAAATTCTTTTAGTTTTTGTGGCTAGTAAATTGTTGCAAATTGTTGCAAGTAAATTTAAAAACCTTAAATTAGTTCATTTAGTTCAGTTCATTTGGTGATTATGAGCAAGGCTCCTCAAGTACTCGATAGCATCCATGTTTTCAAATTTAAGAACACTTTCATGTATTCTTTTATCTTTATTGTAAATTAAAAACCTTAAATTAGTTCACTTAGTTAAAAACCTTAAATTAGTTCATTTAGTTAAAAACTAAAGTTAAAAAACCTTTAGTTTAGTTCATTTGGTAATTATGAGCAAGGCTATCAGAAGCTTCAAGGAGGTTCAGCAGACCCATCAAAAGCCATTAGGTGCGATTACCCTGGTGGTGTAAAACACGTGCAGCTTATGCGCAACTCAAAACTTTTCCATTTGATGGTTGTCACATGGAACAAGCCTTTAATAGACATCTGTTATATTTACAAAAATGAATGCAGCTGGCTAATGCCATTGTGGCTTGCTCATGCAGACAACAGATCTCTCACTCTGTTTTTGCATTCACAAAAAAGTTACATGTGAGAACATGCTGGCTCCAATAACCACTTTAAAGCAGTACTTCTTCCGATTATAATAAAAACAGGAAATGTAGGAAAACTCAGCAAGCCTAGCAACATCTGTGGAGAGAAAAGCACAGTTAACGTTTCCAGTCTGTATGACCTATTTTAGTCCTGGACCAGACCCCAACAGTGACTAGAATACTGGAGAGAAACGCTAATATTTATTTTAATTTTGTAAGACTGTGAGGGAAGGACATTGTGCTCCAGGAGTGACTCCATGCACAAATAGGGATATGGTATATTAAAACAAATTTTATTACCAAATTCACAAATAAAGAAATGTTATTTTGGCGCCAAAACATCCGGCGCCAAAACAGCCGGCGCCAAAACGGCTGGCGCCAAAACGGCCGCGCCACAACGGCCTCGCCCAAATGGCTGCACCAAAACGTACCTAACCCCCATAAAGGATAGGAGGCAACCCACCTCGACCTCCTCTACCACCCTCTCAGGCAATGCCTTCCAGACTCCCACCAGCCTCTGGGTAAAAATGCTTTTCTTCGCAGCCCACAAACCTCCTGCCCTCAACTTGAACTTGTGTTCCCCCCGTGACTGACCCTTCAACTAAATAGCTGCTCCCTATCCACCCTGTCCATTGGCCTCACAATCATTTCCACCTCGATCGGGTCGCCCCTCAGTCTCCTCTACACCAACAAAAACAATCCGAGCTGTAACCATTCTAAATAACTTAAGACAACCGATGTAAATAACAGAAGTCAACCGATGTACATGTATTTCTCTTTATTTTTGTTTTGTTTTCAATGTATGTCCACGTTTACTTTTGTTCTGCATATTTTTAAAAATCTTCAAGAGAAATTTTTTTAAAAAAGTAATTGCCTTAAAGATTTGGGCATAGGCACCCACAACTATTGGCAAGTTTTGGGCAGAGAGTCATGAGGCATTTGCTGATGCCAACAGGGAGCTCTGGGAGCCAGTTTACAACTTCGTTCTTGATGGCAATCTAATTCCATGCGTTCTGGAACGAAAGGAAAAATGCTGGAAAATCTCAGCTAGTCTGGCAGCATCTGTAGGGAGAGAAAAGAGCTAACGTTTTGAGTCCGACATTAGCTCTTTTCTCTCCCTTCAGATGCTGCCAGACTTGCTGAGATTTTCCAGCATTTTCCCTTTCGTTTCAGATTCCAGCATTCGCAGTAATTTGCTTTTATCCATGCGTCCTGGGTTGATCCTCGGGTTTTCCTCTCCAGAAGAAGGCGTAACCACTGCCTTCTTCCCTCAGTTGCCTTTCATCTGCTCTTTGGGTGTTTTTCAGGGCAGCAAAGTCAGTGTTAAGTGCCTTAGTTCACAGGCAACAAGGGCAGGTCTCTATTCTGGTCTATTCTTTTGCTTATTATCCATGAGGGTGCGTTCATTCCAGTTTCCAAATTTCAGCTTACATTTGATTGCTGACTGCAGGGAGATGAACCTGCTGGATTCAATTTTCCAACCAGGTTTTGGGGATGGAACAGACTATTTTTAGTGCACATTTTCCAGCCCTTCCCCCAAGTGGGATGAGCAGAGTGGATCCTGAAGAGGGCTGACCATTCATGAAGAAAGCTGATGTAATGCTCTTCTGTTCCTATTCCAAGAGCGAGACAATTGAATTAAACTCCACCGCCTACATGCTGATCTGAAGCTTGGGACTTGCAGATCTCAGTTCTGCCTGTCCCTGTCAGTTCTTGCCGATCGCCGCAGGCGAGGTATGGGAGGGGGAGTTTCTTTCCTCTATGTAGGCTCCTTGTGCAGGACAACTTTTAACATGGGAATGCCGATGCATATCAGCAGACACATAGGGCTGGATTCTCCCAAACCGAGACTATGTCCCCAAGCCGGCTTAAAAACGGTGGAGTTTTACTCCTGAAATTCCTACAAAAAAGTTGAACTAATTCAATGCCCTGCAGGGGGCTAGCAGGGGCCCACAGTGAATCTCGCAGCTTTAGCTGTGGATACGGGCCCCTGCCCCTCCGGTTCGGAGTCCGCACAGGCGCATGGCGGTGGCTTCCAGCGGTCACGCCGAGCTCCATGGCAGACTCGGACCGCGGAGCCACACAGGGAAAGGAACCCCACCCCGGATTGGCCGTGCGCCCAAGCATGAAACCTCGTAGATATAATCCCTGGCTGCCTATAAGCCCCCCCCCCCCCCGTGTCCGATTCACCCCGCGCCCGACCAGGGTAGCCGTGGACTGAGTCTGCAACCGCCTCGACAGCATTCCGACCGGCGGTTCGATCCATGCCGTCGGGAACGCGGCCGGTCGGGAACGGAGGATTGATAGGTGGGCCTCTGGCAATGGCCCCCTGGCCACGTGGCGTACTCCACGGTCCGATTATGGCAAAAGTAGATTCTCCAGCCCCGCGTCGGCCGCAATTTCGGCACAGGGCTGCGGAGAATCCAGCCCTTGGTCCTTTACATAAGTTGGGTCCAATTCCAATGGTAAGGGAACCTTGATGACTGGGAATCTCGCTACTACTGTATCAGCCTCCCCGAACAGGCGCTGGAATGTGGTGACTAGGGGCTTTTCACAGTAACTTCATTTGAAGCCTACTTGTGACAATAAGCGATTTTCATTTCATTTCATTTTCATACTGCAGCCTTCATCCACCATCGCAACAATTGATACTACGCGGGTATCTTCCACGTGATCTGCTGTTGAGGACTTGTTTTGGATTGCGCTTTGTCTGGTTTTCCCTCTGACCCTACCATCATGCGTGACCCTGCCAGGTGTTTAAGACTCCTTACAGTATCGCCCAAAGGATCAACGGAATATTCAAGCCTCTCCACAGTGGCAAGGTAGCAATCCACGGAAAGGTGTGTGAAGTAAAATGTGTTTAAAATCATGATAATAAGTTGGTCCAATGAGATTGTGTAAAATCGTGTTCAAAGTCATGAGAGGGCTGGACAGAGTAGCTGGAGAGAAACTGTTCTCTCTCGTAAAAAGGATCAAGAACGGGAGGGCATAGATTTAAATTGATTTGAAAAAGAAGCAAATATGATGTGAGAACAATCTTTTTCACACAATGAGCAGTTTGGGTATGGGATGCCTGGAATTGTGGTGGAGGCAGGATTAATCGAGGCATTCAAGCAGGCATACGATGATCACTTGAATAGAAGCAATGAGCAGAGGTATGGGGAAAGGGCAGGGGAATGGCACTAAGTTATGCTCATTTGGAGAGCCGATGCAGACACAACTGCACCGTAATAATTCTGACATTCTGTGATTCTGCGCAAAATGATAATGTACATCCTTAGTTTAGTTCAACACTGTTAAGTTTGTCGCTAACAGGTTCACAAACCTGCCTCAAGACAAAGACACGTTTACCAGTCCTTCAGCAATGAAAACGCAGAAAACTCACACTGTCCAATATATGCTTAGGAGATCCCAGTCCCACGTTTTACAACTGGCAGACCAAAGACAAAGTTTAGATGCCCACCACTTCAGGGTTTCCAGAAGTTTCAATGGGGTATGACTTGTAAAGTCTTTGGTTTTGATTTCCTGACTTTAATTTAATTTACACCCTTGATTCAGTTGCGAAATACTCACACACGAGGAAATATCATGAATTGTTCGGAACAATTTTCAACTATTGCTGGGTTGAATACTGTTAAATGTAAAGGAGTTGTAAACAGATGCTGGTGTGACAGTATTGTTAAAATATCAACGTAACAACTGTGTACTGCAAACAAATTCTCTAATCTTGGACCTCACTGATGTTTTCCTGTACACCCTTGTCCTGCTGGGATACAGCTACCACCTGCAGCCAGATCATTATATCCTGGAAATTATTGGCCCAGATGGATCGAAATTACTTTGCAGAATAGTTACCCTGAAGAATTCGAAGGATTAAAACCAGTTCTAATTCCTTGGTAACTATATTACTGACCCAAACCCCATTGCCCCCCTCCCAAATATCCTTCCATCCTGTGACTACCTCCCAGCCCTTCCAACTGTCATCCCAACCCATGAATACCTCACACTTCCCAACTACTCCCCAACTGCCCGGCTACCTGACGATGATGCTTTGACTAACTCACATGCCCTGACTACCTCCTCCACCCAACCAGCTACCCCCCAACACCCAACTGCCCTAATTATCCCTGCCCCCCACAAATAATGCTGACCCTCCAACCTATCCCCCAAACCTCATTGGCCACAACTGACCTCTCAACCCCTGATCACCCTACCCCCCCCCCCCCCCCCCATCTTACCCCCTCCACTTACCTTCACTCCTAGCTTTGAAATTGGCATTTAAACAAAGGCCCCATAGACATGCTTGATGGAAATTCGAATGGCCAAGTTTGAATACACTGAGCAGAGATAGACAATTAGGACAAGTCAGGGCCTGCTCTGCAAACAAGACATTAGGAGATAATCGGTCCCATTCAAATGGATCGATTGTTGCGGATGCCCAGATGAAGCTAGACTTTCTGGCACCCAGATTTCTGCCATTACCATGTATAGAGTAAGGTTACATACAAACAATACACCCAGAGATGGTCCCCTGGGGGTGGGTTCCTGGTATCCTGTAGAGGTGCAATCGGAAACTCAATTAGGTTTTGCAACCCCCACCCTGAGATCTCATTGGCTGAGGGCCAGAGACTTTTCTGGAAAGGCACAAAAAGGGGAATAAGAATCGACCACCAGGATCCTCCCCAGCACAGAGGCAAATGAGAAGAATCAATGGTGGCGAGAGGACGGAAAGAAGCAGCTTGCGAGACCCACCTCTGCGGACGGAGGCCCTGAGACAATCGAGACTCAGAAAATTGGACCCGCAGCTCGATTGACTTCCTCGCCACGGGCAGTATTAAGAATCTTTAGATTATTGTGGTTGGGATAATTTAAAGGGAGTAACTAATTTTTACTGTGTTTAATAATAAATGTGGTTGAATTGTAAACTGGTATTTGTCCTTTGTTCATCTTGCAAATAAGGGCATCCGGGTAAAAAGTTTGAATAGTAAACTGGTCAAATTGCCTGATGTTTTACATGACAACAGATATTTCAACTTACAAGAATATGCCAGCTAATGCTGCAAAAAGGGGACATGGCTTCATGTCCCTGATGCTCTTACATTACACTGAAGGACTCCAGAAGCAGCTAAACTGCACATTTCACAACAGGTCTGGGTCATAAATCTGGGTGAGACATGTGGAGCTCCAGTCTAAGATAGGAAACAAGAGCAAGGTGGCACCCGATAATGATTACCACGCTACAAAAGGTTCGGCCCAATGTTTGCAAAGCCTACTTTTTTAACAGAATCATTAATCTGTTTAAAGTACAATTTGAAAGTCTATTTCTAGAGAGATTAACCACAAAATAATTTGATTACAGAACTGCCCTAAGAACAGTAAGATGTGCATGGGTGTAACTTCCAGGAAGCAACTACCAAGAGAAATGAAAGCCTATCAAACACTGAGCAATTCTTCTTATATTCTATGAGAAAATATAATTGACAGTGCTTTTTTTCTTTTATGATGGACTATAATTGAATCCGATGCAAAAGTGAGTGTTTTGTGTCTAAACATGCTAAATCTTAAGACTCAGGAAAGGGATGCAATCTTTTTTTTCTTTAAATCAACACTTGAAACAAAAGCTAGCTTACTTACTTTGACTTTGCAGCACCAGAATGGAAGTGTTATTGTAATAACACAGAAAATTAGGGAAATCTCATATTCCTGTGCGATCACATTGGCAGTACAAAGGCAGTATTCAAAGTTAGGACAATAAACAGCTGTCAATTTCATGCTGCCTACCTATTTCCAGCAAGGCATTCCTTAAGGGATTCACCTTTTTGTGAAAACCTGAGCAATGTTGAAATTAATGTTAGAATAAGCAGGGTGGTTGGTGATGGGCTCCTTGTTACTCGTGTATGTCCAAACTGTGACTTTATTCTCTTCTGTAAATCCTCTCGTCACTGAAGACCATTAGACCATAAGATATCGGAGCAGAATTAAGCCATTCGGCCCATCGAGTCTGCTCTGCCATTCGATCATGACTGATATGTTCTTAATCCCCATTCTCCTGCCTTCTCTTCCTACCCTTGATCCCCTTAATAAGCAAGAAATCTCCTTATTAATCAAGAGCACCAGATTTGTGCTTGAAGTGCTATTACCTACAGGACTACAGATCAAGAGTGGAAGGTGGAATTCGACAGAATAGTTCTTTCTTGGAACTTAAGAGCAGGAGTAGCTAATTTAGCCTCTAGAGCCAGCTCCAACGAACTGGCAGTTTCCGTTGTGGCACCTCTGGCCTTCCTCTGTGTATGTTGGATGTTGCGAGCGTGGCATAGATGGTCCTCAAAGCATAGCGAACCAAATTTCAATGCTGGCCTCCACAGCTGCAATGCTTTCACAAGAGCGGTGGTCTGCAGTGCAGAGGTTTGTAAGACTCTTTCATAGAGTGATCTTGTGTTGTTTGTACAGACCACCTTGATGTTGTTTGCCGTGAAACAATTCCCCACAGAAGGTATGCAACTGAGAGATTCTGCAGTCATTCATGTGGAAAACATGGCCTGCTGGCTGTTGAAGGAATGCTGCCAGCATGCTCTGTGTGATAAATATCCTTTGGGGATACTAAATTGGATGCAGCTAGATTTCCCTTGAAGCTCACAGCTGGCAAATTTAAATTTGAAAGAATTTTTGGAAAGTTTATTTTTGTCTATGTGTTCCTCCCAGAAATATTCCTAAATTTGATTGTGGCAGCAGGATGATTCCTATGGGGATATCACTGTTGCCTATCGTTTCTGTAGGAAGAAAAGGCAGAGGGATGAACATCAATCTATAATCACAAGTGTACTTGTTACACCATCAACTGCACTCCAAGGCACAAATATTTATCTATTTGAGGCACTCTTACGCAAATATGCCTGATGAATGTTTCCTCAGAGGGCTATGCTTCAGTTTTAAAATAGTGACAGAGTTCAGTTATTGTTTCAAGTGAACTTTGAGTTATGATCCACCACATGCACAATTCTGCCAGAGGCAACAAGGGGAAACTGTTGCCTCAATTACTATGTATCAGGATTGTTCCAGGCACCCACAGCGATGTCATTCACACTGCCTTGGACTGAGGAGCTGTAAGGAATAAAGCTTCGTCAATGTGCAACTTATGTGTCACATAAGCACAGAATTATGCATGTCAATACTTGCAAACTTAGCAACAGGCACAGCCACTTCATCTGCAGGTCAGTGGTGGCTGTCTCACCTCTGAGTCAGAAGATTGTGTGTTCAAGTCCGTCTTCAGAGACTTTGATGAAAAGCCTAGACTGACAAGCCAGTGCATCATTCTGAGAGGTGCTCGACAGAATTCTCCGTTCCTGAGACTAAGTGTTGATGCAGGGGCAGGATTTGTGGACTTCTACAAGAGCAAAACTGGTGCCGCACCTAGAGCAATCCAGCAACCATTGAGAGGCGAGCACCGGTGCCACATGGAACATAATCCAATGACAAACAGTGCTGGATTCACCACATACGCGATTGACACTCAGGAGGCTAACAAGCTGCAGCAGCATATACGCACTGCACTCCCCACATACACCATCCCAGCCAACAAGATGGCAGCGAGGAGAGCTGCACCCTGTTTTATGAACGCTGAGCTTGAGATCCTGTTGGACGCACCAGAGGAGAGGCGGGCGACCCTGTACCCTGGCTGGGAAGGAGGTTGCCAGCTGCTGCCGTTTGCTGTGCCTGGGCTCAGGAGGTGGCAGAGACAGCCTGCGCCGTCAACAACACTGTCCAGACCAGTCAGCAATACCGGAAAAAACTGCACAACACCCTCAGCACGGCCAGGGTGAGTAGACAGCGCTGAGCCCCTGGCACCAACCCCCGTCCCATACATGTCTAACCCTACCCGCAACCTCACCCCCCGTGCTCCCTCCCCCAGCCTTCCCCACCACCACCACCACCACCAGGAGGGCTGCTGAACCCCCACCCTGCACCACATGTCAGCACCCATACTGGCTACCCACTCACTGAGCTGCATGCATCGGACTGTCTAACTCTGTATTTTCTGTTCCCCCCAACCCAGGAGAAGGCCACCCATAACCGTCGGGAGTGGGAGAAGACTAGAGGGTGTCCGCTGGACCAGCTGCCATCAATGGGTGATGTGGCGCAGTCCAGACAGAGGTGGTCCACTCTCTGTGGTCCATGGTCGTGAGCATGCAGACCCTGGTTGAGATGGCAGCGGTACTCCAGGACGGGCAGCGCCGGGTGGCGGGGGAGCCTCAGGGGAGTAGCCCGGGAACCATCGGGCATCCCAAGGGAAGAGGAGGTGATGGGCCCATACCGGTGACTCCCGCAATGGAGATGCCGGAACACCATAGTACCTCGCCTCCCCCTACTGTCCCTGGGGCATTTGTTGGGCAACGGGCAGAACAGGGCAGCGCCATGCCACCTGGGACACCCGAGCAGCAGCTGGGCTCATACAGGCCAGGTTGCTCCAGAAGACGTTCGGCCAAAGGGGACCCAGGTCACAGGGCGGCAACACAGCAGGACCATCTCCACCCCTGAAGTACTGTCTGGGGATCTACCTGTTGTGTTCATGCCATGTGTCATGTGTTATGGCCAGAAAATCAGACACCAGTTAAGTTGGCACAGGTGCAGGGTACAGTTTGGTGATAGGAGCTATGGCTCGTACCTGAAAGCATGTTTTTGCATTAAACGCCTATGCACAATTTTATAACCTGCCTTGGTGCTCTCTCAGATAGGTGTGAGTGTTGGGCTGGGCTGGCCGCAGAGGGGGTACGCAGAAGGGGGGGAATGGGCGGATGTTGGGGTGGGCTTGGCTTGAGAACCTCAGTTCAGCCAGCGCTTACCACTCTGGTGTCCAACCCCAATCCTCTCTCCCCCCCCCCCCCCCCCCCCCGTCCCCACCGTCCCCACCTCCGCCACTCCAGGGAAGCAATGGGACCATGTGATGGAATGGACAGCTTGCAAGCAGGGATCACCCAGATGGATGTTGGCAAGTGCCACCGTGGGCTGGAGTCAGACGTTGTCAAACAATGTGGAGCACCAGAGCTCATCCCAGAGCTGGTTGTCATCATCCACCATCCCATGGGCCAGGACTGCTGTTACTGCGAAACCAGGGCCCTCATCCCATAGTGCGGCACATATGTATCACAAAGGGGGGAGGGGCGGATAGGTGGTTCAGACAGGTAGATTTGGGTGTGAATGTGGGATGCGGTGTCTGTACCCCTGGAATGTGGGATGCGGTGTCTGTTCCCCCCTATTCGGTGAACCTGGAGGCGATTAGAGTGTCCTGTGTGCATTAACCCTGGTGGCATTTTGTGCGGCCTCCCATGCCTGCCCGGGCTCAATGTCCTGTCCATCCTCTCCCTCCCCCTCATCTTTCTCATCGGACAAGGACTGACGTTCATCCTCCTCCTCCAGCATGTCGCCCCTCTGCTATGCGATGTTGTGGAGGATGCAGCAGACCACCACGATTATGGTGACCCTCCCAGCACCATACTGGAGAGCTCCTCCAGAGCAGTCCAGGCACATGAACCGCATCTTCAGAATGCCGAAGCTCCTGGTTGCGACATGGGCGTCGTTTGTGTAGATCGGCTTGTCATCTGCAGGTGCTCGTAGGGCGACATGCATCCCGTCGACCATCCCCTGGACCTTGGGCATGCTAGCGATGACGGCGTACGCCGCTGCTCGGGCATTCTGGTGTAATTGGTCCAGGTTGAAATGGGTGTATTGTGCCGATTGGTGAGATGGCGCAGATGACACTGTGAGATCCTGGACAGGTCCCAGATCAGCGCCTGGAAGGAGCAGGTGGCATAAATGTTCAGGGCGACAGTCACCTTCATGGCCACTGGGAGTGGGTGTCCTCCCCCATACCCCCTCAGTGCCAGGTACGCCATGATCTGGCAGATATGTTGTTCTCTCTTCAGTGCTTAACTTAAAGTTACATCAATACTGCTTGTCTATGTCTTGCTACCAGTTCCCGTTCTGTGAAGTGTGTCCTGACTTCCTGTTCGTCTGTATTTATATCTCTCCCGTGCTCCCTCTAGTGCTTGCTCAGTTGTATTGCATCTACACAGATATACAATCACCACATCCCCCCTTTTTTCTTTACATATTTTCTTTACATTGTTAAGGAAAATTGTACAAAACAGTTAGATTACTTATGATATGTGTATCTATTCACGTGATGATGATATTGGATATTTTACAAAGCCAATTAATATTTATGAGTCCAAACGTGATGAATTTGTTCATTGAGTTTTTTCTTTTTCGTTGTTGACGTGGTGATATTGATATTGCAACTCCATTGTGAATGTTGTCGGTGTTCCTGTTTTTTTTAAGTAACCAATACGTCATCCCGAGGTGTTTGAATGGTCGAACCACTGATGTTGACTGACATGGACTTTATTCTGTGCTTGTGGTATCGATTTAGTGTGTCATCTGCCTTGAAAGCTGGTGTGCTTGCTTGTTCTGGAGCAGATGTGAGTTTGTGTGATTCGTTGTCATCCCATGGCATGTTTGTAGTCTTGTCATTGTTTTGCAGTGTGCTGTGGCATTGTCCTTCATGTGCAGAGTTGTACCATTTTGTACAAGTCGTAGCTTCATTGTTGTTGTTTCTGTCTGTTGTTTTCGTTGTCGTTCTTGTTGCTGTTTTTGTCGTTTCTGTCTTTGTTGTTTTCATTGTTGTTCTTGTTGTTATTTTTGTCATTTCTGTCTTGGTTCTTGTCGTGCTTGTTGTTGTCTTTGTTATGCTTCTTGTTGTTTTTGTTGTTCTTCTTGTAGTTTTTGTTGTTGTGCTTGTAGTTTATGTTGTTCTTGATCTTTTTTCTGCAGTGCTTCTTGCGATTTTTGTTGTTCTTATTGCGCTTCATGTTGCTTTTGTTCTTGCTGTTGTTGTTCTTGTTTCTGCGCTTCTTCTTGTGCTTTTTGTTTTTCTTGTTGTGCTCAATGAGTGTCCCGTGTGGATAATTTGAGTCATTGTCACAGTTATTGGTGCGAATGTCCTTTGTGGTATCTGTTACATTGAACGTTTCATCTAGAGAATGGTGAGAATGATCTGATGTTGCATTGATGCTGGTGACATCAGTCATTTGTGGTGGATTTGATTCCTCTTCTTTGCTTCCTTTGTACTCCTCTTCTGGAGTAATTTGTTGTGGATTTAATTCCTCTTCTTTGCTTTCTTGGTGCTCCTCTTCTGGAGTCAAGTTCTTCACGATTTCATTTTCTTGTTGGTCTTGGTGCTCCTCTTCTGGAGTCAAACTCTTCATGATTTCTATTGACGTGGTCTCTCTGGACTCTTGGTGCTCCTCTTCTGGAGTCAAAATCTTCAAGATTTCAATTGACGTGGTCTCTCTGGACTCATGAGTAGCCCTACTCTGTGCGTCTGTACAGACGAGCTGAGATCTGTCAGTCTCGCTGTGATCCTGCACCCCCTGTATGTCGAGTGTGATCACATTGTCACTGTTTTCGCATGCAGTGGGTAGATTTACATTGTCTTCTTCTTGATTATGTGAGCTTGGTAGACTTTCATAGTCTGCTTGCGGTTGCTCAGATACGGTGGGTTGACCTTCATGGTCTTGTTCATGCATAGTGTTCGCTAGGGAGTGTTTGCTTGCTTCCATTTTGGAGTCTTTCAACAAGCTGTCTGTGAAGGCTCGCGTCACTCTCTTTGTGGAGTCTTTCATCGCTCTCCCTGTGGAGCCTGTAATCGCTCTCTGTGTGGAGTCTTTCTGTGCTCTCTGTGTGGCATCGTCTTCATCTTGGGTATTGCTGTCATCCAATGTATCGACGATCTGCCATGGCACCATGGTGTTGGATTCAGCTACCATGAGTAGAGTCGTGTTGAGTTTTGCGACCGTGTTGCTGATGCTGTGATCAGCATATCCGAATAACTCAGCCATGTCTGAGTAGTATTGTTCGAAAAACAAATCATCTTTTTTTGTTTCGGATTTGGTATCATTTTCTTCATCTTTTTTTGTTTTGGAATTGTTTTTGTTCTCTTCACTTTGGGTGGTGCAGACTGTTTGTTCCAGGGTGTTGTGAGAGTTATTTTCAACTGCTGGTGTAAGTTCAGGCGTTTATCTGTCTTTTGAGGTAAGAAAATTGGGTTTTACAGCTTTAAGTTTCTTGTTTTTAATTTTCGGGCATTTCCCTTTTAAGTGGGCGTGGTCCGGGTCCTCAGACGTCATGACGCTCGTGACGTCATGCGTAGGAATCGATTGCGCATGCGCAAATCGGTATTCCTTTACTGTGCGGTTTTGCGTCCACTGCGCATGCGCGGCTTGCGTATGCGCAGAACCATCTTCGAATGGTGCACTTGTTCCTTTTAACTGGGCATGCGCGGCTTGCGCATGCGCATAACGATCCGCGACCAAAACGTTTTTTAACTGAACGCAAAACGGCTGATTTTAACTGCGCATGCGCGGCTTCTGTTTCCTGCGCATGCGCAGATGCAGATTTTCGTCCTTTGTTCCCCTGAGACTGTGAAATGTGCTCAGATGCCATTTTACAGTGGATTTCAGCGTTTTTTCTTCCTAAAAAGTTCAAGTTACTTTTTCCTTTCGATCTGGACTGGATTTCAGCGTTTTGTCTTTGTGAGAACTTCAATTTACTTTTTCCTTTCGACCTGGACTTTTCACTCGCGATTTCTAGACTGAACCCTTTCTGTTCTGATAGTGATTGTTTGAGTTTTGAATCACTCAGTCCCTGTGCAGTTTGGTCTTTGAGCATACAGTACTGTTAAAATATCATACAGTGCTCTTCAAATTTTTTTTGTATTATTTCTAATTTGGTGCTGCCTTCATCTTTCAAGTATTTAAAGCAATTATATGTTTCTCTAGCTTCATGTCCTGTGATGAGCAGTGCTATTTTCATTTCGTCTGAGGCTGCTTCTAAATCATTAGCTATGATATATAAATCAAACATTTGTTTAAATCTTTTCCAGGCATTACTTAAATTGCCAATTATTTCAGCTGAGATGGGGTTCCAACCGACATCACCGAATTAGCAAAGTCTTCCCAAGTCAAATATCTGGTAGGAGTTTTCCTTGCCATTTTGGTCTTTCTGTGTCTGCAGCTTGTGTAATCTTGTAGTAAGTGTCTGAAGCCACTCTTGGTACCATGTGTTGTTCCTTGTGTCTTAATAAAGCTCGTAGTCTTAAAGTTGAAGTAGATGCTTTATTGTAAGTTCGTTCTCTCTTCAGTGCTTAACTTAAAGTTACATCGATGCTGCTTTTCTATGTCTTGCTACCAGTTCCCGTTCTGTGAAGTGTGTCCTGGCTTCCTGTTCATCTGTATTTATATCTCTCCCGTGCTCCCTCTAGTGCTTGCTCAGTTGTATTGTATCTACACAGATATACAATCACCACAGTGCCGATACATGCGAGGCCTCATGCGCACTTCATTTGCACCTCCTCTGCCTTCTCCTCCTCCACCTGTAAGCGGCCGACTCTCCACCTTCAGTAGCTGCCTCCTGTTCCTCTGGGGCATGCTCCGCTGCTGCAGCTTCCTCCTCCTCCTCGAGCACCTCAAGCTGGACAGCCACAGTACATCCCCCAGGGCTGTGGCAACTAGCAGGAAGGCCACCATTGCTGGTTGTGTTCCATTATCCATTGTCTGCAGGGGGTGAAAGGCTGGCATGTTAGCATTGTATGTACCCCTGCACTCAACCAGGTCCACCGGGCTACAGAAGGCCCCGTTTGAGACTGCGGACTTTGCCACCGCATGTTCCCCCCCCACCATCCCCACACCCCTCACCCCCATCCCCGCACCCCTGGCCCCATCAGTGCCCAGCACCATGGGAGCCTCTGGCCCTGGTGCCCATCCATCCTGTCAGGGGCGCTGTTGGGCGGTGCTGCTCATGCCAATGATATGCTGTCTGGTTCATCCCTGTAGAGGCTACTGTGGGTGTTGCCCTTGTCTGGCCACGTGATGCCCTGCTAGTGGGTGATGGCTCAGTGGGAGAGGTAGTATGGCAAAGGGAGGAGTACGGAGTGGGTGGTGGGGACATTGATACGAGCGGTGGCACTTTGCTGAACAAGGCCAAGATGGGTGGTCAGTGGGATGCACAGAAGATGGCTGCCTTGCAGGCCATGGCAATGGCTGTCTGTACCTGGACTCCACCCAAGTCCCAATGGGGGGGGGGGGGGGGGGGGGGGGGGGTCACCCCGGCCCCAAGCCCATCGGCCCCATCACCCCCCCCCCCCACCCCCTCCACCCCCCCCCGGAAGAGGCCCCCCTAGGCCAGCCTGGCCAGTGTCAGGACCAGCATCCCACAGTCCTGCCTCTCTGTGCCCTACCTAATTTCTCTCCCTCATCAGTCATGGCGCCTGTTTCTCGACTTTTAAAGCACAAGTGAACCTCGCCATTGGGAATTCCCCCAGTGGAGGAAGATACTCTTGGAGGCCCCGGATCAGGACCGCTAATGATATGCAAATGTCGTTTACTGTACATGTAGAATGGAACGAATATCACCGCTGTCGAGACACCAGAGAATTGCGAGTTGGCGTGAAAGTGGTGGGCCCCACGATTTCAGTGTCAGAACCGATTGTTCAGACCACATGACCTTTACTCAGTAAGGCTTGTCTTAGAGTGACAAGCATCACAATAGGCCAGTCTCCTTCATCTACCGACAAATATTTATCACTCAAGTAACAATTCTGATGTCTACTTCAATTTAATGGTGAAGATACTGAAGCCATTGTTTTCTGTCCCCGCTCCAAACAACATCCCCAGCAGTAGTTTGTGATTAAGCCAGCCTGTTAGCAACTTTAGTGTCACATTTGATCCTGAGATGAGTGTCCAACCTCATATTCTTGTGATCATTAAGAACATTTATTTCCATGCCTGTAATGTCTCCAGACTTTGCACCTGTCTCAGATCATCTGCTGCTGAAATCCTCTAGACTCGGCTATTCCATTGCATTTCTGACTGGTCTTCCACATTCTACACTCCGTAAAGTTGAGGTCATCCAAAAAATTGCAGCCCTTGTCTTAAATCACACCAAGTCCCATTCCCCTATCACCCCTGACCTCCAGTAGCTCCCAGTCAAGCAACATCTTGATTTCAAAACTCTTATCCTTGCCTACAAATGACTCCATGACCTCGATCCTGCCTATCTCTGTGATTTTCTCTGGCCCCACAACTCTCCGATATATCTCTGCTCCTCCACTTCTGCCCTCCTGTGCATTCCTAATTTGAATTGCTCCATGATTGGTGCTTTGGTGCCATGCCATCTGGAATACCATTCCTAAACCTCTGCACCTTTCTCACTTGCTCTCCTTTTGAGACACTTCTGAAAACCTGCCTCTTTGATTAAACTTTTAATGACCTTATCCAATATCAGCATATGTGGCTTGGTCTAATTCTTAGTTTTTTTAGCGTTCCCTTTAAGTCACTTGGTTTAAGTTCATTATCTTAAAGGCAGTGTTTTTCAAACTGTTTTTCCGGGGACCCATTTTTACCAACCGGCAAACCTTCGGGACCTTCACGACCCACACCAGCCAACGTTTGCGACTCACACCGGCTGACCTTCGGGACCCACTTTGGCCGACCTTCGCGGCCCACGCCGTCGGACCTACACGACGCACGCCGACGAGCTTTGCGACCCACACCGGCCGACCTTCCCGACCCATCATTTTCTCTTACCTTGTTTGTTGCTGACAAAATGGAGAATCACAATCACAGCTAAAGCATGTCATGACGACGTTCGGGGGCCGTGACCTGATCTCTGCCTCCCTTCAGGCAGGAAGGCAACAGCCGCAGCAGCTGGCTTTTATATTCAATTTTTATTTATTTTTGTAAATTGTAATAATGTTGTTGCATGACACGTTTAATCAAGAGACCAAAGCCCATGTCATCGTCAGACTCTTCAGATTCTTCCTGTTTCTTCACTTCCTTTTTCTCTTCAGCAGCAACGGGGCAGCGGTGAAAACAACTACTGCAGCAGCTGGGGTACTGTCACCAGCTCCAACATTGCAGATCAGACTAATGACGTCAATATTAACCAATGCCTTGGCAAACAGACTAGGCCAAAAAGGCTCAATGGTCACACCAGCTGTTTTAATCAGGGCATTGAGTTTGTCTTCGGTGATGGTGACCTTGTCGTCGTGCAGGATGAGCGCGATGTAGAAACAGGCGAATTCCGAGGTGTAGGCCATGGCCGGGTGGGTCCGATGGTGCCAGTCACTGGAGGGAAACTTGGCCTTAGCTTCGCTCAGAAAAACCAAGCACTTCCAAACCGGGCAGAGCGGGAAGCAGCCGGCTTTTAACTATGACGGCTGCGAGCGACCTTCGAAAAGGCCGCGACCATATTTTAAAAATGTGGCCACACTGCGCATGTTTGCTCGCACGCGGTCCGCATGTGCAAAACACTGCACATGCACACCGATGAGCGGGCACACATGCGCAGTGCGCCCGCATTTTTTTTATTTGGTCGCGGCCTTTTTGAAGGCCGCTCGCAGCCGTCATTGTTAAAAGCCGGCTGTTGCAGCTGTTGCACGCGACTTTGCAGAATTGGGAGCGCCACAGTGGACGGCTCCATGACCCTCCTGACACACAATGAACAAAGAAAAGTACAGCACAGGAACAGGCCCTTCGGCCCTCCACGCCTTCGCCGACCATGCTGCCCATCTAAATTAAAATCATCTCCACTTCCGGGGTCCGTATCCCTCTATTCCCATCCTATTCATGTATGTGTCAAGATGCCCCTTAAACGTCACTATCGTCCCAGCTTCCACCACCTCCTCTGGCAGCGAGTTCCAGGCACCCACTTACCTCGTACATCTCCTCTAAACCTTGACCCTCGCACCTTAAACCTATGCCCCCTCGTAATTGACCCCTCTACTCTGGGAAAAAGTCTCCAACTATCCACTCTGTCTATGCCCCTCATAATAATGGCACTCTATCAGGTTGCCCCTCAACCTCTTTCGTTCCAGTGGGAACAAACAAGTTTATTCAACCTCTCCTCATAGCTAATGCCCTCCATACCAGGCAACATCTTGGTAAATCTCTTTTGCACCCTCTCTAAAGGCTCCACATCCTTCTGGTAATGTGGCGAACAGAATTGAACACTATACTCCAAGTGTGGCCTAACTAAGGTTCAACACAGCTGCAACGTGACTTGCCAATTTTTATACTCAATGCCTCGGCCAATGAAGGCAAGCATGCCATATGCCTTCTTGACTACCTTCTCCACCTGTGTTGCCCCTTTCAGTGACCTGTGGACCTGTACGCCAAGATCTCTCTGACTGTCAATACTCTTGAGGGTTCTACCATTCACTGTATATTCCCTACCTGTATTAGACCTTCCAAAATACATTACCTCACATTTGTCCAGATTAAATTCCATCTGCCATCTCGCCGCCCAAGTCTCCAAACGATCTAAATCCTGCTGTATCCTCTGACAGTCTTCATCACGATCCGCAATTCCACCAACCTTTGTGTTGTCCGCAAACTTACTAATCCGACCAGTTACGTTTTCCTCCAAATCATTTATATATACTACGAACAGCAAAGGTTCCAGCACTGATCCCTGTGGAACAACTCTAGTTACAGCCCTCCAATTAAAAGCACCCTTCCATTGCTAATCTCTGCCTTCTATGACCTGGCCAGTTCTGTATCCATCTTGCCAGCTCACCTCTGACCCCATGTGACTTCCCCTTTTGTACCAGTCTGCCATGAGGGACCTTGTCAAAGGCCTTACTGAAGTCCATATAGACAACATCCACTGCCCGACCTGCATCAATCATCTTTGTGACCTCCTCGAAAAACTCTATCAAGTTAGTGAGACACGACCTCCCCTTCACAAAACAGTGCTGGCTCTCGCTAATACGACCACTTGTTTCCAAATGGGAGTAGATCCTGCCTCGAAGAATTCTCTCCAGTAATTTCCCTACCACTGATTTAAGGCTCACCAGCCTATAGTTCCCTGGATTATCCTTGCTACCCTTCTTAAACTAAGGAACAACATTGGCTATTCTCCAGTCCTTTGAGACATCACCTGAAGACAGTGAGGATCCAAAGATTTCTGTCAAGGCCTCAGCAATTTCCTCTCTTGCCTCCTTTAGTATTCTGGGGTAGATCCCATCAGGCCCTGGGGACTTATCTACCTTAATATTTTTCAAGACGTCCAACGCCTCGTCTTTTTAGATCTCAATGTGACCCAGGCTATCTACACACCCTTCTCCAGACTCAACATCCACCAATTCCTTCTTCTTGGTGAATACTGGTGCGAAATATTCATATAGTACCTCATCCATTTCCTCTGGCTCCACAAATAGATTCCCTCCCCTGTCCTTCAGAGGGCCAACCCTTTCCCTGGCTATCATCTTGCATTTTATGTATGTGTAAAAAGCCTTGGGATTTTCCTTAACCCTATTGCCAATGACTTTATGTGACCCCTTTTAGCCCTCCTGGCTCCTTGTCCACCAGCACTTTAAAACTTATTGAATTGTTGTCACTGTTGCTGAAATGCTCCCCTACTGAAACTTCTACCACCTGGTCGGGCTCATTCCCCAATACCAGGTCCAGTACAGCCCCTTCCCTAGTTTGTCTATCTACATATTGTTTTAAGAAGCCCTCCTGGATGCTCCTAACAAACTCTGCCCCAGCACTAAGTGAGTCCCAGTCAATATTGGGGAAGTTAAAGTCTCCCATCACAACAACCCTGTTGTTTTTACTCCTTTCCCAAATCTGTCTATCTATCTGCTCCTCTATCTCCCGCTGGCTGTTGGGTGGCCTGTAGTAAACACCCAACATTGTCACTGCATCCTTCTTATTCCTGATCTCTACCCATATAGCCTCGCATCCCTCTGAGGTGTCCTCCCGCAGTACAGCTGTGATATTCTCCCTAACCAGTAGCGCAACTCCGCCACCCCTTTTACATCCCCCTCTATCCCACCTGAAACATCTAAATCCTGGAATGTTTAGCTGCCAATCCTGTCCTTCCTTCAACCAGGTCTCTGTAATGGCAATAACATCATAGTTCCAAGTACTAATCCAGGCTCTAACTTCATCTGCCTTACCCGTAATACTTCTTGCATTAAAACATATGCACTTCAGGCCACCAGTCCCGCTGTTTTCAGCAACATCTCCCTGTCTGCTCTTCCTCAGAGCCATACTGCTCCTATTCCCTAGTTCTCCCTCAATTTTTTCACCTTCTGACCTCTTGCTCCGCTACCCACCCCCCTGCCATACTAGTTTAAACCCTCCCATGTGACACTAGCAAACCTCGCGGCCAGGATATTTATGCCTCTCCAGTTTAGATGCAACATGGTCACACCTGCTCCGGAAGAGCTCCCAGTGGTCCAGATAATGGAAACCCTCCCTCCTACACCAGCTGTTTAGCCACGTGTTTAGCTGCTCTATCTTCCTATTTCTAGCCTCATTGGCACCTGGCACAGGGAGTAATCCCGAGATAACAACCCGAGACGTCCTGTTTTTTAACTTTCTGCCGAGCTCCCTGAACCCCTGCTGTAGGTCCTCATGCCCCTTCCTGCCTTGTCGTTAGTACCAATATGTACAACAACCTCTGCCTGTTTGCCCCCACCCTTCAGGATGCCCGATACCCATCCGGAGACATCCTGGACCCTGGCTCAGTTGGCAAATTGGTGTGGAAGGCTGCCCATTAAAATCCATAATTGGCCTCAGCACCATTCGTGGCTAACTATGGAATTTAAGGATGGTGTGAAATTGAAAGAAAAGGTGCACAATGCTGCGAAGATTCGAGACCGGGAATATTTTAGATTACATGCAAAGGATGACTAAGAAAATACCAAAGAGAGAATTGTCGTGTTAATCACCCTGGGGTAACAGGGACTGCAACTGGATGCAGTTGTACTTGAAAGTAGACTCCAAACTTAAACGTTAGTTCAATCCGCTTTATTGAACTTGTTAAGCAATGCACACAGTTCGCTGTGGGTTTGACACTCTACTAATCTAGAACTAACTAGACCAGACTAGTTCTGAGCCATGTGTAGAAGGTGCTAACTGATATATACACCCTGACTGTCACTGCAGTTGTCACCAGTGGAAAGAGGCAGAGTGTTGATGCCTCGTGTGTTTTATAGTGGGAGACCACGTTCTAGTATTCTGCCTGGTGATTGGTTGTGTTCTGTCCTGTGTGTTAATTGGCTGTACTGGGTGTTTGTCACTGCTTGTCTGTATCTCATATGAGTGCATATCATGACATAGATTTCATAGAATTTACAGTACAGAAGGAGGCCATACGGCCCATCGAGTATGTACCGGCTCCTGGAAAGAGCACCTTACCCAGGTTTAACACCTCCACCCTATCCCCATAACCGAGTAACCCCACTCAACACTAAGGGCAATTTTGGACACTAAGGGCAATTTATCATGGCCAATCCACCTAACCTGCACATCTTTGGACTGTGGGAGGAAACCGGAGCACCCGGAGGAAACCCACGCACACACGGGGAGGATGTGCAGACTCCACACAGACAGTGACCCAAGCTGGAATCGAACCTGGGACCCTGGAGCTGTGAAGTGACAATGCTATCCACAATGCTACCGTGCTGCCCCTTTAAAAAAAAAATGTTGGTTGCTTGGACCACATGCGACTGTATTTACATGTAGAATTATTTACATTAAATGGCGAGTGGATGAAAGCGAGTGGATGAATATATACACAAGAGGTGTCTAGCATACAGATACAGAACAAAATTTACAAGATAAATGTCTCTCGGTCCAATCTTTGGAGCTTGCGTCTGATCCTTGTCGACCGCCTGAGAGGTGGAGGTTGGGATGACAGCGCCTTGACAGGCGTGATTGCTGCCAGATTGGTGGCCTTGAGGTGTGAGGTGCCTGGAGGAGGCACGATAACATATGGAAAAGTAGGATCTGGTGGTGGGCAGGCAACTTTGCGCAGTGCCCTTCTATTGCGCCTGACAATGGAGCCATCAGCCATATGAACTACAAACGGTCTGAGAGCAGCCTGTCGAACACCAATAGCTGGAGCTGACCAGCCTCCATCAGGTAGCTTGATCCAAACAGCATCTTCCGGCGATAGCACAGGCAAATCGGTAGCATCGTACGTCAGCTTTTGCCGGTTCCTGAGGTGCTGCACCTTTTGCAGCACTGGGAGGTGATCCAGGTCTGGTAAGTGTATGGCTGGAACAGTCGTCTGCAGGTCTCTATTCATGAGGAGTTGCGCCGGAGACATACCGGTGGACAGAGGGGTTGCCCTGTATGCCATCAGCGCAAGGTTGAAGTCAGAAGCAGAGTCCGCAGCCTTGCAGAGCAGTTGTTTCACTATATGGACCCCTTTCTCAACCTTCCCATTGGACTGCAGGTAGTGTGGGCTTGAGGTGATGTGGTTGAATTGGTACAACTTGGCGAAATTGGACCACTCTTGGCTGTGGAAGCAGGGACCGTTGTCGCTCATGACAGTGAGTGAAATACCATGCCTGGCAAATGTCTCCTTGCAGGCCTTGATAACTGTCCTTGATGTGAGGTCTGACAGCTTCACAACTTCCGGGTAATTTGAGAAGTAATCTATGATGAGCACGTAGCCAAGCCCATTGGCGTGAAAAAGGTTGATTCCCACCTTGGACTATGGAGAGGTCACGATCTCGTGTTGCTGGAGTGTTTCTTTTGTTTGAGCAAACTGGAAACGCTGGCAGGTCGCACAATTGAGGACCATGTTGGATATGTCCTGGCTGATTCCAGGCCAATAGACAGCCTGCACTTTTTGACACCTAGGTATCCCTTGTGGATTTATTTGAGCACTAAGCTCTGCAGACTGTGAGGAATAACGATATGATCTAGCTTGAGGAAGATCCACTCAACAACTGGGGGCAGCACAGTAGCACAAGTGGCTAAGCACTGTGGCTTCACAGCGCCAGGGTCCCAGGTTCGATTCCCCGCTGGGCCACTGTCTGTGCGGAGTCTGCACGTTCTCCCCATGTCTGCATGGGTTTCCTCCGGGTGCTCCGGTTTCCTCCCACAGTCCAAAGACATGCAGATTAGGTGAATTGGCCATGATAAATTGTCCTTCGTGACCAAAAAGGTTAGGAGGGGTTATTGGGTTACGGGGATAGGGTGGAAGTGAGGGCTTAAGTGTGTCGGTGCAGACTTGATGGGTCGAATGGCCTCCTTCTGCATTGTATGTTCTATGTTCTATGACTGTCAAGTCGTCCTTCACATTAAAGAATTGAGGGCATTGCCCTTTTCCCCAGCCATTTGCGAGGTGGTGCATTACACGCTGCAGAAGAGGTTCTTTCGCAGTCTCTTCACGAATGCTGATCACTCTTTAATCTGAGGCCGGGAGGTTGCTGGCACACAGCTGCACCTGTGCCTCCATCTGGCGGATTAAGTCAACCTGTTCACAGGGCGAGGTGATGGAGCAGGACAGGGCATCCACAATTATCAGCTCCTTGCCTGGTGTGTATACTAATTCAAAATCATACCTTCGGAGCCGAAGGAGAATACACTGAAGCCTGGGCTTCATGTCATTCAAGTCCTTATCAATGATATGGACCAAGGGTCTGTGGTCAGTCTCCACTGTGAATGTCAGTAGCACTCTTTTTCTATTTGGGCATACCTCTATTCAGTATGAGTCATGGCCATTGAAGCATAAGCCACTGGAGCCCAGGACGAAGAGTCATCCCTCTGGAGGAGCACCGCACCAATGCTGTCCAGGCTTGCGTCCGTGGAGATTTTTGTTTCCCTGTCCGGGTCAAAAATGCTAGAACCGGAGCAGTGGTGAGTGTTGCTTCGAGCTCGAGCCACTCTGCTTGATGTGTGGGTAGCCACTGGAATGCAGTGGACTTCTTCACCAGATGCCTGAGAGCCGTGAAGTGTGAGGCCATGTTGGGAATGAATTTTCCCAAGAAGTTCACCATTCCGAGGAAGCGTAGTACCGCCTTCGTGTCTTCCTGGTTCTTCATGGTGTTAATGGCCTTGACCTTGTCTGAATCTGGTCGCACACCCTGCTGGGATATCTGGTCGCCCAAGAACTTGATGGTTGACATGCCAAAGGAGCACTTGGCCTTGTTCAGCTTGAGGCTGTTTGCATGGACACGTCGAAAGACTTGTTTGAGATGAGATATGTGTTCTTCAGGGGTCGTGGACCATATGATTACATCATCTACGTAGACAGGCACACCCTCAATGCCCTCCATCATCTGCTCCATGATCCTGTGGAAGATTTCAGAGGCTGAGACATTGCCGAATGGCATATGTTTATAACAGTACCTGCCAAATGGTGTGTTGAACGTGCAGAGCTTCCTGCTGGTCTCGTCCAGTTGTATCTGGCAGAAACCAAATGATGAATCTAGCTTTGTGAAGAATTTGGCGTTTGCCATCTCACAGGTCAGTTCCTCCCGCTTCGGGATCGGGTAGCGTTCCCGCATTATGTTCTGGTTAAGATCTTTGGAATCTATTCATATCCACAACTCTCCTGAGGCATCTTCACACAGACCATCGAGCTGACCCAGTCAGTCGGTTCCGTCACTTTGGAGATGATGCCCTGGCCTTGGAGCTCCTGTAGCTGTGCCTTTAAACGTTCCTTCAGAGGAGCCGGCACCTGGCGTGGTGCATGGATTACAGGCGTGGCATCAGGCCTGAGTAGGATCTTGTAGCAGTAGAGTGCCCATTCCATCAAACACATCCAGATATTGAGCAAGGATGTCATCAATGTCAGTCTGAAGATCCACATTGGAAGAACATAAGAACATAAGAACATAAGAACTAGGAGCAGGAGTAGGCCATCTAGCCCCTCGAGCCTTCTCCGCCATTCAATTAGATCATGGCTGATCTTTTGTGGACTCAGCTCCACTTTCCGGCCCGAACACCATAACCCTTAATCCCTTTATTCTTCAAAAAACTATCTATCTTTACCTTAAAAACATGTAATGAAGGAGCCTCAACTGCTTCACTGGGCAAGGAATTCCATAGATTCACAACCCTTTGGGTGAAGAAGTTCCTCCTAAACTCAGTCCTAAATCTACTTCCCCTTATTTTAAGGCTATGCCCCCTAGTTCTGCTGTCACCCGCCAGTGGAAACAACCTGACCGCATCTATCCTATCTATTCCCTTCATAATTTTAAATGTTTCTATAAGATCCCCCCTCATCCTTCTAAATTCCAACGCGTACAGTCCCAGTCTACTCAACCTCTCCTCATAATCCAACCCCTTCAGCTCTGGGATTAACCTAGTGAATCTCCTCTGCACACCCTCCAGCGCCAGTACGTCCTTTCTCAAGTAAGGAGACCAAAACTGAACACAATACTCCAGGTGTGGCCGCACTAACACCTTATACAATTGCAACATAACCTCCCTAGTCTTAAACTCCATCCCTCTAGCAATGAAGGACAAAATTCCATTTGCCTTCTTAATCACCTGTTGCACTTGTAAACCAACCTTCTGTGACTCATGCACTAGCACACCCAAGTCTCTCTGAACAGCGGCATGCTTTAATATTTTATCGTTTAAATAATAATCCCGTTTGCTGTTATTCCTACCAAAATGGATAACCTCACATTTGTCAACATTGTATTCCATCTGCCAGACCCGAGCCCATTCACTTAACCTATCCAAATCCCTCTGCAGACTTCCCGTATCCTCTGCACTTTTCGCTTTACCACTCATCTTAGTGTCATCTGCAAACTTGGACACATTGCCCTTGGTCCCCAACTCCAAATCATCAATGTAAATTGTGAACAATTGTGGGCCCAACACGGATCCCTGAGGGACACCACTAGCTACTGATTGCCAACCAGAGAAACACCCATTTATCCCAACTCTTTGCTTTCTATTAATTAACCAATCCTCTATCCATGCTACCACTTTACCCTTAATGCCATGCATCTTTATCTTATGCAGCAACCTTTTGTGTGGCACCTTGTCAAAGGCTTTCTGGAAATCCAGATATACCACATCCATCGGCTCCCTGTTATCTACTGCACTGGTAATGTCCTCAAAAAATTCCACTAAATTAGTTAGGCACGACCTGCCTTTTACGAACCCATGCTGCGTCTGCCCAATGGGACAATTTCTATCCAGATGCCTCGCAATTTCTTCCTTGATGATAGATTCCAGCATCTTCCCTATTACCGAAGTTAAACTCACTGGCCTATAATTTCCTGCTTTCTGCCTACCTCCTTTTTTAAACAGTAGCGTCACGTTTGCTAATTTCCAATCCACCGGAGACATGGCATGGACTCGCTGTACGAGGTTGAGTAGCTTGCATGCATGGGTACCAAGCAGGGATGCCTTATCAGGCTTGACAATTTCGAATCGCAGTGTGACATTGATGGTCTTGTTGGAGACGAATAGATGGCAAGATCCTAGTGCAGTTATGGCATTGCCATTATAATTGAGGAGCTGGCAGGCTGGCGGAAGAATTTTGGGTTGCTTTTTAATGCGGTCAAAATCAGCTTGAGAGATGAGATTGGCAGAAGCACCAGTGTTCAGCTTGAACTGGATGCTGCATTGATTAACTTGTATGACAGCACACCATTCGTCCACGGAATCCACATTGAGGATAGATAGGCGTCTTGCTGAATTTGAGGAGGCATACTCACATGTAGTGATGATGCCCACACAATAGGGGGACTCCAGGCAGTCGTCCTCTGGATCCGTAGTGCTACCAGGATCAGAATCCAGTAAACCTTGCTGTACACATCGAACACGCTTGCATTGGAATGGGGATCGCTGGCTCTTGACTGGTGGTGCAGACCTACACAAGGCTGCATAATGTCCAGGCTTCCCGCAATTTAAACATTACCTGCCTTTTGCAGTGCACTGCCGTCATGATGTTGACGTCGTTACGCTCCGTGCATCATCGCACATGCGCAGTGCAGTCAGCCAACATTTTGGTTTTCGGCCGTTTCGTTCTCCCGTTCATGTGCGCATGCATGGGGCCCCGGGAAAAGCGTGCAAAATGGCTGCTTTCATCGATACTGAGGTGCTACATCCGGGCAATGGCCTGTACACCCTCTGCCTCGTGGGAGGCAGAGTTTCCGTATTCTGCCGATTTGAAACGGGAGTACTGATTTCTCGCATGCTCATGCACTATACACATCTTGATTGCGACCGGCAGGGTCATGTGCTTAATTTTGAGGACTTGCTCCCGCAAGGAATCGGGGTGCACCCCAAACACGATCTGATGCCTGATCATGGAATCAGCAGTTGCACCATAATTGCAGGACTGCGCTAATATACGGAGATGAGTTAGAAAGGATTGGAATGGTTCATCCTTACCCTGAAAGCGTTGCTGGAAGATATAGCGCTCAAGGGCCGTTTTGTTTTGACTTCACAGTGACTGTCGAACTTCTCCAAAACTATCCTGAATTTGGTCTTGTCTTGGCTGTCGGTAAAGTTAAACGAGTTGAAAATCTGGATGGCTTGGTCCCCCGCAGTTGATAGGAGCAGCGTGAGTTTTCTGGCATTGGACGCATCCTCGAGGCCTGAGGCCTCAATGTAGAGAAGGAACCTTTACTTGAAGACCTGCTGGTTGGTACCGAGATTGCCGAAGATCTGTAGCTGTGGAGGGGCCTGGATCTTCTCCATGCCGCTGGAAGGCACTTGCTGGTCGTCACAGAATCACTCGAGGTAAACCACTTAGAGATAGTAGATTACTGGTACCATGTCGTGTTAATCACCCTGGGGTAACACGGACTGCAACAGGATGCAGTTGTACTTGAAAGTAGACTCCAAATTTTGGTGTTGGTTCAATACGCTTTATTGAACTTGTTAAGCAGTGCACACAGGTCCCTGTGGGTTGACACTCTACTAATCTAAGCGTGCTTACTATAACTAACTAGACCAGACTAGCTCTGAGCCACGTGTAGAAGGTGCTAACTGATATATACACCCTGACTGTCACTACAGTTGTCACCATTGGAAGGAGGCAGAGTGTTGATGCCTCGTGTGTTTTATAGTGGGAGACCACATTTTGTGTTCTGCCTGGTGAATGGTTGTGCTCTGTCCTGTGTGTTGATTGGCTGTACTGGGTGTCTGTCACTGCCTGTCTGTATCTCATTATGTGCATGAGTGCATATCATGACAGGAATGATTAGAAATGAGAGCACAAGTAGATGAAAAAGAAACATATGTAGCTAAAATGAACATTGGGACCTTGGAGGACGAGACTGAGAATTAACAATGGGAAACAAGGAAACAATGAATTTGAATGAGAAATTTGTAACTTCACAGCAGAATCAAGGGACCAAGGGAAGGAGGAATTTATAACAATCACAATCATTGGAGAAAACGTATTAGGAAAACTAAGGACACAAAAGACTGACAAGTCCCCTGGACTTGATGACCTTTATCTTTGTGTCCAAAAAGACATGGCCACTGAGATAGAGGATACAATAGAATTCCTACAGTGCAGAGTCAGGCCATTTAGCCCACTGTGTCTGCACCAACCCTCCGAAAGAGCATTCTACCAAGGCCCACTCGCCTGCCCTATTCCCGTAACCCACCTAACCTGCACATCTTTGGACTGTGGGAGGACACTGGAGCACCTGGAGGTAACCCACTCAGACACAGTGCAAACTCCACACAGTCAACCATGGCCAGAATTGAAGCCGGGTTCCTGGCGCTGTGAGGCAGCAGTGGTAACCACTGTGCCACTGTGATAATCTGTTGTAATCTTCCAAAATTCCCTAGGTTCTGGAAAGGCCCCAACAAATTGAAAAAAAACTCAAAATGTAACACTTCTATTCAAGAAAGGAACTCATTATCTAACAGTATTGTGGTTTATTTCCACCAAATGAACAACATCGGCTGAAGAAAAATGTCCATGGCCATCATTCCAAGGGCAACTAGATATGGGCAATAAGTGTCAGGCTTATCTAGAACCCACACATCCCAAGAATAAATTTTTCGTAATGCAACATTTCCAAGACATGAATTAATGGCTTGCCGTTGAGTATTCAGGCATTGAATGCTCAAATAACCTGAACATTAACACTAATGGGCACATTATGTACTACCTTTTTATTTCTTCTGGTAGCAGAAAAATTATTCACATAAAACTCCTTTGTGTGCTATTTTAACACAGTTATGTCATTTATTTGGTTCCACAATTATGTTAAAATAATACACAAAAGAATTTGATGCAAATACAAATAAACATCCATTAACTGATAATAGATTTCTTGGGCTGGGTGGAGGAGTTCTACTTTTCCCTGTACGAAATAAGCTAGATGTCACTTTTACATGCAAAAGATATGTTGTCATATGTGTTACTCCCACTAATATACTGTTTACGTGTTCACACTGTGATGTACCATCAATTGGACGCGGGACACGATGAAGATCCAAACTGTGGCTTTAATCAGCTAGTTGTTAGCCCGGTGGTCGACTACAGGGTGGCGACGGTCCTGACTTCCTCAATGGAGTAGGGCAGGTTACGGGTCTTAATAAAATGGTAAAAACGAGTGACCCCTGAATGGCAGAGGTCCGTGTGGAGGGGGCGGAGGCGGTCAGTCTGCGCGCTGGCGCAGGTACCGTGGGATAGGGCATCGGAAGGCTCGTTGAGCTTACCAGGACGATACAAGATATCGTAGTTGTACGTGGACAAATCGATCCGCCACCGCAAGATCTTGTCGTTCTTGATCTTGGCCCTCTGTGCATTATCGAACATGAAAGCTACTGACCGTTGGTCTGTGAGGAGGGTAAACCTCTTGCCGGCCAGATAGTACCTCCAATATCGCACAGCCTCAACTCTGGCCTGTGCCTCCTTTTCCACCGAGGAGTGGCGGATTTCGGAAGCGTGGAGGGTTCGTGAGAAGAAGGCCACGGGTCTGCCCACTTGGTTCAGGGTGGCCGCCAGAGCTACGTCAGACGCGTCACTCTCGACCTGGAATGGGAGGGACTCATCGATAGCGCGCATCGTGGCCTTTGCGATATCCGCTTTGATGCGGCTAAAGGCCTGCCGGGCCTCCATCGACAGGGGAAAAGAGGTGGACTGAAATGAAATGAAATGAAAATCACTTATTGTCACGAGTAGGCTTCGAATGAAGTTACTGTGAAAAGCCCCTAGTCGCCACATTCTGGCGCCTTTTCGGGGAGGCTGTTATGGGAATCGAACCGTGCTGCTGGCCTGCCTTTGTCTGCTTTCAAAGCCAGCGATTTAGCCCTGTGCTAAACAGACTGGATGAGGGGGTGGGCTTTGTTGGCATAATTGGGGACCCACTGGGCGTAATAGGAGAATAAGCCCAGGCAGCGTTTGAGGGATTTGAGGGAGTTGGGGAGAGGGAGTTCCATCAGGGGGCGCATGCGTTCGGGATCGGGGCCGATCACTCCGTTACGCACTACGTAGCCGAGGATGGCTAGACGGTCGGTGCTAAACACGCACTTATCCTTATTGTAGGTTAAATTAAGGAGTTTCGCAGTTCGGAGGAATTTTTGAAGGTCGATGTCATGGTCCTGCTGATCGTGGCCACAGATGGTGACGTTATCGAGGTACGGGAAGGTAGCCCGTAACCCATGCTTGTCGACCATTCGGTCCATCTCCCGTTGGAAGACCGAGACCCCATTTGTGACACCGAATGAAACCCTGAGGAAGTGGTAGAGGCGCCCATCTGCCTCAAACGCGGTGTACTTGCGGTCACTCGCCCAGATGGGGAGTAGGTAGTAGGCGGACTTAAGGTCCACCGTGGAAAAGACTTTGTATTTCGCGATCCTGTTAACCAGGTCGGAAATACGGGGAGAGGGTACGCGTACAGCTGCGTAAACCTGTTGATAGTCTGACTGTAATCAATGACCATCCGGTTTTTCTCCCCAATCCGAACTATCAGCACTTGGGCTCGCCAGGGACTGTTGCTGGCCTCGATAACTCCTTCCTTAAGGAGCCTCTGGACCTCGGACCCGATGAAGGTCCGGTCCTGGGCACTGTATCGTCTGCTCCGAGTGGCGACAGGTTTACAATCTGGGGTGAGATTAGCAAACAAGGAAGGGGGGTCCACTTTGAGGGACGCGAGGCTGAAGACAGTAAGGGGGGGAATAGGACCGCCGAATTGTAAGGTAAAGCTCTGCAGGTTGCACTGGAAATCCAGGCACAAGAATGCCGGAGCGTATAGACGGGGAGAATGAGGAGTTTGTAGTTTTTGAAAACCCTCCCCTGGACCGTGAGGTCCGATATGCAGCACCTGGTGATTTGGACGGAGTGCGAACCCGAGGCCAATTCGATTTTATGCTTAACTGGGTGGATGGGGAGCGCGCAGCGTCTTATCGTGTCGGGGTGTACAAAACTTTCCGTGCTCTCGGAGTCCATTAGGCATTTCGTCCTGTGTCCGTTGAGCTGGATCGTTGTCGTAGTCTTGGCGAGCGAGCGTGGTCGCGACTGGTCGAGTGTGATGGAAGCAAGGCGTGGCGAGAGTTCCAGGTCAGCCTCAGTGGCAGAGTAATCGCTGGCAGGGCCTTCCGTGTTGGCCCAAGATGGCGGCGCCCAGGACCCGCACGTGGAATCAGGGTCCCAAGGAGACGGCGCCCAGGACCTGCACGTGGAGCCGGGGCCCCAAGATGGCGGCGCCCATGACCCGCACGTGGCGTCCGGGGCCCAAGATGGCCCGCCCGTGGGGACCTCGTGTCTGCTGGGGGCAGTGTTAGTGGTGTCTGCGGGCCAGTCGGGGCAGCTGGGAGCGGGGGTCGGGGGGACCGTGGGCCCGTTGCTGGGGCCGGGAGGCGGGCTGGAGAGGGGGGGGGGAGTGATCCGCGGTCGCTGCGCGGAACAGCAGCGACTGACTTGGTCTGGCAGACCACCGCGTAATGGCCCTTCTTCCCGCAGCTCTTACACAGAGCATAGCGGGCCAGGCAGCGTGGGCGGGGGTGCTTGGTGAGGCCATAAAAATAGCCGCGGGGCCCCGATAGCTTGTCGGAGCGTCCCGCAGCACAGGCCTGGAGGGTGGGGGTGGGGGGGTCGGGGTCAGCGGAGGACGGGGGTGGCGCATGCCACGAGGTCCAGGGGGTTGCTGCGTGGCCGGGGGCGTATGTGCGGGCGTTCAGGTCGGCGACCTCCAGGGAGGTTGCAAGGGTCCGTGCCTCAGCTAGGCTAAGGGCGTTCTTCTCCAGCAATCATTGGTGGATAGAGGAGGATTGCATGCCGGCAACATAAGCGTCTCTAATTAAAAGTTCCATGTGCTCAGTCACCGAAACTTGGGACAGGCGCACATTCTCCCTAGAGCTGTGAGGGCCTGGTAGAATTCGCCGAGTGACTCACCAGGGAACTGCTGTCTCGTCGTCAGGAGATGCCGTGCGTATACTTCGTTGACCGGCCGGAGAAAGTGTCCTTTGAGAATCTCCATGGCTGCATCATAATCACTTTCGTCCTCAATCATTGAATATGCCGCCGTGCCCACGCACGAGTGGAGGTTGTGGAGTTTCTGCTCCTTGGAGGGTTTGCTGGCTCCAGTTGTCAGGTAACTGTTGAAACACGCCTGCCAGTGTTTAAAGATTGCAGGCGAATTTGAGGCATGCGGGCTGGTGCAGAGGCAGTCAGGCTTGATGCGTAGCTCCATTCCAAAATTCTAGCTGATTAAATTGATGTACCATCAATTGGACGCGAGACACGATGAAGATCCAAACTGTGGCTTTAATCAGCTAGTTGTTAGCCCGGTGGTTGACTACAGAGAAAGGCCGACCGCCGGGAAACCTGGGTACTTATACCTCGCCTCAGAGGCAGGGTCTACTTGCCTCTCGATCAATTGGTGAGCAGTCACATGACTAGTCCCAGCCAATCAGACGAGAGGCACATGACCAGCCAGAGCCAATGGGAAACCAATGATCTGCACCAATGGCAGTGCTCCCACTCATATCACCACACACTGTTTGCCGTTTTATCCAAACGTAACTGTACATGTGTAGGATCTCGGCATACAGCTGTTTCTGAAGTTGATGAATACACTAATTGTCTGCTTTGTATCCCTCATGTAATTTTTTTGTCACTGATTACATGGCCAAATTGTGCCGGTAATAGCCTGATTGAACAAGATATTAAGTGCATGTGAAACATTTACAGTATTGCTCTGTCACTGGGCCACATAAAAGTTGGGAGGCTGTGTTCTTATCAAAATGCCGACAGAGGAAAGAGAAGTAATGATACACGGAAATGGAAGGATGGACATCTGGTCCTGCTGCATTGTCAATGGAACTAGATTGCAACATACATTTTGTGAAACTGTAGTGTGTATCTTGTGTCTGAATTCAATTTCGAACATTAATGCTGGCTAGCAGTCTGTTCCCTGCAAATCTGAACATGCTGTGGGAATGGCCCAGCTGCTGGGGTACTTCAGAAGGTTCACTAGGCTAATTCCTGGAGAGATCGCAAATGGGCTGGAAATGAGCTGAAGTTTTTTATAAGCCCAGAAGTTCTCTTGCTCCTACAAAATCCAAAAAAAAAACATCAAACCTACTTTGGATGCTTTTTGCGTGGCCTCTGGCAGTTGTTTTAAGAATGACTTTTCAGGCTGCTAAACATCTGGCAGTTCTGTCTCGGTCTACAGACCTTACACTGGGGTTCAGCTTCACTTCAATCACCTCTCAGAAATTCCTCTGTATGGGAATGGGGGAAGGGGGTTCGGGAGACGTACATTGGAGGCTTCCAGTAGTTTATAAAGGGATTATTGGTGAAAGGCAAAGGCAGTAAAGAAACAGGCACAGAACACAATATAACAGCCATGATGTGGACCATGTCACACCCACCGGGGCTCAACGTTCCATCAGTCCTCACCCACAGTGGCACTCAGTTCCTGCCCCATCCCTGCACGCATTGGACAGAGCGCAGAGGCCGCTTTCATCGGTGTTACGTGTGTTTAATAACAGAAGTTCAATACATGTGCCCTAGCCCCTATAACTAGTCTGTGCCCGGCAGCCATGCCAACTTACTCAGTGTCGAGCTTTCTGGCCTTATGGCCTCTATGACTACGTCTAGGTGTTTCCCCAGACAGTACAGCAGAAGTGGAGGCGGACTCCTGTGACTCCTGCCCTGTGACTAGGGTCCCCCTTGGCGGTCGTTTCCTGAATGGGCCAAGCTGAACCTCAGCTATCCGGGATGGCATGCTGCCACCCTGTTCTGCCAGCTGCCCACCAGATGCACCAGGGACGGTAGGAGGGGGGAGTCCGAGGTGCCGTGGTGTTCCGGGACCTCTCCTGCAAGGGGACCCGGTACGGGGGGCCGCATCATCTCCTCCTCCCTCGGGGTGCACCCGGGCTTCTCCATGGGACGGGGGTGCATGCAGATCCAACACCCGAGGCACCCCTGTCACCTGGCACTGCCTGGAGACGCGCTCTGGTATTGACCAGTGTCTGAACATTTGCAGCCATGGACCTCAGGGAGTTGGCCATCACTGTCTGGGTCTGTCCGACGCCGGCCAGCACCCGGGCAATTGCGCCGATGAGCAATGAGCGATGGCCTGCTGAGACTGGGCCATGGCCTGCTTTGACTGGGCCACAGTGTTGAGCGCCTCTACGATGTGCAGCTGGCTCTATCTCATGGCTGCCTGTGAGAGGGCAGCCATATCCTGGCCGTGGAGGCCACCTGCACTGAATGTTCCAGGACTTGCATACTCCGACCCATGTCCGACACCGTCGCCCCCATTGCCTCCACCGCGGACGCCACCCGAGCGGTGTCGGCCTGGGTGGCACTCATGACCGGCACCATTCCCTGCTCCTGCACATGGATATACTCCTCCACCTGCATCTGCAGGTGCTGGAAATCGGCCGTCATCCCCTTCTCTCGTTCCTGGGTCCCTGACTGCAGTGTGGGTGTGGGAATTCCTGGAACCCGTCTGGGCGGCAGCTAGTTGCTGGGGCCGATCCTTCAGCCCCTTGGCTGTTCCTACCTTCAGCAGCTGTGTGGTGCTCACCAGTGAGTGTCCAAAGAGCCTCATCGCTAAAAAGCCCAACCGAGGTGATAGTCTCTGCGATGGCAGAGGGTGTAGGAGACAACTGTGACGGAAAGTCGGTGTCGTTATCGGACCCATATTCGGGGATCTCCTGGGGTGAGGTGTCATCTGCATCCATTTCCTGTGTGCTGGTGTCCTGTGTTATGGCTTAATGTCCGTCTGTGTCCTGCGTGTTGGTCCCCTGGGTCGTGGTGCCCTGTCCGTCAGTCACCTGCGTGTTGGTCCCCTGGGTCGTGGTGTCACGTCTGTCTGTGTCCTGCATGTTGGTCCCCTGGGTCGTGGTGTCACGTCTGTCTGTGTCCTCGGTTTTGGTCCCCTGGGTCGTGGTGTCACGTCTGTCTGTGTCCTCGGTGTTGGTCCCCTGGGTCGTGGTGTCACGTCTGTCTGTGTCCTCGGTGTTGGTCCCCTGGGTCGTGGTGTCATGTCTGTCTGTGTCCTCGGTGTTGGTCCCCTGGGTCGGGGTTTCATGGCTCAACTTGGACGGAGGGCTGTTGTTGCAGATGCCTTCCCCGTTGTTGCGGAACTCCCTGTGTGGTGGCTGCCCTGGTGCTGGCCGGGGCCGGTGTTCGCCTGATGGGCCCGGTTGATCCCTGTGGGGTGGCCGCCCTGGCGCTGGCCGGGGGCGGTGTCCGCCAGGCGAGCTGGGTCGATCGACAGGTTGTCCTGCAACACACAATACACCATGCATGATTAGGCAGGCGGATGGGGGTGGGGTGGGGTGAGTGGTGGGGTGAGGGGTGGGGTGAGTGGTGGGGTGAGGGGTGGGGTGAGGTGAGGGGTGAGGTGAAGGGTGAGGGGCAGGGTCAGGCAGGGGGATCTCACTTGGTGGCGCGCCCCCGATTTCGGCATGGGCAACCTCCCGGTCCTCGTGTCCAGCTGCACCCAGTGTCCTCTGTTCGTGCATGGTGAGGGGGTGCAAATCAGGTGCATCCCCTCCGGTTTGGTCCTGCTCTCGTCGGTTATGGCCGCTCTTCTCCTGGTGGGGGGGCCCGACATCAGCATTGTTAGGTGGTTGGGGGTTGGTGCCATGGGCACAGTGCTGGGTACTCACCCTGGCTGCCCTGAGTAGGTTATTGAGCTTCTTCCGACACTGCTCGCCTGTCCTGGGTGTCACCCCGACTGTGCTGACGACTACACCGACCTCCCTCCACATATTCCGGGCGATGTTGGCTGCGACCCTCTGGCCTGGTCTGAGGTACAGACACCCCCTCCTCTCCTGCATTGTACTCCATTTGCCACATTTTTGTTCAATGACTTAACCTGTCTTTATCCCTTTGCAGACTCTCCGGGATTTCCCGAATCCCGCCAGGCCAGAGAATCGCCGGGAGGGGGGGGGGGGGGGGGGGGGGAGAGAATCGCACTGTGCTGCTCCAATGCTGGCCCACCGATTCTCCGGTGCCGATTCTTGGCCGTGGCCGTGGTGCGCATGCGCGAACTCGCGCCGGCTGTGGCGTGCATGCGCGGACTCGCGCCGGCCGTGGCGCGCCGGCTTTTGAGTGCCGGAGCAGTGGACACCACTCCGGCGCCGTACTAGCCCCCTGGGAAGGGGGTGAATACCTGGGCCTGGAGGCCCATTGACGCCAGAGTGGCTCGCTCCGCTTTTGACGCCAGCGTCGGAACTTGGCCGCGGGATTGGAGAATCCCGGTCCCTATCCCTTCTTGACAACTTACTTTTCTACCTATCATCCAAGTTATAAAAATAGATTGTAAATAGTTGAGGACCCAGCACTGATCCTGGTGGTACTCCACTAGTTACAGCTTGCCAATCGAAAAAAGGACCGTTTAATCCCTACTTTTTGTTGTATTCTCTATTTTACCTGGATGGCTTGGATGCGTAGTGTTGAATAAAGAACACAAAGCTTTGTTAACAAACAAAACTATACATTTATTTACACTACTAACTAAGATTCGATCGCATTCCTAAAGTTGAAGGTTTCTATCTTAAACTATGCTATTTCTAACTGCAGAACTCTCAAGCACACTACTGCTCTCTCTCATGTCTCACCATCTTCTCCCAGAATCCCAGAAGTCACATGATATATATATATGACTGTTCTATGGTTCCCTCTAGTGGCAAGAAGCAGTATCATTAACTTGTTAATTCTTTACATCCCTGTCAATATACATATCATTTCACTCTTTGCTTCTAGTCAGATAACCAATCATTTATCCATGCTAATATGCTTTCCCCTTATACCATATGCTCTTATCTGGTGTGTTAGGAGATTGTTACAAAATGGGGTAATAAGAAATGCAATCATTTGTAATATGTTATGGTGGCTGTAGGTTTAAAGGGAAAACACTCGATATGGATACCACCATTACACGTGGAAACACCACCCACCTCAGATTAAGTCACACGGGATCAGAGGTGACGTGGCAAGATGGATACAGAACTGGCTCGGCCACAAAAGGCAAAGGGTAGCAGTAGAAGGGTGTTTTTCTGAATGGAAGGTTGTGACTAGTGATGTTCTACAGCGATCTGTGCTAGTGCCTCTGTTGTTTGTAGTATACATAAACGATTTGGGGGAAACTTTAGCTGGCCTGATTAGTAAGTTCTGGAATGACACCAAGAATGGTAGAATGACAGATAGTGTTGAGGATTGTCAGAGGATACAACAGGACATAGATAGGTTGGAGACTTGGGCAGAGATGTGGCAAATGGAATTTATCCAGACAGATGTGAGGTAATGCATTTTGGTAGATCTAACATAGAGGGGAAATATATCGTAAATGGAAAACCTCTTAGGAATGTAGAAAGTCAGAGAGATCTGTGTGTGCAGGTCCACAGATCTTTGAAAGTGGCAACACAAGTGGAAAAGGTAGTCAGAAAGCATTCAGAATGCTTGCCTTCATTGGACGGGGCATCAAGTATAAAAACTGGCAAGTCATGCCACATTTGATAGGTATTGAGTACAATTCTGGTCGCCACATTACCAGAAGGATGTGGAGGCTTTGGAGAGAGAGCAGAGGAGGTTTACCAGAATGTTGCCTGGTCTGGAGGGTATTAGCTATGTGGAGAGGCTGAATAGACAAGGACTGTTTTCCTCAGAATGATGGAGGTTGAGGAGTGACCTGATAGAATCTACAAGGTTATGAGGGGCATGGATAGAATGGATGGGCAAGCACTCTTTCCCAAGGTGGAAGGGTCAGTCACCAGGAGGCGTAGGTTTAAGGTCCGTGGGGCAAAATTTAGAGATGTGCGTGGCAGGCTTTTTACACAGAGGGTGGTGAGTGCCTGGAATGCGTTGCCAGGGGAGGTTGTGGAAGCAGATACATTAACGGTGTTCAAATGACATCTCGACAAATACATGGATAGGATAAGTACAGAGGAATACAGCACAAAGAAGTGCTGAGGGTTTTGGCCAAGGGTGGTATCATGACCGGTCCAGGCTTGGAGGGCTGAAGGGCCTGTTCCTGTGCTGTATTGTTCTTTGTATTATGCTATTCTGTTGTTCTTGCCCGTGACAATTCTTTGCTCTGAGAATGATACCTTAGCCACCTCGTTGCTCAAATAAGTTTACTTCCATTAGCATTAAATACATTACATATGATAAGAACAAGGGTTAATTCTGACTTACCTTAAAATGTTTTTTAAAAAGCGTCTGCCTCTGTCCATGCATTCCAATCTGAACCACTCATGCAAGTAACTGGACAACAGAGTTCACCGTTGGCATATTGCCTTTCTGAAATGCTGCCATTCATTTTACAGTGAGAAAGAATACTTGATGCTAATTCATTTTTCTTTTATTTAACCATGAGAACTGAAATTCATGCCTTTTGCCATGGTTTAGAAATTACTATTGAAGTTGCATAGCCTTGTGAATATGTTTGACATACTGACAGTGAAAATCTATCCAGTTAAATTATAACACACCTGCTTCTCAAGCATTCAAACAGTCCCTTGATCAGCAGACGGATGATGCAATATATGATAAAAAAAATTCTTATTCCTGTTTTGAAAGATGCCGTTATAATAGAAAATGGATTAGTACAAAATGAGAAAATGTTGTGCGGGATTCTTCGTTTTAGAGATTAAGGGCTGGATTATCCGATTCTGCGACGATGTCCACAGAATCCATCTGGTTTTACGACCAAAAGGTCGGCGGCGGCCCCTGCACCGATTCTCCGTCTGGTGATGGGCTATTAGCCGTGCCGCCTAAAGCCCCCGCTTTACCTACGGGTACGGTGGTAGAATGGCTGAGTCTGTGGCTGCGCATACACACGGCGGTGGCCTGCAGTGGCCGCGCCGTACAACATGGCACCGGCCGCGCATGGATCCGGCCTGCCAAAAACTGCCCCCCCCCGTGACCCCCATCGCCATCCCGGGATCACCCCCACCAGTCCCCCCAGCCCCCGCCGATGCTCCCCCAAGCCAGCGGAATGGCTCCTCCCCCGACTGTGGCGGACACAGTCTGATGCCGCCACGCGAGGTTCCCGAAAGTTGTAAGGACAGGCGCCCCACGCCGTCAGGGACTCGGCTATCGGGGGCGGAGCATCGGGGGTGGTCCTCAGGTGACATCCTGAGGCCGTCCTGATGGTGTGCGGTGTACTCCTCCAGTACGCCGTTTTTGAGGGAGCGGATCATCGGAAAAACAGTGCCGCCCCCAATTCCAGCACAAACTGCATTCTCCGGCCGATTTCCGAACGTGATTTCAGCATCACCGATCGGAGAATCCAGCCCGAAGTGTTGATGCTGGGACAGAATCGGTGGACTTCTCCGACAAGAAAATTGGCGTCGGTCCTGGAGCAATTCATGATTGGTTAATGGGCTAGCAGGGGCGCCACATGGAACTTGAATGATTGCAATCAAAAATGGTGTCTGATCTGACAGGGTCGGGATTACCTCTCAAGAGGCTGACAAGCTGCAGCCGCATATTAGCACTCCACTCCCCACAACACTCATCCCAGCCAACAGGTTGCCAACAAGAGAAGAGGCACTCCAGTTCGCGGACGCAGAGCCCGAGACCCTGTTGGATGGGTTGGAGGAGAGGCAGGCCACCTCAAGTGAGAATGAGGCTGCCACCCGCCGCTGTACACCGGGCCTGGGCTCAGGTAGCAGAGGTCACTAGCGCGTGGGCCCCACCACCAGGAACAGACAGCCGTGCCGGAAGACGTTGCACAACTTCCTCAGGTAAACCAGGGTGAGTAGGCAGTAACGTGTCCTTGGCATAAACCCCCATCCCACACACCCATAACCCCCCACATTCCAGAAGGGTGATTGTCGGCAGTATGCGTGCACCCCACCCTGCACCTCGTGCCAGCGCCCATCCTGTCCGCCATGGCTGGGCGCCCTGGCCACAAAGACCGCCAGCTGCCCACCACATGTGCTGCACATGTCCCACTGACTAACATTGTGCACTTTGTTCCCCCCCCCCACCCCACACCCCCACCCCACACCCCCCCAGGAGAAGGCCGTGCACAGCAACAGGGAGGAAGAGGAGACAGAAGACTGTGCTGTCTCTGCTGGATCTGCGGCTTCTTACCATCACCGAGCAGCGGGCATAGGGATTAGTCGGTGGGCCTGGAGAGAGGCCAGTCGCCGAGACGGAGGTTGGCATCAGGCAACCGAGTGAGTCCCTGCTGAATTGCAGTGTTCCTATGGCATGCTTGGCACAACCCCCACATCACCCCTCACCACCTGACCTCCCCCACGCCTCCTCCATACCACCCCCAGACCACCCCACCAAACTCCCTGCACACCACCCTCATAACTTCACCACCCCATACCACCCCATCACCCCCATACCACCCCCACACCACACCCAAACCATCCCACCTCCCCCACACCTCCCCCACACCACCCCACCTAGCCCACACCACCCACATACCACTTTACTCATCTGATAGTGTGGCAATCAGAATTATGTGCAATATTCCAAGGTCTTGGGAATGAAGGCATCGACCATGGGTCAGGGTGTCCAAGGCCTGGTGCAATCTGTGCGGGTGTTGGCCAAGGCAAAGGACAGGGCTGCCCTGTCACAGGTAGCTGTGTACCAGAGCCACCTGGCCATTGCAGCGGCACTCAGGAGCTCGTCCGTGTCACAATGGGTTATGGCTGAGGGCGTTGATGGCATTGCCTGGATGCTGGCTGACCAGAGCCAGTCGCAGGCAGAGGTGGCCCAGTCCCAGAGGAGATGACACAGTCGCTGAATTATGTGACGCATTCCAGAGGGAGATGGCCCAGTCACTATGCTACATGTTGCGAACATTGAGACACTGGTTGAGACAGGAGCATCAGGTGGTGGGGGTCCCTAGGAGTTCGATCCAATCACACACCCATCCCAAGGAGTAGCCCAAGAGCCATCGGGTACACTGAGAGAGGAGAAGGAGTTGGGGACATGCCATTGACTCCCACAGTGCCTCAGATACCCCCCTCCCCTCCCAAGCCCTCCTGTCCCTGGAGCATCCGATAGGCAGCGAGCAGAACATGCCTGCACCATGCCACCTGGGACACCCTAGCCACTGCCAGGCACATCCGGGCCCCGTCGCTCCAGAGGATGGCCATCAAAGGGGATCCATGTCAAAGGGCAGGAATCACAGCAGGCCTCCTCCATTCCTGATATACCATCTGGGGATCTCGGGCCGGTATCGGCAGCAAGGCACCCCGTATTGAGGCAGGTAGGAATCTTTGAGGGGATTGCAGGTGAGGAGTGGGGAGCTTGCAGGGAGGGTGGCTATGGGACTGGGTGGTCGGCCGGGGGGGGATGGGAGGAGCAGGGGGCCTGTCCCAAGGCTCATCCCCCGGTTTCCCCCCGTGACCCCACTCCTGCCTCCCCCAGCCCAGCCAATCCTGCCACCTGCAGCCCGCGATCGCGTCTCTGGGAACATGCCACACATACTCCACAAATGCCATTTTAGATCACGAAATCCAATAAAAGTACCCAAAACACAGGCACAGTGCATTAAAATTTAGCACTGATTAATTTAGTACTTTGTGGTCACTGCTTGGATTAGTTCTAATTTAATTATGTTAAATACACTAAACCTGTATTTTTGGAGATCATTATATGCATATAAAATGTCAGTGGAAACAACATGTCACTTTGTTAATCATATTAGTTTCTAATGGTTTATTTCCTTGTTGAAAATAGAACCATTTCCAGTAAAATTTTTCATAATAAAACAACAACTGCACTGTCATAATAGGCACCCATGCACAACATGAGGTAAAATCAGGCAGTGACAGACACCCGGGTTAGCCAATCAACATACAGAACATAACACGGCCAATCACCAGACAGAACACCAGAGGGGTCTTCCAACTATAAAACACACGAGGAATCAGCAGTCCGCCTTTTTCCACTTGTGACAACTGCAGTGACAGTCAGGGTGTACATATCAGTCAGCACCTTCTACACGTGGATCAGAGCTAACCTGGTCTAGGTAGTCAGAGTTAGTATACTTAGAGTAGTAGAGTGTCAACCCACAGCCAGCTGTGTGCATTGTTATAGAAGTTCAATGAATCATATTGAACCAACGCCTACGTTTGGTGTATGCTTTATAGTTTATCTGCATTGTGTTGCAGTCCGTGTTACCCCAGGGTGAATAACATGACATGCACGAGAACTGCTGGAGAAGGCAAAGAAGTGAAAGATACAATTTGACTAAGTTGTGAATTGGGGGTAGAAATAGCAAAATTGAGCAGGTGCCATTTGAACAGAGAATGAGCAGTGCCAACTTGTAGATATCAATCACAATTCAGATTTGGACATTGTGTAAAAATTAACTTTCTGATCCAGAATTCATGTTGGATCGTCATTGTGGTGATATCATAGTTGTGTTGTAATTCACCGACTGACCATTCGGAGTCTCATTAGTATAAAAGTGAATGTTGGAGTCAGGTTACCTCAGACTCCCTGGGGAGTTGGGAGAGAGGTTGATTGTGCATGATCATACTGTTATTCATATGTTGTTTATATATATTTGATCTACAGTTAATGTTAATAAATCGTTCATAGCTTTAGCTACAAGTGTTCTTGTAATATAAATCAGGCCATCTGACAAGAACATTACAGTCATAAAATTAAAATGGCACAGGGATTTGCATGAATACATTGCTTCCAGACAAAAAAATAACAAACAAATAGTTTGTAATTATACACAACCTTCACATCAGTGTGATATACTTTCTACTTTGTAAGAACTTAAGAATGCCAATATAATTCTGAAGTAGGGCCTAGAGCCTGGTTCTGAAGTAAGTGAAGGCAAACCCAAACTGCATTCCCAGAACACCATATGGAATATAACAACCCACATTGAAATCACACCTTTAATGTCATAAAATGTCTCAAGGCACTTCACAGGGTCATTCCAATACCAAATATGGCGTCAGTCGTTTGAGGAGATATGAGGTCAGATGACCATAACTTGGTCAAATAGGTAGCTGTTAAGGAGTGCCTTAAATTGCCTAATTGAAGTAGATAGACAGAGTGGTGTAGGGAGGGTATTCCACAGCTTGGGGCTCAGCAGCTAACTGTGCAGCCGCCAATGGTGGAGCGATTATAATTGGGGAAGCTGAAGAGGCCAGAGGAGTGCAGATTAGAGGCTTCTGGGTTGGAGCACATTATAACTACAGGTTTGGACAAGACTGTGGATAACAAAGATGAGAATTTTTTACAAAAGACATTGCCTGACTGGGCTAACACTACAACTAAATAGATTCCACTTGCTTACTAAGATATAAAAAACTACAGACTAAAGTTATGATTCTGGAGCTTCTGAAAACAACGACTGTTCCTATCCCGTCTAATTACCTACTCCCAGAATCAAGGGTATTACCCATATGTATGCGCTTGATCACCATCTAGCAGTTGGATGCATTTACATTAAATTGTTAACCCTTCATTAACCTTCCAATATACATATTGTTACATTATGCACATAAACATCCAAGTTCCCCTTCTTCGGCACCATCTTTAGAATTATACCCTCAATTTCATACTGTCCATGATTTTTTGACCAAAATGATCTCTGCATTAAAGTTAATTTGTCACCTGTCCACCCATTCCATATACTTTTGAAGTTCTACATTAGTCTCCTTGAAATTTACAATTCTGAGTTTTGTATCATCTGCAAGCCTTCCATAAAATTTACAGTGCAGAAGGAGGCCATTCAGCCCATCTAGTCTGCACCAGCTCTTGGAAAGAGCACCCTACTCAAGCCCACGCTTCCACCCTATCCGCATAACCCAGTAGCCTCACCTCACACTAAGGGCAATTTTGGACCCTAAGGGTAATTTAGCATGACCAATCCACCTAACCTGCACATCTTTGAACTGTGGGAGGAAACCGGAGCACCCGGAGGAAACCCACGCACACACAGGGAGAACGTGCAGACTCCATACAGACAGTGACCCGACCTGGGACCCTGGAGCTGTGACGCATTTGTGCTAACCACTATGCTACTGTGCTGCCCCAATTGAAATTATACCCTGTATACCAAGACCTAGGTCATTAATTACAGATCAGGAAAAGCAAGGATCTCAAAACTGACCCCTGTAGAACTCCACTTCCTTCAGTCCTAAGACCATCCACTACCCACTACTCTGCTTCCTGCCACTCAGCTAATTCCATATCCATGTTGCTGGTGTTCCCTTTATTCCATAATCTATAACATTGCTCACAAGTCTGTTGTGCAGCCTTTTGGGAGACCATGGCCAGGATTCTCCAAAATCCCGGCAAAGTGTTGACGCTGTGTTATCTGTGAAACGAGAAACAGGCTTACGACACAGGAGATGGTCCAACACTGTTTTATTGAACCTGCTGATTGCTGTACATAATCTGCTGTGGCTTGACACTCTATAAACCTAACTGATAACCTCCTACTGGCTTGACCAGACTAGCTCTCTACCACATGGTGATGATGTTTACTGGCTTGTGCACTGTGACTATCTCCCTGGCCGTGTTCTGTGAGAGAGGGAGAGCCTCAATGCCCTGTGGGCTTTATAGTGGTGGTGTCCTGTCTGGTGATTGGTTGTTCTGTGTCGTGTGGGTTCATTGGTTATCCTGTGTGTCAATCACTGCCTGTCTGCAGTGATATACATGAGTTGATATTATGACATCTCCCCTTTTTAAAATAAATTTTGGAACGTGACCGTATATACATGCATAACTATGTACAAGTGGGAAATGAATGAACATATGTACATGGGAAGGTGCCTATCGTGCAGATACAGAGGAAACTGAACAAAATTTACAAGATTTAAGTCTATAGATTCAGTCTTTGTGGTGGGTGACAAATTCTTGTCGATCGCCTCAGAGGTGGAGGGGAGGACGTCGGCACCTGGACAGGCAGGATGGCTACCATCTCGGTGGCCTTGTGGACAGGTGGGATCGCTGCCAGAGTGGTGGCCTCGTGGTGCTAGACGTCCGGAGGAGACATGATGACATACAGTTGGGTGATGAGCAGGGAACTTTATGCAGCTCCCTCCTGTTGCGCCGTAAAATGGAGCCATCGGCCCTTTGGACAAACTGGGAGCAGTCTGTCTGACGACAACAGCTGGGGCTGACCAACCTCCCTCAGGCAGCGAACAACATCGTCTGGAGCAAGCGCAGGCAGATCCATGGCATGAGCATCATACGTGATCTTTTGCTGGTCTCTGGATCGCTGCACTTTCTGCAGCACCGTGAGGTGGTCAAGGTCTGGAACATGGATGGCTGGAACAGTCGTCCTCAGGTTGCGGTTCATGAGCAACTGCATCGGAGACAAACCAGTTGACAGAGGGGTTGCCTTGTATGCCAATAGCGCCAGGTTGAAATCCGAGGCTGAGTCTGCAGCCTTGCACAGCAACCGCTTGTCAATATGGACCCCTTTCTCGGCCTTCCCTTTTGATTGTGGGTAATGGGGACCAGATGTGATATGACTAAAGTGGTAGGATCGTGCAAAGTCGGACCACTCTTGGCTGTAGAAACATGGGCCATTGTCACTCATTACCGTGAGTGGTATCCCATGCATCCTCATGCATTTCTTTGCAGGCTTTGATGACGGACTTGGATGTGAGGTCCGACAGTATCACCACTTCCGGGTAGCTTGAGAAGTAGTCGACCAGGAGCACGTAATCACGCCCATTTGCATGGAAAAGATCTATCCCCACATTAGACCACGGAGAGGTCATAATTTCATGCTGTTGCAACGTTTCCTTGGGCTGAGCTGGTTGAAACTTCTGGCATGTTGTGCAGTTGAGGACTGTGTTGGCAATGTCCTGGCTGATGCCAGGCCAGTAAACTGCCTGCTGAGCCCTGCGTCAACATTTCTCGACCCTAAGGTGACCCTCATGGATCTGTCTGAGCACCATAGCTCGCATGCTTTGGGGAATGACGATTCTATCCAGTTTAAGAAGGATCCCCTTAACAGCTGTCAGCTCGTCCTTAACGTTGAAGAACTGGGGGCACTGCCCCTTTTGCCAGCCATGGGCGAGGTGCTTCATCACGCGCTGCAGTAGGGGATCTTTGGCAGTTTCTTCGCGTATTTGGACAACTCGTTCATCAGTGGCTGGGGGGTTGCTGGCACACAACTGCACCTGTGCTTCAATGTGGCGAATGAAGTCGTCCTGTTCACACGGCGTGGTGACGGATCGGGATAGGACATCCACGATGATCAGCTCCTTACCCGGTGTATAGACGAGTTCGAAATCATATCGACAGAGACGAAGAAGAATTCGCTGCAGCCAAAGTGTCATGTCATTTAAATCCTTCTGGATTATGTGGACTGAAGGCCTGTGGTCTGTTTCCACCGTGAACTTTGGCAGGCCATATACGTAGTCATGAAACTTGACTATTCCTGTCAGGAGACCCAGGCACTCCTTTTCGATCTGGGCATACCGGTGTTCGGTCGGAGTCATGGCCCTGGAGGCGTATGCCACTGGAGCCCAGGACGAGGAGTTGTCTCGCTGGAGGAGCACCGCCCCAATGCCGTCCTGGCTTGCGTCTGTGGATATCTTGGTATCCATGGTTTGGAGCCACGGGAACGCTGTCGGTTTTTTTACAAGATGCCGGAGGGCTGTGATGTGGGATGCCATATTGGGAATGAATTTCCCAAGAAAATACACCATCTCGAGGAAACAGAGGACCGCCTTTTTGTCCTTTAGGGTCTTCATGGCATTGTTTGCCAGCACCATGTCAGCGTCAGGTTGCACACCCTGCTTTGAAATGTGGCCACCCAGAAACTTGATAGTGGACCTACCAAATGAGCATTTGGCCTTGTTTATCAGGAGGCCGTTTTCATGAATCCTCTGGAAAACCTGTTTGAGGCGAGCGATGTGATCCTCAGGCGTCGTGGACCAGATGATCACGTCGTCCACATAGACTTGCATCCCCGTGATGCCCTTCGTCATTTGTTCCATTATGCGATGAAATACTTTGGAAGCTGGTAAGATACCAAAAGGCATGCAGTTGTCGCAATAGCTACGAACGTAGTGTTAAACGTGCACAGCTTCCGACTGGACTCATCCATCTGTATCTGCTAGAACCCACGGAGGGCGTCCAGCTTGGTAAAGAATTTGGCATGAGCCATCTCACAGGTTAACTCTTTACACTTTGGGATCGGGTAGTGCTCGCGTATGATGTTGCGATTCAGGTCTTTGGGATCAATGCAAATGCGGAGTTCAGCAGAGGGCTTCTTGATGCAGACCATGGAGCTGACCCAGTCTGTTGGTTCCTTGACCTTTGAAATGATACCCTGGTCTTGGAGCTCTCATAGCTGCGTTTTCAGACGATCCTTGAAAGGAGCTGGCACCCGGCGTGGTGCATGGATGACTGGGATGGCATTCGGTTTGAGCAATATCTTGTAACAATATGGGTGCTCATTCCATCAAACATGTTGTGGTATTGCGTGGGAATGTCGTCTATCTCAGCCTGAGATTTACATTGGGCGAGGCAGTCGCCAGTGTCGAGGACATGGCATGGACACGCTGGACCAGATTTAGGAGTTTGCATGCGTGAGCACCGAGCAGGGACGCCTTGTCAGGCCGGATGATCTTGAATCGTAACGTCACTTTGATTGCCTTGTGAGATACACCTAGCTGACATGATTCACTGGCAGCTATGGCATTGCCATTGTAGTCAAGGAGCTGGCAGGTTGGTGGAAGAATGCTAGGTTGGTCACAGATGCTATCGAGGTCCAACTGTGATATGAGGTTTGCAGAAGCATCAGTGTCCAATTTAAATCGGATGCGAGACCAGTTAACCGTGATGACAGCACACCACTCGTCGTCAGAATCCACACTGAGGATTGAAAGGCGGTTTGCAGGTATGGTGGAAGCCAGCTCGGCGTGGTGATTATGCCCCACCCGATATGGAGACTCGAGGCAGTCAGCATCAGGGTCTGTTGGGCTGTCGGGATCTGAATCCTGCGTGCCTTGTTGTACGCAGCGGACACGTCTGTGCTGTAGATGGGATCGCTGGCTGTTGGTCGGTGGAGCGGAGCTGTATAAGGCCGCGTAATGCCCAGGCTTTCCACACTGTAGACATTGCTTTCCTTTGGCTGGACATTGGCGCCTTAAATGGGCGGAGCCACAATTTGGACACGTCATGACGCTGACGTCAGCGCGTTCTGTGCCCCATCGCACATGCGCAGTGCAGTCGCCCGACGCTCGCACATGCTCATCGGGGTCTTCGGCCTCATCGTCTATCCAGTCGTGGCGCGCATGCGTAGGGACCTGGGAAAAGTGCGCGAAACGGCCACTCTCCTCGATGCTCAGGCCTTAGTATTTGTGCGATGGCCTGCACCCATTCTGCCTCGTGGGAGGCTAATTTTGCATTTTCAGCCGCCCTGATGCATGAGTAACGATTCCTGGCATGCTCATGGACAACGCACGTTTCGATGGCGACAGAGAGGGTCAACTGTTTGATTTTGAGGAGCTGCTCCCGCAGGGAGTCAGACTGGACCCCAAAAATTATCTGATCCCGGATCATGGAATCAGCCGTCAAGTCATAATTATATGACTGCGCTCGGATGTGGAGATGGGTCAAGAAGGACTGAAAAGTTTCATCCTTACCCTGAAGCCTCTGTTGGAAGATGTACCGTTCAACACTCTCATTCACCTCAATGTTGCAGTGGTTGTCGAATTTCAGCAGAACAGTCTTGAAGTAGGGCAGCACGGTGGCCTAGTGGTTAGCACAACCGCCTCACGGCACTGAGGTCTCAGGTTCGATCCCGGCTCTGGGTCACTGTCCGTGTGGAGTTTGCACATTCTCCCCGTGTCTGCGTGGGTTTCGCCCCCACAATCCAAAAATGTGCAGAGTAGGTGGATTGGCCACACTAAATTGCCCCCTTAATTGGAAAAGATAATTGGATAATCTAAATCTATTTTTAAAAAAAGAACAGTCTTGAATTCCGTTTTGTCTTCGCCATCGGCAAATGTGAGCAAGTTATAGATGTGGATGGCCTGATCCCCTGACATCGACAGGAACAGCGTGATCGTTCCGGCATCCAATGCTGCCTTGAGGTCGGAGGCCTCGATATAGAGGCGGAACTTCTGTTTGAAGACTTTCCAGTTGGTGCGGAGATCCGGAGTTGCTGAGGAGGTTGGATCTTTTCCATGCCGCTGGATGGCTGCGTGCTGGCCATTGCAGATTCACTAGAGGTAGGTTAATTAGAGTTAAATACTCCCTGGTACCATGATGTATTATCTGTGTTAGTCTAACATCGACTGCAACTGGATGCAGTAAAACGAGAAACAGGCTTCCGACACAGGAGATGGTCCAACACTGTTTTATTGAACCTGTTGATTTCTGTACATAATCTGCTGTGGGTTGACACTCTATTAACCTAACTGATAACTTCCTACTGGTTTTACCAGACTAGCACTCTACCACATGGTGATGATGTTCACTGGTTTCTGCACTGTGCAGCGCCGGCCCTAGGGTTGCTGGCGCCCCGGGCAAGCTGAACTTCAGCGCCCTTCGGGGGGGGGGCGGGGGGGGGGGGGGGGGCGGGGCCGAGGCGGGGGGGGCCGAGGCGGGGGGGGGGGGCCGAGTCGGGGGGGGGTCGAGGCGGGGGGGGGGGGGGCCGAGGTGGGGGGGCGGGGCCGAGGTGGGGGGCGGGGCCGAGGCGGGGTGGGGGCGAGGGGGAGGGCGAGGGCGAGGGGGAGGGGGAGGGGGAGGGGGACGGCGAGGGCGAGGGCAAGGGCGAGGGGGGCGAGGGCGGCGAGGGCGAGGCGGGGCGAGGGTGGCGAGGGCGAGGGCGAGGGCGAGGGGAGGGGCGAGGAGAGGGCGAGGGGGGGCGAGGGGAGGGTGAGGGGGGGGTGAGGGGAGGGCGAGGGGGGGGCGAGGGGAGGGCGAGGGGGGGGCGAGGGGAGGGCGAGGGGGGGCGAGGGGGGGCGAGGGCAGGTCCGAGGGGGGTGGACGGAGGGGGGGCGGACGGAGGGTAGGACGGAGGGGGGGGGGCGGTGGGGGGGGGGCGGCGGGAGGGGGGGCGGAGGGGGCCACCCTGGGGGAGGGCGGCCACCGCGCATGCGCTGGTTGGCACCGGCCCAACTGCGCATGGGCGGGACCCGAGTCTCTGGCGCCCCCTAGCACATGGCGCCCCGGGCGACTGCCCGAGTTGCCGGTACCTTGGGCTGGCCCTGGCACTGTGCCTATCTCCTTAGCCGTGTCCTGTGAGAGAGGGATAGTCTTAATGCCCTGTGGGCTTTATAGTGGTGGTGTCCTGTCTGGTGATTGGTTGTTCTGTGTCGTGTGTGTTCATTGGTTATCCTGTGTGTCAATCACTGCCTGTCTGTATCTCATGATATACATGAGTGGATATTATGACAGCCGGCTTGAACACTGGAGTGTTTCACAGCGGCGACATGGGCCTCTTGGCCCAGCGATTCTGCAACCCACAGTGGCCAGCACAGGGCTGGAGTGCTTCACACAGGTCCGGCTGCCGATACGGGCCGCCGCAACTCTGGCCATGGGTCTGCACATGCACGCAGCGGCCGGTTTCATGCTGGCCCCTGCGCAACATGGCAGAACCCTACAGCAGCCCGGCACGGAAGAAGATAAGCCGTCCCCAGAATGCGCGCGCCCGCCAATCAGGGGCCTGGCCGTAGTGGATGCCCCCTCCGGAGTCTGATCCCCCCCACCCCCCAACAAGATGGACCTGCAGCCGCAACACCGAGCTCCCGCCAGGTGAAACCATACGGGAACCACGCCGGCGGGACTCGGCGGAACTCGACAGGAACTCGGCCTGTCGCCGCAGAGAATTGCCGCGGGGGCCTCTTTCAACGGCCCCCGACCGGCACCTCGTCCATCATGCGCGACGACTGCCGCCGATTTTCTGGTCGCTGGAGAATTGCAATTCGGCGTCGGACCCGATCGCGGGCATTCTCTGCCCCCGCGCCGATCACGATTTAGTGTGGAGGCTTGGAGAATCCCGCCCCATGTACGCCACACAGACAGCACTGCCTCTTCAACCCACTGGGGGGCCGGTTTAGCTAACTTGGCTAGACAGCTGGTTTGTGAGGCAGAGCGTGGCCAACAGCTTGGATTTAATTCCTGTACCGACTGAAGTTATTCATGAAGGCTTCATCTCTTCTCATCTCAACCTTGCCCCTCGCCTGAAGTGTGGTGATCCTCAGGTTAAATCACCGCAGCCAGTTCTCCCCCTCAAAGGGGAAAAGCAGCCCATGGTCATCTAGGACTATGGCTTCAACCCTCTCTGTTAACTCTCCAAAATCTCCTGCAAGTTGGTTAAACATGATTTTCCATATTGGCTTTCCCTAATTCACCTAGATTTGTCCATGTGGTTATTAACTTTGCCCCGAATTGTTTCTGGAAGTTCCTCCCCACACCCAAGGTTGAATTGACTGGGCTGCAGTTGCTGGTCTTGAGGAAGTGAACAAACGAACAGGGTGGACTTTAGGACCATGAGGGTACTGTGTTCACAGACAGAACAAAGGAAAGCAGAAGTTTCATAGCTCGGGGGAGGGGAGCTTTGCCTCGTGGTGAGCATGGTGCAAAGGATGATGGGATTACAAATGCAAAGCGACCAATCTGGATATAGGGCCAGGTCAGGAGGTGTATAGAATGACCAATGGGAAGCTTATATGTGAATCTTACTGTGATTTTGAATATATCAGCAGAAGCTTTTTTGTATTCTGTCTCTCTTTATTCTGGGCTCTCAGAAGACAGTGTGTGTGTCCTGAGGTCCTATGGATTAAGTCAGCCTTGCAAGTTAGTTATTATTAAATGATATGATACCTGCAAATCCATCTCAGATTTTATTGAATCTAGACTGACAGCAAATTAACCAGGAATCCACAGTCTAAGCATTACACTCTTTTTTTAGCAAGGGTGTAACATTTGCAATTCTCCAGACCTCTGCCATCACCCCTCAGTCTAAGGAAGACTGAGAAATTATAGCCAGTGTTTTCGCATTTTCCACTCTCGCAGTATCCTTGGGTGCATCTCATCCGGATCTCGTGTCACAGATAACATATCCAATAATAATAGTAATAATCTTTATTAGTATTACAAGTAGGCTTATATTAACAATGCAATGAAGTTATTGTGAAAATCCCCGAGTCGCCACACTACGGAGCCTGTTTGGATACACTGAAGGAGAATTCAGAATGTCCAATTCACCTAACAGGCACGTCTTTTGGGACTTGTGGGAGAAAGCCGGAGCACCCGGGAGAAACCCATACAGACACGGGGAGAACATGCAGACTCCGCACAGACAGTGACTCAAGCCAGGAATTGAATCCGGTTCCCTGGCGTTATGAAGTAACAGTGCAAACCACTGTGCTACCCTGCCACCCGTATACTTCCTCCTTCACAATTTTAAACTATTCTAATGTCTGAATTACTTGCTCTTTTACCTTGGCCTGGATAGCATCTTTTTCCTTGGTAAAATATTGAGTGAGTATCTCAGTCTGCTCTCTGCCATCATATATAAATTCCCTTTTTGGTCCCTCTTCATGCCTTCTTCTTTTACCATCTTTTTACTTTTTATATGCTGATAGAAGGCTTTGGAATTCCCTTTTATGTTAGCTGCCAGTCTCTTTTCAGACTCCCTCTTAGCTTCTCTTCTTTGTTTCTTTCCACCCCCTCCCCTCCACCCTGCTCCCCTCTATATTCAGCCCTGTTCTCAATTGTAGTGTAAGATTTTGATAAGTCTGCTAGCCTTTAGGCTATATTATTGCTCTGAAACATATTTGGGTTTTCTTATTTTACCACAGTTTAAATTAAATGGTTTAAGTTGACCTTCTGTTAGTGAGATAATGGCCAATCATGGTTGCCATGAGTTAAGTTGCCTGAGTCGTATTCAGCAGCTTGGTTTGAAGAAATGGCTATAAGTAGTTTGTTCTTAGAATGACACCTTGGGCGGAATTCTCCTTTGCCCAACACCAATTTCTTAATCGGTGATCGGGCGGAGAATCCCTATTTACGACCGATTCGGGGGCACCATCTGTCTTCAGATGCTCTTCCCCCTCCAAAACGGCGTCATCAAGGAGTACGCTGCACGCCATTGAGACAACCTCAGGATGTTACCTGAAGGCCGTCCCCTGATGCTCCACTCCCGATGGGCCAAATTCCCTCTGACGCGGGACACGTGTGCTCTCAGTTTTCGTGAACACTGCGTGGTGGCTGCGGACTGTGTCCAGCGCCGCCACAGTCGGTGGGGAGCCGTGCTGTTGGCCGGTGGGGGCTTCGGTGAGGGCTGGGGGGACTGGTGGTGGTGGCCCGGGGATGGCAAGGGGGTGTCCAGGGGTGGCACTATCTGACAGATCAGGTCCACGCACGGCCAGCGCCACGTTGTATGGCGCAACTGCTGCAGGTTGACGCCATGCGCATGCGCAGCCACAGACCCGGTAATTCTCCAGGCGTTTATATCGGGAAGGCTGTGCATTTTACATGGCGAGGCTTCTAGACCCTCACAGGTGGAGCATCGGTGTGGGGTTGGCGCCAACTTTTTAATTGTAGGGCAGCACGGTGGCCTAGTGGTTAGCACAACCGCCTCACGGCGCTGAGGTCCCACGTTCGATCCCGGCTCTGGGTCACTGTCCGTGTGGAGTTTGCACATTCTCCCCGTGTCTGCGTGGGTTTCACCCCCACAATCCAAAAATGTGCAGAGTAGGTGGATTGGCCACGCTAAATTGCCCCTTAATTGGAAAAAATAATTGGGTAATCTAAATTTATATTAAAAAAAACTTTTTAATTGTAAAACCAGAAACTTCCTCCGGATATAGCCTAAAACACTTATGTTTAAACAACCATGCATAGCTTTAATTGTTCTGTACCATGATGAGTTATGTACTCTGGGACTGTGCATGTTTCAATCGCAACTGGTAGGGTCATATGCTTGATTTTCAGTAGCTGCTCTCAGAAGATCAGAGTGAACTCCAAAAATGATTTGGTCTCTGATCATGGAGTCAGTTATATCGCCAAAGTTGCAGGACAGAGCATAGTGCATGTTAATTAAGGAGTTGAAAGATTCATCTTTACCTTGTAGATGCTGTTGGAACATGTAGCGCTCGAAGATTTCATTGGTGTCCACTTCACAGTGCCTGTCAAACTTGTCCAGGATGGTCTGAAACTTTGTCTTGTCCTGGCTTTCTGTGAGGTGAAAAGAGTTGACGAGTTCGATGGCTTAATCACCCGCTGTTGAGAGGAGAAGCGTGATCTTCCTTGCATCAGAAGCACCCTCGAGGTCTGAAGCTTCGATGTACAGCAGAAACTGTTGCTTGAATGTCCGCCAGTGGCACTGAGATTGCCGGAGGTCCTGAGCTGGTGAGGAGCCTGAATCTTCACCATGGTGCCGGGATACATTCGCTGGTCGTCACGGAACGGACTGAGGTAAACCACCTAGATTAAGCAGTCTCCTGGTATCATGATGTGTTATGTACTCTGTTAAATCTGATTTATTGAACCTGTAGCACAGTTAGCACAGTTCTCTATGAGTTCGACTCTCTGCTAATCTAAGTGTGGTTACTCTGTCTGACTGAACCAGACTAGCTCTTAGCCACATGCTGGAGGTGCGATACTGTACATACATCCTGACTCACTCTGTAGATGTTCTACAGTGGAAAGAGGTGGAGTGTGAGTGCCTCATGCCTTTTATAATGAGATACCACTCCGAGTGTCCTGCCTGCTCATTGATCATGTCCTGTTCTCTGTGTTTATTGGCTGCCTGTCTGTATATCATTATCAGCATGTTTGCATATCGTGACATACCAGAAGGAAAACTTTAATTTCTGATATTATGATAGAAAGTGCTTTTAAAATTTGTTCATAACAGTTTTAGTATTTGTGGGAATGGATTAACATATGCTGACATGACAGCGTGACTTTGTGACTATTATACATAGAGCAACTGTATTGTTTATTTGCAATGGATTGTAAACTCTGAGGGGAAACAAAGGATGAACATGCGTCTTTAGTCTATCTGGCTGTAGTTACAGAGGTGGGATAATTCAAGATGACTCACATCCAATGGAAGAGGTGAATTTGGACTATTTCCAAATAAGAGAGGTGGAATAATGATACTTCAGAATAAAAGTTTAAAAATTGGAATCTTTGTAATAATAATAATAATCTTTATTCACAAGTAGGCTTACGTTAACACGACAATGAAGTTACTGTGAAAAACCCCTAGTCGTCACATTCCGGTGCCTGTTCGGGTACACGGAGGGAGAATTCAGAATGTCCAATTGACCTAATAGCATGTCTTTGGGTCTTGTGGGAGGAAACCAGAGCACCCGGAGGAAACCTACACAGACACAGGGAGACTGTGCAGACTCCACTCAGACCTGGGACCCTGGTGCTGTGAAGCAACAATGCTACCCACTGTGGTACTGTGTCTCCCATCTGTGACTTGGTGTAATATTTTGTTTAACAATGCTCCTGTGAAGCACCTCGGGATATTTCACTATGATAAAGGTACGATATAAATTGTTCTTCTTCAGGAAAGATCAGTGATGTCCTCCCGGTGTCCTGATCAAATCTATCCATTAACTAACACTACTTCACTTTTCTTGCAGTTACAGGAGTATTATCGATCTGCATGAAGTATAAAATGTTTCCATACAAACTAATTATGTACCAGCTATCTGGTAAGGTTGGGCAGCACGGTGGCACTGTGATTAGCACTGCTGCTTCACGGCGCTAAGGTCCAGGTTCGATCCCGGCTCTGGGTTACTGTCTGTGTGGAGTTTGCACATTCACCCCCACAACCCAAAGATGTGCGGGGTAGGTAGATTGGCCAAGCTAAATTGCCCCTTAATTTGAAAAAATTAATTGGGCACTCTAAATTTAAAAAAAAAGGTTAGTCAGGAAACCCCATCTGCATTACCAAGGCTTGACAGTAACACCTGTGTTGACAATAGCAATGCTTATCTCTGTATTCTGCTCTCTGCCTGTAATTGAATCACGGTATGTGCTCCAAAAATTGACATTAATGGCCAATGACCATCAATAATGTGAGCTCCCGCCAGGAAGTGATGGAACTGTTTTAATCCAAAGATGATTCTTAGGGCTTCTTTCTCCATCTGCGCATAATTGCTTTTGGTTTTATTCAATTTTCGGGATGCAATGTTCTCTTCACCTGGAGACATGGGGCTGGATTCTCCGTTTTTGGGACAATGTCCCCACGCTGTCGTGCAAACTGTGGTCTTTTATGCCAGGAAAACTGGCGTCAAGAGGCCACAGATTCACCATCTGGTAGGGGCTAGCAGACAGCTGTCATAGTGCTCACAGCTCCAGCTGCCAATACGCCCCATCTGCACTTCCGGGTCAGAGGCCACGCATGCGCACGGCGGCGGACTCCAGCGGCTGCGCCGTGCTCCATGGCGGACACAACCCACAGACCTGGACCGCCGAAATAGTGCCCGCATTGGCCGCTTGTCCGCCCTGGGCTGCCCGCGCACATAGCTCCGAGTCTCAAATGAAGCCCCCCCCCGCCCTCCAATCGGCCCTTCCCCGACTGTGGCGGCCCGGGACTGAGTCCGCAGCCGCCATGCGAGTATCACGGACATTAGGACCATGTTAAAACCATGCCGTAGGAATTTGGCTGGTCTGGGACGGAGAGTCGCAGAGCGGGACTCAGGCAATGGCCTGAGGCAGTGGATACTTGGTGGATACTTGTGGAGTACACCGTTTCTCAGGGGCTGGAGAATTGCAAAACTGGTGCTGGTCTCGATTCCGTGCACGAAAACGGATTCTCCTGCCCCCGTGTTCGTCGCGTTCGGTGACGGGGTGAGGAGAATCCAGCCCCTGATGTGAGAATCTACCACCCCCAACAACACAAGGTGATGCCTCACATGCCGACTGCATGTTTGGATCAAAATGTGTCCAGTCGAGGCAGCACGGTGGTGCAGTGGATTAGCCCTGCTGCCTCACGACGCCGAGGTCCCAGGTTCGATCCCGACTCTGGGTGCAGTTTGCACATTCTCCCCGTGTCTGCGTGGGTTTCGCCCCCACAACCCAAAGATGTGCAGGCTAGGTGGATTGGCCACGCTAAATTGCACCTTATTTGGAAAAATTAATTGGGTACTCTAAATTTATATTAAAATAAAATGTGTCCAGTCATCTAACTTGAGCAGTGCCTCCTTGGTATGGACAATTGCTTTTGCACATTGATCCTCCCACTTTCACTTATTATTTTGACACAGTAGATGAAGCAAGGGGTTTAGAATAGTTGCCAGTTTGTGGACAAGTCTTCCATAGTAACTTACTAAGCCTAAGAAGGATCGAAGTTGGTTATTATTCTGAGGTGTGGCTGCCTCGGTCATAGCTTTGACCTTCAAAGCTGACTTATGCAGTCCCTTGGCATTGATTATCTGTCCCATATATTCAATTATGTTGTGTATTCATGTCGTTCCTAGTTGGACCAAGTCACTTTAAGAAACCGATCATGTGACGTATTGATGGCATCATTGGCTGTTTGGACAAGCAAATGGACAGTCTTTCCTACCAGCTTGTTTGTTTGTACCTTTGAGTTCTGCAAAGGTACCTTTGAGTTATCCTTTAACAATACCACATAGCAAACTGGCGGTGAGGATGTCAGAACATTGGCAAACTACCAGAGAATTTTTTTAAATAGAAAAATCGTCAATTCGTGTGCAAACAACCAAAAGAATTAAGTATTTTGGCTGACTCTCTTCTTTGATCTTCAGCTTCACTGAGTTACCGTTCATACTTTCCAGATTAGCATTGTAAACAATAATGTGTTTCTTCAGGATTTTGGCCGGGACTGATTTTGAATCTGTCATGAGGTTTACTTTGGCCCAATTTAACCTGAGCTTTTCCAACAAAGTTTTCCCGATTAGTGCCGGATAATTACCTCTGACTATGTGCAAGGATAAATCTGCCATCTATCCATTTAATTGCACTGGTACATCAATACGGCCCCTCAACAGAATCACTTCTCCAATGTAACCTTTTAATACCATCTTCAAGGGCTTCAGAGGGATATGTCAGATCTTTTCTTTATAAACAGTCTTCAGCTCCAGCGAGACTACTGCTCCAGTGTCCACCTGCATCATTACCAATTGTCCACCCAGTATTGGAGTGACTGAGTATCAATTTGTAGCAAAAGCATTAGCTAGTACCTTTAATGACATCCTTTTTGTCCAACATGGACAATTTTCCTTTATTCTGTTTGCCATTTATTTCATTTGGCCCTTGCTTTTTGCAACTTTTAGGTGAAGCTTATTTCTTTTTCCAACAATTTCTGCATGTGATGTCTTTGCACCAACAATTTCCTGCTGAGTGTCTGGTTTTTGCACACCTATAGCAAATGCGAGTCTGTGCTTGGGTTCAGATTTCAGCCCACATCTTGTGAATTCTTGTACCTCTTCCTCTTGGACGGCGCGAACCGGTTGAACCGTATTTCGTAGTTGAACCTGGTACCTGATTCCCTGTTGGGATGGAAGCCGCGTAACCCCTGCCGGACACATGAATCTCAATTGTTGAGCCTCTTTGGCTGCAAATTTCATTGATGCAGCAACTTCTAAGGCTTTCTAAACGTCAGGTTGCTTTTTGTTAACAACCTCTTTTGAATTACTTCGCTCCTCAACCCACAGATTAGTCTATCTCGGATAATATCGTTTAATATATCCCAAAATTCACAGTGTTCAGCCAATCTTTTTAGTTAGCTACAAACTATGCAAGCAATTCGTCGTCTTCTTCGGTTCTACTTATGAAACCTACACCTTTCTGCAATGACCAGAGGTTTTGGTGAATAATGGCCTTACAAAATTTCTTCACCTGTTTTTGTTCACAGGTGTTTTGCAGGTGTTTTTTCACCTGGCTTTTTCGGCTGTATTAGACCCGTCAAGAGGTTAAATGTTTTCCCTCTCCATTATGCTCAAGAATATTGGGGCTTTTATATCTACTGCTATCTTTTTAGCTTGAAAAAATAGTCAAATTCTTCTGTATAGAATCTCCATCGCTCTGTACTCTCATCAAACACTGCCACGTGCCAAATGTTCCTGCCATTTTTCTCGATGGAAGGACCTGTGTGTGCAAATTTTCCACAAATTTTTCACACAATGTTGATTGCTTTCTCCCGAAACAAGGCACTCCCCGAGCTCAGCCTGTTTCCCACCTCTAAATTTTATTGTCGAGTACTTGCTCTCATGGCCACCTAGTTCATTTTGGGTAGAGCACATGGTGAGCTTCTCTCTGAAAAACGTTTTCTTTGCATTTTTGGTGGTATATTTTGTTCTTCTGGGTGGCTACAACTGCTGCACAACTCCCTCACCGGCAGTTTTTTATTATTTTTTTTCTTTGGTGTTTCCTTCAAGTGGCTGCAAGCCTTGTCCGGCTTCCCTGTCGCCAGTTTTTTTGTGTTGTATTTGCAGGATTGACTTTAGGAGGTCATGGAGATTCAGCAAAAACTGAGAGCTTTATTCAGGAGATGTTAACACGACAGACTGCGATGTTGCACTGCCCATATACCCGTGTAAATGGTCAAAATCACGCAAGCATTCTCTTAAAGTGTATCTGTTCAACTGCAATGCTGTTAGTAAGGAGTCACTGAAAATACTACAGATACACAACAGTAATCAGAAGGCAGTTGGGACCCCATCTGGAATGCTCCCACCAGATTAAATGCCTTCCACACCTCCAAACTCACATTCAAGGATAACATTGAAATTCCGCCCAATAATTTTGGATTTCCCAACAAATAATTAGAGGAGTTTCTGAATTTCCAGGGCTGGACAAGTAATCTGATAATTTAGCGACAGAGAAGGGGAGAAGACAGATGTTGGTAAGGTAGAACTCTGTGTCATCAGCATATAACCAGGGAGCATAGTTTTAAGTTAAGGGGCAGGGGGTTTAGAGGAGATTTGAGAAAAAACCTTTTCACACAGAGGGTGGTGGGGATCTGGAACTTGTTGTCTGGAAGGGTGGTGGAGGAGGAACCCTCCCAACATTTAAGAAGCATTTAGATGAGCACTTGAAATGCCATAGCGTCCAAGTACTGGAAAATGGGATTAGAGTAGATAGGTGCTTGATGGCTGGTGCGGATGTGATGGGCCGAAGGGCCCCTTTCCGCGCTGTTGCCTTCTTTACTTTGGGGTGAAACACAAGCTGTTTCTTGAATCGACCAAATGACCACACAACCAATATGTTAGCTCAAAAATGCAGTTTATTAATAGCACAATACTTGTATCTCTATGCAATAACACATGCTGCTCCGTACTAAACTACACCTAACAACTAAGATGACCTTTACTTAACTTTGACTGACCAGCACTGTGCGGGATAAGGCCTTTATCCGGGTCCACGTGATCGGTTTGGACATTGTTGGGTTCGTCTCAGCAGGACTCGTCCTTCAGGAATGGTCGCGGATCCTTGATCAGTGCCGTGACTCCCTACCTGGGCGACCGGGATGAACGGAAAGAATTTGCAGTCATATTGTAGTGCTTTCAAATACAATTGGTCAGTGGACCGTGTCTGACGGTTGAATCAGAGGCGTAATTACGACTGCATAACTGAGTGTCGGTCCGAATTAGATAAAAACCATGTGTTGGAGAGAAGAGGAGGTTAAAACAAGAAGGTGGGCAGGCGCCATCAGAAATTTGGACACCTTAATTCTTAGACAGTGTCCGTTTCTCATCATCTGGACACCTCAAATATTTGCGTGCATCAGTTCCGTTAAATAATTTCCCAGAAGGGGCTCATCACTTAAATCATCATCTTCTCCTGGTTGCCAGACTCGTGTCTGCTGATTCCAGGTGGTAGCCGCATAGGCCTGTGGGTGGTCCGATTCGTCATGTCTTACCAACCTGTAGGAATTGTCACGGTGCTAAAAGGGAGTATCGGGGTTGTCGTGTGATGGTGTGTAGTCGGGAACTGTTGTACTGGAAGTGGAAGCAACGTTGTCGGGAGTGGGCGTAGGAAGAGTAGTTGGGCAGAGACGGTCGTACAAGGGGTCGAGAAAATCCAAGGCATTGTTTTGCGGGCTAGGGTAGCTGATGGTGCGGAGGTCGTGAGGGATGGTAGTCAAATCTAGGAGGCTCTCATCAGAGTCAAGTTCAAGGTTGAAACCTGCGAGTATGGGCGGAGTCGAGGGGAGAGTGTCGTCCTGAGGGGGGTGGGGGGGGGTGGGGGGGGGGGTTGGAACGGGCATCGGGCTGAATCATCAGTGAGCAGAATGTCATCCTCTCCCATTACCAAGGCTAAATGGTGGGTGTGGCTACGTTGTGATCCATAGAGTTTGAGTTGGTTGATTTGGAACCAACCAGTCTTACCATTGGGGTACAGAGGGGCTTAGTTTGTCAGAGATGGAGTAGGGGCCTGTGAATTTAGGGGCTAGGAAGGAGCTGGGGGCAGCTGGTATTGTATAACGAGATCATAGCTTGCTGACCGACTGTATACTCTATGGGGTGAACCTTTTTGTCAAAGCTGGCTTTACTCTGCTTTTACCTAGCACCTAGTCAGAGAGCAGCAGCTAGTTGTTCCACTTTAATGTTCTCTGTGACCTGTTGGACTGCTTTTTCGTGGGTGAACGCGGTTAATGCAGGATTTGCCAAAACAAGCCCGAATAAATATTCAATGCCTTTCGTGAGTCTCCCTGTCATAAGGGTGTGGGGGGGGGGGTGAAACCTGTGGAACTAGAAACTATGTTCCTAATGATCATGAGAGCAAACGGTAGTACCATGTCCCAAGTGGAGTTGTTCTGCTGGACCATCTTCCGAATGGTCATTTTTAATGTGCGGTTCATGCGCTCTACTATATCGCATGGTAGGCTATGTGGATTTTTCTGTTTGATACCGAAACTGGTCATAACATTTTGCATTGCTCTGCCGGTGAAGTTGGGAACCTTCATCTGACTCAATGCTGCGTGGAAGACCCCGGCATGTAAAGATTGGGTCAAAATTTATGCGGTGGCCTTTGCCGTGTTTGAACGTGTGGGGAATGCTTCGACCTATTTTGTAAATGTATCGATGACGACTAGCACGTACTTGAAAGCATTTCTGCAGGGGGGAGGGGACCAATGTAATCAATTTGCAGATTTATCCAGGGGCCTCCTACAGGTAGGGTGTGTCTTGATTGTCCCTTCTTTGAATAATGTTACGGATTGTTCTGGGCGCAATTGAGGCAATTGTCTACATAATATGTGACATCGCTTTTTAAATCGGGCCACCAGCACAAGGGTCTTAAATGGGTAATGGTTGTGTCTATTCCCTGATGTCCATATCCGTTATGGAATTGGAAGATTAAAAGGTTTCTGTCTTGGGTGAGAACCACATAAATTCTGTCCTTTAACACTATTCCGTCCTGTATTGTGAGTGTGTCCTTCCATTTATCATAGGGGGCTGGGGTTGTGCAATTCAGTATTTGTTTATGGGAGTCGTCTGCTTTCTGTGCCTCAGTTAAATCCTCAGTATTGATTTGGGAGTCCTGGTGTGTATCTGACCACACTCTAGGGGTTTCCAGAAGTGACCAGTGCGTGATCCAGCTTTAGCTAATGTGTCAGCCTTGCGATTCTCAGGGGGTGGGTGGGGGGGGGGTGGTGGAAGGTGTGGTGATGGCTCTTTACTTTAATGATGCCGTATGTGCGGCCTGTGACTTTCTTAAGCATATGATTCAGGAGAGGGGCGGATGATAGGGATTTTCCGTCCGCGGATACAAACCCTCGAGATTCCCATAGGGGATGGATTTCTGTTAGACTGTTGCAGACATACAAGCTGTGGGAGTGTATGCCTGCAGGCGTTGGAAAGGAGCCTGGGTGGTCAATTACATAAGCTATGGCTGCCAGTTCGGCTGCCTGCGAACCCAAGTGGCTGGGTAATTTTAAAGAAAATAATAATAATCGCTTATTGTCACAAGTATGCTTCAATGAAGTTACTGCGAAAAACCCCGAGTCGCCACATTCCGGCGTCTTCTCCCTCTTCTAGTGGGCGTCCCTATGAGTCCTCCATGTAAATCCCGCATCCTGTGATTCTTACTCCATCCTCAACAGTGTAGGAGCCATTGACATAGATCTTTACTGTGTCCCCTGTGTCTTGAGAGCTTTGTGTCTCACCGTTGTTGTAACGATTTGGGAACAAAGAGTCCTGTGGGGTGTGTGGCTGCAATTATCTGGCATTTGTGTGGGGTCCCTGCATATTGTAAATTGTCTGCTAATAATGTGTGGGTCTTGGTGCATTTCACAGAAATATCCCTGCCTTGTAAAAGAGTGTCCAACGTGCTTCTCTGATCTGGCTAACAGAACCATCCTTTAGTTTCCCCCAGTTGGGTGGGGGTGTGCTCGGTTAATATCGTGACTGGATTAAAGCCTGTAATGTAGGCAAAGTACTGAACTGCCCAAAAAACTGCAAGCATGTATCGTTCACAGGCAGAAAATCCTTGTTCTATGGAGTCGAAAACTCTAGAGGCATAGGCTACCGGGCCTAATCAGTCGTGGCGTTTCTATAGGAGCACTGGTGAGAGGATTCGGTCGGTGGTTGCTACATCTATGGCGTAGGGCAAGGCGGGGTCGGGAACTTGTAAAGCCGGAGCTTTATCGTCTATGGTGTCTGTGTGCTGGGGAAGCCAATTCAATGGGGTGTTCTTTTTCAGAGGCTCTGAGAGCAGAGTGGCCTTGGTGGCAAAACCGTCTGCATAATTTCTGCAGTATCCCACTAAACCTAAAAATGAGCAGAGTGCACTTACATTATGGGGCAGGGGCAAGTTCACATTGGAGTCAATTCGTTTTTGTTCAATTTCACGTTTGCATGTGTAATAGTGGTACCTAAATGAAGTACCTTTTCCCTCAATATCTGTGCCTTTTTGGGGTTTACCTTACATCTGATGGACTGGAGCAGGGTTAGTAATTCGGCCAATAGAGCCACGTGCTCTTCCCTGGTGTCGGTTTGCAGGAGCAGGTTGTCTACATACTGAATTAAGCATTTGGGGCGGGAGAATTTGGAAAGACCAGCAGATAGCGGTCTGTGGAAAATGGAGGGGGAATTATCCCTTGGGGGAGACACGTCCACGTGTACTGTTGTCCTTGAAAAGTGAATGCAAATTTATACTGGCAAGCCCGATCTAGGGGAATGGACAAAAAACCATTGCTGATATCCAGCACGGTGAAATATTTTGCTTGCACTCCCTGCTTAAGCATGGTCGCGGGACCCGTAGCAATGGTGGGTGCTGTTAAAGAGGTTACTTTGTTTAGTTCGTGGTAGTCAATGGTGAGTCGCCATGAACCGTCTGGTTTCTTTACGGGCCAAATCAGGGCATTATTAGTGGAAGCTATGGGTTAAAACTCCTTGTTTTAACAGACTGTTAATTACCTTTAAAATTTCTCCCTCAGCCTACTGTGGAAATCCATACTGTTTCTGTGGTTTGGGGGCGGGACCTGAGATCATAATCGTACCTGGAATGTGCCCGCAGTCGTGCTTGTGTTGGGCAAACGCACCTTTGTATGTGGCTAATACCTGTCTAATGGTGTCGTCTGTGCTAATTGCTGAAGGGTTAAACCAATAGTCCCCTACTGAGCAAATCCTGTTTTCGTAATCTCCTACTGAGAGCGTGGCGGGGACTCTAGCTGTCTTGGACATTCGCCAGACACACTTATTTACGGGGACGAAGGAGAGGTTATGTGAGTTCATAAAGTCTATGCCGAGGATGTGTTCCGCAATCAGGGGTAGGTCGACTAGAACAACGGGGTAGGTAGTGGTTACGTTTCCTATTTGGACGGATATAGGGGCTGTGATGTATCCCTCTTGCACATGGCCTGTGAATCCACTGAGTGTGATGGAATCTTTAGTGGGCCAGGGTGTTTTTTGGAATAGGTTTGTGGAGTTTAGTGTGGTTCGGGATCCTCCTGTGTCCCAAAGAAAATCAATTGCTTGTCCCCGGACTGCGCCTGTGACTACCGGTCTTCCTACGTTATCCCGGCGCTTGTCACAGACCCATGTTAGAGACTCTGGACACCAACAATCTGAGGAGTTATAAGCGAGGTTGTTGTTTACGTTATGCATGGGGTGAGCGTTGCCTTCTAGCTGTGGCGGCTGGCGATCGTGGTCTGGCCTATTGTTTCTGAGTGGGGGGGTTGGGCTGTTGGGGTCGTTGGTGGTGTGGGAGGTTTTGCCTGTCGCAGGCAAAATGTCCTACTTGTCCACAAGTGTAACATGACCCTCGTGATGTGTGGGCTGGGGCTTGAGCTCTGGGGTACTGTTCTCAGGGGAAATGTTCTTCCCTTCTGCCCTCATTTATCCATGCGGGTTGCTGGCTAGTTCTGACTGGGTACATTGTGGTTTCTACTGCGTACTGGTCCATCTGTTCCTGAAGTGACTGTTCCCATGCCCTGGATAGGTGTCCAAGTACCCAAATCTCATTTTGCGTATCTGCCGCGTGATAATTCGCGCAAGCCCTTTTACCTGCTTCAGTGGCATGTGAAACTAATGTCCGGGACTATTTAGTGGTATCTTCCTCATCGAGGTGAGCGCGGTTTAAGTTTACTTTTCTGCCTTGAAATGTATCCAGAGGTGACTGGCAAAGGCGGTTGGATGTTCCCCTTTCTTTTGCCTGCATTTGTTCAAACACTCTTCCGGATCCCCTTTGTTGTATCCAAGAACATCTAATATTGCGGCCTTCATTTCCTCTAGGGTTCCTGCTCCTACATTTTGGCGGTCTGGCAAAGTTGACCTTACCGACTGGCTGAGGCGCATTATTATCAATTTAACTTTCTCCCTCTTATCTAATCCGTACATAACCCTTTGTGGGCGCACCTCCTCAACTGAGTTACCGAATATGGGGTGGTGTAGGTGATATCTGGTCCTGCCTGATCCCTTATCCTTCTTTCTGTGGTGACCGGATTCATGGGTGCCGGTGCAGCTGTGGGGGTTGGTGCGACTTGTGCAGCTGGTGCTGCCGGTGCCTTTCTTTTTGGGATGCGAGGTGGCTGCTTTTGACGTTCCATTCTTTTAACATACATTTGCACGCTTTCAGTTAACTCTTCCCAGTCTGCCATCTCTTCCTCATCTGTCTTGTCTGTCCCGAAGGCACACATAAAACCATTCTGAACTGAAAGTAACGACTGGAGCTTATCTATCTTCCGCTGGCATTTAACATGGTCAACGGTGCTCTGCCTTTGTTCTTTAGTGGACTGGTGGAGCGCTCTTAAAGCTGCCTGTAAATCGGCGCATTTCTTTGTTAATTGGGTGACCTGGTGTTCAGACTCCTCTCTTATCAAGACTGCGTGCTGTGTGCCTTGATAGGCCTTGTCTTATTGGGTCTGTAAGCTGCTAAGGTGTACTATGCAAGACTGGTGGACGCGTTTAACATCAGCGATTTCCCTGTCTTTAGCGGCTAACTTCTCCCGGAGTTCCTCAATGATATTCTCACTTTCTTTACTGTTTCCCTCATTCGCTTCTTCCTTCTCTGCTAACTGTCTGGCCCAAGGGCCAAGTGTTAGATTTGGTTGTGGAAGAGCAATTTGGAGATAGTGACCACAATTCAGTGACTTTAACTATAGCAATGGAGCGGGATAGAAACATACGGTAGGGCAAGGTTTATAACTGGGGAAGGGTAATTACGATGCGATTAGGCAAGAATTGCAGAGCATAAGATGGAAACATGAACTGTCAGGGATAGGCACAATTGAGATGTGGAGCTTGTTCAAGGAGCAAATACTGTGTGTCCTTGATATGTATGTCACTGTCAGGCAGGGAGGAAATGGTCGAGTGAGGGAACCATGGTTTACAAAAGAGGTTGAATGTCATGTCAAGAGGAAGAAGGATGAGAAAACAAGGTTCAGTTAGGGGACATGAGGGATACAAGATAGCTAGGAAGGAGCTCAAGAAAGGGCTTAGGAGAGCTAGGAGGGGGCATGAGAAGTCCTTGATGGGTAGGATCAAGGTAATCCCCAAGGCTTTTTACACTTATGTGAGGAATAAAAGAATGACCAAGGTGAAGTTAGGGCTGGTTAAGGAGAGTAGTGGGAACGTGTGCATGGAGTCTGAAGATATAGGAGAGGCCCTAAATTAATACTTTTCTTCAGTGTTCACAAAGGAGATGGGCCATGTTGTTGAGGAGGATAGTGCAATACAGGCTGGTAGGCTGGAGGAGGTAGATATTCGGAATGAAGATGTGTTAGAAATTTTGAGAAGCCTGAGGATAGTTAAGTCCCCTGGCCTGATGGGATATATCCTAGGATTCTTTGGGAGGTGAGGAATGAGATTGCAGAACCTTTGGCTTTATTCGTTATGTCCTCACTGTCTACAGGAATAGTGCCAGAAGACTGGAGAGAGGCGAATGTTGTCCCTTTGTTCAAGAAAGGGAATATATAACACTGGGAATTATAGGCTGGTCAGTCTCACCTCAGTCATAGGTAAATTATTGGAAAGGGTCCTGAGAGATAGGATTTATGATCATTTGGAAAGGTACAGCTTATTCCAGGATAGTCAGCACGGATTTGCGAGGGGTAAGTCGTGCCTCACAAGTTTAATTATATTCTTTGAGGAGGTAACTAAGTACATAGATGAAGGTAGACCAGTTTATATCGTATACATAGATTTTAGTAAGGCGTTTGATAAGGTGTCCCATGGTCTGCTCATGCAGAAAGTAAGGAGGCATGGCATAGAGGGAAATTTGGCCGATTGGATCAGTAATTCGCTATCACATAGAAGACAGAGGATGGTGGTAGATGGTAAATTTTCATCCTGGAGCCCAGTCACCAGCAGTTTACCACAGGCATCAGTGCTGGGTCCTCTGCTATTTGTGATTTTTATCAATGACTTGGATGATGGAGTTGAAGGTTGGGTTCGTAAATTTGCTGATGACACCAAGATTGGTGGAGTAGTGGATGAGGTGGAGGGGTGTTGTAGGCTGCAAAGAGACATTGATAGGATGCAGAGATGGGCTGAAAAGTGGCAGATGGCGTTTAACCCTGATAAGCGTGAGGTGAATAATTTTGGTCGGACAAATTTGAATGTGGATTACAGGGATAACGGCAGGGTTCTGAAGAATGTGGAGGAGCAGAGCGATCTCAGAATTCACGCCCATAGATCCCTGAAAGTTGCCACCCAAGTGGATAGAGCAGTGAAGAAAGCCTTTAGTGTGTTAGCATTTATTAACAGGGGATTGAGTTTAAGAGCCATGAGGTTATGCTGCAACTGTACAAGACCTTGGTGAGACCACATTTGTAGTATTGTGTGCAGTTCTGGTCACCTCATTATAGGAAGGATGTGGAAGCATTGGAAAGGGTGCAAAGGAGATTTACCAGGATGCTGCCTGGATTGGAGGGTAGGTCTTATGAGGAAAGGTTGAGGGACCAGGCCCTTTCTCATTGGAGCGAAGGAGGATGAGAGGTGACTTAATTGAGGTGTATAAGATGATGAGAGGGATAGGTAGAGTGGACGTTCACCGACTTTCCTTGGGTGGATGCAGCTGTTACAAAGGTCATAACTATAAGGTTCATGGTGAAAGATATAGTAGGGATGTCAGAGGTAGGTTCTTTACTCAGAGAGTGGTTGGGGTGTGGAACGCACTCCCAGCTATGGTAGTGGAGTCGGACACTTTAGGAACTCTCAAGCGGTCATTGGATAGGCATATGGAGTGCACTAGAATGATTGGCAGCAGGTTGATTTGATCTTAGTTTCAGCCTAGTTCGGCACAACATCGTGGGCCGAAGGGCCTGTACTGTGCTGTACAGTTCTATGTTCTATGTCTGCGGAGTGTCTCGATGACCTCCTCGGTGCCTCAAAACTGTGCCAAACTTTGCTGCGTTTTTCTTATATATCTCACGAAGATTCTGCCACCAAGTCTGTCCTAACTTTCCTGGACCTGTTTCGGTGTTTGCACAAAAATTCAACCAAAGGGGCCATCCTTTCCCCTTTAAATACTTTCTTTGTTTAGGGGCTGTTTAGCACAGGGCTAAATCGCTGGCTTTAAAAGCAGACCAAGCAGGCCAGCAGCACGGTTCAATTCCCGTAACAGCCTCCCCGAACAGGCGCTGGAATGTGGCGACTAGGGGCTTTTCACAGTAAATTCATTTGAAGCCTACTCGTGACAATAAGCGATTTTCACTTCATTTAATTTCATTTCAACACAGTCTCCCATATGGGGCACTGCTCTAATTTATCAACTACTGTAACCTCGGATTGCTGCTGTGGGTTCATCAACTTCTCCATCATCTGCGCTGCCATCTCTTTTCTACTTAAAATTTGGAACAGGAGGGAAGAAGGAGGCGATCGAACAATGGGCACGGTTTACGGCTATATTCCAGTTCACAATCCCTCCAGATTTGCATGCAAGTCTGACCAGTTTACCTTACCCTTCCCTGTTAGTTAGGCAGGCGGTTAGTGCACACTTCTGAAAATCAGTTATTTGGCCGATATGAAACTTACTCTTGTGGTTCATTTCAAAATTCAAAGTTGTGGGACCCCTTGGAGTAACAAAGTCACCTCTAATTGAGGTCCCAACAGAGTCACCAATAAATGCTGCCTTCCTTACTTTGGGGTGAACCACAAGCTGTTTCTTACATCGACCAAATGAGCACACAACCAATATGTTAGCTCAAACACACAGGGCGGAATACTCCGCCGGCTCCAAAAATCGCGGAGGCCGTCGTGAACTCGGCCGAGGTTCACGACGGCCTTGGGGCCCGCACTCCGCACCTAATTCACCCCCACCCGGGGGGCTAGGAGCGGGCCTCCGTCTTTCCCGGCCGCGACCTCGGCCGCCGGAAATGACGCCCGAACGGCGCTTCGGAAATGTCACCTGCCCATGCGCAGAAACCCGCGCATGCGCGGATGACATCAGCGCGCAGATGACGTGAACCCGCGCATGCGCGATGCCGTATTTCTCCATCGCTGCCCGGCAAGACACGGTGGCTTGATCTTGCCGGGCGGCGGAGGGGAAAGTGTGCGTCCGTTTTCGACGCAGGCCCAATGGTCGGTGGGCACCGATCGCGGGCCTGTCCCCTCCGGAGCACAGTCGCGGTGCTCCCGTCCCAATCGGGCCCCTGGATGCCCCAAACGGGCATCTGGCGCCCGTTTCACGAATGCAGCGACCAGGTGTGGTTGCTGCCGTGGTGAAACGGGAGTGAAGGGCCGGCTTCTCGGCCCATCGGGCTCGTTAAAAAAAGCGAGCGGCAATTTTTCCAAGGGGGGGAGAATCGAGGGGGCGCCAGGGGGGGCGTAACAAATGTCGTGAGGCCCTCCCGCGATTCTCCCACGCCACGTGGGGAGCGGAGAATTCCGCCCACAGTTTATTAATAGCACAAAACCTGTATCACTATGCAATAATACAAGCGGCTCCATACTAAACTACACCTAATGACTAAGATGATCTTTACTTAACTTCGAGTGACCGGCACTGTGCGAGATAAGGCCTTCATCCAGGTCTACGTGGTTGTTTTGGAAGTTGTTGGGTTCATCTCAGCTGGGCTTGTCCTTCAGGAATAGTCGCGGGTCCTTGAACTTGGTAGTTCTGCTGCAGTTGGTTGCACGTAGACCGGTCCCAAAAGAGGCAGATCTCTAGTGCGCAGGGCTTTTTGTCCTTCATCTCTTTTGCGCCTTTTTGAGTGGTCCTTACTCCAGGTCCAATGGATCAATAGGGTTTTCGATCACCCTCATCGATCTCAGCCAATTAGGGGCTGGATACCTCGACAGCTGGGCGGATCCCAGCTATCATTGTCCCAGGCACGTAGCCCTTTCCAAATAAGGGGGGGGGGGGGGGGAGGTGCCGGTTAGTCTGCTACTGTTGTAACTCCTTCATTCAAACTCTTCGGGCAAATGGTGATCGACTCTTAATGGATACAAGTTTCAGCCAAGTCTGGTTTCTTTGCGCAATACACAGAGGCTGTGTACCTGTTCCAAATCGACTGCAATTCCCATGGTCTTTTACAGGTGGTGATTTTGCATGGCTACAGTGCCATAAAACTCTATGACTTTATGAATTGTGAGAAATAATGCTGTTTTCATGGCTGATAAATATGAGGAGCTAAGGATAAATACTTGGGTAGCACCAGAGGTAATAGTGCTAGACTAGGAAGAGAAACCAAGCTAATGATACTCTGGCTGAAATTAGATACATGAGAATGTTACCAAGTGAGTGCATGCCCACCCAGCTGCCAACAATGGAGAGGAGTTGGAGGAGGATGGTTTGGTCAACTATCATAATTTGGTGTGTCAAGCCTTGTTTCAAATGTATTCAGGACTTATCAGAATGCATGGAAATTGCTATTGGCATCACCACTGCATTTGAAATCTATCGCACATGGAACTCCTTCCCTGCCTTTTGACTCAGGTTTGCAAATAGACATTATAAACAAGTACTGCAGACTGCACATTAATAATAGTCACCTGCCTGAAATTGAGTGAACAGCATAATCGGAGTCTAAGCCTGCTTTGCAATGATTAGATCCTAATGGTTATGGACTTGTTTAATTTTATACTTAAATCCCTTGATTGCAACGGTGTGAAAATATAACTACTAGTTGGGGAAATTGACATAATTTGCATGTCGTGTTTAGACTGATACCTTCTGGATGGTGGCTGGAGTCTGTAATGCACAATACTGGAATTTTGTTAGAGATCATGCTAATATGCACAATGATCCCAGATGCATCTCAAACAACAATATAAAAATAAATTAGATCACAACTGTGATGATTGAAAACAAGCTCATTACATAGCCACACTGATGGTAAGACAGGAACAAACCACACAGCTGATCTCAAATGTCCCGTGCAATATACTGCGGCCTCGTAAATATTGCTGAAAAATATGGAGAGCATTTTTATCACATTACCTCCTGATATGCATCATCCCACAGGAAGAATACAAGCCTTCCCTAACTGTAAGAGCTAGGAAATGACTCTCGCCTTGGAAAACAGCATAGAGTGTCTGTCACGTCTCGAATGTGCGAATCGATGATTTGTTTGAAATTGTGTCCAGAAACTCATTCATTGCAATTGTCAGTTCACCTGGATTCTACCATGTGAGCTGAGATTTGCAATTGGGTGCTCAGATTTGTCTCTCAGGTCTCGGTCTTCTCAAAGACTGGCTGGCTCTGATGCCAATTCGGCCCACAGATATGTCTCAGAAGAGTGGAGTGGAGATGAAGGGGAAAGAGATGGGTGTGGGCCAGCAGCAGCTGGTCATAGTGTTCTGCAGCCAGGATGAGCACTCTTTCTCACCTCGACATAAACACACCTTTCCTTTGGTAGCTTTCAGCAGCCTTTATAATGGCCACTGGCGAGGCAGCAAGGTATTGGGAAAAAGTCGTGCTGCATGTGCGGCCTGTTTAGAACAGACACTTCAACCATTCAGAAGTCTCTAGCCCCCAATCTAACAAGTGATAAAATTCCACAGACAATTGTTTGCACCCAGAAATTGTCACTGAAATTCTCATCCAAAAACGACATTGACAGGGAGCAATTTCCTTCTCAATAGTTTAAAAATATTTAAATATTTGCATATATTATTCAGCTGGCTCGAGGTAATACTGGGGAGATTTCCAATATAACTGAACAAGGGTTTATTGATAACAAGTAAAGGTAAACAATACACAGACTCAGAGCCATTAAACAGGTCTTCACCCTCTGGCTCCTGGGTCTACTCGGCCTGCGACCCTACTCCCAGTTCCCATGCTTTCTCCCTATCGGTTGGGGTTCGTATGCGGTACTGGTTGAATCTCAGCGACAATCTTCCACGAATAACAATGTCACACTAAAACAGCCCCTATCACCCCACCTTAAACTGGTTAGCGAAGAAAGCTGTGCAAATGTCAAAACTGCCAAGACAAATGCCTTAGGTTAGCCAAACTTTCTTCTAACGTGACTCGCCATGCCACCATGGGCATCACACAGGCGGAGTTACTCATGGGCCATCACCTCTGGACCCATTTGGACTTCGTTTTCCTGAATTTGGCGGTGAGAGTGGAGGCACGGTATGCCTCCCAGAGGAAAGAGTACGTTTTGCACAAAGGAGACACATCATTTCAAGTGGGTGACCTGGCCCTTGTCTGGAACTTTGCCTCAAGCCCACATTGGCTACCAGGTAGAATTGTATCAAAGTCAGGCCCAGTCGGATAGTCACCAGAACAAATGCCATTTGTTCTGACAAAGTGTTGAAACTCTGCTCCAGTGAATGCAGTGCTGTTGTCAAACACGATTGGCCTGTAATTTCCGCAGAGTGGCAATCTCCGGCGGATTGCCACTCTCACCAGACTTAACATCACTGGGATTCTAAAGCCCCTGTCTCATCTAACCTTCCACACTCAGCCTGGGTAAGATAGGAGCAGCGAAGCGGGCTCCCAGCTGTGCCGTTGTGAAGTAACTGGGGCGTAGGGAGGAAAGTAACTGCTATAAAGCAAAAGTTTAAAGGGACAATTTACAGGGAACAGTTTAGGGAATTCCACCTGGGGGTCAGACCAGGTTGTGGGGTCGGCAGGGGTGGAGATTGAACCCGGTGGGTTGGTGAGTGGTGAGGGCGTCGGATCCAGTGAGGGGGGATTCAGAGGGGGAGGCTGGACCTGGGTTGGGTGGGAGATTAGGACGGTGGGAGGGAGAGGTTGGGGTGTCAGTCCGGGAGAGAAGGATGTCATTCCAGGAGGGAGAATGATCAATCTGGGAGAGAGTATGGGAGATGAGGTCAGTCCAGGATGGAGGGAGGAGAGGTCAGTCCGGGAGGGAGGGAGATCAGTCCGGGAGAGGGGGAGGGAGGCGGGTCAGAGAGGGAGAGAGGAGGGTCAGTCTGTGATGGAGGGGGCACAGCTCAGGAGGGAAGGAAGGAGGGAAGTGGGGAGGAAACGGGGCCAGTCTAGGAGGGAGGGAGGGAGGGGGGGTCAGTCCAGAAGGGAGAGGGGTCATTCTGGAGGGGGATCAGTCCCGGAATGGGAGGGGGTGAGGGGTCACACCATTACACACCAGGAGGGGGGATTGGGTCGGGTCGAAGGGGAGGGGTGTTGCAGAGGGGTGGGGTGGGGGACAGACCGGGATAGGGTGCTGGAGGGTGGGAGAAAGTGAGGGAGAGGGGGTCGTGTCGGACCAAGAGATTGTTTGGGTCAGGTTGGTGGGGAAGGCCGGGGGTGGGGGTAATGTGGTGTGTCCCCTGAGGGGTTGTGTTTGTGTGGGGTGTCTCGCGTGAGGCTGAGTCTGGGTGTTTAAATAGTTATTCTGGAGTTACAAGGTTTGTTTCTAACTCTTTCAGAGTAACTATCAGGGTAAAACTAGCAGAACTATCTGAAGTTAGCGACTTAAATTGTTTCTGTCGGATAGTTCCAGCACACCGTAATTGTTCAGAGGAAGTTAACGCTTTTGGGCAATTGCCGGGTAAACCCTTAAGTGGGATCTTCCAAGAGGGATTTCCAGCACCTTCTAAATGTGACACTGGGGAACCTGGAAGTTATGGGCCTATTAATTCAGGGAGGCCATGGGTGGCAAAGATCCGCCGTAGGGCCTCTATTGTGACCGCCAAGGTTGTCACCCCCACCTCTTGGACATCCAACCACTTTGAATGGTAACCAAACAAGACAAGGAACATTTTGCCCAAGAATGGGCCTGCAAAGTCCACATGTACACTCATCCATGAACGGCCAGGCCAATCCCATAGATTGAGGGTGGCTGTAGGTGGCAATGTCTGCTGTGTCTGGCATGGGTCACACTGGGGTACCATGTTTTCAATATTCTTCTCTGTGCTAGCCAACAAATGTAGCTTGTTCCTGCATGATGTGGGAGCTGTTGGACTGTGCATTGTGCCATGTGGTTCCTAGTGACCACATCTGCAGCAAGTGTTGGTTGCTCGAGCAACTCTGGCTCAAAGCTGATGAGCTGGAGTGTGAACTTCGGGCGCTGAGACACATAAGGGAGGGAGAGAAGTCCTGGACACTGTGTTCCAGGAGGAAGTCATACCCCTTAGACAAACTTACTTGAATTTGGCCAGTGGTCAGGGACAGGAGGGTGTGGCTGCGAGTGAGGCAGGTAGAGGGATCCAGGAGGTAGGGTTGCAGGAGCTTCAGCCCTTACCCCTGTTCAACAGTCTTGAAATGTTTGCTCTCTGAGTGGACGGGAATGGGGACAACTGAGAGGATGAGAAAACTGATCACAGACTGTGGTACAGGGAGCCTTTCAAGTGGGTGGAGAGAAATAAAATGTAGTCGTAATTGGGGAGAGTATAGTTAGGGGCATTGACACCATTCCCTGTGACCAGGATCGAGAGTCCCGAAGGTTGTGTTGCCTGCCTGGTGCTTGCGTTCGGGATATCTCATCTGGGCTGCCGAGGAACTTGGAGGGGGAGGGTAAAGATTCAGTTGTCATAGTCCACACAGAACAAGGACAGAGGTTCTGCTAATTGAGTATGAACAGCTCGAGCTAAATTAAAAAGGCAGAATGAAAAAGGTAATCTTTGGATTACTACCTGAGCCACAAGCAAATTGGCATAAGGTCAATAAGATTAAGGAGGTAATTGCATGGCTCAAAGATTGGTGTGGGAGAAATGGGTTTGAATTCATGGGACATTGACACCAGTACTGGAGAAGAGGGGACCAATTCCAATGGGGCGGTCTTCATCTGAATCATTCTGGGACCAAAGTTCTGGTGAATCGCTGAACTAGGACTGTAGAGATGGCTTTAAACTAAATAGTTGGGGGGGGGGGGGGGGTGCGGCGGTGGGGATGGGGGGTTGGTTGCATGAAGAATTAGGAAATCAAAGTTAAAGGAGAAGGTAGATGTGCAGGTTAATGATGAAGACTTTAAATTAGTTAAAGGGGCCAAGGGCTCAGGAGAGGCTAGTCAAGCTTCCAGAGAGAATAGAAGGTGGCAGGAATCTAACTTCAGGCAGAGCAAAAAAGGGGACAAATATAAGAAGAGATGTGGTCAATGCAGGATTGAGGGTGTTGTACCTAAATGCGTGAAGTATACGGAACTAGGTAAATGAGCTGGTTGCACACATTAAAATTAGCGGGTACGATGTTGTGGGCATCACAGAGACGTGGCTGCAAGAGCTAGGATCTAAATATCCCAGGATATGTGTCCTATTGAAAGGACAGACAGATGGGCAAAGGAGGCATTGTTGGTGATGAGTTAAATTATTTTAAAAATATTTATTTATATCACAAGTAGGCTTACATTAACACTGCACTGAAGTTATTGTGAAAAGCCCCTCGTCGCCACATTCTAGCGCCTATTCGGGTACACAGAGGGAGAATTCAGAATGTCCAAGTTACCAAACAGCATGTCTTTCGGGGCTTGTGGGAGGTAACTGGAGTACCCGGACGAAACCCACGTAGACACGGGAAGAACGTGCAGACTCCGCACAGACAGTGACCCAAGCCAGGAATCAAACCTGGGACCCTAGCACTGTGAAGCATCAGTGCTAACTACTGTGCTACCGTGCCGAAATTAAATCGATAGCGAGAAGCGATATAGGATCAGAAGGCATAGAATCTGTGTGGGTAGAGTTGAGCAAAGGAAAAAAGACACTTATTGGAGTTATGTACAGACTCTTTATAAGTAGTCAGGATGTGGGGCAGAAAATAAATTCAGGAGATAGAAAAGACGTACAAGAAAGGCAATATTACAATAATCATGGGGACTTCAATATGCAGGTGGACTGGGAATATCAGATTGGTAATGGATCCCAAGAAAAGGAATTTGTGGAATGTCTAAGAGATGTTTTTTTGGAGCAGCTTGTGACAGAGCCTACTAGGAAACAGACAATTCTGGATTTAGTGATGTGTAAAGAGGCAGACTTGAATATGGAACTTCAGGTGAAGGAACCCTGAGGGGGCAGTGACAAAAATATGATAGTATTTACTCTGCAGTTTGAGAGGGAGAAGCTGACATCAGATGTAACGGTATTACAATTGAATAAAGCTAACTACAAGGTCATGAGGGAGGAGCTGGCCAGATTGATTGGAAGGGGAGCCTAGCAGGGAGGACAGGACGAGGCCGTGGCGTAGTGGTATTGTCGCTGGACTAGTAATCCAGAGATCCCGGGTAATGCTCTGGGGTCCCAGGTTCAAATCCTTCCACTGCAGATGGTGAAATTTGAATTCAATAAATTAAAAGTCTGGTTCAATAATGTCCTTTAGAGAAGGAAATCTAGGGCGGGATTCTCCCAACGGGAGACTAAGTGCCGACGCCGGAGTGAAAACCGGAGTGTTTCACTCCGGCGTCGGAGGCCGCTCCTTGCCCCCTACTCTCCCACCCCCGGGGGCTAGGAGTGGCGCCGCATCATTTACGCGCGCTGGGCCTTGGCGTCGCGTAAAGGTGGCGCTGCGTAAATTACTCGGCCGGCACCACATAAACGACGTCACCCGCGCATGCGCAGTTGCCGTCCTCCCCACGGGCGCCCCGCAAGAAATGTCGGAGTGATCTTGCGGGGCGGCGGAGGAAAGGAGTGCGTCCTTCAGAGAGGCCGGCCCACCGATCGGTGGGCAACGATCGCGGGCCAGACCCCTTTTGAGCGCCCTCCCCCCCCCGGTGTTCGATTCCCCCTGCCCCCCCCCCACAGTCTGCCCCCCGCAGCGTTCCCGCGCTATTCACACTGACAGCGACCAGGTGTGGTCGGCACCGGTGGGAACACGTCATATTGGGCAGGCCGCTTGGCCCATCCGGGCCGGAGAATCGCCACTCGCCCGTTTCAAATTATACGCTGATTTTCGTGACTTCAATACAATTTTAAAGTCCATTATTAAGGAAGAGATTGCAGATACTTGGAAGTGCACGGTAAAATAGGACTGAGTCAGCATGGCTTCATCAAGGGCAAGTTATGTTTGACAAATAATGCCCAAGGGGTTGGTTTAGCACAGGGCTAATTAGCTTGCTTTTAAAGCAGACCAAGGCAGGCCAGCAGCACGGTTCAATTCCCGTACCAGCCTCCCCGAACAGGTGCCGGAATGTGGCGACTAGGGGCTTTTTACAGTAACTTCATTCAAAGCCTACTTGTGACAATAAGCGATTTTCATTTTCATTTCATTTCAAATCAGTTAGAATTCTTTAAGGAGGTAACAAGGAAGTTAGACAACGGAGAACCAGTGGACATGATCTATTTAGATTTCCAGAAGACCTTTGACAAAGTGCCGTATAGAAGGCTGTTAAATATCTTAAGAGCCCATTGTGTTAAGGGTAGATACTGGCATGGACAGAGGATTGGCTGACTGGCAGAAGGCCAGTCGGGATAAAGAGATCTTTTTCAGGATGGCAGCCAATGACTAGTGGTGCAACTCTGGGATCAGTATTGGGGCCACAGCTTTTCACAATATACATTAACTATCTGGACAAATAAATGAGGGCACTGTTGCTATGTTTGATGATGATACAAAGTTATGCAGAGGGACAGGTAGTATTGAGCAAGCAGAAGGACTTGACCAGGCTAGGAGAGTGGGCAAAGAAGGGGCAAATGGAACACAATGTGGAACAGTGTGAGGTTATGCACTTGGGTAGGAAGAATGGAGGCATAGACTGTTTTCTAATCTGGAAAAGGCTGAGGAAATCGAAGGATAAAGGGAATTCGGAGTCCTAGTTCAAGATTCTCTTCAGGTTAATGTATAGGTTCAGTGGCAGTTAGGAAGGCAAATGCAATGTTAGCATTGATGTCGAGAGGGCAAGAATACAAGAGCAGGGATGTATGTCTGAGACTGTATAAGGCTTTGGTCAGACCCCATTTGGAGTATTGTGAGCAGTTTTGGACCCCGTATCTCAGGAACAATATGTTGGCCTTGGAACGGTCCAAAGGAGGTTCACAAGAATGATTCCTGGAATGAAAAGTTTGTCACATGAGGAGCAGACTCTTGGTCTGTACTCATTGGAGTTTAAAAGGATAAGGGGGGGATCTTATTGAAACTTACAGGATACTGAGAGGCTTAGATAGAGTGGACGTGGAGAGGATGTTTCCATTGGTGGGAAAAACTAGAACATGAGGGCACAGCCTCAGACTGAAGGGACGATTCTTTTATAGCTGAGATGGAGAGGAGTTTCTTTAGCCAGAGGGTGGTGAATCTTTGGAACTCTTTTCCTCAGAAGGCTGTGGAGGCCAAATCAATGAGTGGTTTTAACACAGACATAGATAAGTTCTTGATTAATAAGGGATCATGGGTTATGGGGAGAAGGCAGGACAATGGGGATGAGAAACATATCAGCCATGATTGAATGAAAGATCAGACTCAGTGGACTGAATAGCCTAATACTGCTCCTTTGTCTTATGGTCTTATGGAGCTAGCATTTCATTTTAATTTGGCCGAGATGGGCCAGGGCCACCACTGTGCAATTGCTGAAACAGTGGATCCCTTGCTTTGGATGGTACCACTACTTGGGAAGCCGAGAGCATGACTTCACTCTTGCAACTGAGTTCACCTTTGTGAGTGAGGTAAGGCCTTAACTGGTGACTTTTATCATGGTGCCACCCTGCTAGCTTATGCGCTTCACTTTGGACAGGACTGGGGAGCATTGTGTCCAATTCTTTATATGACCCAATGATACTGGTAAAGTGTCAAGAACGTTCAGTGCCAGGACGATTTACTGAGGCACTGATGGTGATGCCAGGTTGTTTTGAAGTGGGAGCCAATCAGTGCATGAGCGTTGGAAATTTGTGTGCCTGGCCTATGCTGAAAGATGTAATTGTAGGCCGCCAGCAACAATGCCACCATTTTACCCTGGCGGAGACGATTGGAGGTATTGTCTTGTCTTCACGAAGAAACCCCAAAGGAGGCTTGTGGTCAGTAATTATTGTGAAGCGTTGCCCTTGGACATTCTGATTAAATTAAAATTTTAATATATATTTTATTCCAAACACAATTGACAAATCACATGATCATCCAAAGATACAACCAAATTGCACTTTGTAATTTTTCCCATTTACTCCCCTTAACTAACACAACTCCCCCCAAACCTCCATTGCACCCCACCCACCCCCATCCCCATATACACCCCCGCCACCCTCCCACCGCAAACTTAATTTTCTCCACTTGTAGGAACTCTGCCATTTACCCCAACCACACCTACACCTTCAGTGGGGCTGCCGATAGGATTCGCTGGTGGGCGAAGGCCACCATTTTGGCTCCATTCCCTCCAGTAGCTCCGGCAGCTCCAAAACTCTAAAGGTCACCACAAATGGACACGGTGCCATTCTCACCCCCACAACCTCTGACAGTGTCCTCAAATATTGAAGTCCAGAATCCCCCTAGCTTTGGGCAAGACCAAAATATATGGACATAATTTGCAGGCCCCCTTGCTCACCTCTCACATTTGTCCTCTACTTTAGTGAAGAACATACTCATAGTAGGCTACCAGGGCAAGTCAAAGGCTAGGAATCGTATGGCGAGTAACTCACCTCCTGACCCCCCAGAGCGTGTCCACCATCTACAAAGCACAAGTCAGAAGTGTGATGGAATACTCTCCACTTGCCTGGATGAGTGCAGTTCCAACAACACTCAAGAAGCTCGACACCAGCCAGGACAAATTAGCCCCCTTGATTGCTCCTCCTACCACAAACATTTAAACCCTCCACCACCAATGAATAATGGCAGCCTTGTGCACCATCTGAAATGAATGAAAATCGCTTATTGTCACAAGCAGGCTTCAATGAAGTTACTGTGAAAAGCCTCTAGTCGCCACATTCCGGCACCTATTCGGGGAGGCTGGTATGGGAATTGAACCCATGCTGCTGGCCTGCCTTGGTCTGCTTTAAAAGCCAGTGATTTAGCCCAGTGTGCTAAACTAGCCCTTACAAGAAGCACTGCATCTACAAGAAGCACTGCATTAACTCAACAAGGTTCCTTAGACAGCACCTTCCAAACCCATGAGCAATACCATCTAGAAGAGCAGCAGATACCTGGGCACCCCACCACCTGGAGATTCCACTCCAAGTCACTCACCACCCTGACGGGGAAATATATCGCCGTTCCTTCACTGTCGCTGGGACAAAATCCAGGAACTCCCGCCCTAACAACACAGTGGGTGTACCTGGAGCCTGAAGGACTGAAGCGGTTCAAGAAGGTAACTCGCCACCACCTTCTGAAGGGCAACTAGGGATGGGCAATAAATGCTGGCCTAACCAGCGACGCCCACATCCCGTAAATGAATAAAAAATATATTTTTAATAAAGAGTCTGTGTCATATGTGCCCTGCGCGCCACTTTAAACTTTATCAGGCTCATCCTGGAACAGTGTAATGTTGAATTGTCCCGGTGCATAATTTCACTCCAGCCACCCCTCTCCAGGGGCAGCAGGGTAGCATGGTGGTTAGCATAAATGCTTCACAGCTCCAGGGTCCCAGGTTCGATTCCCGGCTGGGTCACTGTCTGTGTGGAGTCTGCACGTCCTCCCCCTGTGTGCGTGGGTTTCCTCCGGGTGCTCCGGTTTCCTCCCACAGTCCAAAGATGCGCGGGTTAGGTGGATTGGCCATGCTAAATTGCCCGTAGTGTCCTAATAAAAGTAAGGTTAAGGGGGGGGGTTGTTGGGTTATGGGTATAGGGTGGATACGTGGGTTTGAGTAGGGTGATCATGGCTCGGCACAACATTGAGGGCCGAAGGGCCTGTTCTGTGCTGTACTGTTCTATGTTTTATGTTCTAAGTTCTATCCCCAACTCCTCCTATTTCCAGCTTATCTCCTCCACTGCCGCTTTCTCCATTTCCAACAAACACCCATAAATATCCACAATTATCCCTTCCTCCAGCTCAAGGTTTTGTGATATAAATTTAGAGTACCCAATTCTTTTTTTCAAATTAAACAGCAATTTATCGTGGCCAAGCCACCTACCCTGCACATCTTTGGGTTGTGGGGTGAGACCAACGCAAACACGGGAGAATGTGCAAACTCCACATGGACAGTGACCCAGGGCCAGGATTCGAACCCAGGTCCTCGGCATCATGAGGCAGCAGTTCTAACAACTGCACACCTTGCCACTCCAGCTTGCCCTGAGTTAATAATCTATCTAACAGAGTATTTTTTGACAGTTCAGGAGATCCTTGTGCAAAAAGACCCACACCTAAATGTACCTGAATTCACTCTCCCTCAGCAGCTGGTACTTTTAAGTTGTAAGTTCGTAAGAGATAGGAGCAGAATTCGGTCCATTGAGTCTGCTCTGCCATTTGATCATGGCTGATCTTATCCTGGCCTTGACTCTACCATCCTGCTCATTCTCCATAATCCTTCAACCCATTACCCTCCTTAAATGTACTCACTGTCCCAGCATCTACCGCACTCTGGTGTAGTGAATTCCACAGATTCACAACCATTTGGGAGAAGTAATTTCTCCTCAACTCTGTTTTAAATTTGATCCCCCTTGAGGGCAGCATGTGGCGCATTGGTTAGCACTGAGACTGCGGCGCTGAGGACCCGGGTTCGGATCCCAGCCCTGGGTCGTTGTCCGTGTGGAGTTTGCACATTCTCCCCATGTCTGTGTGGGTTTCACCCCCACAACCCAAAGATGTACAGGTTAGGTGGATTGGCCACGTTAAATTGCCCCTTAACTGGAAAAAAAAATTGGGTACTCTATATTTTAAAACAAAATTGTTCCCCCTTATAACGATGACCTCTCGTTCAAGAATGCACCACAAGAGAAAGCATCCGCTCCACGTCTACTCTATACATGACTTTTATCATCTTGTATACCTCAATTTGATTTCACCTCACTCTTCTAAACTCTAGAGAGTATCGTCCCAAACTGTTCAATCTCTCCTCATACAACAAACTCCTCAGGTGGGATTCTTCATTTCTGACACTGGGCGTTGATGCTGGCGCAAAGTTTGTGGGGTTCTATGACAGCAAAACTGGCGCCGCACTTGGACTGAATCCACTACTGTTCAGGGGATAGCACCAGTGCCACATGGAACACATTTGATTCCAATGAGAAACGGTGCCGGATTCACCGGTTTCGCAATTGACACTCAGGAGGCTAACAAGCTGCAGCTGCAAATACACACTGGACTCCCACATGCACCATCCCAGCCAACAAGATGGCAGTAAGACGCGTGGACCCAAGATTCACCTGTATTATTCCTCGTGTCTGAATAAAGCTCGTAGTCTCACAGTTGAAGTAGATGCTTTAATTCTATGAGTTTATTCTCTCTCCAGCACTTATACTATGTTACATCTGAGCTGCCTGTCTGTGTCCTGCTCACCAGTTGCTGTTTCTGTGAAGAGAGGGACTGACTTCCTGTTTGTCTATGTATATATACATCTGCGGTGCTCCCTCTAGTGGTTATTTAGTTGTAGTAGACCTTACCGCCTTGGGTATATACAGTGATGCATATCACTGCATCACCGACGCTGAGTTGGAGACCCTCCTGGATGCGGTGGAGGAGAGGTGGATGACCCTATACTGCAGCGCGGAAAGGAAGCTGCCACCATGCGCCGTGCCTGGGCGCAGGTGGCAGAGCCGGCCAGCGCCGTCAGCAACACTATCCGGACCGGCCAGCAGTGCCCATAAAAACTGCACAACCCCCTCAGGGAGGCCAGGCAGCACTGTGTCCCAGCACTAATATCCATCTCACATACACGTAACCCGACATCCGCACCCCCCCCCCCCCCCCAACCTGCACCACATGCTGGCACCTGTACCAGCCACCTGGCCAAGTGTGCTGGCCACTGAGGCCACCAACTAACTATCCCTGGGCCGTATGCATTGGACTGTCATTTCCTGTTTGCGCATCCTCCCCCTTTCCGGCCAGAAGAAGGCCGCCCATAATCGCTGGGAGCAGGAGGAAACAGAAGGGGGAATGCCGGACCTGTGGCCCCTCACCATGGCAGAGCAGAGGGCCCTGGATATGGTCAGCGGCCCGGAGGAAAAGGAGGTCACCGGAGTGGAGTTCAGCTGCAGGTGAGGAAGTGAGATCCCACTTAGTTGTGGTTCCCCATGACACGTGTGTCAACCCCGTCTCCGAAACCACCCCACACCACATCTAAACCACCCCCACCCACATTGACACCACCCCCACCCAGATAGGCCAGAAAGTTAGACATCAGTTAAGTCGGTGCAGTTAACTCACTCTGCCACCCCGCGGCCCGTGGTCTAATCCTGCATCTTGTTTTGTGTCTTGCAGAAGCTGCTGCAGGTGGGACGTGCCCATCTGGCATCACCCACCCCCAGCCAGTGCCACTCAGTAACCCCAGAGCTCGAGTCGGAGAATGACACGGATTTCCCGTCACAGCTGTCTCCTACACCCTCACCATCCCAGAGACACTCTCCTCAGTTGGGCACTTTAGTGAAGAGGCTCCTGGGACACTATCTAGTGCGCACCACACAGCTGATCCAGTACAGCATATGGAGGTAGGAATTCTCGAGGGGTGGACGGACGGAGTGCCGTCCAACCCCAGGGGCTAGCTGCCGCCCAGATGGGTTTCGGGCATCTGGAACGGACAGTCCCATATATAGTGGAGATGCATTCACAGAGCCAGGGCTATATGCTGGGTTGATGGCTAGCATCCAGTACTTGCAAGTGCAGGTGGAGGGGTCCAACCACATTGAGCAGCAGGAGGTGGTGCCAACCATGTGTGCCACCCAAGCCAACACCGCACGGTGGTGGAGGCATTAGGATCGACGATTCTGGCTATGGATCAGCATGTCCAAAGCCTGGGGCATTCTGTGCAGGTACTGGCCGAGGCCCAGGACATGGTTGCCACCTCACAGGTAACCAAGTGCCAGAGCCACCTGGAAATCGCTGTGGCTCTCCTGAGCATGGCCCAGTTACAGTAGGCTATTGCTGGGAACGTCGACAGCATTGACCAGGCACTGGCTGACATGGCGCAGAGGGAGATGGCGCAGTCACTGGCTGATGTGACACAAACCCAAAAGGTAGTGGCACAGATGCGGCACAGTTGCAGATGGAGCTGGTGTACACTCTGTGCTCCATGGCTGCGAGAGCACAGACCCTGGCCAAGATCAGAGTGGGCCCCCAGGTGGGAGAGTCTCAGGGTATAGCACACTTCGCACTATGTCCATGGAGTAGCCTGGGGGGCCATCGTGCACCCGGAGGGAGAAGGAGGTGATGGGGCCTGTGCCTGCGACTCCCGCAGGGGAGGTGCTGGATCATCGCAGTACGTCGGTCACACTCCCCCTCCTCGCTCTCCGTCCCTGGTGCATCTGGTTGGTAGCAGGTGGCACCACACCAGCTGTGACATGTGAGCAGCAGCCGGGCACACCGAAGGGCAGGCATCACAGCAGGCTGCTTGCACTCCTGCTGTACCATCTGGGAACTCACCTAGACATAGCCTTAGGGGCCTTAAGGTCAGAACGTTAGATATCAGTTAAGTCGGTGCAGGGCACAGTTTAGTTATAGGGTCTAGGGCACGTATATGTATATATTTGTACTCATTAAACACCAGTTACCACTGTTACAACCTGCCTCGGTGCTCTGTCAGATGGGTGTGAGGGGTGTGCTGGTCTGGACTGGCCAGAGAGGGTTTCTGGGGAGGGAATGGGTGGACGTTGTGGGTGGCCCATGCTCCCCTCCCCCTCTACCCAGTCCCCCTCCACCATCCCCACTGTGGTGATATGCCTGTAGATAATATTGCATGTACTCAGTAGTGTGACCTCCCACCAGCAGGTGGCCATGTACTTAGTAGTGTGACCTCCCACCAGCAGGTGGCCATGTACTCAGTAGTGTGACCTCCCACCGGCAGCTGGCGTCAAATATTAGTCAGACATCCAGCTACCAGCAGAAGGTAGTAAGGCGTACATGAGGACAGTCGCATCGTAGGGTAGTTCCAGGAGCTTTTAAGGTAACTATGATAACTTGGTCTGTATCTGATCATTACCGTACCACATGTAAATTAATAAATGTACGAGCAGCGCGGTAGCACAGTGGTTAGCACAGTTTCTTCACAGTGCCAGGGCCCAATGTTCAATTCCCAGCTTGGGTCACTATCTGTGCGGAGTCTGCACATTCTCCCCCCTCCCCCCCCCCCCCCCCCCCCCCCCGTTTCTACGTGGGTTTCCTTCGGATGCTCAGGTTTCCTCCCACAGTCCAAAGATGTGCAGGTTAGGTGGATTGGTCATGCTAAATTGCCCTCAGTGTCCAAAAAGGTTAGGTGGGGTTACTGGGTTACGGGAATAGTGTGCAGGTGTGGGGCTTAAGTGGCGTGCTTTTTCCTTCGGCCAGTGCAGACTCGATGGGCCAAATGGCCTCCTTCTGCACATAAATTCTATGTCCTAAATCCTAGTTCTGGCTAAGTCACCAGCAGTTCTGTAGATTCATTGAAAGACAAGTACACGCAACACAACATGGCACCAGAGTGCTGAAGATTTGAGGCAAAGGTCAGAAGAGACAAAGCTGAATTTGGCTGAAGAACTAACTTGGTGAGCTGCAGCCATTGGGGATTGGGTGCAATAGAAAGTACAGCCATTTGAGATGGAAGATTTGAAGGCACCCCACCAGCTTCAAGTATTGGGAAACCTAAACAAAAACTGGTGTGTCTTCAAGCAGCAGTTTAAACTCTATGTTTCGGCCCTTGGCCTGCAAGCACTGCCTGACGAAAGGTGAATTGCATTGCTGTTCACCTTGGCGGGTCCAGAAGCAATTGAAATAAATCATACTTTTGCTTTTGACAATGAGGAGGACAGCAAGAGACACGATGAAGTCATTGGGTACTTTAATCAACATTGCTTCCCCAAAAGGAATGGGACATTCGAGATGTTCTGTATGCATACCCAGAAACCTGGCAAATCTTTCAACAGTTTTGTCACTGACATGAGGCTGATGGCCAAATCTGTAATTTCAGTAGCCTAAATTCTACAATGACCGCGACCAAATTGTGATTGGTGTATCAAGTGTAAGGCTACGTGGGAGGTTGTTCCGGGAGGAAGATCTGGTGTTGGAACAAGCAATAAAGATTTGCCATGTGAGTAAGTTAGCTGCAAATCAGCACACTCAGCTTCAAGCATTTTAGCGCCATCATAAAGGAAGATGCCAGCGCCATTAGCGCTGTGACGCACATCATAAAGAAACGTGGTCGCAGTGTGGGCAGCCATTTTAAGCCATCGCCCCCCCCTACCCTTAAAATGAGTAAATGCACAGAAGACAGATGCGTGTTTGAGACAGATCAGGGTTGGAGTGTTTCCAGCATCTTTTCATGAATGGAAAGGTAACATAGAAGTAGAGGACGTTCTCGTCTTTAAGGGTGGAAGTTATGTGGCGCCTATCCGGGATCGGAATCAGATAATTTATCAATGTCACAATGTCCAGGGACACCAAGGTGTGAATACAACTACGGAAAGAATTAAAGGTTTACGTTGGTGGCCCAAAGTATATGGAGACGTAAAGTATTATGTGGAGAATTGTCTGGTTTGTACCCAAAATGATCCAGACTGCTATGCTGAGAAATGAGAGCTTAGACACACCAGGCCGGTAAATGGGCCATGGAGGATTTTACAAATAGAGTCTGTGGGCCCCTTGCCACCAGGTAAGGAGGGTTACAAATGCATTCTGATCATCATTGATACCTTTAGTAAATGATTGAAGCATTCCCTACCAGGACGGACAGGACAAAAGTAACAGCCAATTTGCCGGTACAGCTGGTGTTCACTAAATGGGGACTCCCCGTAACATTGAATCAGGTCAAGTAACTCATTTCACTGCTCAGGTGATGCAGAATGTAATGATCCTATTCAGAATAAAACAGAAATTTCACATAGCTTACCCCCACACTACAGCGGTGTAGTGGAAAGAATGAAAGTAACTTTGAAAAACATGATTCAGAAAACTGTCCAACAATGCACTCCTGCCCTTTGTCCTAAAGCTAGTACAAAACACCATATCCAGTTCAACAGGTTTTGCTCCCCATGTCCTGATGACAGACACCCTATGAGAGGAGAGGAACCCTTGTTGGGATTGGATATGTCAGAGCCAGAATTGACAGCTGTCAGCCATAAAAAGGCTGAACAACAATTGATGGATAATATCCAAGCCACCCATATGGCCGATGCACGTAAAATGGGACAGAAAATGAAGGGTAGTGAAGCAAATTTTGATGCGAAGGTCAAGTCTGTGGAGTATGAGATTGGGAATAAAGTCATGCTCCAAATTCACCAACCTGGAATGTTTATTTTCCCTAAATATAGTGCATCATATTCTGCAGCAGAGAAAACAAGTCCCTCAGTGCACAAAGTCTTGTTAGACTCTGGTAAAACCAGGTGCTACCATGTAAACCAGTTAAAGCTATTAAACCCTTAGGGCAATCACCAGCCCCATGTGTTGTTGGGTGTGTGAGGAAGGCGCAGTTACACCTTCCACTCCTCCCCTAGTAGGGAATGGAGCACCTGCAGGTGCTGCCGGCAGCTCTCATCAGGCAATAGGCCAGTAGAAGCGCTGGAAGGTAAAATCTCGAAGGAGATACCCCCAGGTTTAGAGCGAGAGGAAAAAAAGGCAAAGCGGGGAAGATTAATCTGATAAGATCCGAGTGAAGAAGAAATTGTGGCCGATTGGCGAGCAAAGTCAAAACTGTAAATAAGAGCATATGTTATCTTGATATCAATAATAGGAATGAAGAGATGGACTGGGAAACATGGATGACTGGTGGAGCCATAGCGGGAACACAGATATCTGTGTGTGAAAATGACGCAATAATATCTGGGATTCGCGGAGTGGTAACCGAGAAAGCATGAAACAGTGTTCGATGGGGAAATTTCAACACAAATTAAGTGAGAACTGTTACAGGACATGAAATGGGATTGTCTTGAGGTGTATTTGAATGATGATGTGCACTATGAATTAGTACCAATAGTTTTAAATGTTGTAAAAATTAGGGGCTGGATTCTCCGATTCTCAGGCTATGTCCTGACAGCGGCATGGGAACATTGGCCTTTTACAACCAAATATTTGGTGCAAAACGGCCACTGATCCTCCGTTTGGCTGGGGGCTAGCAGGAAGGCAGCAGAGAGCACCTGGCTCTAGCTGCCGATATGGCCCGGAGAATTGCCGGTCCGTGGCCATTCATGCATACGGCGGTGGCCCACAGCGGCCGCGTCGTGCAACATAATGCCGGCCACGGGCGGACCCGGCCTGCGAAATTGTGCACCCTCTTTGGCTGTCTCACAATCCCCAGACCGTCCCCCAACAGTGCCCCCAGCCCCTGCCAAAGTCTCCCCTGCCCGCGGATCGGCTCTCCCCTGACTGTGGCGGCGTTGGACTGAGTCAGCAGCCACCACACTGAGTTCCCGACAGGTAAGACCATGACAGACCCACGCTGTCCTAAACTCGGCCAGTCGGGGGTGGAGCAGGAGGGGGTGGGCCTCAGGCAACGTCTTGAGGCCGTTGATATGGTGCACTGCGTACTCCTAGAATACGCCGCTTTGAAGGGGACGCAGCATCGCGAAAGCCGCCCCGGATTTCGGCGAAAACAGGGGTTCTCCGGCTGATCGGTGAACACGATTTCAGGGTCGGCGACCAGAGAATCCTGCCCTCGGACTCCCGGATTGGCGTCCGACCCAGATCAAGAGATTATATAACTGACAGACAAAAATATTGTTAGGTCAAGAAGTAGGCAATGATGGAAAAAATGATGGAGAAGAGGGGTGTGGTAAATGATTCGGCCACCTTGTACAGTGCAGGAATGAATACTGTTAACACTTCAGATCTGCAAAATGTGGATGAAAATTTGAGAGTTTTAACAAGGCAAGTGAAAAGTATGTTTGGGAAATTAAACCTAAATGGTAAACAGAAAATCTAAGGAAATGAAGAAACAAATTAGGTAGGGTTAGATATTGTCAAAATACTGGAAGGACTCACAAAAACAATTAACCAGATAATAAATCAAGAGGCAAATAATTCAGACTCGAATTAGAATCAAATTCTTTGCAGTGTTTATGGAAATTGGATGATGGAGCATTTGAGGAAGAATTTGGAAGTGAATAAAGAATTAGCTTGAAAGGGAAACTGACCGATAAAATTAAACAATTTGGCTGGAATCCAGCACAGGCTTGTGTCTCAAAATAAATTCTGTCTGTGGACAAAAGCATGTTTGCAAGCCTTAAACCAAGGCCAAGTTGGTAGTCAATGTTTAAAGAAATTGTCCCAGCCTGTTGAGAGTCAGTTCACAACCCATTTTACCAAATACATCTGTAGCTTTGATTAAGTAGCAAAAGTTGGAAATTGAAATTGGTTATAAAAAGGATAGACAAAAAGAGATGAAATTTGAGCAAGATTGAAGGAATAGAACAAAACAAGAAAGTATTAAGAAAACGCCTTAAATATTCTCATATGACATGTCAGAAAGTATTACAAGTAGTAAGTGCAATTAAAACCGACAAAAATAAAATGAAACTAGTTGGTGGCATGATATTTGGAACTGGGGAACAAATATACAACTTTACCTGTGGGAACAAATTATGTTGCATTTAGTAATAATAGCCATGCTTATTATGTTATTATATCAAACTTATGATCATGTTAAAGCGCTGGAACGTTAGGATGGAAAAGAAATCAGATGCAAAAACAGGAACGTTTATTGGGAAATTATGTGCCCTAAATAATTATATAGATACACATTAGAACATAGAACAGTACAGCACAGTACAGGCCCTTCGGCCCACGATGTTGTGCCGACCAACATTGCTTCAAGTAGTTATGATTAGCTGTTATACATCTTGAACTTTAATGTCTGTCTGATGGAAAGAACTAGCTAAGGATTTTTGTGATCTACTTCACTTAATTCAGTTGATCAAAAAGGGGGGAGTGCTGAGTGGGAAAAGTGGCTAACATTGTGCTGTGAGGCATGATGGGACAACTACTAACATTAATGAGCCTAACAGAGAAAACTGCAGCTCTCTGCAAAATGGATTGCATGTGAACAGACAGAAAGTCGACTTGCAACTGGACAGTTCACTGATAACACTTTGTTTTGGAATATTGAGAACTCGGCTCTCTCTGTCTAGGACGAATAAGGCTTATGTGTGCTATTGGATTGTTTATAAGAATGAACTATAAACTTATAAGAACTAAAACAGGACAGCTTCTGAGATTCTGCCAGCGAGAACCCCAGAGATCAGCTTCGAAAAGCAGACCCGAGTTTGAAAGCTCACAAGGGACACCCTCCAGTGTGGGCCTGGTCAATCTCTCTTTATGCGGGTAGTATATTTTTGTTCAAGTTGTGAGTCTTGAAACTTACATAACTGTACAAATAAACACATAGCTATAGTCTGACAAATAATAAAAGCTGTATAAAAATAAATCAAACTTGCAGTGAGTATTCAATTGTGTCTGCTTTTGTCAGATGGTGCCTGAAAAGGCACCAACAGGCCGCTCAGTATATTGGCTCCAGGCTTTGGCTCCCTAGTCGAAAGAGTCAAGCTTCCCAATCATGGGAATTTTACTCTCATTGTTTTATGATGCCATCAACGCTTTTCTATTTCTCTGTTCGTTTTGGAGACTTCTCCCTTCCCCCTTGAATTCTGCCTACTGCAGACTCATTGATCCAGTTTAGACTTATCGCCAATAATGTGGCTCAAGGCAATACCAGAGATACTTCCAATGTAATGGAACAAGGGTTTACTGATAGCAAGCAAAGGAAATCAGACGCAGGCACAGAGTCTCTAAACACCTCTGCACTCTCTGGCTGCATGGCCTAATCTGCCTTGGACTATGTTCCCGGGGCCCCATGCCTTTTTCCCATTGGTTGGAGTTTGCACGCTCCTGTGCGATAGACACCAAGCCAGCCAGGTGGACCGCAAGGTCTGTCCTCCATAAATATAGAGGACAGAATCATTACCAAAACTGGTAACTTTTAAGGAAGAAACTATTTCCATCCATCTTATTTGATATTAGTGGTGCTTATGATTTATGCAGATAGCAGTTATTTTCCTTGGAACAAAGAAGGCTCAGGGGCGACTTAATTGAGGTGTATAACATTTTGAGGGGAAGAGATAGAGTCAACAGGATAAAATTGCTTCCCTTGGTGGAGAATTCTAGAACCGATGACATAGATTCAAGATAAGTGGTGGAGAGGTGACATGAGGAAGAACTTTTTTATGTAGAGGGTAGTGGGAGTTTGGAATCCGCTGCCCAAGTTGGTGGTGGAATCAGAGATCCTAAACTCTAAAGATCATGGGGCTATGGGCTTGGTGCAGGTAAGTCTTCTATGCTTCTATGGTTCTAACTTACTCTTAGGATCATAGAATCATACAGCACAGAAGAGGCTCTTCAGTCCATCAAGCCTGAATTGACAAAAGAAACCGACACTAATCTGCACTCATCCTATTTCCCAGCACTTGGTCCACAGCCTTGAATGTTCTGACATTTTAAGTACTCATCAAAGTACTTTTGAAATATTTTGAGGCTTCCTGCCTCAACCACCCTCCCAGGCAGGGCATTCCAGATTCCCACCACGTTTGGGTTAAAAATATTGGGCAGGATTCTCCGGTCACCAACATCGAAATCGCGTTTGGCGATTGGCCGGAGAATCAACGTTGGCCCTGAAATCGGGGTGGCGCCGCTTTGGTGATGCTCCGCCCCCCCAAAGCGGCATACTCTTGGAGTATGCTGCACATCGTATGGACGGCCTCAGGAGGTTACCCGAGGCCCTCTGACCGATGCTCCGCCCCCGACCGGCTGAGTTCCCGATGGCGTGGGTCTCTCAGGCTATTATTTGTCGGGAGCTCGGGGTGGCGGCTGCGGTCTGAGTCCAGCACCGCCACAGTCAGTGAAGAGCCGATCCGCGGGTAGTGAGGGGCTTTGGTAGGGTCTGGGGGAATTACTGGGGGGCGGCCCGGGGGTTGTGAGCCTGGTCAAAGTGGGGGCACTATTTAGCAGGCAGGGGCTGCGCGCGGCCGGTGCTTTGTTGCATGGGGCGGCAGCTGCAGATTGTCGCCGTGCACACGTGCAGCCACAGTCCCGGCAATTCACTGGCCGTATCGGCAGCTAGAGCTGGGCGCTCTACGCTGCACCACTGATAGCCCCCACCAGACAGGATCAGTGGCCGTTTTGCGCCGATTTTTCAGTCGTAAAACACCACCGTTCCCACAGTCTCCAAATTGAATACAGCCGGTTGCCCTCAAATCACCTTCCAGCGTCCTGGGTGGGATTCTCCATTTATGAGACCGGGGCTGGATTCTCCGATTTTGAGGCTATCTCTGGAGGAGGTGTCTAGTTCTACAATTTAAAAAATCGGTGAGGCCCCAGCACCCACCCTCCGACCGGTGAGGGGCCAGCAGCTGTGCCACATAAAACACATGGCCCTCACAAAATAAACGGCTGGAGAATTGCCGGGACCGTGGCCATGCATGAGCACGGCGATGACCTGCAGCGGCTGTGCGTGGACCCGACCTGCCAGTTAGTGCCCCGCTCAACACCCCCTCCCCACCCCCGGTCCACCCACAACCAGTACCCCCAGCCCTCACCGAATCCCCCCGCCCCCGATCAGTGGTACAGCTCCCCCACCGACTGTGATAGTGCTGGACACAGTCTGCATCTGCCGCGCCAGGTTCACGAAAACTGAGAGCACAGGTGAACCGCGCCGTCGGGAACTCGGCCCTTTAAAGCAGAGCGTCGGGGGAGGGCCTTCAGGTAACATCCTGAGGCCGTCCCAATGGCGTGCGCTGTTCTCCCCGATGATGCAGTTTTGGAGGGGATGGAGCATCCGAAAACAGCTGCCGCCCCCGATTCGGTTGTAAAAAGGCATTCTCTGCCCAATCGCCAATTACAAAATCGACATCAGCAAGCAGAGAATTCTGCCCGAAGTGTTGACGCCAATGCAGAATCCATGGACATTTATGACAGAAAATCTGGCTCCACACCTGGACCAATTCCTCTACCGTTGAGGGGCTAGCACCGGTGCTGCATGGAACACAATCGGTTCCTATGAAAATCGGTTCCAATCGGTGCGGACTCGCCGAGTCCGTGGGCGACACTCGGGAGGCTGACAAGCTGCAGCCACGCATACACATTACACTCCCCATACACACTTATCCCAGACAAAAAGATGGCACTGGTTGTGTTGGAGCGTGCCCATACAGCTGATGAGCAGGCTGGTCGAGGTGCTGGAGAATTGCCATTTGGTGTCAAATTGGCACCTGGGGGACCTGCGGATGAACAGAGAGACTGTCAGAAACATCTGTCAAATCATGGGACACCCTGCACCGTGGGGATATGGCGGAGGACACCTGCTCCCGGTGACTCTCTGCCATCAACAGATGCACATCATGCACGTCTGCGCCCGATACCCGGGCAGCATGCACGACTCATCCATATTGGCCCACTCGGTGATCCCCGATACGTTTGAGGGGCACCCCACTCCCCGACTGCGGGGTTGGCTGCCGGGCGACAGGGGTTAAAACGCTGCAGTCGTCGCTGATGATGCCTATCCGGATGCCACTGACCGCGCGGAGACGTGATACAACGACGCCCTTACAGCGACCAGGGGAGTGGTAGAGCGGTGCTTCGGCATCCTAAAGATAAGCTTCAGGTGCCTGGACCGTTCTGGATGGGCCCTCCAGTACGAGGCTGGGAGGGTCGCCCACACCCTGGTGGCCTGCTGCGGCCTCCACAGCAGAGGGGCGAAATGCTGGAGGAGGAGATTGATGAGGAAGGGCAGGCCTCATCTGACAAGCAGGTTCGGGATAGGTAGATGATGAGCGGAACATGAGGCCCAGGCAGGCACAGGAGGCCGCACAACACCATTACCAGGGCCAGCGCGCACGGGACGTTCAAGTCTATGCTCATTTTCACATTCATCCGCTATGTGATCCTGACCCTACCTTGAAGTTTGAGTTGTAGCTGCAGCCGTTGGCAGATTCTAGTAACGGCTTCTTCAGTGAAAAACAGGTGTATCACACATTGTTGTTGAGGTTCAAGTAGGACAATTGTTCCAAGAGCATTCTCGGCTGACGTGGTTTCTCAATGAGGGCCTTCTCCCCTTCCTCCTCTTCCAGCACTTCATTCCACTCTGTATGGCCTCCAGTCATTCTCCCATGCATGCTTGATTCCATAAGGAAGTCAACTAATACACCAATTTCTGGAAGCTACTGTTTTGTGCCAACGTTATGTAGGGGGATAGTTTAGTCAACCGTGTCAAACGCTGCAGACAGATTGAGAAGGACAGCATGTCACTTGTGGCTTTGTTAAGATCTATTTCTGTACTGTAGCAGAAGAGCAAAAACAGATGGGGGGGGATTCAAACATGGCATGCTGAGAAAGATAGGAACAGATTTTGGAGGCAAAAACAGGCTTAAGGATTTGTAAAATAGAAGTTGGAGATGTGATGCCGGTTTGCAAGCATCATGTGGTCAAACTTTGGTTCTCTGAGAAGGGGAAGATGATGGTGGAATTAAAGGAGAGAGGGACAACACCGAAGAGAGAGAACTGTTAACAATATTGGCAAACAAGGGGACCAGGAGGTGAAGTTAGGAAAGGGAAAATGCTGGAAAATGCTAGGTGGTGAAGTTAAATGGTCAATGTTTGATGATCCCTTTAAGTGTTGCTAGCTGGAAGGTCCTTCAGACTAGTTAAAACACAAAGAGCTGTGCAATGTTCAAAGGGTCTGGAGTTTGAGCTCCAAACTGGCAGTGCTGGCATGAAATAGGTGTTACCCACTGATTGATGTCATGATTCACAGGAACGACATAGTTTTGGTAATTGTCAAATGTGTTTACATGTGTGTATGCGTGTGTGTGTACGCGTGTGAATTACTTTACTCATGTGGAGCGCGATTCTCCAAAGATTTCTAAGTGTGCGAGCAAGTGGGAATTGGCATGAGTTTCCCGGCGCTCAGTCCAGCGAGGCTGGCAACGCAATTCAATGTTAATTCGTCCACTGAAAGGCCTCCCGGGCTTCTCGCCACAAATGAAGGCTCGTCAGCTGATTCACTAGGACCGCGCTCGCCAGCCCCCTGCTAACATGGTTGAGCAGCACTTAAGCAGCACTTGCTTAGCCAACCAAAGCCAGCTTGCAACAATATCATCCAGGAGACCAACACCAAGATTCGGGGACACTGACCTAGGGAGGCTGATAGATGGTGTGGAGGCCAGGAGGGATGTCCTGTATCCCTGAGGGTCCAGGTGTGTCAGCCATAGATCAGCCAATACTGCCTGGGATGAGGTGGCAATGACAGTGAGTCAGCAGTCAGAGGTCTTCTGGATCCCAGGATCCAGCTGAGTTCCAGCCTGATGCCAAGTTTGTGGATGGCATCAGCCCAGAGCTAATGGAGACGTTAGGGTGTAGCCGGGACATTCAGAGAGAGATGTCAGTGTCACTCCAACAGATCAATAGCTGCTTGGAGGAGTCCCAGAGGCTACTGGTGTAGGAGATGTCACTGGCAATGCGTGACACCGAAGCCAACACTGTTAGGGTGGCGCCACATTGGAAAGGCTGGTGCACGGCCTCGGCACCATTAGCGAAGGTGTCTAAGGCTTCGTGCAGTCGGTGATGTCGAACGCTGAGGGTCTCGGTAGAATGTCCGATTTGCTGGGGGGATGTCACCCAGTACCAGGCTGATCTTGATGAGATTTTGCGGGACATGTCCTGCTCTCAAATGGCATGGCCGAGGCACTGCGGAGCTTATCCCAGTCACAGGTGGGAATTACCAAGACGCTGCAGCGCATGGCCCAATCACTGAGGAGAACCGCGACGGTGTCAACACGATGGTGCAAACCATGGGGAACCGCCAGGGCTGGCAGAGCCAGATGATGGAGGGGCTGCCGGGGCTTGAACCAGCTGGCCCTCTGTACCAAGGTGAACCCCAGGGCCCTATAAGCTCCGAGCGGGAGGAGGGAGCCCGGGTGCCTACCTGGACCCGTCCCATGGAGTGGCGACGGTGGCCACTAGCTCCCTTGAGTTGCATCGCTCTGATGAGGCCGTGTCTCAATGGGCCGCATGGTGGCACAGTGGCTAGTACTTCAGCGTCACAGTGCCAGGGACCCAAGTTCAATTCCAGCCTTGGGTCACTGCATATGTGGAGTTTTCTTGTTTCCCCTGTGTCTGTGTGGGTTTCCTCTGGTTGCTCCGGTTTCCTCCCACAGTCCAAAGATGTGCAAGTTAGGTGGATTGACCACGCTGCCCCTTCGGGTGTCGGAAAGGGTAGGGGGTTATGGGGTAGGGTGAGGATGAGGGTAGTGGGCATTAATGGGCAGCATGGTAGCATTGTGGATAGCACAATCGCTTCACAGCTCCAGGGTCCCAGGTTCGATTCCGGTTTGGGTCACTGTCTGTGTGGAGTCTGCACATCCTCCCCGTGTGTGCGTGGGTTTCCTCCGGGTGCTCCGGTTTCCTCCCACAGTCCAAAGATGTGCGGGTTAGGTGGATTGGCCATGATAAATTGCTCTTAGTGTCCAAAATTGCCCTTAGTGTCCAAAATTGCCCTTAGTGTTGCGTGGGGTTACTGGGTTATGGGGATAGGGTGGAGGTGTTGACCTTGGGTAGGGTGCTCTTTCCAAGAGCCGGTGCAGACTCGATGGGCTGAATGGCCTCCTTCTGCACTGTAAATTCTATGTATGTAGGTCCAGACCCGATAGACCAAATGGCCTCCTCATGTATGTAATGATTCTATGACTAATAGAATGTTATCATTTGGTGCGGCACGGTAGCATAGTGATTCGCACTGCACCTCACAGTGCCAGGGACCAGGGTTCAATTCCAGCCTGGGTGACTATCTGTGCAGAGTTTTCACTTTTTCCCTATGTCTACCTGGGCTTCCACTGGGGGCACCGGTTTCCTCCCACAGCACAAAGATGTGCAACTAGGTGGCTTGGCCATGCTAATATTGGCCAAAATGTTAGATGGGGTTACAGGGATAGGGATGGGGTTGGGCCTCGGTTGGGTGCTCTGTCGGAGCAAGGGCCAGTGTAGACTCGATGAGCTGAATGTCCTCCTTCTGCACTGTAGGGATTCTATGATTCTATGTACTGCGGTCAGTACACGGAACATGGCTGTGCATAAGCCGCCGACAAGTGAGCTGGGCCCTTTGACCTCAGAGTCCACAGAGGACGCCTGCCAGATTCATTGAAGGCCACGGGACATGATAAGCAGCTGGCTGCCTCCACCTCAGATGTGCATCCTGGGGACTCACCTAGACATAGCGGTAGAATGAGGTGGGGCAAGCACATCAGGGATCACTGAGGGCACCAAGGGAGGGGTGGGGGGGTAGGTAGGGGTTGAGAGGGCTAGGGGTGGGGCAGGGGGCAGCACCATCAGTAGGGTTTGGAATTGTCAAACACAATAAACACCTTTGTGCAGAACTAGTATTATGCCTCGGTCACCTCTTTTTGCAATGCGGGCTGACCTCCGAACCTTTGGCCCATCTAGAACATAGAACATAGAACATAGAACAGTACAGCACAGAACAGGCCCTTCGGCCCTCAATGTTGTGCCGAGCCATGATCACCCTACTCAAACCCACCCTATACCCGTAACCCAACAACCCCTCCCCTTAACCTTACTTTTATTAGGACACTACGGGCAATTTAGCATGGCCAATGCACCTAACCCGCACATCTTTGGACTGTGGGAGGAAACCGGAGCACCCGGAGGAAACCCACGCACACAGGGGGAGGACGTGCAGACTCCACACAGACAGTGACCCAGCCGGGAATCGAACCTGGGACCCTGGAGCTGTGAAGCATTTATGCTAACCACTATGCTACCCTGCTGCCTCTCTCCAGGTATCTCCCCCTCCCCATGGCACTCACCCACCCTCTGGCCATGGACATGTCCCTGGAGCTGTGTCCCATCCCCTGGGTGTATGGATGTTGGCTGCTGCATTTGTGGTGTTGTCTCCCGCAGTGTTCAGGCACAGTGGTCATGCACCAAGGTGTGACTCCCACATGCTACATGGTGCGCCTACCGATGGGAATCAACTTGGGTTGTATGAAGTGCTTACTTAAACATGATTACCAATTAGCGATAGCCTTTAGCCGTACAGCCAGAGGCCTTGGCAGTCGGTGGCGGTTGTGGGTGGTCATTGGGGCAGATGGGCAACGACAAAGGTTGTCCCAGGAATGGGTACACACAATCCAGGATTGGCATGATGGTGCGCCATGCGGTTGCCCCCTGGTTGCTCCCCCAGCATCCCCCTGACCCTCCCATGGTGCCCACCCATGTGGAAGGCTCCCCACCTCCCATCAAGCACTGGAATGGCAGGTCCAGTGCCCCCGGGCTCTTTGCCTGTGAGCAAAGATGACTACTCATCTCCTCGGTTCCCCACAGAACCCTTCCGCCAGGTTCATATTTTTCAAAAGGAGTACTAATAGGCGCAAGCGTGACCACTTGCTGGGGAGGCCGATGAATATCGGGAGGCCGTTGGATATGGGGTGGCTCTCATGAATTGTGTGGAAATAGGGCTTAAGTGGTGATCGGGCTGCAGCAAGATCCCGGTTTCGCCTACGGGAGCAGGATGTTTGCATTGCAAACTGTTTGGCGCCTGGCACAGTTCTCGTTTTCTGCCTCTCCTGCTAATAACCAGCCTCGTTTCGCTTGAGCGAGCTCTCAACGAGGCCAGAAAATCATGACCATGATATCTGGTGCCATTGTGTCAGAAGTGTGTGTATCCCGTTTTAGATCACCAAGTCTCAGGTAGCACCTAAAAAATAATGCAACCAATCCCAATTTCACCCCAGTTACTCCTGTTTGAATTATGCTCAAGTTGTTTTTATTGATCTTCAGTGCAATATTAGTGGCAATTTGTTTGAGCTCACATCTTAATGATAATTTCTGTGATTTTTACTTTGACAAATGGTGCAACAGGGAGCAAAGGATCACTGACAGAAATGCCAGGAAATCTCTGTTTAATCGGCACATGTTCAAATGCCAGAAATGTCAGTTTTACCCTCGGAATGAAGCACTAACAGCCTTGTATTATTGCAGCAAACTCTGGGCTGTTATCTTGCTCATCAACAGACGTGAGGAGGAACTCATGTGGCACCTTCGAAAATCCAATTTTCCCTTACTACTTTCCTATGGACTTATTTTAATCATTTTCAAGGAATGTATTTGTAATTAGTTGAACTATTGGAAATTCCTCGGTTTAGGTGACTGCAAGCAAATGAAATTCAAGGAAAATAACCTCCGACAGGTTCTCATGAATAAAATCGTTTTACAAGATACTTGGCCTGTTTATCATTTTCATGGTCCTACTTCTCAAAGCAAAGTTCTATTTCCCCTGGTCGCTAAAAGCCCTCCTCTAAATAACTTATATAACTTAATAACAATTCAAACAATTGTTGAGGGGCTGGAAGTGACATGAGCTGTTAAAAAAAAATCAAACGCTTCACACCCCTCCTCCACAATAACTTATCAACCCCATAGTTTCAAGCAACAAAATATTTCTCTGTAGTACTCAGAAATTAATTTTGATTTCAAATGTAAAGCCTTTCCCCTTTTATTTGAGAACATTAGCCTGAACCTTGGGCTCAATGCAGAAGTGGAGACATATGCTGCTGACCACATGGAATGTTAGCCTACATGTTGACTGCAGTGGGGACTTATTCAGCTGGCTGCAGTGGCAAGGTGCCTGGGGAGGCCATATGATGATGTGAATTCCCTACAAAGCCACCTTCCCTCTAATGTAACAAGCTGAAGACCTCAATGGCAGTCTCTGAATTAATGCAAGCAGCCCGATCACAGTTTCTGTGAACCATCTCCTGGATCATTAGTGACGAGGATAAAGAAAAAAACTCAGGACAACCTGGCCATAACCGAATAGTTTGGTATGAAAATGAAACTGAAGAGATTTGAAGATGCTGCTGCTTGGGAAGTTAGAGCCATCCAATGCAGGCTCTAAGCAATGTAGAGGATTGGGGTGAGTATACTGAAAGATGCGATACTTCTTTCGGGCAAACAACATAGACATAGAAGACCAACAGAAGGTCATTTTTTTTATCATTTGCGGGGCCCCAATGTTTGGAGCATCGACAGGCTCCCCTACCCAGCAGCCCAGACTCTTACTTCAACAAACTGATCAAACTAGTGGCGAACCAGTATGCCCCGAAACCATCTGTAATATAACAAAAACATAGATTCAGTAAGGCTGGAAAAATCCACGGAGGATCAATAATGGAATTCCCAACACAAATCCGGAAACTAGCAGAACATTGTGAGTATATGGCTCCCCTCACAGGGATGTTCAGAGACTGATTAATATGCGGAATAAATAATGTGGCAACCCTGAGGAAACTATTGGCAGAGCCTACCCTGAACCTAAAAAGAGCCATAGTACTCGATTTATCTTGCAGAAATGCTGAAAAAAGGACACAGAAAGTCCAGGGTTCCATCGATCACAGCGCCCACGACCACCATACAAGAGAACAATGCCTCCTAGGGATGGTGTTCATGTAACCCACTCACCTCTATGTCAACAATCAGGTATACAGTACCAAAGATGTGCAGGCTAAGTGGATTGACCTTGCTAAATTGCCCCTTAGTTTCCAAAAGAACAAAGAAAGAACAAAGAAAAATTACAGCACAGGAACAGGCCCTTCGGCCCTCTAAGCCTGGGCCGATCCAGATCCTGTATCTAAAACTGTCGACTATTTTCTGCTCCCTGTCCATTCATGTATCTGTCTAGATACATCTTAAATGACGCTATCGTGCCCGCCTCTACCATCTCCGCCGGCAATGCGTTCCAGGCACCCACCACCCTCTGCGTAAAGAACTTTCCACGCTTACCTCCCTTAAACTTTTCCCCTCTCACCTTGAACTCATGACCCCTAGTAATTGAGTCCCCCACTCTGGGAAAAAGCTTCTTGCTATCCACCCTGTCTATACCTCTCATGATTTTGTAGACCTCAATGAGGTCCCTCCTCAACCTCCGTCTTTCTAATGAAAATAATCCTTATCTACTCAACCTCTCTTCATAGCTAGCGTCCTCCATACCAGGCAACATCCTGGTGAACCTTCTCTGCCCCTTCTCCAAAGCATCCACATCCTTTTGGTAATGTGGCGACCAGAACTGTACGCAGTATTCCAAATGTGGCCGAACCAAAGTCTTATACAACTGTAACGTGATCTGCCAACTCTTGTACTCAATACTCCTTCCAATGAAGGAAAGCATGCCACATGCCTTCTTGACCACTCTATCAAGTGCGTAGCCACCTTCAGGGTACAGTGGACCAGAACACCCAGATCTCTCTGTACATCAATTTTCGAGTATTGAGTACAAGAGTAGGCAGGTCATGTTACAGTTGTATAAGAGTTTGGTTCGGCCACATTTGGAATACTGCGCACAGTTCTGGTCGCCACGTTACCAAAAGGATATGGATGCTTTGGAGAAGGGGCAGAGAAGGTTCAATTTTCCCCAGGGCTTTTTCATTTACCATATAATCCGCCCTTGAATTGGATCTTCCATAATGCATCACCTCGCATTTTCCCGGATTGAATTCCATCTGCCATTTCTCTGCCCAACTCTCCAATCTATCTTTATTCTGCTGTATTCTCTGACAGTCCCCTTCATTATCTGCTACTCCAGCAATCTTAGTGTCATCTGCAAACTTGCTAATCAGACCACCTATACCTTCCTCCAGATTATTTATATATGTCACAAACAACAGTGGTCCCAGCATGGATCCCCGTGGAACACCACTGGTCACAGTTCTCCATTGTCAGAAATTCCCTTCCACTACTACTATCTGTCTCCTGCCCAGCCAGTTCTTTATCCATCTAGCTAGTACACCCTGGACCCCATGAGACTTCATTTTCTCCATCAGCCTACCATGGGGAACTTTATCAAATGCCTTACTGAAGTCCATGTATGTGACATCTACAGCTCTTCCCTCATCAATCAACTTTGTCACTTCCTCAAAGAACTCTATTAAGTTGGTAAGACATGACCTTCCCTGCACAAAACCATTTTGCCTATCACTGATAAGCCCATTTTCTTCCAAATGGGAATAGATCCTATCCCTCAGTATCTCCCCCAGCAGCTTCCCTATCACTGACGTCAGGCTCACCGGTCTATAATTCCCTGGATTATCCCTGCTACCCTTCTTAAACAAGGGGACAACATTAGCAATTCTCCAGTCCTCCGGTACCTCACCCGTGTTTAAGGATGTTGCAAAGATATCTGTTAAGGCCCCAGCTATTTCCTCTCTCACTTCCCTCAGTAACCTGGGATAGATCCTATCCGGACCTGGGGACTTGTCCACCTTAATGCCTTTTAGAATACCCAACACATCCTCCCTCTTTATGCCGACTTGACCTAGAGTAATCAAACATCTATCCCTAACCTCAACATCTGTCATGTCCCTCTCCTCGGTGAATACCAAAGCAAAGTACTCATTAAGAATCTCACCCATTTTCTCTGACTCCAGCATAACTTTCTCCTTTGTCCTTGAGTGGGCTAACCCTTTCTCTAGTTACCCTCTTGCTCCTTATATATGAATAAAAGGCTTTGGGATTTTCCTTAACCCGGTTTGCTAAAGATATTTCATGACCCCTTTTAGCCCTCTCGATTCCTCGTTTCAGATTGGTCCTACATTCCCGATATTCTTCCAAAGTTTTGTCTGTCTTCAGTCGCCTATTAGCTTAGTCTCTTAGCTAGTCTCACAATTTCACCTGTCATCCATGGTTCCCTAATCTTGCCATTTCTATCCCTCATTTTCACAGGGACATGTCTAATCAACCTCTCTTTAAAAGCCTCCCACATATCAAATGGGGATCTACCTTCAAACAGCTGCTCCCAATCCACATTTCCCAGATCCTGCCAAATTATGGTATAGTTGGCCTTCCCCCAATTTAGCACTCTTCCTTTAGGACCACTCTCATCTTTGTCCATGAATATTCTAAAACTTACGAAATTGTAATCACTATTCCCAAAGTAATCCCCGACTGAAACTTCAACCACCTGGCCGGGCTTATTCCCCAACACCAGGTCCAGTATGGCCCCTTCCCGAGTTGGACTATTTACATACTGCTCCAGAAAACCCTCCTGGATGCTCCTTACAAATTCTGTTCCATCTAGACCTTTGACACTAAATGTATCCCAGTCAATATTGGGAAAATTAAAATCTCCTATCACCACCACCCTTCTATCTAAAATCTCCTATCACCACCATCTCCTACATCTTTCTGTAATCTGTTTACATATTTGTACCTCGATTTCACGCTTGCTGTTGGGAGGTCTGTACTACAGCCCCAATATTGTTACCTCACCCTTCCTATTTCTGAGCTCTGCCCATATCGCCTCACTGCCCGAGTCCTCCATAGCGTCCTCCTTCAGCACAGCTGTGATGGCCTTTCTGACCAGCAATGCAACTCCTCCACCCCTTTTACCTCCCTCTCTATCCCGTCTGAAGCATCGATATCCTGGGATATTTAGTTGCCAATCATGCCCTTCCCTCAACCAGGTCTCAGTAATAGCAATAACATCATACTCCCAGGTACTAATCCAAGCCCTAAGTTCATCTGCCTTACCTATTACATTTCTTGCATTAAAACAAATGAACATCAGACCACCAGTCCCTTTGCGTTCATCATCTGCTCCCTGCCTACTCTTCCCCTTAGTCACACTGACTTCATGATCTAGTTCCTTACAGGCATTATTTACTACCTCCTTACTGTCCACTAATCTCCTCATTTGGTTCCCATCCCCCTGCCACATTAGTATAAACCCTCCCCAACAGCGTTAGCAAAAGCACCCCCAAGGACATTGATTCCAGTCCGGCCCAGGTGTAGACTGTCCAATTTGTAGTAGCCCACCTCCCCCAGAACCGGTCCCAATGTCCCAAAAATCTGAATCCCCTCCCTCCTGCACTATCTCTCAAGCCACGCATTCATAGAATTTACAGTGCAGAAGGAGGCCATTCAGTCTGCACCGGCTCTTGGAAAGAGCACCCTACCCAAGGTCAACACCTCCACCCTATCCCCATAACCCAGTAACCACACCCAACACTAATATTTGGACACCAAAGGGCAATTCAGCATGGCCAATCCACCTAACCTGCACATCTTTGGACTGTGGGAGAAAACCGGAGCACCCGGAGGAAACCCACGCACACACGGGGAGGATGTGCAGACTCCGCACAGACAGTGACTTAAGCCGGAATCGAACCTGGGACCCTGGAGCTGTGAAGCAATTGCGCTATCCACAATGCTACCGTGCTGCCCACTTTCATTCTTGTCTATTCTTTCATTTCTACTCTGATTACCACGTGGCACTGGTAGCAATCCTGAGATTACTACCTCTGAGGTCCGGCTTTTTAACTTGGCTCCTAACACCCTAAATTCTGCTTGTAGGACCTCATCACGTTTTGTACCTATATTATTGGTGCCTTCATGCACCACGACAACTGGCTGTTTACCCTCCCCTTCTTAATATTCTGCAGCCGATCTGAGACATCCCTGACCCGTGCACCTGGGAGGCAACATACCATTCGGAGTCTCGTTTACGACCACAGAACCGCCTATTTACTCCCCTTACAATTGAATCCCCTATAACTATAGCCCTGCCACTCTTTTTCCTGCCCTTCTGTACAGCAGAGCCAGCCATGGTGCCATGAACCTGGCTGCCTTCACCTGGTGAACCATCTCCCCCAACAGTATCCAAAACGGTATACAGTAGTCCCCCGTTATACCGCGCTCCGCAATACCGCGGTTCGCGATATACCGCGGGGGGGCTGATGGACCCCAACTGTCAGTTGTGTCAATTTCAGCGGCCGGCTCACTTTGATCCGGGGAGGGAATTTGCTCTCACTGAAATAATCAGCCGGCCGCTGAAATTGACACTGCCTGCTGCTCTCTCCCTCCAATCCAACTTTTAAGTTTTAATGTTTCTGATTGGAGGGAGAGAGCAGCGGGCAGTGTCAATTTCAGCGGCCAGCTGATTGTTTCAGTGAGAGCAGCTTCCCTCTCCGGATCAAAGTGAGCCGTCCGCTGAAAGTGACACTGCCGGCTGCTCTCTCCCTCCAATCAGAAACATTAAAACTTAAAAGTTGGATTGGAGGGAGCGAGCAGCAGGCAGTGTCAATTTCAGCGGCCGGCTCACTTTGATCCAGAGAGGGAAGCTGCTCTCTCACTGAAACAATCAGCTGGCCGCTGAAATTGACACTGCCGAGGGGGGGCGGGTGTTGGGGGGGAGAGGAGGGGGGGCGGGTGTTGGGGGGGAGAGGAGGGGGGGGCGGGTGTTGGGGGAGAGGAGGGGGGCCGGGTGTTGGGGGAGAGGGGAGGGCCCTGCGGGTGTTGGGGGACGGGGGAGGAGAGGGGGGGGAGGGGGCGAGCCGGAGGGTGTGAGGTGGGTGGGGTGGGGGGGGGGGGGAGGGGAGAGGAGGAGACAGAGCCCAGTGGGTGTTGGGGGAGAGGAGGAGACAGCCCAGTGGGTGTTGGGGGAGAGGGGGCGAGCCGGAGGGTGTGGGGGGGAGAGGGGTCTAGTTGGAGGATGTGGGGGGAGAGGGGGCGAGCCGGAGGGTGTTGGGGGGGAGAGGGGGCGAGCCGGAGGGTGTGGGGCGAGAGGGGTCTAGTTGGAGGATGTGGGGGGAGAGGGGGCAAGCCGGAGGAAAAAAAAAGAAATTGACACTGCCGGCTGCTCTCTCCCTCCAATCAGAAACATTAAAACTTAAAAGTTGGATTGGAGGGAGAGAGCAGCGGGCAGTGTCAATTTCAGCGGCCGGCTGATTTCAGTGAGAGCAGCTTCTCTCCGGATCAAAGTGAGCCGGCCGCTGAAATTTTAATTGGATCCACGATGGGGGTTTTAAATTTATTTAAAAATCTATGCTAGCGCTTGCCATTGTGAGTCTACGGGGGTCTGACCTCTCCCGCCACCCCCCGTAGACTCACAATGGGAAGCGCTAGCATAGATTTTAAAATAAATTTAAAACCCCCATCATGGATATCCGCGGCTCGGATACAACGCGGGTTGGGGTCTTGGACTCCAACACCCGCGTTATAAAGGGGGACTACTGTACCTGTTTTGGAGGGAGATGACCGCAGGGGACACCTCACTGCCTTCCTGCTTTTTCTCTGCCTTTTGGCCACCCATTCCCTTTCTCCCTCAGCAATCCTAATCTGTGGTGTGACCAATTCACTAAACGTGCTATCCACGACTTCCTCAGCATCGTGGATGCTCCAAAGTGAGTCCATCCGCAGCTCCAGAGCCGTCATGCGGTCTAACAAGAGCTGCAACTGGACACACTTCCCGCACGTGAAGGAGCCAGGGACATCAGCCATGTCCCTGAGCTCCCACATTCAGCAAGAGGAGCATAACACGGGTTAGGTGTGGTACTAGGTTATGGGGTGTGTTCTCTGCCTTGCTCTAACCAGATGGCATTGATGTGTAGTGTTGATCAAAGAACAACAAATCTTGTAAACTAACAAAACTATTTATTTATCACTACAATTGGATTCGACTCATATCCCTAAGAACTAGCAGTTGATTAAGCTATAAACTATAGCTTAGTTTATAAACTATACTCATCTAACATCTAACCCATTAACTCATTAACTACTCTCTTGCTCTCTCAGTACCTGTAGTACTCCTAGCTCAGCTCCTGCTCTGACCTTCTGCTCCAACCTTCTGTGCCACAAGGCTCTGTCCTCTCTCTTATATACCTCTAGGATTAGCTCCCTCTAGTGGCTCTCTGTGTCCAGATATTAACCCTTGGTTTTCTGGCATATATGATAATACCACATGGGGATAGGGTGGAGGTGTGGGTTTAAGTAGGGTGCTCTTTCCTAGGGCAGGTGCAGACTCGATAGGCCGAATGGCTTCCATCTGCACTGTAAATTCTATGATTCTATGGAATGGCTCGATGGCCATGAGCCACCACAGACAGATGGGAGACCTCCCTGGAAGTCTACGAGGAGCACTCACAGCATTTCTGCATATGCGGTTGTAGGAAATGCCAAAACCAAGGCACCAGAATTGGTAGAGCATGTACTGCCCCTATCAGAAGACAAAGCCACTTCAGGCCAGAACATTACGCATATCGACCAGCCCGGGGAAGAAGAGCTGATGCAACTGAACTGTGGATCGATCCGGATTAAGTTCCTTGCCTTCCAGTCCTGAGACTAGGCTCTGGCATGCCGAAGCACTTCCTAACATTGTAGGAACTAAAAAGCTGCTGGCCAACCAGAATGGCCAGCACCTCTTTAAGCTAGGACCTCCTCCCAAGTGAGGGACATAAGTCTCGTTTGCAACCAATTAATGCTCAGCCATGTGTGAGATGGCTGCAGGTCAGTTAGAGGTGATGGGATGTGTTCTCAGCTGACTCTTTGGGAAACCCCATTATCCAAAATACGCAGGCCATGGAAGCTGCAACTCACAATCGGCCATTTATGACATAAACCATCTCCATCGTCAGTGTGATTCATTGCAGCATTAAATGGTGCAATTATCAATCCTCTATTTATTCGGAATTTTGCGATCATATTTCCATTTACAAATATGCAATTAGATTAAAACACAAAACATAACTTTCCTATTAGTCAACATTTGAAGTTTGAACTACAATGTGCATATCAGGGGCTGGTTTAGCTCACCAGGCTAAATCGCTGGCTTTTAAAGCAGACCAAGCAGGCCAGCAGCACGGTTCGATTCCCGTACCAGCCTCCCCGGACAGGCGCCGGAATGTGGCGACTAGGGGCTTTTCACAGTAACTTCATTGAAGCCTACTCGTGACAATAAGCGATTTTCATTTTCATTTCATATTATTGCAGTCGGTCTTTTTCTTTTCAATTTTTAGGCTTCAAATGTCTGTTGATATTTAATTATTTTACAATTATATTTTTGTCAGTAAATGCCTCCAGTTTGATTTTATTTAAGATCAAAGCGGTGTAAAAAGGGACAAGAGGAAGTGCACTTGAAATATAATCGACTGATCCAAAAGCTATCAGCTCTTTGCTACTCAAGATTTTTAAGCAAGTCAAGCTTCATACCAGGAGCATAGATTTGTTAGACATACTTGCTTCCAAGAGTAAATCCTTATCGCTTTGAGTAGAAAAAAAAATCTGACAGTCAAGCTTGTGTTTTTACCTGTTATCCTTACATATGTCATCGAAGGTGTCATATGATGTTTGAAGACTACAATGTAATAAAAAATAAAAATATGTCCTGGTTTGAAAACTAATTATTGTTTGAAAACACATTGGTTGTGTGGTGTGGAATAATTTGAAAGAGCATTGTGAATTTTTCAGCGTATTTTGGGAAAGGAAAGAACATATTAACAGCAATGCTGCCCTGCTTTTTTCAGATTATCTCTCCGTTATGTTGCCTATCCATAGTGAGCAATTTGAAAACAGCCATGACATCTGGCAGCACAGCAATTGCTTCTACCACACATAAACAATGTGATAAGTAGCTTTAGCACCAACCTATGCACATTTTGCTGGTGTTAATGACTGGAAATAAACGTCTCGTTATTTTAGCGGATGAATTGCAATTTCTATAGGGTTGCAAATTTGAGTTTCAAATGGTACACTTGTAAATTATTCAACACACACAGCCCTTGTCAGAGAGGTGCATATTAGAGAAAAATCCAAATCAGAATGATCCATGTTTAATTATTTATGGTGCGTTCGTGTTGTCACAATATTGGAATATTTTCTATTGCAGCTCGTTTTGTGTTGATATTGATATTTAAAATAGCTTTAATTAAATGTTTATCTCTTCCTAGTCACATTGATTTTCTGACGTGTTATGGCAGTTGCTAAGGGGAAAATCAATTGATTATTTTTTGAATTGTCACTTACATTTATGAACATGAGCTAAATAGTCAGTTCATCAATCTAATTGATAACCTCCAGCCCCTTCATCCTTCGGTCACCTGTAAATGTGAAAGTTTCTGCCATCTGAATATAGGCAGTACCAGCTCATTTAGGACTATGAAAATATTACGGATTTTACGAGTATCAACAAAGAAACAGCACTATGTTTTGCAGTGTAATTAAAGATTTTCAGTTACTTAGAAAAGCAATTTTTATTTCAGTTCATCTGGTTAGAGTTGAGGTTCTTTGAACACGGCTTTGGTTCTGATCAGAGTCATAGACTCATGGAATTCCTACAGTGCAGAAAGAAGCCATTCAGCCCATATGGAAAAGAAACAATAAAGCATTTAAAATTTAGATTGTTTGAGAATTTTTTTCTTACTTCCCCTTTTGGCCTTTTTTTTTCTCCCTCTTGTAATTTTTTTTTTTTTTTTTATAAATTTAGATTACCCAATTATTTTTTCCAATTAAGGGGCAATTTAGCATGACCAATCCACCTACTCTGCACATTTTTGGGTTGTGGGGGCAAAACCCACGCAGACACGGAGAGAATGTGCAAACTCCACACGGACAGTGACCCAGAGCCGGGATCGAACCTGGGACCTCAGCGCCATGAGGTGGTTGTGCTAACCACTAGGCCACCGTGCTGCCCTCCCTCTTGTAATTTAACCTTTCTTTCCATCTCTTTGGACATGATTCTCCCAAAAGGAAACAAAGTCCCCTAACTAGCGTGTTTAGCCGTGTGCTTCCCGGCGCTCACAGTGTCGAGAAACACATGGTTATTCAATGCGACACATGGTGAATAAGGGGCCTGAACGGGAAATGCGTGGCCAACGGGGCACATAGCCCTGTTCTGAACAGTGGGGAGCTCCACTCACCGGATCTTCATGGCCCCAAAAATGATCACCAACCTCCCCGCACCCCCCCCCCCCCCCCCCCGCCCCCCAGCCTGTAGCCATCTAAGATGGCCACCTGCAAAAGAGCGTGGGAATTATGGCCAACCCAGGACTCACACAGATACAGAGCCGATGTATATTTGAAACACAGGTAACCAAGCCTGATCGAAACCCCTGCTCGCTTGCGTTTTAATTGGCGCATTTTCCCGGGACAATAGAACTCCAGTCAAGAAATCGGTACAGCCACAGACTGATCGGCGCCACTTCCTTTGCTCAGAAAGCCCAACTGCCAAGGTCAATGACCGCTAAGAACCCGCCCAGCTACCAAGGCACCCGCCCCTTTATTGTCCGAAATCGAAGACCGTGATCAGAGCCCTGTAGAACTATTGGGTCCAAGGTTAAGGACCGCCCCAAAGAGCGCGAAATCCCAGTGTTGATTGTAGGGCCAGAGGGTTGCGGTGACAGGCAAACTGCAATGGATCAAGACCGTCTGGGAGGCTGGCGTTTATCCATCTCATGAATAGCTGTTCGAAGCATTTCATGCTAACAGACATCAGGGCCGTCAGTCGGTAGTCGTTGAGGCATGCCACCTTGTTCTTCTTTGGCACTGGTATTATGGTGGTCACCATGAAGCATGTGGTGACCTTGGAGCGGAGAAGTGAGGTGTTGAAGATATCTGCAAGTATACTTGCCAGCTGGTCAGTGCAGGCTCTGAGTGCTCGCCCAGGGACACCACCGGGGTCCAGCGCTTTCTGCGGGCTCACTTTCAGGAAGGCAGCTCTTATCTCTGAGGCTGTAATAGTGGGTATGGGTGTGTCCAGGGCTGTTGGAGCGGGTGGTACTGATGTAAGGGCAGACTGTTCCAGGCGGGCATAGAACTTGTTCAGTTCATCGGGAGGGATGCTCCAGCCCTAGAGATTCCGCCTGGCCTTGCTTTGTAGCCTGTGATCTTGTGTAAGCCTTGTCACAGACGTTGTGGGTTTGTGTTGTTGGCCTGGGTCTCTAGTTTAATCTGGTATTGTCTTTAGGCGTCCCTGATGGCTTTTCGTACGTCGTACCTGGATTTCTTATGTAGGTCAGGATCGTTAGACTTGAACGCCTCCGTCCAGGACTTCAGCAGGGAGTGGACCCTTTGATTGAGCCCGGGTTTCCGATTGGGGAACACCCGTATTGTCTTCTTTGGTACACAGTGCTCGACACACTTACTGATAAAGTGTCTGATGGTGGTTGCGTACTCGTCCAGGTTAGCTGCCACTGCCTTGAATATGGACTGAATATGGATTGATTGAATCAATCAAAAAAAATCACCTTCTCTATGAAAAGCATATGAGTTGGCAAAGATTATGATTATTATGGATTAATCTCGCTGGCTTGAAACAAATTCTGGGGAGAAGAAAATTTCTAAAATTAAATGGGTGGATACAAATGATCAACTGTCGGATTGTTTTTATATTTTATTTGAAGGGACAGAGGGAATCTGTTTAATATGGTAATTAAGTATGTCGTAGCATTTGGGTAGAGGCATTATCTCATGATTCTGTTGGGCTCCTATATACAGTAGCACGGTGGTTAGCACGGTTGTTTCACAGCGCCAGGGACTCGGCTTCGATTCCCGGCTTGGGTCACTGTCTGTGCGGACTCAGCACGTTCTCCCAGTGTTTGCGTGGGTTCCTCCGGGTGCTCCAATTTCTAATTTCTTGGACTTGAAGATGAAGCATATTGCCTGAAATCTTTCTGTTGCAATAAAAGCTGTTCTAATTGAGACTTGCAATAACTGATGGGGCATGAGTTTTGAACTATTAATATACGTAGTCATGTAATCAGATGCTGCACCTAATAATTGGGTAATGATGCTTTATATTCAGAGTGCAATATGCCCCATGGTGTCACTGAGAAACACAATTACCAACACTGAATATTTATCGCATAACTTTCGGCAAACAGTGGATGAATGATAACATATTTTATAATATGGAGCTATGGGCAAATAGTTTTAATATGGCGCCATATTAAACGAAGCAGTTTTACATGTTTTTTGTATTAGTAAAGAAACAACAAACAAACCATGTTCAAGTGTGATTCAGTGATGCTGTTGTGCCAGGCCCAGATCCAGGTGCAAGGGTTAAATCACACGTGAGCCCCAAATCAGTCACCTGACTCGCTCTGCCGGAGCAACCTGCATCTTGCCCTCGCTGGGCAAGATAAAGATCTGAATATTTAAATTAGCCTAATTACTCATTTAAATATCCACCGTCAAATTCACCCAGTGCCCAGGCCTCACCGGCTTCACTTGTGAGACCTCGCCAGGTCGTCAATTAGTACTGAGCTGCACAAATGTTGACCAGTTGTAACAGCACCTGGTGGGGAGGGGGGATTGTGGTCTCCCAGGCCATTGGAGACCAGGGGGTAGTCAGGGACAGGGTATATTGGCATCCGGCACACCACCTGGTGCTTGGACAGCTGGACACCATGGCACTGCTAGCCACAATACCCAGGTGACATGGCCACAGTGCCAAGGGCATTGCCAGGGTGACACTGCCAGGGTCAGGCCTGGGGCAGCCTTGCCAAGTAGAGGGGGATGGGGGGTATACCCGGGGACCTCCCTAAGGTTAGTGGGGTGGGGTCGCAAAAGCAGGGGGGGGGCTTGAAAGGGGGGGTAAGATGGGGGCTGTTGGACAAAATTACATCTGATCAGCGAGGAGCCTTTCCTGCCCGCCAGCAGGAAATTACCGCTGAGATACACTCCGCTAAACGTGCCGTTCAATGAACTGTAACTTCAGCCCGCTGACTCGCGCCTATTGCATTATTTTCATTATCGAAATTTGCATTATCGAAAATATTCAGGAAAAGTAATACCACTCAAATGAGATAATTTAAAGTTATTAACGTGGATACAGTTCAAATCAGATTCAAATCAATCCAGTAGCATATTAAGCTTTTAGGTATTTTTAGACCTCCATTTGAACGCATGTTAACAATGCGGCACATGAAGTATCATTATGAATTTAGAAAGAAAAACATCAGTATTTGATAGCTCAGGCAGCCAGGAGGTGAATGATTAGCCACCTAAAATATTTTGAGTCAGCTAATTCACTTCTAGCAAAATATTAACTATTATAATTGGCAAACTGTGTTGTGAATAAAGAAACAAACCATGTTTGCAAATATATTTAACAGAGTCTACTTCACGGTCTTAGCTGTTGAACTTGAATTATTTTGCCTACCAAAAAATGTTGATCTCCCCATGTGCTGCTTCTGGTGATTTAACTGATGATCTCGCTGCACCTGTACTCTCAGGTTCCTGATAATCCTTAATGTCAAAAGTCTTTACATTAAAAAATTGAGACGTTGCTTGCTGGTCAATTTAAGTTTAAGGAGTGTTGTCACAAGAGCGATTGCTCAGATGAAAAGCTGAGCAGCAGGTGTTGGGTTTGGACCAGGAACATATTGAGATGACTTCTCAGCATGGTCCTTCATCGAAATAGAAAGTGAAATCAAACTGGGAACAAGCGTTAAGTATTTGTACTATTTATAGATAGATTACGCAGTTCCTTTTATTTCACTGTTGGCCAAAGTGCTTGGGAATATTTCATCAAATAGACACAAATTAAAAATATAACTGCCCTCATTCACGTTGACTAGAGGTAGTGTAAAAGACCATAAGACATGCCTTTTCTATCTCCTGATATATTTTCTGCCCCACATCCTGTGCAGTTGTTTGAGAGGGCATCTCATCACCACCTCCTTAAGGATAGATAGTGATGGGTGAGAAATGCTGATATTGACAGCAATGCCCATGCCCCATAAACAAATACAAGACAAATGAGCCATATATCGGGGAGACATGATGGACCATTGAAATTGTATTGGGTCTCTGCCATCTCCAGGAGTTTCCTCAATTACAAATGAGAATAAGGGAGGAGGGGAGGCTGCTGATCTGAGGTGAAGATTTCCCTTCACTGGCATTTTTGTGGCAGCCAGCATGCCAAATTAGTGAAGCTGTAGAACCTATAGCCACTGGAGTGCATTTGAACTCCCCCCCCCCCCCTCCCCCACACACACACACACACACACACACTCCAACAGAGTCAAGGCCAAGCAAGCAACCTGGAATTCTGAAAGCTAATCAGATTGGCCCATATATGGAACTGACATTAGCTCTTGCACCCACCTGTCTCATGAAAATTAGGTACCATTCTGCTAATTGCGTAAACTTTGGTGCAATCAGCACTGTTCGGCACAATGCTGCCATAATTACTGGGATCATGATCTGAGGAATATTGAGGCCAGTTGTTTCTGAGACAGCTCATGACTTACACTAATAGACATGTGACACTGTGTGCTATCACAGCGCTGCTGTGACACTGAATGTCACGACAAGCCATATGTGATCAGTATTCATTTATTTCAATAACTTCTTCCATGATTAAAGTATAAATGTAATCATACTTATGCACTGTGGTTTTATTAACGTACATTTCAAAATTTGAGGAACTTCTATTCAGAAATTCAGAAAAGACATATTTAATTTGCCAATTATTCTGATACATAGCTAAAAGGTTGGACTACATCCTGAGTACGAGATGTTGTGATTATTTGTTGCCCGAGGCAGCACAACCAACTACATTAAAGGGATATCAATTCTCAGCTCTGTGAAGATGGTATTAAATTACCTTGAACACTAATATACCTGAATGAATACTTATCATAACCAAATAGAACAATATTTAGTTGAATCAAAATAGAGGAAAATGTATATTTAGACATGCATAGGGTATGTTTCGAAAAGCTAGAGTTTGGAACAGTAAGACATGGAAATCTCGCATCAGATAATGATCCCAATGACTTAGTTCAGTGGTTCCGAACCTGTGGTCCGTGGACCACAATTATGTGTACCTCATACAAATCATAACCAATGTTACATTATTATTTGCAATGTAACTTGCTTCACAACATCCTTGCGTAATATAATTTGCAAGGTATTTGTGAGTGTGCATCATAGATTAGAAATAGGTGTTTTTTTAATGCCCATTGATATACAAGTTTGACTCCTGTCATTGTAGACTATGTAAAAATGAATGTTTAAAACAGCTTGCGTACGTTGTTATCCATAAAAGCTTTTGATGGCAATCTACAATCCGCATAAAGGAAAAGATTGGGAACTGTTGATTTAGTTGAAAGTCAGATACATGGAGACATGGTCATTAACAAACTACACCTAGTAAACAGAATAGTTCAATATTACATAATTGGAAATGTGCATAACTGAAATAGATAAGACAAATTTCAAACACTTGATGGAATCCCCAGTTCTTCAAACTAAGTGCGGTGATTCCGGAAGGCTAGTGATGGGAGACGAGGAAATGGCTGGAGAACTTAATAAGTACTTTGCGTCTGTCTTCACAGTGGAAGACATGAGTAATAGCCCAAAAATTATAGAGTGTCAGGGGGCTGAGTTGAGTATGGTTGCCATTACAAAAGAGATGGTGCTAAAAAAGCTAAAAGGTCTTAAAATTGACAAATCTCCTGGCCCCGATGGGCTACATCCTAGAGTTCTGAGGGAGATGGCTGAAGAAATAGCGGAAGCGTTGGTTGAGATCTTTCATAAATCACTGGAGTCAGTGAAAGTCCCGGACGATTGGAAGATCGCTGTTGTAACCCCCTTGCTCAAGAAAGGATCAAGACAAAAGATGGAAAATTATAGGCCAATTAGCCTAACCTCGGTCGTTGGTAAAATTCTAGAATCGATCGTTAAGGATGAGATTTCTAAATTCTTGGAAGAGCAGGGTCGGATTAGAACAAGTCAACATGGATTTAGTAAGGGGAGGTCGTGCCTGACGAACCTGTTAGAATTCTTTGAGGAGGTGACAAGTAGGTTAGACCAGGGAAACCCAGTGGATGTGGTCTATCTGGATTTCCAAAAGGCCTTTGATAAGGTGCCACACAGGAGGCTGCTGAGTAAGGTGAGGGCCCATGGTGTTCGAGGTGAGCTACTGGCATGGGTTGAGGATTGGCTGTCTGACAGAAGGCAGAGAGTTGGGATAAAAGGTTCTTTTTCGGAATGGCAGCCGGTGACCAGCGGTGTCCCACAGGGTTCAGTATTGGGGCCGCAGCTGTTCACCATATATATTAATGATCTGGATGAAGGGACTGGGGGCATTCTAGCGAAGTTTGCCGATGATACGAAGTTAGGTGGTCAGGCAGGTAGTGCTGAGGAAGTGGGGAGGCTGCAGAAGGATCTAGACAGTTTGGGAGAGTGGTGCAGGAAATGGCTGATGCAATTCAACGTGAGAAAATGTGAGGTCTTGCACTTTGGAAAAAAGAATCCAAGCATAGACTACTTTCTAAACGGTGAGAAAATTCATAAAGCCAAAGTACAAAGGGATCTGGGAGTGCTAGTCGAGGATTCCCTAAAGGTAAACATGCAGGTTGAATCTGTGATTAAGAAAGCGAATGCAATGTTGTCATTTATCTCAAGAGGGTTGGAATATAAAAGCAGCGATGTGCTACTGAGCCTTTATAAGGCTCTGGTTAGGCCCCATTTGGAGTACTGTGTCCAGTTTTGGGCCCCACATCTCAGGAAGGACATACTGGCACTGGAGCGTGTCCAGCGGAGATTCACACGGATGATCCCTGGAATGGCGGGTCTAACATATGATGAACGGCTGAGGATCCTGGGATTGTATTCATTGGAGTTTAGAAGGTTAAGGGGAGATCTAATAGAAACTTACAAGATAATACATGGCTTAGAAAGGGTGGACGCAAAGAAACTGTTTCCGTTAGGCGAGGAGACGAGGACCCGTGGGCACAGCCTTAGAATTAGAGGGGGTAAATTCAGAACAGAAATGCGGAGACATTTCTTCAGCCAGAGAGTGGTGGGCCTGTGGAATTCATTGCCGCGGAGTGCAGTGGAGGCCGGGACGCTAAATGGCTTCAAGGCAGAGATAGATAAATTCTTGATGTCACGAGGAATTAAGGGCTACGGGGAGAATGCTGGTAGGTGGAGTTGAAATGCCCATCAGCCATGATTGAATGGCGGAGTGGACTCGATGGGCCGAATGGCCTTACTTCCACTCCTATGTCTTATGGTCTTATGGTCTTATGGTGTCGGGCGGGGAAGTCGGAGTGATTCCTGCTAGGCAGAGGGACAGTTGAACACGCACGATATTCCTCTGTTCAGCTCATTAAGTATGCATCATTGAGCATGACGAATCTCATCGTGGAGCAGGCAGAAAGTTGCCCACCTCACTGTTATCTCATTGGATCGAGGGTCACAATGCTGTATTTAAACAGAACCTGGACAGCCATTCATTCACTGCTGGCCTGGCCAGGAGCTCTGCATTACTTGTCCAGTATCATGGTGGCCGCAGCTCATCTTGGAGAAGCTGACAGATGTGAACAACTACGCCTGAAGACATACGAGGGCACCTCCGAAATTGTGGTTCGCTCATCTCTAGATAAGAAGACTGTTGCGATTCATCCTTGGTTGGACCAATGTTTGTCTTGGCAGCGGGCCCTGCTTGTGAACACCTTGACACTCTTGAAGGCCTGTTGCCTCTTATTGTTCAGGGCCTCTCTACAATGGGCCCTCCTTCTCCTTATCTGGTTGAGTGTCAGTACCAAGGCAGGGTTGCCTGTAGCCTTAATCTTAGTTTCATAGCATTTACAGTACAGAAGGAGGCCATTCGGTCCATCGAGTCTGCACCGGCTCTTGGAAAGAGCACCCTACCCAAGCCCATACCTCCACCCTATCCCCATAACCCAGTAACCCCACCTAACACTAAGGGCAATTTGGACCCTAAGGGCAATTTAGCATGGCCAATCCACCTAACCTGCACAACTTTGGACTGTTGGAGGAAACCGGAGCACCCGGAGGAAACCCATGCACCCACGGGGAGAACGTGCAGACTCCACACAGACAGTGACCCAAGCCGGGAATCGAACCTGGGACCCTGGAGCTGTGAAGCAGTTGTGCTAACCACTATGCTACTGTGCTGCCCATCTTGGCTGCCTTAGTGGGTCTGTGAATGAATTGAGGAAGTAAATTTAGTGAGCATATCCTTTACAGGTTTCCCTCCATCTCAAAGCCAGCAGGCAGTGCTAAGCCTTTTGTTTGGCCTGCAACTAGATATGGCATCCTGACCCCACCCCTCCCAGGTGAAGGACATGCTGGAGGAGCAGAGATGGGTGTTTCTTTGTTCATAACTAACTGCACATGGGGACATTGGTCTTTGACCAGGCTGATAAGAGCCATGCTTGAGAGGTTTCCCTGTGACACAATTCTGCTTGCCTCCACCATCCGTGAGATTTTATAGGAAGAGCATTGTCTTGGCAGCATAGAAAGACTAAACACATGAGCCCTTGTCAGCCATGGCCATTTACCCAAGAGGATAGGAGGGTTGGTGTTACATGTTGCCTGCCCTCCGCCAGGTTTGGCACTTGGAGGCGTCCACCTCCCTTCCTCCCTGCATCCCCACCCCTGACTGCAGAAGATGGTAAATTTCACAGAATGAACATCAGCTCCATACCTTGCTTGGATTTTGATGTTATGAGACCTGTGAATAAGGGACAAACCTGCTGCCCTGTGTGTTTCACCACAGAGAAAACACAACTGAGCGTGACTCTTACCCAGTTGCCTCATGGTTGTTAGGTTGAACAGTAGTCACTTGAACCCGACCCACCCAAAAGACCCTCATACTGACTACCTGCGAGGTCAGATTTGAAACATGGTGCACATCACCTTCCAAGCTTGGTCCACCACCTTTTACCCTCCCCCTATGTCCCACCAACTCCCCCATCACCATAGGACCACCCAATATCACCATTCCTCTCCTCTCTGTCACACTTAAAAATCCCTCCATTATCCTGGACCTTATTACGATCCACCTCCACATACATTCCTCCCCTCAGAGCTGGCACCCGTTACTGTCCCCAACCCCAAACTAACCCTGTCCCCTCCCATTATCCAAGCCACTTGTCTAGAAGTCCTCCATGACCGCCCTCCCCCCAACCCCTACTCCATCCAGCCCCCATAAAACCTTCTACTACCAAACTATTACTGGGCTGATTTAGCTCACTCAGCTAAATCGCTGGCATTTAAAACAGGCCAGCAGGACGGTTCGATTCCCGTACCAGCCTCCCCGGACAGGCGCCGGAATGTGGCGACTAGGGGCTTTTCGCAGTAACTTCATTGAAGCCTACTCGTGACAATAAGTGATTTTCATTCAATTTCCTTTCATTATTACCCTGCTATTCCCTCCTATTATCAATACCTTGACTTCAACTCCCATGACCCCACCACTGACACCACCGACTCCACCCTTCAAGACACTCTCTGCGTCCCCTTCCCTCAACACTCTCACCCCTCCTTTCGTGGGCTCTCTGCCTCCATTTACTTAGCCTGTCTCTCCTGCCCAGCCTTTGCTTCCCTCTCGTGTCTAGCCTTTGTGCAATTTTGCTAATAGACTTAATATGAGTGAAGCAATGTGAGATCGCAGTACATAGAACATAGAACATACAGTGCAGAAGGAGGCCATTCGGCCCATCGGGTCTGCACCAACCCACTTAAGCCCTCACTTCAACCCTATCCCCTGAACCCAATAACCCCTCCTAACCTTTTTGGACACGAAGGGCAATTTCTCATGGCCAACCCACCTAACCAGCACGACTTTGGGCTGTAGGAGGAAACCGGAGCAGCCGGAGGAAACCCACGCAGACATGGGGAGAACATGCAGACTCTGCACAGACAGTGACCCAGCAGGGAATCAAACCTGGGATTCTTGCGCTGTGAAACCACAATGCTAACCATTATGCTACCGTGCTGCCCCACGATCCCCAAGATCCCCAAGAAGGAGAAAGAAACATCTGCAGACTGAATGTCATGGAAGGAGTGAAGCTTGCCACTTGCACACCACTTTCACACAGTTGTAAAAATAAGGGCGCGATTCTCTGGTCGCATTGCGCTCGGATGAGAGCAAAACGCGGCCGGTGAATCCCGGGAGAGCCCTCTCGCGGACTTCCCGGCAGCCTCCGTGCCTCACCGGGTTCACCCAAGTCCTGAGAGGTGTTGGGTTCGGAACTCTGCCCAAAAGGGCTTAACCAAACGGCACTTGCAGAAGTAGATCTTAAACCTAATTAAGGCCTACGTACCCAGGAAACACCAGCATCCCTCGATTCTCTGGCCTCCCCAGGGAAGCTGCAGCCAGGCGCCGATCAGTGCAGGTCCACAAGAATGTGGACCAGGCACAATGACACCTATGCTATCGGAGACCCCTGGGTGGTCAGGATAAGTGCAGGGTGGCCCACTGACCCTCCCCCTGGAATGTTGGCACCTTGCCCATATGGCATCTTGGCATTGCCACCAAGGGGGCTGCAGAAGGATTTGGACAAGCTAGGAGAATGGGCAATGAAGGAGCAATTGAGGCATAGACTATGTCCTAAATGGGGAAATGCTTAGGAAATCAGAAGTACAAAGGGACTTGAGAGTCCTTGTTCACGATTCTCTTAAGGTTAAAGTGCAGGTTCAGTCGGCATTTAAGAAGGCAAATGCAATCACCAGGGATGTACTTCTGAGGCTGTATAAGGCTCTGGTCAGACCCCATTCGGAGTATTGTGAGCAGTTTTGGCCCCCATATCTAAGGAAGGATTTGCTGGGCTTGGAAAGGGTCCAGAGGAGGTTCACAAGAATGATACCTGGAATGAAGAACTTGTCGTATGAGGAACGGTTGAGGACTCTGGGTGTGCACTCGTTGAAGTTTGGATCTTATTGAAACTTACAGGATACTGCAAGGTCTGGATAGAGTGGACATAGAGAGGATGTTTCCACTTGTAGGAAAAACTAGAACCAGAGGACACCATCTCAGAATAAAGGGACGATCCTTTAAAACAGAGATGAGGAGGAATTTCTTCAGCCAGAGGGTGGTGAATCTGTGGAACTCCTTGCCGCAGAAGGCTGTGGAGGCCAATTCACTGACTGTCTTTAAGACAGAGATAGAGAGGTTCTTGATTCATAAGGGGATCAGGGGTTATGGGGAGAAGGCAGGAGAATGGGGATGAGAAAATATCAGCCATGTTTGAATGGCAGAGCAGACCTGATGAGCTGAGTGGCCTCATTCTGCTCCAATGTCTTATGGTTTGAAATATTGAGGTGTGCAGGGCAGGTATCTAGGAGCCTCCGGAAGGTTGGGGGGGGGGGGGTGGGTTGATGGGTGGGGGTTCTGGAAGGGAGGGAATCCTGGAAGGGGGCTTGTGTGGGCCTAAAAAAGGGGAGCCTCCTTGGACCCCATAGAGGGGTCTCCTCACTTGGGGGATGTGGGGTAGTGCCGAAGTGTGTGGGGGTGACATTGCCCATGGATGGAGGGTGTAGGGGACCCACTAGCTCAATTAGAGATTGGTGCACCTTTTCAAAATGGCGGTCGGATCTCTGAATTCAGCTCCCAGTGCAAAACAAAATTCGAAGGGCTGGATTCTCCAATGACGGGATTCTCCGTTTCGCCGGCAGCGCAGTCACACCCACGGATTTCCCGACAGCGTGGGGGTGCCCACAATGGGAAACTCCATTGGCCGGCTGCCGGGACGGAGGGTGCCACTACCGGCGGGGGCGATCCGCACCAGAAAACGAGTGCAACGGGACAGAGAATCCCGCCCTAAATGTGGCTAAATCGGTGAGAAACTCGCCAGGGTCCATAAAAGTACCGAAGTGTTATTGAATGGCAGTGGGGAACACGCCAGCAGAGCCAGTGGGTAATGCCCTGAAAAACCCGCCACAAATGAACTTAGACTCCCGACTGAGGTTTGGTGAGAAATGTGTCGCGAGTGCTTCTACGCAGGGCTACCACATTAGCTGCCATAAACCGGTAGGTTTAAATGTCCAAGCCACATTGACAGCAGAGAAGGTAAGTGTGTAAGCTCTGTGTATGTGGAGGTGAGTCTCGTTGGTAGAGTCAAGTGAGAGTATAGTAACCCAAGGGTTAGAAGCAGTTTTAATCCTTCTAACTTTTTCCTTGGCAATATTCTGCTAAGAGAGTTGGAACTATCTGAAGTCGCTGATTCAAAATGGAATATTGGAGAGTTCCAGGTGCAGGGTAATTGCTCATTGAAAGTTTTAACTACCTGGGCAGTTCTTGCATGCGGACTTCGGGGGGTGGGGGGGGGGGGGGGGCCTGTGCAACGTCTGGGGTGCCTTCAGGGTATCATCCTCCCTCCCAATGTTCTGGTTTAGAATGTTGAATTGCAGGCAACAAATATTATGATGAGCTCAACATTCCTCTCCCTTTCTGGACACAAGAATTAGGAAAGTGATGATATTGTTCTTTGTTGCTATTTCTATAAGATTTGTTATCATTTCAGAATAAATAGGTGTGCTCTGGCCCTGCATTTAATGTGAATGCTATCAAATAACAGCATGGCTGGAAAATTTAACCATAATCTAACTTCTTTCCACCACCTATTACCCACACACATGAAAGTATAATCTTCTTTTGTCGGTAATCGAAGAAACCACTTCTGTTTCAAGATGACATTAATACACTGCTGATTTTTTTGATACTCATTCAGTGATGTCAACATGTCATTGATGTTATTTCATCAAGTTAAATAAAACCAGTTTGCACATCATTTAGGAAATAATAAATCTTGAAAAACTGTTCAAAGAGTTAGAGCTGAGCATCTAAAGTCATATTGGGCTGGATTCTCCCACCCCACCCGTCACATGTATGCCATGGGCAAGCCACGTACAATGGACCTCAGGCAGGATTCTCAGGTCGCCGGATGGATGCGGCCAGAGAATCTCACCCATTAGGTTACAGAATCATGGAATTTACAGAACAGAAGGACATCATTCGGCCTGTTATATCCATGCAAGAACCCAGCTAGATCCACTCCGAAGAATCGCAACCCTGTGTTGCGGACCGTCTCGGCGTCATCTCCGATTCTCCGAGTCGGTGCAGGCTCGGAGGATCCCCGCCCATGTATATCACACCAACTGCATTACCCTCATCAACCTCTCTGTCACCTCTATTAAAAAACCCAATCATGTTAATCAAACACAATTTACCCTAAATAAATCCATACGGGATTTCCTTACTTAATGCAAGTATCTGCTAATTTTGTCCTAGATTGTTGTTTCAAAAGACTTTCTTATTGAGGTTACACTGACTGGCCTGTGTTTGCTGAACTCATCCTTCCAAAGACTTTGAACAAGGTTACAATATTTATAATGCTCCAATCCTCTGGCACCATCCTGTATCAAAGAAGGATCGGAAGATAATGTACAGTGCTTCTGCAGTTTCCACCCTTGCTTCCCTCAGTACCCTCAGACAAACATGATCTTGTCCTGGTAAAGACAGCCTTTCTAAGACCATCTCTTTATTAATGTTTAGCCCGTCAAGCATCTCAATTATCTCCTCCTTCTTTGTGATTGTGGCAGTATCTTTTTCTTTGGTAAAGATAGAGGCAAGGTACTAATTTACCATCTCACTCATGTCCTCTGTCACCATGTGTGTATTCAACAATTATTTCAGGAGTCAAGAAATTAGAATGTTAACATAAACAGAGTTATGTAACATTTGTACGAAGCAAGATTTTTCTGAAACCTGAACCGATAGTAGAACAGTAACCCTTAGTGTGATAGATTATGAAGTGAATAGTATTGAACTTATCATCTTACCATATTCTTGACTGAAGATGACTAATTTGTTTTATAATGATGCTTTGATCTCTCAATCGGCACTTGAAATAGGCAGTTCATAAGTCATGGACGTTGGCATCACTCAATAAATTATCAATGTTGTGTCATAGAATGGAAGGATGTAAGCTTTGCCACTCCATTCCTCTCCATTTGAGCAGTACTGAGCAAATCTGAACTCTACACTCCACAATGAAGTGGGTAAAGGAAATTGCAAAGTCGTTTTCCTGTATTTTATGGTAGCTCAAGAAGTGAATGGGTAGAATCATGAGCAGGTGAAGCTTTTGCTACAGGGGCTGGTTGAGAGCTATACAAGAGAAGAAAACTGTTTTTAAAAAAGGGACCCCTGAATAGGGGAACTCCCTCAGAGATCTCCTGAATGGGGAACCCCAAGAGAACCCCTGGATAGGGTGAACACCCACACCCCAGTGAGCATCTGCAGGTCACCATCTCATAGAAATGTAAAAGGGATTTACTCAAATGGTACCAGATATGAGAAGCAATAAAGAAAAATTATTTCCAATGGTAGAAGGGTCAGCCACCAGAAGAGACAGTTTTAAGATGATTAGCAAAAGATCCATAAGTGACATGAGGAAACTATGGAACTATGGGGAGGTGGTGGTGTTATCACTAGACTAGTAATCCAGTGACTCAGGGCAATGCTCTGGAGACCAGGATTCAAATCCCACCATGGGCAGATGGAGCAATTTGAATTTAATAAAAATCTGGAATGAAAAGTCTAATGTCAATTGTCATAAAAACGCATTTGATTCATTAATATCCTCAAGAGAAGAAAAATCTGCTGTCCTGGCCTATATGTGACTTCTGGCACGCAACTATTTAGTTGTCTCTTAAATGGCCTAATAAACTACTCAGAATTCGAGATGGGCAATAAATGCTGGCCCAGCCAGTGACACCTATATCCCCTGAATGAATAAAACAATATTTTTCTTTCCACGCCGCCACTTCTGAATGCACTGAACGCAGGAGGGTGTGAACATCAGATATCTCTGTTGACAACGGTGGCACCGGAAGACCTCACCACGTCTCCATTACCGCAAAACACATCATGGGGCAGAGGCGAGGTGGAATTGCCAACTTACAGGGTGGTAGTTTCAAAACGGCACTACATGCATGATGGGTCAAATACCTTCCTTCTTACTCTATGACCTTTGACTTTTCATCACTCAGTTCTATTACCATCAGAATCTGCATTGATTTTTAATAATCATAAGATCACAGAATACATTTGAAAGATTAATGCCATTTGGTACATTTAATATGACCTTTCCCATCTATTATGTTAAAGCTATGAGGCCAGAAAGTATCTGTTTTATGCCTGTAAACTGTGCACCTCAGGGCCCAATTTGAGTGTTCAACATGCTGCACCTCAGGGTCACCTAAAAAAACATCAGATGGCAAATTTAGTGGCCATTTCATGGATGTTAGGCCCCTTGCGTAATGAGGAACGTAATGCCTGTCCTCGGACTGATCTGCCAAATTGGGCAGCCCTGAGCAGATTAGGGCTTACCCTGGTATTACAATACTCCTGCAGGCCAGGATCAGCAGCCCCCTCCTGTCCTTTTACTCTCTAGATCTGTTATAAATGAGGATGAGAATCTGATATTCAATTTCCCAGTTGGGGAGCAACAAAACTGCTGACAGTTTTCCACAATTACGAAGATGAGGCCCAAAGACCAATTCGTGGTGATCTTCGGTCATCTGGCTTCAACCCTAGTAATCATTCCCTTTATCTATTCGGCATTCAAAACTGACCTTAACTAATTTCTATGTCATGATTTGTATTTTGTGTTTATTGGTTGATGTCTTTAACTGAAAAGCAGTAAAAAGTTCTCCTGGCATGAATTTTCTCAGTGCAAAATCTATTTAACATGTGATTTTCAGTTCACAACAATTTGATTTCTGATGGAGGATTTGTAAGGAGGTGAACTAACTGACATTAGCTTTACCGCTGAGACACTAACAAGAAAGAGCTGCAAAATCTTTTTTTTTTTAAATTTAGAGTACCCAATTAATTTTTTCCAATTAAGGGGCAATTTAGCATGTTCAATCCACCTATCTTGCACATCTTTGGGTTGTGGGGGTGAAACCCTCGCAAACACGGGGAGAATGTGTAAACCCCACACGGACGGTGACCCAGAGCCGGGATCGAACCTGGGACCTCGGCGCCGTGAGACTGCAGTGCTATCACTGCGCCACCGTGCTGCCCGAGCTGCAAATTTTAACATTATAATTAAATGTTAGTAACATCAATCATATACGGTGGTTGGTACTGCTGCATCACAGCGCCAGGAGCCCAGGCTCCATTCCAGCCTTGGGTGACTGTATGGAGTTTGCCCGTTCTCCACGTGGGTTTCCTCCGGGTGCTCCGGTTTCCTCCCACAGTCCAAAGATATGCAGGTTAGGTGGATTGGCCTCTTAGTGTCCAAAGCTTAGGTGGGTTTAAGGTGTTGAGGGGATAGGATGGGGGATTAGGCCTAGTTTGGGGTGCACTTTTGAAGGGTCTATTCAGACTCGATAGGCTAAATGGATCCTTCTGCACTGTAGGTATTCTATGATTCTATAACAGTGCAAAGTATTCAGAATGTGTGTGCTATCAGACTGGAATGATACTATACCCTTTCAGACAGTACATTCCAGGTCATCAAATCTCACTCGGTAAAAATTACTTCTCCTCAACATGAAAGATTAAAATTCAGGTAATTGAGTTTTTTTTTATTCTTTCATGACCTAAATCTGAAGAGTTATCCTAGATAATTACCCAGATTGCAAGTTTTTCATTTTCTATATTGTATTTTAAACATTCTTCACTTACACTTCCCCAACAGAGAGGGAAGCAGTGAGGGCATTATAACAAAATATCCCGTTCTTGCAATAAAAAACAATTTTATAATCATTCTGTGACTATTCGCGCTTCTTCTGTTTTTGCTTGAATCATATGCTTGTGATATTCAGAACTTAAAAAATGAATTACATTTCTCAAAGTCTTCCTTTCTTATCTCAGTTTGTGTGATACACATTGCATTTTACATTTATTGCATTCTGTCTAAAGTGCTTCGTGAGAGATTAGACTCCTCCATGAGCAGGTCTACCCCTTCATTACACGAAGATTAATATTTCATTGCCAGTAACATCCTTTCACTTGAGTGATGTGCACTCTTATTTCCACAGATGCTCGATAACTTCTGAATAGGTGAATCAGGTACATTTGGAGGTGAATTAAAATTCATTTGATTAAAGTCAGTGCCTGTTGGAGCTTTGCATATATTAGCATTTATTCATGGCAATTATCCTGAGAGACACATTTAAAAGCTACGCTGAATCATTTATTCGACCAGACAAAAAATTAGATGAACAATTAGTAATATGTTTTATGCTTGCATTTTCTGTGGCTGTAATTATTTTCTGACAGCCTCTCAATGCGTTCTACTTAAAGTTAATAAATGTCAGTACTGACAGTTCAAATAAAATGACAGCAGGTTTTATCATTTTCTTCTGTGCAATGTATGCTCAAAGTGACCAATGCAATGGTTTTACAATGATGAGAAACTGTCTTAAATGACAACTCCGTTCTAATGATAAATGTGGATTTGAGTTTTATCACAAATCATGTGTCAAGAAAAATGTAATCAATATACTTATTATCCTTCATTTTACTTTTGAAACTATTACAGTCCTACCATGATTTTAATTTTAAAACCTATTTATTTGAGTCTTTTTCCATTTTTAAGGACATAAAACAACAATGCTTCTATAATAATTTTATTATGAATTACTGAACTAGAGTTTAGTTCATTTACCAGATTCATTGGTACTGAAGCAGATTTTATCTTTACAGCTAAGTTCGGGAAGATGGCAAAGCTACCAGCATTCATTGCTCTCGCAAGGTTACAACTGAAGTTTTCAATTACTTCCGACAAATTTATTAGAGGCTGATTTGGAAAGAAAAGGTGCGTTCTTGAGCACACATACAAAGTGGGTTTGTTCTATCCATGCATGATCATACCACAGCATGATGTCCGAATGTTATGTTACATGTGTGGTTCTGGGCTTTGACTGCAAAGTGGTCCTATGTGTCTGCTTGTTTGAGTCATTGTGTGATTGTATTATGATGGAAATAAGTTAATACACTGAACTAGCGTCAGCCAAAAGAAATAGTAATCCAATGCAAGACACTTTGGGCGCGATTCTCTGCCCTCATTACACTCTTGCTTAAGCGTAATGAGGCCGGTGAATAGTGGGAGAGGCCAAAAACATGATCCAAGCCAGGCGCCAAACAGTTTGCGATGCAACCGGTCTGTTCCTAAAGGCAAAATCGGGATATTGCCTTTCAGTGGTGAGAAACCAATTATCACCACTTAAGCCCCATTTCCATATAATTAAAGGGAGCGATCCCCTATCCAATGGCTTCCTGTCATTCAGCGGCTTCCCCAGCAAGTACTCACGCTGGTGCCGATTAGTACTCCTTTTGAAAAACGTGAACCTGGCGGAAGAGTTTTTGCGCCGAGCCGAGGAAGTGAGTAGCAATCTTTGCTCACAGGCAAAGAGCCTGGGGGTGTGGGGCTTTCCACCCCAGTGCTTGGTGGGGGGTGGGGGACCCTTGGCTGGGGGTGGAGGACCCACCGCAGAGGTGGGCTGCAATGGGGTGAAGGGTGGGTACGCTGGGGGAACATCCGCCCACGGTTACACCATGCCAACCCTTGAATTGTTTACCCGTTTCAGGGGCACCCTGTCCGTCTGGCCCAATGACCCCCCATAATCGCCACCGACTGCCAAGGCTTCTGGCTGCACGGCTGAAGGCTATCGCTAATCATGGTTAAGTGAGCACTTCACAGATGCCAAGTGGATTCCCGTGGGAAGGCGGCTATGTAGCATGTTGGAGTCATTGCCTAGCATCCAAATCATACATTGATGCCTAGACACTGTGTTTGAACACTCGGGAGGAAACACCACACACGCAACATCCAAACAACCCGGGTACGGCACACAGCCCCGTGGACCTGTCCACGGCCAGAGGGTGGATGAGCGCCATGGGGGCGGGGTCAATGCCTGGAGAGATGGGAAAAGTGTCTGGGGGTCAGACCGCATTGCGGAAGAAAGTGATAGAGGCATTATAATGTTTTTGCGAACAGGTGTTTAATGTGTTGTACAAACCCCACTCTCGATTGTGCCAGCCCACCAACCCCCACCCCCCTCCCCACCCATACCCACCCACCCCCACCTCCTCCTCCCTCCTTTGGTGCACTCAGTGATCCTCAGCTTGCTTTGCCCTCCTAGCTCTACCACGGCAGCTTGGTATTTACCCAGGATGCACATCGGAGGTGGAGCCAGCTGCTTACCTCGTTTCATGGCCTTCGATGCCCCTGACAGGCGTCCTCTGGGGGCTTCGGGGGCTGAGGACCCCAGCTCACTTGCTGGCGGCAGATGAATAGCCGTGTCGCCCTGTCCCATGTACTGACTGCGAGACGCGACCTTATCAGAGAGGTGGAACTCGGAGAGCTGGTGCCCACCATCACCACCCCATGGGAGGGGTCCAGTTTGGCACCCCGCGCCCCCTCCTCCCGATCGGTGCTCTTAGGGCCCTGGGGTTCACCTTGGGATGGAGGGACAGCTAGTTTGAGCCCTGTCTGCCGTTCCATTATCTGGCTTAGCCAGCCCTGGTGGCTCCTCATGGTCCACACCACAGTGTTGATGCCCTCAGCGATGCTCTCAGTTACTGCACCATGCTCTGCAGTGCCTCGGCAATGCCTACCTTTGACCGGGACAAGCTCCACAATGCCACAGCCATGGCAAACTGAGAGCAGGACATGTCCTACAGAACCTCATCAAGGTTGGCTTGGTACTGGGTGGCATTCCCCAGCAAGTCGGACATATTTCCGAGACCGTCAGCCATGGCCGTCACCGACTGCGTGACGCCTTGGACACCTTCACTCATGGTGCCGACGTCGTGCAGCAGGCTCTCCACTGCGGTCACCATCCTAGCAGTGTTGGCTTCGGTGTCACGCATTTCCAGCAACATCTCTTGCGCCCCTCGCCTCTGGGACTCATCCAAATAGCTATGGATCCGCTGGAGTGATGCTGACATCTCTCTTTGAATGCCCAGGTTGGGCCCTATCGTCTCCATCAGCTCCGGATAACTCTGTTCGACAGCCTCAGCATCAGGCTGGGACCCAGCTGAGTCCCGGGATCCAGCAGCCCTCTGATTGCTGCCTCACTGGGGGTTACTGTCTCCACCTGATGTGCATCATCATCGGTGTGGTGCTCACCAGGTTGTGCCCCAGAGGTCTGTCCATGAGCATGCCTCACCGAAGTATGTGTGCTGATGGGGATGGGCATGACAGCTGTGCCGCGATCTCAGTACTCTCCTCGGAGTTAGGAGAGGGTGCTGCCTGGCATTGTCATATGGAGGACCTGGTGAAAATGGACATGTGGTCAGTGGGAGGGATGGATCAGTCAGTAAGGCAATAACAATTCAAATTTGACAGGTCCTCCGGGTGGAACTCGGTGCTTCCTCACCTCTGCGGCGTCCGCCAGCCTCAGCATGGGATACCGCCCTATCCTCGGCCACATCAGTCACCTCCAGGGCCCGCTCCTCAAAGGAGGTGAGAATTCTTATGTCTGGCACCCCACAGCCAGTCTGGAGCCTCTCCCAATGATTGTGGGAGACATTTTCCTGAAGAGACACAGGGAGGGCACATTAGCCACATGTGTGGTTCACAATGGTGCAAGAGGGGGTGTGGAGAAGGAATTGGGGCCTTGAGTGGGGAGGGAAGTGGAGGGAGGGCTGGTGGTCGCATGGGGAGTAGGGGGTGGATGCTCCCTTGGGGGGATGGTGGAGGGCGTTGGTGTCTACCCACTAGTTCTGTCTGGTGTAGATCGTTGACCTTCTTCCTGCACCCAAGCTGACAGCTGCCGCCACTTTATCCCAGGCAGCACTGGCTGCCATGTGGCTCACTTTCAAGGACCCTCAGGGGACCGGGACATCCCTCCTGGCCTCCACTGCATCTAGGAGCCTTCCCAGGTCAGCATCTCCAAATCTTGGGGCCGAACTCCTGGGCCCCATTGTTGCGAACTGGCTGCGATTGGCTGAGCAAGTGCAACTTAAGTGTTGCTCAATCTTGTTAGCGGGGGCCTCACTAGCGCAGTCCCGGCGAATCAGCTGGCAAGCCTTCATTTACGGCGAGAAGCACATGGGGCCTCGTTAAGTGGACTAATTAATGTTAAAGTGCGTTGCCGGCCTCGCTGGGCTGAACGCCGGGAAGCTCGTGGCAATTCCTGCTCGATACCACACTCAGGAATTTTTCCGGGGAATTGAACCCAGAGGTCAAGTCATATATATTCAAGTGTGCTATGAACAGGTACTTCATCAAGGTAGAAGCATCTTTATAATGTTACACATTAATGCTAATTCTGTGCAAAAGATCAATGGAATAATCAATATTATTTTCAATAATTCATATTATGGTATCATTTGTCAACATACAGACAACGATCCTAAGTTGTGGGAGTTGTTGATGAATTTACTTGCCAATGACAAATACATGCTTGTTTGACTAAATTCTTGTACTGATGATCAATGCAATATTAAACAATTGAAGAGAGGACTAAGTTTATTATATTAATGATTTGGAGGAGGGAACTAAATGTATTATCTCCAAATTTGCAGATGCTATCAAGTTTGGTGGAAGGGTGAGCTGTGAGGAGGATGCAGAGATGCTTCAGCGGGATTTGGACAGGCTCAGTGTGTGGGCACATGTATGTCAGATGTAGTATGATGTGGAAAAATGTGAGGTTATCCACTTCATTAGCAAAAATAGGAAAACAGATTATTATTTGAATGGGTATAAATATATAAAAGGCAGGCCAGCAGCACGGTTCAATTCCCGTACCAGCCTCCCTGAACAGGCGCCAGAATGTGGCGACTCGGGGCTTGACACAATAACTTAATTTGAAGCCTACTTGTGACAATAAGCGATTTTCATTTCATTTTTTCATTTCATACTTAGCGAGACCTTGGTGTCCTTGTGCATCAGTCGCTGAAAGAAAGCACGCAGGTACAGTAGGCAGTAAAGAAGTTGGCCTTCATAGCGAGAGGGTTTGAGTATAGGAATACAAATGTTGTACTGTAATTGTATCGGGCATTGGTGAGGCTACACCTGGAGTATTGTGTGCAGTTTTGGTGTCCTTATCTGAGGAAGGATGTTCTTGCTATGGAGGGAGTGCAGTGAAGTATTACCAGGCTGATTCCTGGGATGGTGGGACTGTTATATGAGGAGAGACTAAGTTGGTTAAGATTATATTCATTGGAGTTTGGAAGAGTGAGAGAGGATCTCATAGAAACTCACAAAATACTAACAGGATTAGACAGGATAGATTTAGAAAGAATGTTCCTGTTAGTGGGGTATCCAGAACTAAGAGTCATATTTTGATGATAATCCTCTAATTGAGCCCCATCCCCCGCGGCAACAGAGAATCCTCGAACTGAGCCCCCATCCCCCGGGTCTACAGAGAATCCTCTAACTGAGCCCCCATCGCCCGTGTCTACAGGGAATCCTCGAACTGAGCCCCCATCGCCCGGGTCTACAGGGAATCCTCTAACTGAGCCCCCATCCCCCGAGGCTACAAGGAATCCTCTAACTGAGCCCCCATCCCCCGCAGCTACAGGGAATCATCTAACTGAGCCCCATCCTCCACGACTACAGGGAATCCTCTAACTGAGCACCCATCGCCCAGGTCTGCAGGGAATCCTCTAACTGAGCCCATATCGCCGGGTCTGCAGGGAATCCTCTAACTGAGCCTCCATCCCCCACGGCTACAGGGAATCCTCTAACTGAGCCACCATCCTCCACGGCTACAGGGAATCCTCTAACTGAGCCCCATCCCCCGGGTCTACAGGGAATCCTCTAACTGAGCCCCATCCCCCGGGTCTGCAGGGAATCCTCTAACTGAGCCCCCATCACCCGGGTCTACAGGGAATCCTCTAACTGAGCCCCCATCCCCCACGGCTACAGAGAATCCTCTAACTGAGCCCCCATCCCCCGCGGCGACAGAGAATCCTCTAACTGAGCCCCCAAGCCCCGCGGCTACAGGGAATCCTCTAACTCAGCCCCCAACCCCCGGGTCTACAGGGAATCCTCTAACTCAGCCCCCAACCCCCGGGTCTACAGGGAACCCTCTAACTCAGCCCCCAACCCCCGGGTCTACAGGGAATCCTCTAACTGAGCCCCCATCCCCCGAGGCTACAGGGAATCCTCTAACAGAGCCCCATCCCCCGCGGCAACAGAGAATCCTGTAACTGAGCCCCATACCCCGCAGCTACAGAGAATCCTCTAACTGAGCCCCATCTTGATGAGCCATCAATTGCACGTGAGACGAGTTGCTGTACAAAGTCATCTTTAATAAGCTAGAACTTAGCCCTGCGGTCGACTATAATAAATGGACGACCACCGGGCGTTCTGACTATTTATACCTCGGTATGGAGGCGTGGTTAACTCAGCCTCTCGACCAATCGGAGAGCCGTCACATGACTGGTCTCAACCAATCGGTCGAGAGGCACATGACCGACCAGAAAGCCGGTGTTCTGCACCAATGGCAGACAGCTATGCAAATCATACCACCACGTTCACCCCTTGCGGAGAAAGAAGCCGGGGTGGGGGGGGGGGGGTTTCAACGAGAGCCGGGCCGGGGGGGGGGGGGGGGGGGAGGGGGGAGAGAACTGGTGGTATGAGTAGCAGCCGGGAGAACAAACATTTTCTCTTCTTTTCTTTTATTACATTTTTGGCTTCCCACTGGCCCAGACAATTAGCAATATTACACAAAGTCCCAACAAAGTCCATGGAGCTGTTGTAATTTAGATCGATTCGATCAGTCTTTTCGTGGCCTGTGACATTCTGGCAGACCGCTGCAGTGGTGCATGTGACATCGGTTCAGCCGATGGCGGTGGTTCCGCTGACATCCTGGAGTCCGGGAGCGATGGTCCTTGAACAGTCTCCGTCACCCGAGCTGGCTGTGGAGACGCCATGGATGGGGAAGGGGTGGCCTGGGTGGGGCGCTGGGGGGAAAAAAACAGGGGTGGGGGTCTGTGGTGAAGGAGGGGAGGCCGCACGCCGGCGGGTGCCAGGTCCCGGAGGGAGACCGTGTCCTGCCGACCGTCGGGGGTACTCCACGTACGCATACTGCGGGTTAGCGTGGAGTAACTGGACTTGTTCCACCAATGGGTCGGACTTGTGCACCCACACATGCTTCCGGAGCAAGATGGGTCCGGGGGCGGCCAGCCACGTCGGGAAAGGGGATCCAGAGGACGACTTCCTTGGGAAGACAACAAGACGTTCATGAGGTGTCTGATTAGTTGCGGTACAGAGGAGGGAGCGGATAGAATGTAGGGCATCGGGGATAACCTCTTGCCATCGGGAAATAGGGAGATCTCTGGACCGGAGGGCCAGTAGTATGGTCTTCCAGATGGTACCATTCTCCTGCTCGACCTGTCCATTACCCCGAGGGTTATAGCTGGTCATCCTGCTAGAGGCAATGCCCCTGCTGAGCAGGAATTGACGCAGCTCATCGCTCATAAAGGAGAACCCCCGATAGCTATGTATGTACGCGGGGTAGCCGAACAGGGAGAAGATTGAGAGGAGGGCCTTAATGACGGTCGATGTGGTCATGTTGGGGCAGGGAATGGCGAAGGGGAAGCGGGAGAATTCGTCGATTACCGGCAGGAAGTAAATGTTGCGGTTGTTAGAGGGAAGGGCCCCTTGAAGTCAATGCTGAGACGTTCGAAGGGGGGGGATGTTTTGATCAGGTGTGCGCGCTCGGGGCGATAGAAGTGCGGTTTGCACTCTGCGCAGATGTGGCAGTCACGGGTTACTGTCCTGACTTCCGCAATGGAGAAAGGCAGGTTGCGGGCCTCAATGAAGTGGTAGAGATGGGTCACCCCTGGATGGCAGAGGTCCGCGTGGAGGGAGCGGAGGCGGTCTATCTGCGTGCTGGCGCAGGTACCGCAGGACAGGGCATCAGGAGGCTCATTGAGCTTCCCAGGACGATACAAGATCTCATAGTTGTACGTGGACAACTCGATCCGCCACCGTAAGATCTTGTCGTTCTTAATCTTGCCCCTTTGTGCATTATCAAACATGAAGGCTACTGACCGTTGGTCTGTGAGGAGGGTAAACCTCATGCCGGCCAAATAGTGCCTCCAATGTCGCACCGCTTCGACTATGGCCTGGGCTTCCTTTTCCACAGAGGGGTGGCGGAGTTCGGAAGCCTGGAGAGTTCTGGAGAAGAAGGCCACGGGTCTGCCCGCTTGGTTCAGGGTGGCCGCCAGAGCAACCTCTGATGCGTCGCTCTCGACCTGGAAGGGGAGGGACTCGTCGATGGCGCACATCGTGGCCTTTGCGATGTCCACTTTGATGCGGCTAAAGGCCTGGCAGGCCTCTGTCGACGGCGGGAAGGTCGTGGTTTGAATGAGGGGACGGGCTTTGTCAGCGTAGTTGAGAACCCATTGGGCGTAGTAAGCGAAGAAACCCAGGCAGCATTGAGGGATTTGAGGGTATTGGGGAGAGGGAGTTCCATCAGGGGGCGCATGCGTTCGGGGTCAGGGCCTATCACTCCTTTACGCCCTACGTAGCCGAGGATGGCTAGACGGTCGGTGCTAAACACACACTTATCCTTATTGTATGTGAGGTTAAGGAGTTTTGCGGTTTGGAGGAATTTCTGGAGGTTGGCGTCATGGTCCTGCTGATCGTGGCCGCAGATGGTGACATTATCAAGATACGGGAAGGTAGCCCGTAATCCGTACTTATCGACCATTCGGTCCATCTCCCGTTGGAAGACCGAGGCCCCATTTGTGACACCAAATGGAACCCTAAGGAAGTGGTAGAGGCGCCCATCTGCCTCAAACGCGGTGTATTTGCGGTCACTCGCGCGGAGGGGGAGCTGGTGGTAAGCGGACTTAAGGTCCACCGTGGAGAAGACTTTGTATTTCGCGATATCGTTTACCATGGCGGAAATACGGGGGAGAGGATACACGTCAAGTTGCGTAAACCGGTTGATGGTCTGGCTATAGTCGATGACCATCCGGTTTTTCTTCCCAGTCCAGACCACCAGCACTTGGGCTTGCCAGGGATTTTGCTGCCCTCGATGACCCCTTCCGTCAGCAACCTCTGGACCTCGGACCTGATGAAGGACCGGTCCTGGGTGCTGTACCGTCTGCTCCGTGTCGCGACGGGTTTGCAATCGGGGGTGAGATTAGCAAACAAGGAGGGGGGGTCCACTTTGAGGGACGCGAGGCTGCAGACAGTGAGTGGGGGTATAGGGCCGCCGAATTGGAAATTCAAGCTCTGCAGGTTGCACTGGAAGTCCAGTCCTAGGAGTGCCGGTGCGCAAAGGTCAGGGAGGGCAATGAGGTTATAATTGATTAAAACCTTCCCTTGGACCGTGAGGTCCGCGATGCAGCAGCCGGTGATGCGGATGGAGTGCGAACCTGAGGCTAACTTGATTTTGTGTTTTACAGGATGGACAGGGAGCGCGCAGGGTCTTACCGTGGCAGGGTGAACGAAGCTTTCCGTGCTCCCGGAGTCCAGCAGGCAGCCCGTCTCGTGGCCATTGAGGTAGACCAGCGTTGTCATTTTGGCGAGCGTGCGTGGACGTGACTGGTCGAGCTGAATGGCCGCGAGACGTGGAGAAAATCCATATTCGTCGTCGTCGTCCGAGTAGATGCTGGAAGAACCTTGTGTGCCAGTCCCGGAAGGCGGTGCCCAGGATCTGCATGTGGAGTTGGGATCCTAGGATGGCGGCGCCCAGGACCCACACGTGGAGTCGGGGCCCCAAGATGGCGGCGCCCAGGATCCGCACGTGGGGGTCGGCGCCCCAAGATGGCGGTACCCAGGGCCCGCAGGTGGAATCGGCGCCCCAAGATGGCGCTGCCAGTGGGGCCCTCGTGGTTGCTGGGGGCGGGGTTAGCGGTGCCAGCGGGCCGAACGGAGCGGCTGGGAGCAGGGGCAGAGAAGCGCGCAGGCCAGGCACATGGGCCCGGGGGCAGCGAGTGGAGAGTTGCGCGGTGCGCTGGAGGGACCTGGAAGGGCCTGGAGGAGAGAGAGAAGCGCGCAGGTCGGGCACAGGGGCCCGGGAGCGGGGGGGGGGGGGGGGGGGGAAGAGATCGGCGCGGCGTCCTGGAGGGGCCCGGGAGGGCCCGGAGGAGAGAGAGAGGCGTGCAGGCCGGGCGCAGGGGCCCGGGGACGGGGGGGGAGAGAGTTGCGCGGCATCCAGGAGGGGCCCGGGATGGCCCGGAGGAGAGAGAGAGGCGCGCAGGCCAGGCGCAGGGGCCCGGCGGCGGGTGGGAGAGAGTTGCGCGGCGTACAGGAGGGGACCGGGAGGGCCCGGAGGAGAGAGAGAGGCGCGCAGGCTGGGCACAGGGGCCAGGGGGCGGGGGGGGGGGGGGGGGGGGGGGGGAGAGTTGCGCAGCGTCCAGGAGGGGACCGGGATGGCCCGGAGGAGAGAGAGAAGCGCGCAGGCCGGGTGCAGGGGCCCGGGAGCGGGGGGGAGAGAGTTGCACGGCGTCCAGGAGGGGCCAGCAAGGGCCCGGAGGGGGGGATCCCTGGTCGCTGCGCAGAACAGCAGCGACCGTTTTGGCTTGGCAGACAGTGGAGAAGTGGCCCTTCTTCCTGCAGCTCTTACAGAGGGCGGAGCGGGCTGGGCAGCACGGGCGAGGGTGTTTCGTGAACCCACAAAAATAGCAGCGGGGCCCCGTGGACTTGTCGGGGCGTCCCGCGGCGCAGGCCTGAGGGAGGTCAGGAGCGGCGGATGGCAGTGGGGAAGCATGCCAGGAGGCCCAGTGATGGTGCAGCGCGGCTGGGGACGCGGGCATTTAAATCGGCGACCTCCAGGGAGGTGGAGAGTGTCCGTGCCTCAGTTAAGCTGAGGTCGTCTTTCTCCAGCATCCGCTGGCGGATAGCGGGGGACTGCATCCCAGCCACGTAAGCTTCTCTGATCAGCAGTTCCATGTGCTCCGTAGCTGAAACTGGGAGGCAGGAGCAATTCCTCCCCAGTATAGCGAGGGCCTGGTAAAATTGGTCTAATGACTCACCGGGGAGCTGTGGTCTGGTGGCCAGCAGATGTCGGGCAAATACTCTGTTGACTGGTTTAAGAAATTGTCCATTCAGCTTAAGCAAGGCGGCATCGTAATCTTTCTCCTCCTTGATTATCGCGTAGGCTGCTATACCCACGCTGGAGTGGAGGATGTGAAGCTTCTGTGCCATGGTGGGGGGGCTGTTTGCAGACTCCAGGTATCCTTCGAGACATGCCAGCCAATGTTGAAAAATTTCTGCAGAGTTCTGAGTTTGCGGGCTGATGCGGAGGCATTCGGGCTTGATCCGGAACTCCATCTTCAAAAATCTAGCTTATTAACTTGATGAGCCATCAATTGCACGTGAGACAAGTTGCTGTACAAAAGTAATCTTTAATAAGCTAGAACTTAGCCCTGCGGTCGACTACAATAAATGGACGACCGCCGGGCGTTCTGACTATTTATACCTCGGTATGGAGGCGTGGTTAACTTAGCCTCTCGACCAATCGGAGAGCCGTCACATGACTGGTCTCAAACAATCGGTCGAGAGGCACATGACCGACCAGGGCCAATGGTAAGCCGGTGTTCTGCACCAATGGCAGACAGCTATGCAAATCATACCACCACGCATCCCCCGCTGCTACAGGGAATCCTCTAACTGAGCCCCCAAGCACCGCGGCTACAGGGAACCCTCTAACTGAGCCCCCATCCCCCGTGGCTACAGGGAATCCTCTAACGGAACTCCATCCTCCAAGGCTACAGGGAATCCTCTAACTGAGCCCCCATCCCCCGCGGCTACAGGGAATCCTCTAATGGAACCCCATCCTCCACGGCTACAGGGAATCCTCTAACTGAGCCCCCATCCCCCGCGGCTACAGAGAATCCTCTAACTCAGCCCCCATCCTCCACGGCTACAGGGAATCCTCTAACTAAGCCCCCAAGCCCCGCGGCTACAGGGAATCCTCTAACTGAGCCCCCGTCCCCCGGGTCTACAGGGAATCCTCTAACTGAGCCCCCATCCCCCGATGCTACAGGGAATCCTCTAACTGAGCCCCCAAGCCCCGCGGCTACAGGGAATCCTCTAACTGAGCCCCATCCTCCACGGCTACAGGGAATCCTCTAACTGAGCCCCCATCCCCCGCAGCTACAGGGAATCCTCTAACTGAGCCCCATCCTCCACGGCTACAGGGAATCCTCTAACTGAGCCTCCATCCCCCGGGTCTACAGGGAATCCTCTAACTGAGCCCCCAAGCCCCGCGGCTACAGGGAATCCTCTAACTGAGCCCCCATCCCCCGGGTCTACAGGGAATCCTCTAACTGAGCCTCCATCCCCCGGGTCTACAGGGAATCCTCTAACTGAGCCCCCAAGCCCCGCGGCTACAGGGAATCCTCTAACTGAGCCCCCATCCCCCGGGTCTACAGGGAATTCTCTAACTGAGCCCCCATCCCCCGCGGCTACAGGGAATCCTCTAACTGAGCCCCCAACCCCGGGTCTGCAGGGAATCCTCTAACTGAGCCCCCATCCCCCACAGCTGCAGGGAATCCTCTAACTGAGCCCCCATCCCCCAAGGCTACAGGGAATCCTCTAACTCAGCCCCCAACCCCCGGGTCTGCAGGGAATCCTCTAACTGAGCCACATTCCCCGTGTCTGCAGGGAATCCTCTAACTGAGCCCCATCGCACGGGTCTGCAGGGAATCCTCTAACTGAGCCCCATCCCCCACGGCTATAGGGAATCCTCTACCTGAGCCCCCATCGCCCGGGTCTACAGGGAATCCTCTAACTGAGCCACATCCCCCGGGTCTGCAGGGAATCCTCTAACTGAACCCCCATCCCCCACGACTATAGGGAATCCACTACCTGAGCCCCCATCGCCCGGGTCTGCAGGGAATCCTCTAACTGAGCTCCATCCCCCACGGCTACAGGGAATCATCTAACTGAGCCCCCAACCCCCGGGTCTGCAGGGAATCCTCTAACTGAGCCCCATCCCCCATGGCTACAGGGAATCCTCTAACTGAGCCCCCAAGCCCCGCGGCTACATGGAATCCTCTAACTGAGCCCCATCGACCGGGTCTGCAGGAAATCCTCTAACTGAGCTCCATCTCCCGCGGCAACAGGGAATCCTGTAACTGAGCCCCCAACCCCCGGGTCTACAGGGAATCCTCTAACTGAGACTCCATCCCCCACGGCTACAGGGAATCATCTAACTGCGCCCCCAACCCCCGGGTCTACAGGGAATCCTCTAACTGAGCTCCATCCCCCGGGTCTACAGGGAATCCTCTAACTGAGCCCCATCCCCCACGGCTACAGAGAATCCTCTAACTGAGCCCCCATTCCCCTAATCAATCCATACAAATGTGTGAGGTAATGCATTTTGGAAAGTATAATACAGGTGGGAAATATACTGTAAATGGCAGAACCTTTAAGAGTATTGAGAGGCAGAGGAATCTGGGTGTACAGGTCCACAGGACACTGAAAGTGGCAATGCGGAGGGCATCACGGTGGTGCAGTGGTTAGCACTGCTGCATCACGATGTGGGTTTCACCCTCACAACCGCGAAGGGTATGTGGATTGGGCTCGCTAAATTGCCCCTTAATTGGAAAAAATCAATTGGGTACTGTAAATTAATACAAAAAAAAAGTGTCAATGCAGGTGGAGAAGGTAGTCAAGAAGACATAGGGCATGCTTGCCTTCATTGGACGATGCATTGAATAGAACATAGAACATTACAGCATAGTACAGGCCCTTCGGCCCTCGATGTTGCGCCGACCTGTGAAACCACTCTAAAGCCCATCTACACTATTCCCTTAACATCCATATGTCTATCCAATGACCATTTGAATGCCTTTAGTGTTGGCGATTCCACTACTGTTGCAGGCAGGGCATTCCACGCCCTTACTACTCTCTGAGTAAAGAACCTACCTCTGACATCTGTCCTATATCTATCTCCCCTCAATTTAAAGCTATATCCCCTCGTGCTAGACATCACCATCCGAGGAAAAGGGCTCTCACAGTCCACCCTATCTAATCCTCTGATCATCTTGTATGCCTCAATTAAGTCACCTCTTAACCTCCTCTCTAACGAAAACAGCCTCAAGTCCCTCAGACTTCCCTCATAAGATCTTCCCTCCATACCAGGCAACATTCTGGTAAATCTCCTCTGCACCCTTTCCAATGCTTCCACATCCATCCTATAATGCGGCGACCGGAATTGCACGCAAAACTCCAAATGCGGCCGCACCAGAGTTTTGTACAGCTGCAACATGACCTCATGGCTCCAAAACTCAATCCCTCTACCAATAAAAGCTAACACACCGTACGCCTTCTTAACAACCCTCTCAACCTGGGTGACAACTTTCAGGGATCTATGTACATGGACACCGAGATCTCTCTGCTCATCCACACTACCGAGAATCTTACCATTAGCCCAGTACTCTGTCTTCCTGTTATTCCATCCAAAATGAATCACCTCACACTTTTCTGCATTAAACTCCATTTGCCACCTCTCAGCCCAGCTCTACAGCTCATCTATGTCCCTCTGTAACTTGTAACATCCTTCCGCACTGTCCACAACTCCACCGACGTTAGTGTCATCTGCAAATTTACTCACCCATCCTTCTACGCCCTCCTCCAGGTCATTTATAAAAATGACAAACAGCAGTGGCCCCAAAACAGATCCTTGTGGTACACCACTAGTAACTGGACTCCAGGCTGAACATTTCCCATCAACCACCACCCTTTGTCTTCTTACAGCTGCCAATTTCTGATCCAAACTGCTAAATCACCCTGAATCCCATGCCTCCGTATTTTCTGCAATAGCCTACCGTGGGGAACCTTATCAAACGCTTTACTGAAATCCATATACATCAATTCAACTGCTTTACCCTCATCCACCTGTTTGGTCACCTTCTCAAAGAACTCAGTAAGGTTTGTGAGGCACAACCTACCCTTCACAAAACCGTATTGACTATCTCTAATCAAATTATTCCTTTCCAGATGATTATACATCCTATCTCTTATAAACCTTTCCAAAACTTTGCCCACAACAGAAGTAAGGCTCACTGGTCTATAGTTACCGGGGTTGTCTCTACTCCTCTTCTTGAACAAGGGGACAACATTTGCTATCCTCCAGTCTTCTGGCACTATTCCTGTAGACAAAGATGACTTAAAGATCAAAGCCATAGGCTCAGCAATCTCCTCCATAGCTTCCCAGAGAATCCTCGGATAAATCCCATCCGGCCCAGGGGACATATCTATTTTCACTCTTTCCAGAATTTCTAACACCTCCTCCTTATGAACCTCAAGCCCTTCTAGTCTAGTAGCCTGTATCTCAGTATTCTCCTCGATAACATTGTCTTTTACCTGTGTGAATACTGACGAAAAATATTAATTTAGCACCTCTCCTATCTCCATGGACTCCACGCACAACTTCCCACTACTGTCCTTGACTGGCCCTACTCTTACTCTAGTCATTCTTTTATTCCTGACATATCTATAGAAAGCTTTAGGGTTATCCTTGATCCTACCTGCCAAAGACTTCTCAGGCTCTTCTTAGCTCTCTCTTTAGGTCCTTCCTAGCTAACTTGTAACTCTCGAGCACCTAACTGAACCTTCACGTCTCATCTTTACATAAGCAATAAAAGTAATAAGAATAAAAAAAATTAGATTTTCTTAGGAATGGAAACGCATTCTTCCTTTCCACTTTCTGTTTCGAAGAAGCATTAACACTGGTTGGTAATTAAGTCGCTCTCATCATTGGGAAATAATGTTCACTTGGTTACATGTATGAGAATGGAATGAATTCTTGGAGCGCAAATAACTACAAGTGCCAGTTACTCAGTGGCTAAGAGAGTCCATGATCTCGGGCCAGAATCAGGAAGGGACAGAGGCGGGACAGAGGCAGAACAGGAAAGAAAATAACAGTTGAACATTTTGCCCCTGTTTCTGGTACAATACATGTTATGCAGTTCGGGAAAGGAGGCTACAAATCAGACCACACCTTTTAAAGTATCAGTTACACTAGTTGACGCTGCAGTCAAAGGCCCCAAGTTGGACGCCATGCAATTTTCTAGAAAGCAGCCAGGAATCAGGAGATCCCTTAAATAAGGTTCAGTAAATGAATGATAATAGTCAGGTTCGCAGGCAAGCAAATGCTTTGAAATATTTGTTTTTATAAATATTTTTATTAGCTTTTTCAAATTTCTTTTTAACCGTAATTTACATGTAGCAGTAGGCTTTGAAATCTTAATTGAATTGTTTGAACTGGCTGAGAGATCATATTGCATGTGCTGAAAAGGTGCAGGCTCATCAAGAGAGGATGGCGAGCCTGGTGTGAAGTCTCTATCACCTCTGGGGTTGGGAACGCAACTGGCATTGTCTGAGCATTAGGGCATTGAACCACCTGATACAGCAAGAAGGATGTACCTGCCCCACTGCATTAGAAGTCATTGAGGTATCACTGCGGCACCATGCACAATGGTGAAGGGCTCCTGGACATCAGGATGTGCATGTCTGGGGAGCAGAGGAGATTACTTAGATTGCAGGATCTATCAGAACAGGCAAAGCTACCTGTACTTGATCGAAAGGCAGTGATGAGGGAAATTGTGAATCTGCAGACAAGGTGGTCTCAGACATCTGTGCCCACGTCAATGAAGAACTCACACCTCACTCCATTCAATAACCAGGCCTTTCCTGCAGTCAAGGTAACTGTGGCCTTGAATTTCTTCACCTCAAGGCCATTTCAAGCCTCAGCCACTGATCTCTGCAGGATTTCACAGTTAGCTGCACACAGCTGCATTATGAAGCTCACAGATAACCTCTTCATCAGGATTGGAAACAACTTCAGCTGGGGCCTCCCAAACTCAAAGGGCACTTAATTTTGGTGCAATTGCCAAGTTCACACAAATAGAATATCGTTGACTGGACTCATGTGGTCATCAAATGACAGGCTGGAGAGGTTTATCAACAGGAAGATCAACAACTCCATGAATATACAGCTTGTGTGCAACCACAACAAAAATATCCGGCATGTCTATGCACCTGTTCCTGCAAGTTGCCATGATGCAGTTATTCTCTGCCAGCCAAGCCTTCTGTTACTCTTCCATCCCACTCCCCAGGTTCATGGATGGATTCTAGGGTCAAGGGAACCTTTTGAGGCGATGACTCTATGACTCTCTAGTACAAGCACCATGAACTCTGCCACAAAAGCTACCACAGAAAAATAGAAAACAAGAAGAAGGAGGAGGCTCTTGGGCCTCCTTCGCCATTCATTATGATTACAGCTGAGCATCAAATTCAATACCCTGATCCTGCCTTCCCCCATATCCCTTGATCCCTTTAGCCCCAAGCACTATATCTAATTTCTTGAAATTACACAAAGTTTTGGCTTCAACTAATTTCTGTGGTAGCGAATTCCACAGATTCACCATTCTCTGGGTGAAGAAATTTCTCCTCACCTCAGTCCTAATATGTTCACCTCTTATCCTCAAACTATGACCTGGTCTTCCCTACCATTGGGATCATATTTTCAGAATCTACCCTGTCAGCTCCCCACAGTCTCGAATCCAAGGCTGAGACAGCTTTAGGTGTCAGCTAGTACCTCGGGAACAAAGACCGGGGGCCTCACATCTCCTCAAGGTTCACAACTCCTGCATGTACGATTCTTTGTGCTGTACCCACCCCTTTCCAAAAGCACACCTCGTTGTCTGTGCGCAGGTCTGATGATAAACATAAGTTCCTCCTGAAAGATCCTTCAGTAGCCCCATGTGCAAAGGAAGGCACCCATAGGCTGATGGCCAGTTGCAAGGCCAAATTGGTGAGAGCTAAATCAACTGACCTGCTCTGGGACGAGAATTCATATAGGTGAGTTCGCAAGTATTGCAGCCAATGGTCCTCGGCTGGCAGCTCCCAGGTCAAGATGGTCAATGGGTTAGGGATGTTAAGGATCTGTTGTTGGATCACAACCTCTCTATCTGCATTTAATCTCAGGTTCATTGGTGATTTTGCAATGGAAACATTAGAGCTAGTGGATGCTTTTGATCACAGCGATGAAAGAGGAGAGGCTCCAGCATCAACACGTAGCTGCACTTATGCTAGACCATCATTATGATGGCCAGCGGGCAGCATGCCAAGATCAGCGGACAGAGCCAGCATAGGAGTGAGAAGGTGCAGAACACAACCGAGAGTCTACCATCCCCAGCTCTCTCTCATGGAGCGAAAAGACAACATGTGCCACCAGACAATCCAGCTTACCAGTCACTTTCCATGCCCCATGGCACCAGGGAACCCCTTCATCAACCAAACGGAGTTAAATTCCTGAATGTGATCTGTGACCACACAATGCACATCACAGAGGTGTGTGCTCATTCCCTGAGGAACGTCCATGATAGCGCCATCCTTGGGCAGTCTTAGATACCTGAATTTTTTCACAGACATCCAGGTCTTTAGGGATGGCTCCTTGGGGACAAGGGTTATCCCCTCAAGGTGTGGCTGATGACTGCAGTACGGAGGCCACCAACTGCCGAGCAGACCATTATGGTCCATCGAGTCTGCACCAAACTTCTGAAAGAGCACCCTAACTAGGCCCACCCCACTGTCCTATCCCCGTAACCCCATGAAACCACCCTAAGTCTCATGGCTTCAGGTTAAACATGGGCATGGAAACTTCCTGCTGATTACCACATACCGGCCATCCTCAGCTGATGAATCAGTACTCCTCCATGTTGAACACCACTTGAAGGAAGCACTGAGGGTGACAAGGGTGCAGAATATGCTCTGAGTGGGGGACTGCAATGCCCATCACCAAGAGTTGCTTGGTAGTACCACGACAGACCAAGCTGGCTGGGTCCTAAAGGACGTAGCTGCTGGACTGGGACTGCAGCAGGTGGTGAGGGAACCAACAAGAGGGAAAAACATACTTGACCTCATCCCCATCAATTCTGCCTGCTGCAGATGCATCTTTCCATGACAGTATTGGTAGAAGTGACCGCCGCACAGTTCTTGTGAAGACAAATTTCCATATTCACATTGAGGATATCCTCCATCATGTTGTTTTGCACTACCACCGTGCAAATGGGATAGAATTGGAACATCTAGCAACTCAAGACTGGGCGTCCAGGAGGCACTGTGGGTGATCAGCAGCAGCAGAATTTAATTCCTAAGTTAACTTGAATTTGGAACAGGTTGGGTGAAGTCCACCTCCCACTTTCAAGGTACTGTTGCTTATTAACTTGTCTGCTTGGGTGAATTGCAGCTAGTTTGGTGGCTTTCAGTGGGATTTTATCTCTGTTCGGAAAACAAAAGTAGTAACTTTGTAAATTGAATTGTTACAGTGGGAATTGTCCCTAAATTACCTATGGAAGAATAGATTTCATCCTCGGAAATTATTTGGCTTGTGGAGACAATAATATAGTGACAACTGTATGGCAACAGGCAGTTGATCATGATGATCTTAACAAACATTTTAAAACTACTGGGGAGAAAAATTAGACACTGTAGCAGATAACAAGCAACTGAATTAAAACCTCATTTGCACATTAAATCAACTTTCATGTTCAGTGGCAGGTCTGGTTCACCTCTCTGTCAGGCAGGAGTCAAGCATTCTGCAGAGGCTAAGAGGAGCATCACTCTGTCCTCACTGCAAGTCATTACCATTCTCCTGCAGCATCCGCTCAATAACTTCAGCGTCCTGTACATGAATGGCGAGATTATCACGATGACCTCCCGTAGGTCCCACAGTGGTGATATGATGTAAAACTACATGGTGGGAGAAGCCACGATGCCCTAGTCCTGGTCATCTCCAAACCGAGAAGCTATCAGGGTGACCTAGCCCTATGCCCCATGTGGACCATGGCCATTGCCTCAAATCCTTCCTCTGCCTCCTCCGCAGGTTGCCCCTTGACGCCCTCCTCAACCTCATCCGAGGAGATGTGATGCTTTTTCATCCCCTCCTGGTCTAGCTGATCACCCCACTGCAGCGCCAGGTTGTGGAGAACATCTCACACCAAAATGTTGCTGTACACCCTGAGGGCTGTACTGGAGGGCTTCTTTCACCGGTCCAGGCACCAGAACAGCATCTTGAGCAGTCCAATCACCTGCTCCACCAGCACACGTGTTGAAGCATCAGCCTCGTTGTAGCAAGCCTCAGCGAATGTTTGTGGCCTCCGCACTGGCGTCATAAACCACCTCCTAAGTGGGAACACTTTGTCCCCAAGGAACCATCCCTCCAGACGCTGCCTCCCTCAAAAGCAGCTGGGATCTGCGAACGCCCCAATATGTAATTATCATGGACATTCCCTGGGAAATGGGCACACACCTGGACAGTGCAGATTGCGTGGTCACAGACAATCTGGACGTTGAAGGAGTGGTATCTCTTGCAATTCACAAATGGCGCCCCCATGTGGGTCACAGACCAGGTGGATGACGTCAATGGCACCCTGGACCTGGCACTGTGTGGGTGAAGCTCATGGCAGTGGTTTGCTGGCTCATCAGGTCCCGGTAAAGTTGATGTACATGTGAGTCCTTGCAAATAGTGCATCTGTGACCTCCCTTATGCACTTGTGTGCAGCAGCTTGGGATATGTCACAAAGCTCACCTGTGCACGCAATAATTTTCAGTGTCACAGGTAAATTGGTGATCTCCCAGTCCAAGCCAGGTGATCCAACATTCCCTGGGGCAAATACAGTTTTCTCCAGCACTGGATCTCTGCTATCTGGAGGTAGGAAGCTCTATGGCAGTATATCTGTGCCAGTAATGTCTCCTTCGATGCACAGCCATCTGTGTCCCTGCTCCCAGAAGATCAATCGGCCCTGGCTCTCTCTCCTCTGCAGGGCGCTGGTCCTGCCCATGTGCAGTGGCACATATGTGGCAATAATGCCAATATTCCTGGCAGTTTCTGCAGAAGCAATTGATAAAGTCCTGAGGTAATTTAGAACAACTTAGCCCTCTTTTAGCCCTTTTATAATGGCTTCAACCAAATAGGTACATTGAAGTTAAATTGTCTAATAAGATTCCCTGGTCTCTCCGTGGTGTTTTTCTCAGAGGCAGGAGGCTGCTGCCGTTCGGCAGGATGTTCAGTTCCTGCCGCTGTCAATGGGATTTTCTATTGAATCTATCAGTGGCTAGGATCAAGACGCCTCCAATGGTTGGAAAATCCATAACTATCAATGTTTAGTCATGAAACTTGGGCAGAGCACTGGACATTTGCAATATCTCATGCAACATGATGAGTCAGCATGTGTAGAACCAAATAGGAGAGAGGGAGATATGGAACAAAACATGCGACAATGCATCTTTGGATTGAAATAATCATGATAAAAGCACTTATATTGTTTATATCACCTAAGCCTTTTTATGGCCCTGTTCCTGAGTATCAATTTAAGGGAAACATATTTAGCAAAAATCAATTGATGAACAATCATGCAGCATATACCAAGTTAAAAAATATATATATTTTTCTGTGTGGCCTTTTGAGTTCAAAAAAGAATACATGTGCATTACCCACACTCCTCAATTGAGCTTGTCACCAGACACCTGTCCAATCTTCTGTATATTGATCATTCCCTGGGAAATCCCCTCCAAATATTCATAATTCTCTGTATGCACTAATTACGTCTGATCCTTCCAATCAGGTTCCCACTTTCAACTTTGATCAATTGTCTCTCGAGGACATGGTATATGGGGTCATCTTGGCTATACATGTAAAGGCCTTGAATTCTGAAAACAAATCCTCTTTCAGGCTCCGCTCCTCTACTAGAAACAAAATCTGTCACCTCTCCTTCCAACATTACTGATGCCGTATCAGATGGATCATTTTTTGATGTGCCTTTGTCAGTGTTCAAATACATTTACCTCTAAATCTACTTAGCATCTGACTTGACAAAGTATTTTGAATGATGGACAGGATGGGACATGGCAGCACAGTGGTTAGCACTGGTGCTTCACTGCGCCAGGGCCCTGGGTTCGATTCCTGGCTTGGGTCACTGTCTGTGTGGAATCTGCACATTCTCCTCGTGCCTGCGTGGATTTCCTTCAGGTGCTCTGGTTTCCTCCCACAAGTCCTGAAAGATGTGAAGGTTAGGTTAATTGGACACTCTGGATTTTCCTTCAGTGTATTCAAACAGGCGCCGGAGTTTGGTGACTAGGGGATTTCCAATAACTTCATTGCAGTGTTAATGTAAGCCTACTTGTGACACTAATAAAGATTATTATTATTATTATTACAGATGATGAACTCACTGAAATTTTCACAGTATCACAGAATTGATACAGGGCAGAAAAAGGCTATTCAGTTCATTGTGGCTGCACCAGCTCTCCAAACAAGCATTATGGCCATTCTCCCGCCTTTTCCATAATTTAATCTAATGCCCACTTGAATGTCTCGATTGAACTTGGCTCCACAACACTTCCAGGCAATGTGTTTTTTCTCACATCACATTTGTTTCTTTTCAAATCACTTTAAATCTGTGCCCTTTCGTTCTTGATCCTTTTACGAGCGGGAGTAGTTTCTTGCTATCCTGTCCAGACCCCTCATGATTCTGAACAGTTCTATAAAATCTCCTCTTGACCTTCTCCTCTCCAAAGAGAACAGTCCCAAAGTCTCCAATCTCTCCACACAACTGAAGTTTCTCATCCCTGGAAACAGTCTTGTCAACCTTTTCTGAACTCTCTCCAATGTGTTCATATCCATCCTATAATATGGCACCCAGAATTGTACACAATATTCCGACTGAGGTCTAAGTAATGTCTCATATAAGTTAAGAATAACCTACTTGTTGTTGTATTCTATGGCCCTATTAATTAAGCCCAGAATATTCTATGCTTTATTAACTCTCTCTATCTGTCCTGTTACCTTCAACGATTTATGCACATATACGTTCAGGATCCTTGTGCCATTTCAAGAATTGCACTGTTAGTTTTGTATCGTTTATCCCTGTTACTCCTACTGAAATGCATCACCCCACACTTCTCTGCATTGAACTTCATCAGCCACCTATCTTCCTACTTCACTAACTTGTCTTCGTCCTTTTGAAGTTCTACACTGTCCTTCTCACAGTTTACATGTTTTATGTCATCTACAAACTTTGAGATTGTCCTCTGTGCACCAAGATCTAGATCATTAACATATGTCCGGAAAGCAAAGGTCCCAATATTGACCCCTGGGAAACCCCACTACAAACCTTCCTCCAGCCCAAGAAATATCATTTGACCATTACTTTCTGCTTCCTATTATTCAGCCAAATTTGTATACACATTACTACTGTCTCTTTTATTCCATGAGCTTTTACATTTCTCACAAGTCTGTTGTGTGGCACTGTATCAAATGTCTTTTGAAAGTCCATATACACCACATCAACAGCATTACCTTCATCAACCCTCCCTGTTACCTCTTCAAAAAACTCCAAAAAATTAGTTAAACATGATTTTCCCTTTAGAAATCTATGCCGACTTTTCCGAAACAACCTACATTTTTCCATGTGACTACTAATTCTATCCTGAATAATTGTTGATAGAAGCTTCCCCACCACTGCCCTTAAACTGACTGGCCTTTAATTGCTGGGCTTATCCTTATAACCTTTTTTTCAACAAGGGAGTAATTTCTTCACTTATTTGACTATGCTTGAGTTATGGAATGAAGTTTATTTTGATTGCTGACTGTCAACATCTTGATTTCTTAGGAGGCCCAAAGTACTAAGTAATAATATGACACAAATTGACCACTTCATTTTGGCTGTAGTTAAAGCACATTGTTGGGACAATGTAAAAGGAACTTTATCTTTTACTAGGTACATATCGGCCCTGCGACTGCTTGCAAGAAAACATTGTTTGCATTAATATCCTTAACATAAAACTGATATTAAAAGTAGAAACATGCATGTTTGCACAAATTTTTACATTATTAATTGACCACAAAATATTTTGTCTGGTTGTACTTTGCAGAAAAATTTAGCTTGTAAAAATGCAGAAAGCAGTATTTGTATTGAACCGAAGTGCTTGCTGATATGATGGGTGATGCTGAGATCACTCACTTAGGTATCAGCTAATGCATTGTGACATTGAGAATGAACCTTTTAAATTCAGAATGTTTCTAGAGAGAGAGAAGGACTGGAACGAAATATATGACAAAATAGAAAATGGCAACTCTAGTCATTTGGCTACTGTCTATCACTGCCGTAAGCATTTAATCAGCAAGAATTGTATGTACAAAACCGTAAAAAGACGATTTCAGAACATTTCGACTGATGTTTTAAAATCTGAATGCAGCACAATTTTTTGTAATTCAATAAAATAATGGTATTTTTGTTCTACAAACTACATGGGAAACAGGGTTGCATGTCATGCTATTAATGTGGAGATCTGGAATGAGGAATATGGTTTATTTTGAAATTGTGTCTGCATGGTAATGCCCCTCTGAATGCTATGTAAATTTTTTTCAGTTCAGTCAAACCAATTTCTCTTTCCTGCTGACCATAATTTCATAACAATAAAAGAATCACAAGCATTTGAAGGCATGCGGTTAAAAGAAAAAACACCAACTCTTGCTGCACTTGTAACAGCAATGCAATGGGACAAAGTGTAAAACATATTCATGCCCTGGATGTGGGCAATGCTAAAAAAGTCATCAATCATAGAACATAGAACATATAACAGTACAGCACAGAACAGGCCCTTCGGCCCTCAATGTTGTGCCGAGCCATGATCACCCTACTCAAACCCACGTATCCACCCTATACCCGTAACCCAACAACCCCCCCCTTAACCTTACTTTTTTTTTTAGGACACTACGGGCAATTTAGCATGGCCAATCCACCTAACCCGCACATCTTTGGACTGTGGGAGGAAACCGGAGCACCCGGAGGAAACCCACGCACACACGGGGAGGATGTGCAGACTCCGCACAGACAGTGGCCCAGCCGGGAATTGAACCTGGGACCCTGGAGCTGTGAAGCATTTATGCTAACCACCATGCTACCATGCTGCCCTCATTGTTATCCATAGTTGCCTTTTTCTCAATGCTGTCCACATGGCAAAGGTACTGCTATAGCGCTGCCAGGTAGAAGGGTCTAGGATTTTTACTCAGTGCTGATGATGAATGGTGATACATGTTTAAGTCAGGATGGTACATGACTTGAAGAGGAACATGGAACTAATAATGCTCACATGCTCTTGTTGCCTTGAATCTTCCAGTTCTTAAGGAATGCAGATTTGGGAGATGCTGTTGAAAAAGACCTGGGAAGTAGCTACAGTTTAACCTTTGGTTGGTACCCCCTGCCAATTGTGGCTAAGATGGAGATGAAATGAGAGGACTCTCATCTCTAGGTCATATGGTTCTGGGTTCAATTTCCCATCTCAGAATATGAGCTCACATTCCAGCGCAGTATGGAGAAAGATGCAAAACTGAAGTGCAGAGTGCCTTCTCAGGTAGGTATAAAAGATTGCTTGTGATCCCCAAATCTGTTAACCGAAGTGGGATCCCTCAATTTACTGTCCAGCTGGGACACTACCAAATTGTTATGCCTTGGGTGCAGAGGGATGAATTGGCTCCCTTTCTTTATTCATTCCCCTCTGCTAGTTGCAACAAGGTCTACAAAACAGACCTTCATTCGTGAGGTTTAGATGATTGACCATTGCAAGCTTGAGATTCAATTCCAGTAGCTATGACTTCATCAGGTAAGCAGTCGGATTATAGATTGCAGAAGTACTGATTTCATCAGATAAATAGTCGATTTTCAGATTCCAGTAATGTTGATTTCATCAGGTAAACAGTCGAATTTCAGATTGCAGAAGTGCAGATTTCATTGGGTAAACATCGGTTTTGAGATTGCAGTAGTTCTGATTTCAGCAGGTAAACATTCAGGTTTCAGGGGCGGTGTTCTCTGAGTCTCCGCGCCAAAATCGCACTCGGTGCGGGAGCGGAGAATGGGGTGTCAGACCCGCGATTGGGTCTGACGCCTTCTCGCGATTCTCTGAGGACCGTAGAATCGCCGGCAGTTGTGCACGTGCGGTCGACACGGTGACAGTCTGGGGCCATTGCAAGAGGCCCCTGCGGCGATTCCTAGCCGGCAGCTGGCTGAATTCCCACCGGCGTGGTTCCCTCATGGTTCCACCCAGCGGGCACTCAGAGTGGCGGCTGCGGGCACAGTTTGTGGCAGCCCTGGTGGTGGGAGGGGGAATCTGTCATGAGGGAGGCCTCCAGGACGGCCAGGGTTCCAATTGGGGGCCACTGATCGGTGGGCGCGTGCGATCTGGGGGGGCCTATATTGTTGGGGCCGGCTTGCTGTGTAGGTCCGTGATGTTGTGCGGGGCCGCCGCAGATGGCCACCGCACGCATGCGCGGCCCCGTGGCCAGAAATGCAGGGCCCCATATCGGCAGCCAGAGCTGCAAGTCTGCAAGCCCCCGTAAAATGGAGAATCACTTTGGACTTTCTAGGAAAATGTCCAGAGTGATTTGCGCCTGTTTTCTCGCGGGCATGGGGACGTAGCCCCATTTTCAGAGAATTCCACCCCAGATTCCAGTAGTGATGTCAGTAGGTAAACAGTCAGATTTCAGATTGTAGTAGTGCTGATTTCAGCAGGTAAATAGTCGCTTTTGAGATTGCAGTCATGTTGATTTCAGCAGATAAACAGTCAAATTTCAGATTCCAGTAGCACTGATTTCCGCAGGTAAACAGTCAGTTTAGAGATTTGAGTGGCACTAATTTCAGCAGGTAAACAATCAGTTTTCAGATTCCAATAGTGATGAATTCAACAGGTAAACAGTTGGTTTTGAGAATCCAGTTGCACTTATTTCAGCATATAAACAGCCGGTTTTGAGATTCCAGTCGCTTTCACATCAGCGGGTAAACAGTCAGTGAGTCATGGTGGCACAGTGGTTTGTACAGCTGCCTCACAGCTCCAGGGGCCCGGGTTGAATTTCAGTCTCGGGTGACTATCTGGGTGGAGTTTATACATTCTCCCCATGTCTGCGTGGGTTTCCTTCGCCTGCTCCGTTTTCCTCCCACTGTCCAATGATATGCAGGTTAGGTGGTTTGGCCATGCTAATGTAGGGGCAGAATTAGGCCATTCAGGCAATCGAGTTTGATACGCCATTCAATCATGGCTGATATGTTTCTCATCCCACATTCTCTTGCCTTCACCCCAAAAAGTCTGATCCCTTATTAATCAAGAACCTATCTATCTCTGTCTTAAAGACTCTCAGTGATATGGCCTCCACAGCCTTCTGTGACAAGGAGTTCCACAGATTCACCATCCTCTGGCTGAAGAAATTCATCCTCATCTCAATTTTAAAAGAACATCCCTTCAGTCTGAGGCTGTGGCCTTGGGTTCCAGTTTTTCCTATAAGTGGAAACATCTTCTCCAAATCCACTCTATCCAGGACTCTGAGTATCCTGTAAGTCTCAATAAGGTCCCCACTCATCCTTCTAAACTTTACTGAGTACAGACCCAGAGTCATCAACTGCTCCTCATATGGCAAGTTCTTCATTCTAGGGATCATTCTTGTGAACCTCCTCTGGGCCCTTTCCAAGGCCAGCATATCTTTCCTTCGATACGGGGCTCAAAACTGCTCACAGTGTTCCAAATGAGGTCTGACCAGAGCTTTATATAGCCTCAGACGTACATCCCTGCTCTTGTATTCTAGCCCTCTCGACATGAATGCTAACATTCCATTTGCCTTCCCAACTGCCAACTGAATCTGCACGTTAACCTTAAGAGAATCTTGAACCAGGACTCCTAAGTCCCTTTGTGCTTCTGATTTCCTCAGCCTTTTCCCACTTAGAAAATAATCTATTAGCATTTTCATTCTGTCTTTATCTTCCTCCTTCTGCTGTATAATCATACCAAGAAAATTACAAAACTGTCTCACAATATAGCAAGGATTGTTATCAAAATAATAGTCTGACTGTTAGAAACTCAGTTAAGCAATGAACAAGCAGACATGGCATTCACCATGAAAATCCACCTGCCAACTGAATCAGAATGTGTCACAGAAGCAAATATTTGCTGCAGAAATACAAATTTGGTATTCTTTTTCATTTCTGTCAGGCTGTGGCATGTTGCTTTGGAGCACTGCTATGCGCAAATATTGACAAGAGCGGCACGGTGGCACAGTGGTTAGCACTGCTGCCTCAAAGCTCCAGGGATCTGGGTTCGATTCCAGCCTCGGGTGACTGTGTAGAGTTTGCACTTTCTCCCCGTGATTGCGTGGGTTTATCTTGGGTGCTTTGGTTTCCTCCCACAGTCCAAAGATGCTCAAGTTATGTGGATTTCCAAGCCCAGCACATCCTTCCTTAGATACAGGACACAAAACTGCTCACAATACTCCAAATGGGGTCTGATCAGAACCTTAAACAGCCTCAGAAGTACATCTCTGCTATTGTATTCAAGCCCTCTTTACATGAATGCTAACATTTCATTTGCCTTCCTGATTGCCAACTGAATCTGCACGTTAATGTTAAGAGAATCTTAAACTAGGACTCCTAAGTTCCTTTGTACTTCTATACAGCACCCTGTCAAAGGCCTTTTGGAAATCTAAATAGATCACGCCCACTAGTTTTCCAGTTAATTGGGGCTACAGGGATAAATTGGAGACATGGGCTTAAGTAGGATGCTCTTTCCAAGAGCCAGTGCAGACTCGATGGGTTGAATGGCCTCCTTCTGCACTGTAGGAATTCTATGATTCTATGAAATTCCAGTACCGCTGATTTCAGCAGATAAACAATTGTTTTTGAGATTCCAATGTCCTGCAGTTTGGCAGTAATTGGCTTTACATCCTCAACCATCTTTGGTTTGTATGTCCATTTATAAAAACACCCAGCTCTTATTCAAATTTCAATATTTCCTTTAGTCATTTGGTGTTTTTCTTCAATTATGGCACTATTTTAAAGAAACTCAAGTAAGTCGTCTTGGTATCCTGGCCAATAGATTTCCTTCAATCAACCTCACCATATAGATTATCTGGTTACTATCACTTTGTGTTTTATGGGAGTTTGCTGTATGCATATTGGCTGTGTTCTTTCTTCTATTATAACAATGACTACACCTCCAAAGTATTTAATTGGCTGCAGAATGCTTTGACTCGCCTAGCGGTCATGTGAGTGCAAGTCTCCCTTTAATTTTTTTCTAGCTTCGATGTACCGCTGGTGGAGGGAGTGGATATTTAAGCTATTGGATGGGTTGCCCATTAACTTTGGGGAGGTCAGTGCTAGTGTTCCGGGAGTGCCTTTGCCTGCATAAATGTTAATTAGAATTTTGGCTCTGATACCTGCCTGTAGTTTAATTTTTGTTGCAGTTCATAACCAATACTTTGAAGCTACTTATATCAAAGTTCACTTTCTAATTTGAAAAAAAATTAAAATTATATTAATTGGTATTTTCGCATAGCAGAACAGTACCGAAATTTTAAAAAAACACAAACACTAGTTATTAACAGTTTCATTATGTCTTTATCTTCCGCCTACGACTATATAATCATACCGATGCCAAAACTGTTTCATAATAAACCAAGGATTGTAATCAAAATAATAGTCTGAAAGTTAGAAACTCAGTTAAGCAATGAACAAGCAGACATAGCATTCACAATTAAAATCCATCTGCCAACTGAATCAGAATGTTCAATTGTAACACAGTAGCAAATATTTGCTACAGGAATACAAATTTAGTATTCTCTTTCATTTCTGTCAGGCTGTGGCATATTGCTTTGGAGTTCTGCTATGCACAGAATTTGACAAGGGCGGCACAGTGGCACAGTGGTTAGCACAGCTGCGTCACAGCTCCAGGGACCCGCATTCGATTCCAGCCTCGGATGACTGTATGGAGTTTGCACTTTCTCCCGTGTCTGCGTGAGTTTCCTTCGGGTACTTTGGTTTCCTCCCACAGTCCAAAGATGTGCAGGTTAGGTGGAGTAGCCATGCTGAATTGCCCTTTGGTGTCCAAATATTAGGTGGGGGATTGGGCCTAGGTAGGGTGCTCTTTCGGAATTCTGGTGCAGATTTAATGGGCTGAATGGCCTCCTTCTGCACTGCAGGGATTATAAGTTCAAATGCAACCCAGTGCATTTATTTTGCTTCATGTAATTAGCATTCAATCGAACAGTGGAATCAGAAATCTGCGTGTGGTGATGTGCGCTGCTGGTGGAGCAGGTTTCAGAGGGTGGTTGGGGAGGGGGGAGGGGGGAACGCTGTTGTGGGTTGTGTCCCCTGACCAGCACACACAGATTGTGTGATTTGTGACTTTGGATGTGCCATTGCTTTTGGAACCTTTGATACCTATTTTGGTTCTTGCGTTTTCAATTAAATGAATGCAATTTTACTGAAAATTTAGAGGAGCGCTATTTGACAATGCTAGAATTTCTTTAAAAATCACCAGAACATGTCATTTTTAATGCATAATGCACAGTTGTCTTTGGAATGCCCCAGCTTCCTCGGAAAACATGCATTTGAGCACTCCTTTAAGGAAACAATAGCGTTTACACAGGAGTGCTTGCTGCATTAATTTGTCTGAAAAAATAGTATTTTTTGTAACTCATAACCAGCATCTGTTGCTGCCAGATTATGATGAAAAAAAGTACAGAATAAAATTCTGTACACTAACCTAAGAATATTCTTTCATCCAAATTGTGGATCACCGTTTCTGACAATAACCAATAGAATTTAATTAGTGCTGCTGGCTGTTTGATTTGGAGTCAATCAGGAATTGTTTTGAGATCATTATACTGCTACGAATAAACCTATTTCTGTCTATTGGAATCAGGAGCAATAGGGAGGAAGGTGAAAGGGGTATAAAGAGAATGGAAGACAGTAGACAGAATGCAGAAAACCACCAGCATAATAGAATAACTGGTCATTTATTTAATTTCTAATTATGGAAATTTCCTGTGTGCAGATTGTCTGCTGACTTGCTTATGGAGCAATAATGGTCCCATTTCCAAAGTAAATTCTTTGTTATGACTGTAAGGATGTGGACTATATAAATGTGAGATCCCTTTTATCGTTTGGATTGGCAGCCGTGGTAACAGCTCAGTGAGATCCATTTCAAAATATTTCCCTTTTTCTACTATGTCACTTACTTCAGGAGACATAATTGCTGGGGAAATTGAATGATAGAAAAACCATTGTGCCACTAGTTTCCTGGCAAGTTCATCCATTGCCGCAAAATCTCTCTTGTAACAAGTGATAGATGAACTTCTTGAGGTTCGGGTGCACTTGTTTAAAATCCTTCAATTCGGAGCCAACAAAAAGCTTCAAATAATTTAGCAGTAACAGTTTAGTTCCTACCTGAAATCATCACGGCCCACATTTTGCCTTTGTCAACCACTGCTACATTGGGGAACAATCAAAAATGCAGAAAATATAGGCCGATAAAATGAGCTGATTGATGCCATTAGACATCCAAAATGGTGTCTTTGATGAGTACACAGGTATAACATGATCATGGCTGATCCTCTATCTCAAATCATACTCCAGTGCTCTCCCCATGCCCCTTGACACATTTAGGGCGGGATTCTCCGACCCTCCGCGCTGGAATCGCAGCCGGTGTGTAGGCGGAGAATAGTCGTTCATGCCAGAAACCCAGCGTGACCGCGCTTCCGCGATTCTCCGCTGACCGGGCAATCCTGTGCGCGCGGTCGACACGGCACCGGTTGGGGGCTGTTGGAACAGGCCCCCGCAGCGGTTCTCTGCTGTCGACTGGCCGAACCTCTGCCGACATGGTTTATATGTGGTACCACCCAGTGGTGGTGGTCCTGGTGGGGGAGCGGGGAGAATCTGACTTCGGGGGGTCCTCAGCGGTGGCCAGGCTCACGATCGGCGGGACATCGCGATCTGGGAGGGACCAGTTGTGTGGTTCCGCCGTGTCAGAAAACGGAGAATCACCCCAGACTTTCGAGGAAAAAGTCCGGAGTGATTCTCGCCCGTTTTCTGGCGGGCGTGTGGACTTAGTCCCCAAACAGGAGAATCCCGCCCTTATTGTCTAAAAATCGAGCCATTTCTTTCTTAAATATATTCAGTGACTTGGAACTGCTAGAGTGCAGAAAATGGCCATTCGGCCCATAAGGGTCCCTGGTGCTGTGAGGCAACAGTGCTAACCACTGTCCCCCCTCTGGTATAATCCATACAAAACATACGGAGCTGGAGCAATCAGTCTCCCCATGAGTTTCGCCAAATACGAGCTCCCCCGCTAAGGAGGCAGGGAGCCCTCAATTATCCACAGTTAAGTCCTGTATAAAGTCGGGCAGATATAGTACCGACAGCACAAACCCGACTGTGATCTGATGTCTTTTGTAAATACTTGTCTGTTGTAATAAACCAAGTTTTTATTATCCTTCTCGGTTCGGACTCACTTGTGGTCTACAAACCCCCCCATCCCCTAACCACCGTGCAGCCACTTGGCCTCCACAGCCTTCTGTGGTTGAGAATTCAACAGGTTCACCACCCTCTGAGTGAAGTGGTTTCTCCTCATCTCAGTCCTAAATGGCCAATCCCATATCCTGAGACTGTGATCCCCCAGCCAAAGGAAACATTACCCCGACATCCAATTCTGTCCAGCCCTGTCAGTTTTTAATACGTTTCAACGAGATGCCCTCTTATTTTTCATAGCTCCACTGAATATAGGCTGAAGCGACTTAATCTCTCCTGACATGGCTGTCCTGCCATCCCAGGAATCAGTCTGGTGAATCCTCGCTGCACTTCCTCAATGGCAAGTAATTACTTTCTTAGATAAGGAGACCAAGATACACACAACACTCCATATGTAGTCCCACCAATGTCCTGTACAGCTGTAGTAAGACAGCCTTGCTCCGTACTCACAGCCACTGACAAAGTAGGCCACATATCTATTACCATTTAAATAATACTCTCCCATTCTGTTTTTCCCATGAAAAGTGAATAACTTCGTACCTACCAATGTTATAATGCATCTGCCATGTATTTGCCCACTTACTCAACTTGCCTAAATTGCCTGGCAGCCTCTTAACATCTTCCTCACCACTCACATTCCCATCTAGTTTTGTGTCATCAACCAGCTTGGAAATATTGGATTTGCTTCCCTCATCCAAATCATTGCTAGATAGTGTGGATAGCTGGGACCCAAGGACTGATCCCCGTGGGACCTCATTAGTCACTGTCTGACACTTTGAAAAATACACATTTATTCCGATTTTCTATTTCCTGTCTGCTAAATAATTCTCAATCTATGCCAATATATTACCCCCAATCCTATATGCTTTAAGTTTGCACACTAACCTCTTTCTTATCAAAGCTTCATCAAACCCTGGTTAGGTGGATTGGCCATACTAAATTGCCCGTAGTGTCCTAAAAAGTAAGGTTAGGGGGGGGTTGTTGGGCTACGGGTATAGGGTGGATACGTGGGTTTGAGTAGGGTGATCATTGCTCGGCACAGCATCGAGGGCCGAAGGGCCTGTTCTGTGCTGTACTGTTCTATGTTCTATGTAAACCCATCTGAAAATCCAAATGCACCACATCCACTGGTTCTCCCTTATCTATTCTGACTAGTTACATCCTCAAAGAACTTCGGTACGCTTGTCAAATCCATGTTTACGTTGTCCAATCCTGTTGATATTTTTCAAGTGTCCTGTTATCACATCTTTTATAATAGACATTAGGGGCGAGATTCTCCCATATGGGGAGAAATCGTAAGGCTGGCGTCAAATCCGGGCGGGTTTGACGCCAGCCCCCCCTTCCCGACCGGGAACCGATTCTGGTCCCCGGTCGGGGCTAGCATCCCGACGCCGTAAACTCCGGCATCGCGGGCTTAACGAATTTCGTTAAGCCCGCTTGCCAGAGTTAGCGCCGGCTGACGCGTCATATGACGTCAGCCGCGCATGCGCGGATTGGAAGACTCCAACCCGCGCATACACGGATGACGTCATCGCGCATTTGCGCGAAACCCGCGCATGCGCGGGCCCCGATACCCCTCAGCTGCCCCGCGAATGGATACTGCAGGGCGGCGGAAGGACAAAGAGTGCGCGGGCATCGGGCCCGCTACCCGCGATCGGTGCCCACCGATTGCGGGCCCATGGCACCCTTGGCACGGCCGTGGTACTGCCGTGCCAATCGGTGCCATGGTTTTAAAAATCGAGAGTTTACGGCCATTTTTACGAACGGCCAGACCAGGTGTGTTTGCCGTTCGTAAAAACAGCCGTAAAGGGCTGGGAACTCGGCCCATCCATCAGCTGAGAATCGCTGCCGGCCGTAAAAAAACGGCGGCAGCGATTCGTATCGGGAGTCGGGCGTGGGGGGGGTGAGAATAGCGGGAGGGCGTCGGAACAGCATGGCCGTAAAATTTAAAGAGCCACGCTATTCTCCGCACCGTCGGGAGTGCGGAGAATCTCGCCCTAGAATTTTCCATACTATTGATCAGCTAAGCAGTTCCTAATTCTCTGTTTTCTCCCTTCCTTCTTTTTTTAATATAGTGACAAATCATGTTGGACATATCATAATGGTGCATGTTTTATTGTGTGTCCAGTGAAGACTGAAGTATGCACAGCAGGCAAATTATGAGCTCATTCAGCATGCACCACTATTTGATCCCAGCTGTACCATGTTGAAACTCAGCCAATGTCCTTTAATGTGCAGCTGAGCATGTTAAGATGCTTTCATTTGGCTGTTGCTATGATTCTACAACTGTTTTGGTACTTTTATTTTTGTTTCACTGTGTAATTAACGGGAGGTGACGTGGCAGGTGTTGCTGACTTTGAGGCTTCTGCAGTTGCTTCCACACATGTTTGTAGGAATGCCCTGTACAATATCATACGATTTGGAAAATGAACAACAGAGGCAATGCAGAGAAAGGGCTGCTTCATGGAGGAGGGCAATTAGGGCTCTTAGTATGAGGTCATATCTGTCCAACATGAGCACAGTAAAAAGTCTCACAACACCAGGTTAAAGTTCAACAGGTTTCTTTGAAATCACAAGCTTTTGGAGCGCTGCTCATTCACCTAACGGAGGAGCAGTGCTCCGAAAGCTTGTGATTTCAAATAAACCTGTTGGACTTTAACCTGGTGTTGTGAGACATCTTATTGTGCCCACCCCAGTCCAGCACCGGCATCTCCACATCATGGCCGTCCAAAGTGTTCAGGGAACAATTCCCCAATCTAAACCTCAGTAAGAAATATTGTAGGAGACATCTGTGCTTCAGTAAGGACATCCTCACTGAAATTTGACCCCTGGCAGCCAGAAATACAGACACAGAACAGGGAAAGGACCATGTTGCCTGTGGCTGGGGGCGATGGCGATTAACTTGTGTGTGTCTAGCTCCTTCCCGGCTGAAGCAGAAAATATTTGCAATGTTCACAGTTTGCACGCACTGTTGCAAAGGGAAGGTGTTGTTGAAAACTCACCACTATTCTTAGAATTCCCCCTATACCAAAAAGGGTCGATATTCTAAATGGTGAACAGGGATTCTCACTCCCTGACTCCGATGCAGGCTACGGTGGGTTCTCTTCAGGTCAAACTATATTTTCAAGTTATCCCCCGGTATAACCCATACCTTCACTGAAGAATTTTACCTACTTACCCCTTAGTAGCATTGATATCCTGGGTCCTGCGTTGCTAAGTAAGTAAAGTAGGCTAATAACCACTGTTTTGGGTTAAAACTTTTAACTTATTTTATTATTATATTTTTTCTTTTAAAAGCTGCAATCACTGTACTTACAGAAAAGTAAAACGATCTTGCTTCTGGATCCTTCTGGTTGGTTGAAGGGACCTTCAGGCCCAACTTGACAATCAATCTTCTTTTTAAAATTTGGTCTTCTTTAGATGTAGTCGCTGGTGAGCTTGGTTGCTATGTCCTATCTTTCCCATGTACCGAGCTGTGAAAGCTGGCTCTACTGGCTATCTCTGAGCTGACTCTGAGCTGACTCTGCCTCCTCTTTAAATTCTGGTCTTCCTTAGATGTATTAGCTGTTTTAGCTCGGCTATTTGGCTCTGTCCCTTTCCCATGACTGAGCTGACTGCAAGCTGACTCTGCTTGCTTCTCTTGTTCCTTCTCTGCTTCTCTCCTCTCTCTGAGTTCTGGTCGTTCCTGCTCTGGTCTCTGGGTTTATATTCTCTTTCTAACAGTTATTAATTTTTTATGACTTTATAGTAAAGTAACTTTTATTTCACTTGGATTATAAAAACTATCTTTGATCTGAACATTCTAATACAACTAAGTATTCATTTTGACATGACCTCACCTCTCAGGTCTCTGATTACATTGTTTCCTTTGTGATGTTCAAAGTTCCTTTGTGATATTCAAAAATGCTTTGGTTTCAAGAGGTGTTACTTTTAATTCCTGTCATTTCTATAGTTTTATTTTCCAATTGTGTCCTCAGCTCATAATTTTGACTTTGATTTTGGCTTTAAATTATGTTTCTCGTAGACTGATAGTCTCCAATTTTCTTTAATTTCCCTGACATCGGCATAACTTCACACCTAGAATTGTCACCAAATTCAACTGAACCTCATCCTTTTCTTTCCAGCTGCTTACTAAGATAGTTAATTTCAATGAGGGTGTGAAACATTGCTTTTAGCTGTATGCTAAAATCCACTTGGTTATAACTTGAAAGGTTTACATTTATCACCTAGCTCAACTGAAACCCTCAGCCATGCTTTTCCAGATGCTTACTAAGATAGTTACTTTCAATGAAGGTGTGAGCCATTGTTTTTAGCTTCGTACAAAAATCCTGTTTGTTTGGGAGAAGAAATCTGCATTTTACAATCCTACTCTTTGCAACTGCTGTTAACCCTTTGTGGGATCTTTCCTTGTATCCTCTCATGTTTCTTTCAGACCAGATATTGCCAGACTTCCATGTTTCAAATGACACATCTTTCCATATTTTCAATAACAAAGGTCGTAGCATCCTCTATCCACTGTGGGCTGATTGTATTTCATTCTCTCTAGCCAGAGACAGCCAGGTGGAGCGAGCACACAGCTTTTCTGGAATTGCTGGTTTTCTCATTGGCTCCATGCACAGGGAAAGGACTCTATCTGTTGAATGTCAACTCTATCCCTCACTGGAATCGAAAGGGATTCCACTCCCTTGGCTTTTGGCTTGTATCAAGGCACAGCCAGTATCATGCAGGTCAACATCTGATGGCCTTGCAATAGTCACGATGCCTTCATTGTGTGACAGTTCACTCTGCCAGCTATACCTCAACCATTGTGACAAACCAGAAGGTAACTATACTGAGCCACAAGGGCTATGTATTGACCATATGGTTTGTGACCCCAGTGCACAAGATGTGCACACAGGCATATGCATACAGTGAAAGCAAGCTGCCACATAAAATGTGATCGGACAGACTATTGATGTGCTAAAGCTTTCACTGCCTGGACCGTTCTGGAGGAAATTTGCAGCACTCAACACAGCAGGTGTGAAGAGTTTTGATGATCTGTTATATGCTGCACAAAAGTGTCATCATGAGGGAATGTTTAGCGCCATGATACAGCGAGCAGCTGAAGAGCAGAATAAAGAGAAGAAAGGAGTGGAAAAGGACGTGAAAGGCAATCTAAACTGCCCCTTTCTGGCTAGGCTATCCATGGAGAATTGATCCAAGTGCAATACTAGTCACTTAGCCACAATGCAATAAATAGAAGTTAGAATAAATGTTACCACAAAAATCAACATTTTGGTCCTAATTTGTAAGTGAAACATGCCATATTGCACGCAAAAGTCAACTAACGACCCTTGTGCATTCCCCTACTGTCTATCTCTCATGCGGTTTTGCATGCTCAAGTGCATATATGCATTGCTATCCCAGTAGCTGCAGCATGGATGGTGACATGTTGCTGAATTTCAATGGGGGGAGACTGCAGATGGCCTTGCAGGATGGCCTCGAGCAGTTCTAAGACGAGAATGTTTGGCTCCGGACTTCACCATCCCAGCATGGGTGGCAGCATTCTGTCGCTGGCTGATGACCAGCAGCAAGGGCACCGGGTGAGTGCCAGTCATGGGCTTCACTTTGAGAGAGGTCAACAGGTGTAGTTCAGCAGAGCCACTCCCACATGCCAACTGTACCTCAGTAATCTTTTGGGAGGTAGGTTCTGGACTATTATGAAACCCTGCGTACCTCTTTGCACACAATCTGAAGCCAGGATAACAGCAAGCCAACCTGTTCATGGCAGCAGCCTGAGATTCCTTGGTAGGCACCAGATATTGGGTGATAGATGCTTCTGCTGCAACAAATGCTGTAACATCAACCGTCTGATCTACAATCATGCCAAGTTGGCACCACATCCACACTTGAAAAATCAAACCCCAAACTCTGCACAAAGCCCTGTGTCAAGTTAGTTCTGGATTCCTACTTACCTTGACAATGACTGCAGGCTTTCTGACAGGATTCTGAATGCATCAAGCAATTTATTGTTCACATCCATTTGTATTCTCCTGTAGGTTGTCATATCAGAGGTCTTTTCTCCAACAGAACGTGCATGCAATCCCACCTTTCAATGAGTTGGTACCTGTGCTAACCTTGTATCCTACCCGGGCTACAGTTGCTCATATTTGATGTCTCGCCATGTGCAGATCCTACTTTACCCTTTAAGATATGTGCATTGTCATCTGTGAGTGCAAAATCAAGTAACAAGTCAGATGTTTCTTCATTATCACTCTCTACTTGGTGTTGCTCCAGTTCCTGGCCAAGTTGCATTTCTTCATTATCTGAAAGCGAAAAGATAGGGTTCTAGGGCAGCACGGTGGCACAGTGGTTAGCATTGCTGCCTACGACGCTGAGGACCTGGGTTCGAATCCCGGCCCTGGGTCACTGTCTGTGAGGAGTTTGCACATTCTCCCCGTGTCTGCGTGGGTTTCGCCCCCACAACCCAAAGATGTGCAGGATAGGTGGATTGGCCACGTTAAATTGCCCCCTAATTGGAAAAAATAATTGGGTACTCTAAATTTATTTTAAAAAAAGATAGGGTTCTGATGGGGGGTGATCAGGGAAAGTAAGAGGTACAAGTATGCACCAACTGCCGCTTGTAAATAATGAAGGAAGTGTGGGATGATATTTGGAGGAGGTGAGAAGTATTAGATATGAGGAACATGTTACCTTCAAGGGTTTCCACCCATCAGCAGCCATGGTTTCAGCAAATGGCCATCCCAATAATAGCCAGTCCCATCTCTTAGGAATTCGGGCAAACAGGTGGACTTGACCCCTTTGGGTAGCCCCTGCTACCTCAGGTTGTGCACCACCTTCTCCTGTGAGAAATAGGGAAGTATATCAGCCAGTATTTGTTTAGCTCATGTGATTGGTATGGTTGAATAGATGACGGTATGTATATCCTGACCTAAATGTAACTTCATGTGAACTGGTACCAATAAATGTAGCCAGTCACCAAGCAGGGAATGGAGTCAGTTAAACTGGTTGCAGTTGAGACCAACTTGTTCCATTTGAGATGGGCTCAAATGAGAACTTACAGCTGGATGTCAATCTGATTGTTTTTGGTTCATGTTCATTTGTATGAGATCAAATTTAATTCACCCACTCCATTTATTGTTCATTCAGTTGCAGTATCATTCATGGGAATCAGTATAATATCAGTGGAACAAAACGATGTATGTGTGAAAGCTGCACTTTTGAAGCAGAATTTTAGGTTATATAATTCTACACATGTCCAGAAAAAACACTCAGAATAAATGTTTTGAGTACAGCTTCACAAATTTAATTACAGAAAATAGAAATACAGAGAAACACACAGAACACACACAGGAAAACACATTTACTTAATTTGTAGACACACCACCACAAATTTATACTTACAATTCACATCATTCATTTTAATGTTTGTTTTGCTGAGGTGTTGGATCTTCTCAGTGATATAATTGTTGAGCTCGAGACAGCCTCTTTACCTGACCCCCGCAGTATGGAGGTGGTGGCACAATATAGGTGGGGAGAATAGAAAACATTTAACTGACCTATTGAAACCTTTACTGTCAATAGAAAAGGGACATCAAATGACAGGTAGGTAGAGAGATTTAAAAAGAAAACTAGACCAGAAGCATGGATCGTCATCTGGAGAAAGTGGACATAATTTAAAATAAAAAGTATGAGGTTTTCAGCCGTGTTAAGTGTGTGAGAGTAAGGTGAAACAATAGGTTAGGATGAGAGAATGAGGCTGGCGATGCACATCTAGAATGCAATTCAGGCGTGAGTCCTGTTCGTCAACATTCTACCATCTGTCACATGTCCTGTGACCATGGGCGAGTAATGTAGCAGCAGGTCTGGATTCACTGGGAGCTGTAGCTGTTACCTGCACATAGGCGATTAAGGACACAGCTTTCCAGAAAGAAGCAGAAGTGCATTTCAAGCCCCCTAAGTGACTAAGTATCCTTTTTCAGGACCACAACGCTCACCTCTCTAGTGTTAGGAAGTGACTATAAAAGGGGACCTAAACGTTGTCTGGTTCATATCCCTGGCCAGCAGGCTGCAGCTGGCAGGAATCCCATCAATGCAGTTGGAACTCAAAAAGAAGAAAAAATAAAGTAACGGTGACACCAGTCACCATTGGTACATGAAACGTGTGCACCCTAAGGGATAAATCCATAGTCTACAGATGTGAGAGAATTACTGTTCTTGTTGATAGAGAGCTGGCTAGGTACACTGTCCAGATCACCACACAACAAGGCCCATTTACCTGAGGAGGGTCAGTTCAAGGAAATTGGTGCAGGTTACACATTCTTTTGGAGTGCCTGTGGAAATGAAGAATGACACAAAGCTGGCAAAGGCTTTGCTGGCATCAACCAATCATCTGTATGTTGATTTGCTTTCCCAAGGGTGTTAGTGACTGATGGTGTTTAAACTCTCTTTGCATGACAACAGGAAAGCAACTCGCATCAGTGCATACGCCCCTAACGTGACTAACCTTGATGAAGTCAAATAAAATTCCATGATAACGTCACTTCTCGATTGCTATTGTGCCAAAATCAAGCAAGCAATCATTCTTGGTGATCTTGATGTAAGAGTTGGTGCAGATCACCAGCCATCGGAAGATGTCATTGGAGAAAACAGGGCTGCAGTTGTAACGACAATGGTCTCTTCTTCTGAAGATGTGTGCTGAGTATGAGCTCTTAATCACTAATATAGTTTTGTGTCTCCCAAATTGTAACCGTAATTATCTTGTTCAGTGCATCAATATCTAATTAACTATATCATCAGGCAGAGGGTCAAGCTGGATGTGCATGTAACAAAAGCTGGACTGATCACTGTCTTAACATTTCAAAGCTAAACATCAAGGTCTATTCCCTTGATGCCGCCAGGGCATAGAAATTCAGATGTTTCTCAATGTCTCAAGGCTCAAACAGACAGTCATGAGGAATTGTGCTCAGAGAAACTCAAAGATAGTCTATGCACAATGAAAATGGACGCACATTGCATTGAAGATGGCTGGGCAACCTTCCAGGATAGTGTACTCCACTGTTCTAGAAGCCTTTCATACTACCTCTCATAAGTACCGAGTTGTTTAAAGTGAAACAATGAGGTAATTCAGAAACCACTGGAGGAGAAACACAGGGTTTATCGAAATGAAAAGTCATCATTACCTAAGCACAATGCCAAATGAAGCATCGGTAGAACTGTCCCATACAAAGTCAAAGAAACAAATAGAATGCAGATGAACCGTCATCATATGCAGACCACAAACAATGGAAAAGATTTGATAATGCCCTGAAATCTGTCTATGGGCCCCAGTCTGGTTGTTCATAACTATTCCTTGGTGTCAACAGTCCAACATTGCTCACAGAAAAAGCCTATATTTTGGAAAGGTGGGCACATCCGTGCTCAGCATTCATCCATCAATAAGGAAACCATAAACAAGCCACAGGTTGCCATTGCTTCTCTCTTGATAGACCTTACACACTATTAGAAATGATTAATGCTGTTAAACGCCTATTTATTGGCTATAGAAGGCAAATTGATCCCAGCTGAGCTCCACAAGGCTTCAGGTCAAAATCTGATCAAGAAACTCACTGAACAGGGGGATGGGAACCAATATAGGAAGTCGGAAGGTAGTAAAACAGGGACAGAAACAAAAGGCAGTAAGGGGGAAAGTGTAAGGCAGAGAAGCCATAGTCAAAAATCAAAAAGGGTGACAGTACAAGGTACAGTGACTGAGGGGAGCTCAGTGAATAGGCCCAGTAATACTAAAAGGAATAAAACGGGAAGTAAAAACCTAAATGGTAAGCGATGCGGTAGGTTGGCACATGAAGATATTGGTTCTACGACAGGAAAATTAGGAGAAAAGTTAAGAGGAAATATAACTTAGGAGAGGTTACAGATCGAGGTGTTGAGATTCAAAACAGAGGTATAAAAGCCAACCTAAGTGTACTTTACCTGAATGCTCGTAGTATTCATAGAATTTCATAGAATTTACAGTGCAGAAGGAGGCCATTCGGTCCATCACCTGCACCTGCTCCTGGAAAAAGCACCCGACCCAAGGTCAACACCTCCATCCTATCCGCATAAACCAGTAACCCCACCCGACACTAAGGGCAATTTTGGACGCTAAGGGCAATTTATCATGGCCAACCCACCTAACCTGCACATCTTTGGACTGTGGGAGGAAATCGGAGCACCCAGAGGAAACCCACGCATAGACGGGGAGGATGTGCAGCCTCCGCACAGACAGTGACCCAAGCCGGAATCTGGGACCCTGGAGCTGTGAAGCAATTGTGCTATCCACAATGCTACCGTGCTGCCCTTCGGAATAAGGTTAATGAGTTGATGGCGCAAATCATCGTGAATGACTATGATTTAGTGGCCATTACTGAAACATGGTTAAAGGATGGTCAAGACTGGGAGTTAAATATCCGAGGGTATTAAACTATTCGGAAGGACAGAGTGGATGGTAAGGGAGGTGGTGTTGCTCTGTTATTCAAGGATGACATCCGGGCAATAGTAAGGTATGACATCGGTGCTATGGAGGATAAGTTTGAATCCATTTGGGTGGAAATCAGGAATAGTAAGGCGAAAAAGTCACTGAATGGAGTAGTCTATAGGCCACCAATAGTAACATTGTGGTGGGGCAGGTAATAAACAAAGAAATAACTGATGCATGAAGAAATGGTACAGCAGTTATCATGGGGGATTTTAATCTACATGTCAATTGGTTTAACCAGGTCGGTCAAGGCAGCCTTGAGGAGGAGTTTATAGAATGTATCCGCGATAGTTTCCTAGAACAGTATGTAATGGAACCTACGAGGGAACAAGTGGTCCTAGATCTGGTCCTGTGTAATGAGATAGGATTGATTGATGATCTCATAGTTAGAGATCCTCTCAGAAGGAGCGATCACAATGCGGTGGAATTTAAAATACAGATGGAGGGTGAGAAGGTAAAATCAAACACTAGTGTTTTGTGCTTAAACAAAGGAGATTACAATGGGATGAGAGAAGAGCTAGCTAAGGTAGACTGGGAGCAAAGACTTTATAGCGAAACAGTCGAGGAACAGTGGAGAACGTTCCAAGCGATTTTTCACAGTGCTCAGCAAAGTTTTATACCAATAAAAAGGAAGGACGGTAGAAAGAGGGAAAAGCGACCGTGGATATCTAAGGAAATAAGGGAGAGTATCAAATTGAAGGAAAAAGCATACAAAGTGGCAAAGATTAGTGGGAGACTAGAGGACTGGGAAATCTTTAGGGGGGAACAGAAAGCTACTAAAAAAAGCTATAAAGAAGAGTAAGATAGATTATGAGAGTAAACTTGCTCAGAATATAAAAACAGATAGTAAAAGTTTCTACAAATATATAAAACAAAAAAAGAGTGGCTAAGGTAAATATTGGTCCTTTGGAGGATGAGAAGGGAGATTTAATAATGGGAGATGAGGAAATGGCTAAGGAACTGAACAGGTTTTTTGGGTCGGTCTTCACAGTGGAAGACACAAATAACATGCCAGTGACTGATAGAAATGAGGCTATGACAGGTGAGGATCTTGAGATGATTGCTATCACTGAGGAGGTAGTGATGGACAAGCTAATGGGGCTAAAGTTAGACAAGTCTCCTGGCTCTGATGGAATGCATCCCAGAGTGCTAAAAGAGATGGCTAGGGAAATTCACTGGACTCTGGTGTGGTCCTGGCGGATTGGAAATTGGCAAACATGACACCACTGTTTAAAAAAGGAGGTAGGCAGAAAAGGGGTAATTATAGGCCAGCGAGCTTAACTTCTGTAGTAGGGAAGATGCTGGAATCTATCAACAAGGAAGAAATAGCGAGGCATCTGGATGGAAATTGTCCCATTGGGCAGACGCAGCATGGGTTCATAAAGGGCAGGTTGTGCATAACTAATTTAGTGGAATTTTTTGAGGACATTACCAGTGCGGTAGATAATGGGGAGCCAATGGATGTGGTATATCTGGATTTCCAGAAAGCCTTTGACAAGGTGCTACACAAAAGGTTGCTGCATGAGATAAAGATGCATGGCATTATGGGTAAAGTAGTAGCATGGATAGAGGATTGGTTAATTAATAGAAAGCAAAGAGTGGGGATTAATGGGTGTTTCTCTGGTTGGCAATCAGTAGCTAGTGGTGTTCCTCAGGGATCAGTGTTGGGCCCGCAATTGTTCACAATTTCCATAGATGATTTGGAGTTGTGGACCAAGTGCAATGTGTCCAAGTTTGCAGATGACACTAAGATGAGTGGTAAAGCAAAAAGATACCGGAAGTCTGCAGAAGGATTTGGATAGGTTAAATGAATGGGCTAGGGTCTGGCAGATGGAATACAATGTTGACAAATGTGAGGTTATCCATTTTGATAGGAATAACAGCAAAAGGGATTATTATTTAAATGATAAAATATTAAAACATGCTGCTGTGCGGAGAGACCTGGGTGTGCTAGTGCATGAGTCGCAAAAAGTTGGTTTACAGGTGCAACAGGTAATTAAGAAGGCAAATGGAATGTTTTCCTTCATTGCTAGAGGGATGGAGTTTAAGACTAGGGAGGTTATGCTGCAAATGTATGAGGTGTTTGTGAGGCCACACCTGGTGTATTGTGTTCAGTTTTGGTCTCATTACCTGAGAAAGGACGTACTAGCGCTGGAGGGTGTGCAGAGGAGATTCACTAGGTTAATCCCAGAGTTGAAGGGGTTGGATTACAAGGAGAGGTTGAGTAGACCGCGACTGTACTCGTTGGAATTTAGAAGGATGAGGGGGGATCTTATAGAATCATATAAAATTATGAAGGGAATAGATAGGATAGATGCGGGCAGGTTGTTTCCACTGGTGGGTGAACGCAGAACTAGGGAGCATAGCCTCAAAGTAAGGGGAAGTAGATTTTGGACGGAGTTTAGGAGGAACTTCTTCACCCAAAGGGTTGTGAATCTATGGAATTCCTTGCCCAGTGAAGCAGTTGAGGCTCCTTCATGAAATGTTTTTAAGATAGAGATAGATAGTTTTTTGAAGAATGAAGGGGTTAAGTGTTATGATGTTCGAGCCGGAAAGTGGAGCTGAGTCCACAAAAGATCAGCCATGATCTCATTAAATGGCGGAGCAGGCCCAAGGGGCCAGATGGCCTACTCCTGCTCCTACTTCTTATTAACTCTTTTGGTCTGCATTGGAGCAAGGAAGCATCTTGCAAGAATAGAAAGATACACCCATTGTCCACATGTACAAGGAAAGGAACTCACCAATCCTGCGTCAATTATAGAGGAATCTCACTTGTATGAATGCTTCCTGCTGATTCCCTTGTTTCTCCTTTCTTTATTGCTTGCCATTATCATTTTGATTCACGAATGCTTAATGGACATGTATCTTTAAGTCAAGCAGCAAAGATAACAAGGAATTCAAAAAGCTACAACGTAGAGGGCAGGGCAGCCAGGGCAACCAGGGCAGCATGGTTGCACAAGTGGATAGCACTGTGGCTTCACAGCGCCAGGGTCCCAGGTTCGATTCCTCGCTGGGTCACTGTCTGTGCGTTTTGCATGTTCTCCCCGTGTCTGCATGGGTTTCCTCCGGATGCTCCGGTTTCCTCCCACAGTCGAAAGAAGTGCAGGTTGGGTGGATTGGCCATGATAAATTGCCTTTCGTGACCACAAAGGTTAGGAGGGGTTATTGGGTTGCGGGGATAGGGTGGAAGTGAGGGCTTAAGTGGGTTGGTGCAGACTCGATGGGCTGAATGGCCTCCTGCTGCACTGTATGTTCTATGTTCTATAGTATAATGTGCTAGCTTTGGACAAAAGAACACAGACTCTGTGACACCCGAGTGATGGGGAGGCACTCAGTTCGATTGGTTGACTGATGGCCAATGAATTGGTGAAAAGGCCGTTTTTTGCTCGGTAACAGGTGGCGATTGGATCCTGCCTGAGTGGGATGATTTCCAGAGACCTAAGGAAAGCAGAGTTGGGGCCTGGGAAACTCAGGAGAAAAGGTTTTCTCTCTTCTTTCTCTCTCATGTTTACTCCAGCAAAGCTGCTGTATTTCTGATACCAGAATGAATCTGCAGTGAGAACCATTATCGACTGGAAAGCGGAACTCTCAGACTGAAAGCCTTCTTAAGACCGCAAGACCATAAGACATAGAAGCAGAATTAGGCCACTCGGCCCATCGAGTCTGCTCTGCCATTCAATCATGGCTGATATTTTCTCATCCCGATTCTCCTGCCTTCTCCCCATAACCCTGATCTCCTTATTAATCAAGAACCTATCCATCTCTGTCTTAAGGACACTCAGTGATTTGGCCTCCACAGCCTTCTGCGGCAAAGAGTTCCACAGATTCACCACCCTCTGGCTGAAGAAGTTCCTCCTCATCTCTGTTTTAAAGGATTTTCCCTTTCATCTGTGATTGCGTCCTCTGGTTCTAGTTTTTCCTACTAGTGGAAACACCCTCTCCACGTCCACTCTATCCAGGCCTCACAGTATCCTGTAAGTTTCAATAAGATCCCCCCTCATCCTTCTAAACTCCAACGAGACCCAGAGTCCTCAATCATTCCTCATATGACAAGCTGTTCATTCCAGGGATCATTCTTGTGAACCTCCTCTGCACCATTTCCAAGGCTAGCACATCTTGCCTTAGATACAGGGCCCAAAAGTACTCACTGTACTCCAAATAGGGTCTGACCAGAGCCCTATACAGCTTCGAAGTACACGAAGTATACTGGTCTTGTATTCCAGCCCGCTTTTGACATGAATGCTAACATTGCATTTGTCTTCCTAACTGCCGACAGAACCTGCAGGTTAGCTTTAAGAGAATAATGAACAAGGACTTTCAAGTCCTTCTGTACTTCTGATTTCCTAAGCATTTCCCCATATAGAAAATAGTCTATGCCTACATTTCTCCTTCCAAAGTGCATAACCTCACACTTTTTCACATTGTATTTCATCTGCCATTTCATTGCCTACTCTTCTAGCTTGTCCAAATCCTTCTGCAGCCCCCTTACTTCCTCAATACTACCTGTCCCTCTACATATTTTTGTATCATCTGCAAACTTAGTAACAGTGCCTTCAGTTCCTTCTTTCAGATCATTGATGTATATTGTGTAAAATTGTGGTCCCAGCACAGACCCCTGAGGCACACCACTAGTCACCTGCTGCCATCCTGAAAAAGATCCCTTTATCCCTACTCTCTGCCTTCTGCCAGTCAGCCAATCCTCTATCCATGCTAGGATCTTACCCTTAACACCATGGGCTTTTAACATATTTAACAATCTCCTATGCGGCACCTTGTTAAAGGCCTTCTGAAAATCTAAATAAATCACATCCACTGGTTCACCTTTGTCTAACGTCCTTGTTACCTCCTCAAAGAACTCTAACAGGTTTGTCAGACATGACCTCCCTTTGACAAAGCCGTGCTGACTCAGTCCTATTTTATCATACACTTCCAAGTACTCCGCGATCTCATCTTTAATAACGGACTCGAAAATCTTACCAATGGCCGGTCAGGCTAATCGGCCTCTCTTCCTTCTTAAACAGTGGTGTTACATTAGCCAATTTCCAGTCCTCTGAGACCCTTCCTGCCTCCAGTGATTCCTGAAAGATCACCACCAATGCCTCCACAATTTCCTCAGCTATCTCTTTTAGAACCCTGGGCTGTAGTACATACGGTCCAGGTGACTTATCCACCTTCAGACCTATCAGTTTCCCCAGAAACTTCTCCTTAGTGATGGCCACACCATTCACCTCTGCCCTCTGAGTCTCCTGGAGCTCTGCCCCCAGATTTTCCAGAAATCTGGTACGGCGGAATGGAGAATCCCGCCCCTTATCTTTTATTTGTTTTTTCACCCCTCTCTATCCCTCTGTGTTTGTTTGTCACGTGTGTGTGTGTATGTACAGGCTGGGAGCAAGTTAAAGTGGGGGGCGAGGAATTAAATAATAGTTAACCAGCTGTATTTGTTGCATATTTCATTATAGTTCTTATTACAAATAAAAAGTATTTGTGTTTAAATTTGCAACTCTGGTGATTGTAATTATTGGACAGCCAAGGACCAAAGACTTTGCATAGTTTCCTAAGAATTATTTGTTATTTTAATTGTGTTGCAATTTCGGGTCAGAGATTGCTGGAACTGACTATGCCCTAACCTCAGGGTGTTGTAACACACTGCAAAAAACTCCAATAAATGCAAGCAACTTGCCAAATTTCAATCGTCTCCAAGAAAACTCTACAAAATGCCAGCAACATGTCCAAAATTTAAACGTCTACACTACCCTATCGTTTTTGCAACAGATCAGCCTTCGAAGTCAGTTAGGTACCCACACGAACTCAACCAAACACCCCAGGGGATGAACATAATCATCTTCCCCTTGAAGGACAAACTAGAATTGCATTTGCAAATATCTTCCTGATATTTCTAAACGGCCGAGATTGTGGTGTTCAGGGCATGAGTTCAAATTTCCAGATGATGTGAAGATCAGATACGTTGTCAACTACAATGTTGATTGTCTTGAACTTCAAAAGGACATACACATGTTGTTGGAATGAAATTTAATGTAGAGAAATGTGAATGTGGTGATTCATTTTGGCAAGCAGAATATGAAGGGACAGTACAAAATACAGGGAGAAACTCTAAAGGAGGTGCTGGAACGGGGGATCTTGGTGTATATGTATAGCATTCATTGAAGATGACAAGGCATGTTGAGAGAACAGTTAATAAAGCATTTGGTATCCCAGGATTTATAAATATAGGCATTGAGTACATGTGTAAAGAGGTTTTGCTGAATTTGTATAAGATACTAGTAAGGCATCATCTGGAGTACTGCATCCAGTTCTGGGTGCCATACTTGAGGAAGGATATGAAGACATTGGGGAGAGTACAGAGGATATTCATTTATTTTTAATAAATTTAGAGTACCCAATTCATTTTTTCCAATTAAGGGGCAATTTAGCATGACCAATCCACCTAGCCTGCACATCTTTGGGTTGTGGGGGCTAAAACCCACGCAAACATGGGGAGAATGTGCAAACTCCACACGGACAGTGACCCATAATCGAACTTGGGGCAGCAGGGCTAACCCACTGTGCCACCGTACTGCCAACAGAGGATATTCACAAGGATGATCCCTGAATTAAAGAACTGTAGCTATGAGGATAGATTGGAGATGTTGGGTCTATTTTCCTTGAAGAAAGATATGCTGAGAGGAGACTTGATAGAGGTGTTCAAGATCCTGAGCGATGTGGACAGGGTAAATAGAGAGAAACTGTTCCTATTCAAATGAGCATCAAGAACTAGAGAGCATGGATTCAAAATAGTTGGCAAAAGGAGTAAGAGTGATGTGAGGAAAACGAATTTCAGCCAGAGGAATCTGAAATGAACTTCCTGAGAGAATGCTTGATGCAGGTCCGATCGAGGTATTCCAAAGGTAATTGGATTCCCATCTGAAATTAAAGAAAAATGTGTAAGGTTACAGAGATAAGGCAGGTGAATGTGCAAACTCCATATGGACAGTGACCCAGAGCCAGGATCAAACCCAGGTTATCAGCGCTGTAGGCAGCAGTGCTAACCACTGCACCACCTATTCATTATTAATTGATTACAAAACAACTGGATTATTCTTCTCAAGCTTGCATATCTTTTCTCACAGTATGCCAAATTTTGTGTATATACCACTAAGAACCGTTTTTTAAAGTTACCACTCTGGTTTTTGGGATATCCTCGCATTTAACATGAACAGGGTTCTTGACACAATGCAGACTCAATGGGCTGAATAGGCGCCTTCTGCACTGTAAAGATTCTCTGATTCTGTGAAAAGAGCAGAAACTGGCTTTAAGTTGTACAAATCACTTCTGCAAATGTCTCCCTGCAAATGTGTCCAGCTAATGAATGGGGTGGTCAATGCTGACCTGATGCCGCAAGCATTCAAATGAACCGGCAGCACAAAGTTGGCAAGCTCCCTCATTGCAAATCTTGAATTCTGCTCCTTTACAAAACCAACTTATTAACACAACCAACGGCTCCATTAAAGTTACTTACATGACAGATTTATACATCAATGTTTCAAGGTTGAAATATATTATGTCATGTTAATGATATATGTCAAAGGAAGATGAATATACAATAATTCCAGAGTGGGCTGGATAACGTGACACTGCTTTGCATTCTTCACTAACATTATGATACACACTATGACAGAAAAGAAGCACAATTAATTTTGTTTAATGTTGATTACTGTCAATAAAACCTGCAGTGGCAGGTGTTTTAATTATACCAATGACAGCAGTGAATTCTTTGGAGTTTCACTGCATCCTCATAATTGTTTACTCATCTCAGCCTGTAGTGAATATTCCTGATCAAAGCATTGCTTTTCTAAACTGTACCTTTTATGTCACTCTATCTGCAGGCTGGTATGCTGCCTTCTGATCAGAGCGTTGACATTGGAGTTTTGGTAAAAGGATTTATTTGCACCACAGTGGGCTGGACTAGATTTCAGTATATTGTAGAGAAACTGGCTAGTCAGTCCAACTGGTCCATACTAGTCTTTATGCTTCAAGTGAGTTTGTTCCTACTTTAATTGTCAGACCTTCCCACACTGGTTCCATTTTCCACCTTTCCCTTCTCCCTTATAAGAACACAAGAGCATAAAAACTGGGAGCAAGAGTAGGCCATCTGCCCCCTCGGGCCTGCTCTGCCATTCAATAAGATCATGGCTGATATTTTTCTGGACTCAGCTCCACTTATCCACTCACTCAACATAACCCTTAATGTCTTTACTGTTCAAAAATCTATCTTCCCCTTAAAATATTCAACAGGGAGCCTCAACTGCTTCACTGGGCAGGCAATTCCACAGATTTACAACCCTTTGGGTGAAGAGATTCCTCCTCAACTCTAAATCTGCTCCCCCTTATTTTAAGGCTATACTCCCTAGTTCAAGTTTCATCCGCCAGTGGAAAAAACTCCCAGCTTCTATCTTATCTATTCCCTTCATAATTTTATGCGTTTTTATAAGATCCCCTCTCATTCTTCTAAATTCCAATGAGTATAGTTCCAGTCTACTCAGGCTCTCCTCATAAGCCAATCCTCTCAACGCCGGAATCAATCCAGTGAACCTCCTCTGCAACCCCCTAAAGTGCCAGTAAGTACATCATTTCTAAAATAAGGAGACCAAAACTGTACACAGTACTCCAGGTGTGGCCTCACCAGCACCCTACAACATAACCTCTCTGCTTTTAAACTGCATCCCTCTAGCAACGAAGGACAAAATTCCATGTGCCTTCCTAATTACCTATTGGACCTGAAAACCAACTTTTGGACAAGGACGCCCAGGTCCTCTGCACAGCAGCATGCTGCAATTTTTTACCATTTAAATAATAGCCCATTTTGCTGTTATTCCTACGAAAATGGATGACCACACTTTTACCAACATTGTACTCCATCTGCCAGACTTTTACCCATTCATTTAAACTATATATACCCTCTGCAGACTTTCAGTGTCCTCTGCACACTTTACCACTCAGCTTCATGTCATCTGCAAACTTTGAGACATTACAGCTATTACAGATCAAACCTCCTGCTAAATGTTTCAATGCTATCTGCTTTAATCACTCTATTTGACTATGAAATCTAAATTCGCACCACTTCTTCTGTACGGAAATTCTTACTTTTAAAAATTTGATCTGAGTATTTTCTCTGTGAGGGATTGATTCTTCAAACTATTTCTGCCATCTGCTTGCCCACAGGACTTATTTTTCACCCTTTCTGATGTCCTGCTCCTTTTAAAGATTGTTCTAAAGTTAAAACGTTGCAGCCTGCCAGGCTTTCTTCTCTTTGGTAATCGGTCTTCCAGATTATTTATATCACCTCAATTCATACCTGAAGCTACACAAGCTTATCTGTACATGGAGTTTCTTTATTTCCAGAAGTTTAGGTGATAATATTTCATCCATTTATTGTAAATTTAAATTAATTTAAGACCATGTAGCGATATACCAACCTTTCACAAAGCATCCCACGCTCTTAGCTGTCAAAACTTTGGTCATGCAAGCGGCCTAGATTTCTGATTGGGGAAGAAGATTGAACAGCCAGCAGTATCCCTGGCATATATTAATACAATCCTGTCTACTGCAGAGTAATTCAATATTCTCTGCATTGTATAAGTTGATCCAACGATTGTCAGGCAGGATCCAAAGCTCATGTACTAATACTACAGCTTTCAGCGAATAGGGAGAACTCACACTCCCCAGTTAGGAGTAGCGGGTTCAGAGAACACGCAGAGCTTACTCCATAGTAGAGATTGCTCATCACTCAAATTTCCAAGTTCAGAATGCAGAAAATGTTGGCGAGACAATGGTCAGGTCGTCAAGTTGCTGCGCTCATAGATACATAGAAGATAGGAACAGGAGGAGGCCTTTTGGCCCTTCGAGCCTGCCCGCCATTCATCACGATCATGGCTGATCATCCAACTCAATAGCCTAATCCTGCTTTCTCCCCGTAGCCTTTGATCCCATTCTCCCTAAGTGCTATATTCAACCTCCTCTTGAATATATTCAAAGTTTTAGCATTAACTACTTCCTGTGGTAAATAATTCCACAGGCTCACCACTCTTTGTGTGAAGAAATGTCTCCGTATCTCTGTCTGAAATGGTTTACCCTGAATCCTCAGCCTGTGATCCCTGGTTCTGGACACACCCATCATTGGTAACATCTTCCCTGTATCTACCCTGTCTAGTCCTGTTAGAATTTAATAAGTCTCTATGAGATCCCCCCTCATTCTTCTGAACTCCAGCGAGAACAATTCCAACCCAGTCAATCTCTCCTCATATGACAGTCCCGCCATCCCTGGAATCAGTCTAATAAGAAGATAATAATCCAGAAGCTAATGCCCTGGGGATATGGGTTCAAATCTGACTGTAGCAGTTGGTGAAATCTAAATTTTATTAAATTAATAAAAATCTGGAATTTAAAGGTTGTTCCAGTAATAGTGACGTGGAACTATCATTGTAAAAGCCAATCTGGTTTGTGAATGCCCTTTAAGGAAGGAAACTTTCCCCTTTGGCCTATATGTGATTCCAGACCCACATGGGTTTCTTCTCAGTTATACCAAACTGCTACAGAGAAATCAAAAAGGAACAAAATTGCACAAGCCACCTGGCATTGACTTAAACATTAGAAATGACAATCCTGCAAAATCCTCCTTGCTAACATCGAGGGCCCTGTGTTAAAATTAGGAGAGTTATTCGACAGAGTAGTTAAGCAACAGCCTTACATAATCATGCTCACGGAATTATAATCTAGAACCATATGGTAGGCTGCTCTGGAAGGTTAGATCATATGGAATCCAGGGAGAGCTGGCAAATTGGATATACAATTGGCTTGATGGTAGGAAGCAGAGGGTAATGATGGAAAGATGCTTGTTGGACTGGAGGCCAGTGACTCGTGGTGTGCCTCAGGGGTCAGTTCAGGGCCCATTAGTGTTTGTTATCTATATCAACTATTTGGATGAGAATGTACAAGGCATGATCAATAAGTTTGCAGATGACACTAGAATAGGTGGTATTGTAGACAGTGAGGAAGGTTATCAAAAATTGCAGCAGAATCTTGATTAGCTGGGGAGGTGGGCCGAGAAATGCCAAATGGAGTCAATACAGATAATTGTGAGGTGTTGCATTTTGGAAAGTCAAATCAAGGTAGGACTTTGAGTATCGTGGAACAGAGGGGTCTTGAATTTCAGGTGCACGGTTCTCTAAAGGTGGAGTCACAGGTAGATAGGGGAAGACTTTTGGCATGCGGGCCTTCATCAGTCAGGGCATTGAGTATAGAAGTTGAGGAGTTATGCTGCAGTTTCACAGGACATTAATGAGACTGTCCCTGGAGTATTGTGTTCAGTTTTGGTCACCATGCAATCGGAAAGATGCTATTAAACTGGAGAGAGTGCAGAAGAGATTTACAAGGATGTTACCAGGACTCAAGGGACTGAGTTATAGGGAGAGATTGGACAGGCTAGGACTTTTTTCTTTGGAGCGTAGGAGACTGAGATGTTTATGGGGGTGTTTGAAATCATGAGCGGCACAGATAAGGTGAATGCACTCAGTCCTTTTCCCAGGGTTGGGAAATTGAGAACTAAAGGGCATAGGTTTAAATTAAGAAGGGAAAGAATTAATGGGAACCTGAGGAGCATCTTTTTTACACAGAGGGTGATATGTATGTGGAATGAGCTGCCGGAGGAAGTGGATGAGGCAAGGACATTGACAACATTTAAAAGACATTTAGACAGATACATGGATAAAAAAGGTTTAGAGGGATATGGGCCACATGCAGGCAAATGGGGTTAGCTTAGATGGGCTTTTTCATTGGCATGGACCAGTTTGGCCGAAGGGCCTGTCTCCATGCCGTGGATTCTATGAAAGAATACAATGTCCCAGACACAAGCATCAGAATCCCTGGGGATGTCCTATCCCACAGGGGCAGCATGCAGCACACCAATAAACAGTTGGGAGGGAGTTTCCCTGAGAGTCTTCAACATTCACTCCATGTATTCCCATGGCATTACGTCAATCCTACTGATTTCCATCTATGGCCCTCGGCTGGCAAATCAGTTGAACACCATTTGGGCGAAGTACTGCAGTGGCAAGGGTAAAGGATGTTCTTGGGTGGGGGACCTCAGTGTCTATCACCACAGATAGCACCGCTACTGCACAAGCTGCAAAGTCCTGAAGAACGTATCTGCCAGACTAGCAGCGGGAGGTGATGAGGGAACCAACAAGGAAACTCCTACTAGGTCTTATCTTACCTGTCACAGATGCACCTGTCGATGTCAGTATAGGTAGGATTGACCACTACGTAGTTCATGTGGCGGCAAAGTATGTTCAAACATACACTCCATTGTGTTGTGTGGCACTAATGCTGTGCTAAATGGGATAAATTCAGAATAGATCACATAGGTCAAAACAGAGCACCCGTAAGGCACTGTGGACTATCAGCGGCAGCCAAACAGCAGAAGCAGCTTGTGATAGACTGCACTAAATAATACCACAAGCAACAGATCAGATCAAGGCTCTGAAGTCCTGTCACATTCAGGTGGGAATGGCGGTGTACAATTAAACAGTTGGCAGGAGAAAGAGGTTCCACAAGTATCCCCATCCTCAATGACGGGAAATCTCAGCTTGTCAGTGCAAAAAATAATGCTAAAACATTTGCAACTATCTTCAGCCAAGTGTGGCGAATGGGTGGTTCATCTTGACTTCCTTCTCAGGTCTCCAATGACACAAATGCCAGACCTGAGCCAATTCGATTAACTCCAACTGATACCAATGTGGTTGAAGGCTCTGTATACTGAAAAGACTATGGGTTCTTGCAACATTTCAGTGATAGTACTGAAGACCTGCGTTCTGGAACAACAAAACCCCTAGACCAGCTGTTCCAATACAGCTACAACACTGGCATCTGCCCTATAATGTGGAAAATTGCCCAGGTATGTCAGGTATAAAGCAGGGTGAATCCAATATGACCTTCTCATCAATCTACCAATAATCATTAAGTGACGGAAGGTGTTGACAGCCCTATCAAGTGGCAACTGCACAGCAAGTACCTGCTCACTGATGCTTCATTTGCATTTTACCAGGGGCACTCAGTCCCTGACCTCATTACAGCCTTGCTTGAAAGATAGACAAAAGAGTTGAAACTCAACTGGGGAGTGAGTGATTGCCCTTATCATCAAAGCAGACTTTTAAATTTTGGGATCCAGTTATGTCATTGGTGGGAGTGGGGACAATTGAGTGAAGAAATCCCACCAGCATAAAAGCTATTTTCAGACTCCCGCTCATTTCTTTGGCCCCTCCGCCATTCCTGCCCATCGAATTTTCCACCTCCATGAATGAATTTTTTAAAAAGTCTCCAGCATCTAGGCCTGTTTACATAAACCTCAGGACTCTTCCTGCACTTCTTTTAAAATTGTACCATATTGTTTATGTTGCCGCTCCTCATTCTGCCTACTTCTCACTGTCATGGCTTAGAGGATCTCCTGCAGTGACATCCTAGGGATAAAATGATTGACTTATAAGTCAATTCTGTTTCCGGTAATTTTCTGATAAAGGAAATCTTCATTATGCAATGAACACATTCATTGTGATTGGATTGGGTTTTCCACCTTCCTCATCATGACGAAATAATAATGCATTATTGGAAGTGGGCAATGAAGGGCACAGCTTTTTGAATGAGAAGTCATGATATTTTTTCAGCCAATACTTTCCAGTGTGTTTTCAGTATTGTAGTTAATATTTATCTCCTATTGTTGCAATGTTGGCGAATTAGCACTTATTGCTTTCATGATGTTCAGCTGCTATTTTAGTCGAGGCATTAACACATTTTAAATAATCAGATAATTCTTGGAAAAAGGAATGTGATATGAAGCAATCATCTGCCATCATGTGGGCTATGAGATTTAATGTTCTGATTCTTATTAATTCCCAAAAGAAAAAGAACAGAAAGAAGCTCCATCTTGTAGGTGGTGACCTTTTCATTTTTGATTTTATTTTTCTATCAATCTAGTAAGAAGTATTCAGGCTGAGGTAATCGCTCACGAATGCTCAATGCATTTGTTTGACATGCCTCCTTCAACCCATTAACTTAGCTGCTCCAGTAATAAAGAGAATTCCAGGTGACCATGTTCAGAATTTTGCTATTATCCCACAGCGTTAATTCAAAACTGTGTGGCTTATAAATTCTGCGCGATCGAGGGGTTTCTCCTGTACTCTCAGCAGGGGACGAGAAAAACTCTGAAAGAAACAGCTTAACTAGTCATTTTCAACACTTCATTTGAAGAGTTTTGCTGACCTCCAGCTGAGGTTTCGGCAGAATATCAGAAGAACCTTCACAAAATTTCAGGTCCGGTTATGATTCCCTGCTGGCTAATTTCCAGATTTTATGATTGGTTTATTGTTTTTGCTAGGAAAAAAAAATGTCATCCCCCTTTCAGCTGTCACGTCTTCACTTGAGCACTCACAGCTAGTTTAACAAGCACAGAAAAACAAAGCGCTAAGAGAATTGTTACGACAGCCTCGGTTAGTGTGTGGTCGATTCTAGTCCCACAGACCCCTGAGAAATAACACAAGTAAATTGAGCAGTAATTCACATAACATTTCCGAGAACATTGGCCCTTGACTGCTCCAATGACTTATAGGCACCAGCGTTGTAAGTGAAACACAATACCTGTTTATTTATAACAACATTAGATATAAGGCATGCAATATTTATAATAGAATAATGGCCAGCTAATGTATTATTCCCCCTTGATTGTCCCACCCTCTATCCAAACACACACACAATACAAACACATGCAGGGGGAAGGGAGGGATAAAAATAATAGTAATTAAAATATGAAATGAAAGATGAGTGTTTTTACTTTGGATGTTGAACTCGTTGAGCAGTAAGCTGTCCTTCCAGGATGCGGAGTGATCAAAACCAGCGGTTTGGTTGCTAACAAGGATCTTCTGGTGGTAACATTCAGTCAGAACTCCCAGGCTGCATGATTCCCTCTGGGAAGTCACTTTAACTTTTATTTGCCTGGGCTTTCATTCCAAAAGAGAATTCTTGGCCTGTATAATTCTTATTTGTGTCCATCAGAATGTCTAACAGCCCTTCTGAGAGAGACCAGAATTCCCCACATGAGATTTCGAAAAAGGTTTTTAAGCAACTGACCTGCCTGCAGCTGGTGCTGAACTGGATTTTCTTTGCAGCTCAAACTGATTGTGCAGAGAGAAAGGTCTTTACTCTGGACCTTCAGAAATAATTCATCAGGTGACAGAGAGAAATCAGAGCTGTGGCCCTCCAGCTTCTGGTCAAAATGAAACTCAAAGCAAAACACAGTCCCACATAGGAAGGAACATTCCAGAATGGTCAGCACCAATCAGCATCAAAAATCAGCTAAGCCCTAGAACAATTGTAAAATAGCCCATTGGAAGCCACCAAATCCAAGTGTCATCACTGATGTCAGACCAACAGCACGTGCCTCTTTTTTAAAAATTAAAAGCAAAATCCATCTTAAATGCATAGGTCCCGTAATTGCCCAGGTACAAATATTGAGATAGCAGAATTACAATAAATTAAAAGGAAAAAAACAAGGGACAGATAGGGATTAACAGGAGGATCCTTTTGGAATTAATATATAATTATTCCAAACTTAATTTCATTCCCGGAATAACCTGAACTGCATTGCACTTTTCAAGTCTGATGACTTCCTACTGATTTCTGGGCTCAACCCATGAGTAATAGTGCAATAAATGTATTGTTACTTTTAACATCTGAAACTTATAGATTGGTCAGAAAGCTGTTACTGGTGTTTGGAGGATATTTGAAATGAAATGGTATTTTCATTGAATCAAAGAATCTTACAGCACTGAAGGAGGCCATTTGGCACATCATGCCTGTGCTAGCTCTTAGAAAGGGCAGTTGTGCTTAGCCCCACATCAGAATGTGCTTTGTTTGTACCTGAATTATCTCTTTCCTGTTTTGCCTCGATTGCTTTGTTCTTATTTTATCCTGCAATCATCTGTTGCCATCTACCTGTGCTGGGTCCCTTAAATCACTGAAATTAGCTCATCCTCAGTTAGACATTTTTACCTTGATGTTTTCTGGTCTCTTTTTTCAAACTGAATTATGTTATAATCACTGATAACTAGATGATCTGTAACACACTCCACTTGCACTACTTCATTTCCCAGAACTAGAGACAATACTCCTTCCTTCATTTTTGAAGGGGGATATGTTGATCAATAGGGCCCACCTGCCCACCTCCCCTACTTGCCCAACTCACCCATCTACTCCCTACGCACTTACTCAACCACCAGCCCATTCATCCCACCTACCAACCCCCCAATCAGCTCACCCACTTGCTCACCCCTACCCATTTACCCACTTGCCCAACTAACTACCCCACCCACCTCACCCATCTACTCACATATCCACCTGACCTAGTTACCTGCCTCATCCACTAGGTCACCTCACCGACCTACACATTCACTCACTCATCCACTCAACGATCCATTCACTAATATTCAAATTGGTCCTCTAAACTTAACATAAAGCAGTTAGCAAGGGGCATGTCCTGTCTTTCACCGACTCTCTCCCCTCTAATGGAATTACCCAAGGGACAGTGAATTTCTGTGACAGCTGGGTTTTGAAATGTGCAGCAACATCGATAGTAAATTTATGAGCGCAGTAGCAATTCGATGATCATTACCATTGCTCCGAAGATCCAGGGCAAAATTTTCCTCTGCACATCAGAAATTCCTCTCCTTCCTTATATTTTCTCAATCTACATCAAGGTAAATAAAAGCCCCTAATATTACTGCTCTAATGTTAATTGCATACCTCATCAATTTTCTGACAAAGCCCCTGAAATGCAACAGCTCTCCCACAGCCCCTTCTCTCAAGCCAAAGAAATTCAATCTTAGAATCATCTAATCAACTGAATCATCTAATCAACTAAATCGCTTCTTTATCACTTTTATTATTTTCCTCAATCTAGACCCTGCAGTTATTCAGATATTGCTAATTTTACTGTAAATATTCTCTGTCCTTCTCTCCCATTTCTGCTCCATTCTGCGATTTTCTGGTTTCCTTCCCGAAGCTAACTTGGTTTCTGCTTTCTCCAACAGTACAAGTTAACCTAATGATCCTAATTTTCATCAGATGCAACCTATCCATCTTGTACAGGTGTCCCTTTCCCCAGAACTGGTCACATTGCCCCAAGAGTCTGAAACCCTCCATACAGCCATTCATTTATGTGCACCATTACGCTGGCCTGGATTTGACCACCCACTCTTGCCAGCAGGGTATTATGGTTCTGCCAGATTGAATGGAGATTTAAATGGCTTGCTGCATCTGCCCGGGGAGACACACCATGGTGGTCCTGTAAAATGTTGGTATCTGTTTCTATACTCACTAGAACATGACATTGGAAGTAATCCTGATGTTATAACTCTCAAGAGACCCAATTAGCCTTGTGCAATGTGAGCTTCTCCCGCTGAGGGGTAGGGGCCAATCAGCTGGGTAATTTATTACGGACATAAAAGCCAGTCCAGATAGGAGCTCAGGCAGAGAAGTCCCAGCTGGGACTGGGATTGCAATCTGTAAATAGCTTGCTTTAATAATACATTATTTATCGTTATACTCTCGTACCTGACTCCTCTGTGAACACCCTGTGACCGAGGGTAAAGTGGAGCTTCAGTCGGCACCGCTAAATTATTGAAGCATGGCCACCTCCTCTCTTTATACCGGAGTAAGGTTTGCACCATTTTAAAAATACCGCTCTTTGGCCTGTTCGACGTGAGCATGGAGGACTAGACACAATACACAGAGTGCATGCACTATTCCTTCAAGGCTAACACTATAGTTGGAGTTGAGTGACAGGTGATGATCCTTCTGACCGCCTGTGAGGCCTTCAATTTCAGCATTATAAAAAGCCTGGTGTACCCCGCTGCACAGACTACAAGCCATTCGAAGAACTGGTAACATTGATGGTGAACCACTATGACCCCAAGCTATCAGTGGTAGTACAGCGGTACCGTTTCAATACGGCTGTGAGGACCCCTGGGAGTCTATTACAGAGTTTTTGATATGCATACGAAAATTGGCTGAATTCTACAACTATTATTTATCCCTACTCGAGATGCTGCGAGACCGTCTGCTATGTGAAGTGAACAACATGACAAACCAATGAATGTTGCTGGCCGTGCCTTAAAAAAGCCATGGAGATCTCCCTTTCATAGGAAAGTGCAGAGAAATGAAGTCCAGGAACTTCAGTGGACATGGGGGATGGAAGTTAACAGCATGGGATGCGCACTATCCTGACGTATGGCAACCCCTCAGAACTCCGCCCTGGCCAAAGCACCACTGAGGCCATATACGTGGGTCTAAGACTGCGAAAACTAGGCAGGACACCTCCCTAAATTGCTAGTGGATGACACCAGATGGTGCGATACTTGTGATCAGAGCAGCCGCAGGGAAAGAAGATCCTAGGGATTTTTCAAATGGGCACTGGAGGACTATATGAGGTGTTGGGAAAGAACGTAAGGTTTCTCAAGCAGGATTGGGTAAGATCCAGGGAGCTCTGGCCAAAATAAAAGTGGACCCTAAAGCACAGCCTAAGTACTTCCCGGCCCTCCCGGTCCCCTACACACTGCTAGCGAAAGCCGAGTTAAACTTTGCCCACCAGAAGGTCTTGGGATCATCTAGCTGGTATAGTTTGCTGATTGGGCAGTGCCATTAGTTTCCATACTTAAACCAGACAAAACCATTCGACTGTGCGGTGATTATGAGTTAACCGTGAATAAGGCCTCCTACTTGGGCAAGTACCCAATGCCATGGATTGAAGATTTGTGAGCAAAATTGGCTGGTGGTCATTCATTTACTAAGTTCGACATGGTCTATTTCTATGATATCTTGGTAATCGGAGCGGCGGAGCAAGAGCATCTCAACACCTCAGACAAGCTCCTCCGATGACTTTCTGAAATGGGTGGCTGCCTCAAGAGGGAGAAGTGTGTTTGTGGTAATCCACGGGAGGCAGGACACCAATATTTATTTACAATAATGATATTACAGCAGCAGCTCCAAACAGTGCTTCTAGCAGTCCAGTCAACTTAAGACTGACTCACAAAGCCTACACAGGTGCTTATATGGGCCCCCTCAATGAGCTATCATTGAGGGAGCTCATACTCCAATTGGCCAACCAATAAAGCTAATTGGAGTTCATTACAGTGTTTTTCATGCAAAGGATGTTATCTCCTTGGATACCGAGATAGACGGGTAGAGGAAAAGGTGCGAGCGATTCGACAAGCTCCCACTCCAGATAATGCAACTGAACTGCACTGCTTTTTAGGACTCGTAAATTATTACGGGACGTTTATTCGTTTTTTTTCAAAATAAATTTAGAATACCTAATTTTTTGTTTTCAATTGAGGGGAAATTTAGCATGGCCCATCCACCTACCCTGCACATCTTTGGATTGTGGGGATGAGATCCACTCAGACACAGGGAGAATGTGCAAACTCCACACGTACAGTGACCTTGGGCCGGGATTGAACCTGGGTGCTCGGCTTTGTGAGGCAGCAGTGCTAACTACTGCGCCACCATTCCACCCAAGGGATGTTTATTCCTGGCCTGGAGACCATACTCACCCCCCCCAACTTGCTTTGGTGAGAAAGCACCAGGAGTGGGCGTGGAGAGCACCTCAGGAGAAAGTTTTTGGCTGAGTAAAAAGACAGTTCACATCGTCCCCGTTGACGCATTACGATCCCACGAAACAATTGTTAGCCACGTTCGATGCCTCGCCATATGGCATTAGAACCCTTTTGTCACACCACATGGACGATGGTAGAGAGCAGTTGATCCAAGACGCTCAGATTGAAAAGGAAAGTTTGGCGGTGAGAAAGTTAACTTCACAATCGTGATGGACCATAGCCTTTACTGGGATTCTTTAAGGAAAGCAAGGCAATGCCACCAATAGCATCCGCTAGGAACCAAAGGTGGGCCCTATTATTAACGACGTACGAATATGCGTTTGAACATTGCCCAGGGACACAGATTGCAAACGCAGATGCATTGAGCAGATTCCCGCTGCCGAAACGCCCCTCAGCTCCTCCCAGAACTGACAAAATTGGCGCCACACTGAATTTCATGGATACCTTACTGGTCACCGCTGTCTAGATCAGTGATTGAACGCAAAAAGACCCCATATTGTCAAATGTCACCACATGGTATTGTATGCAGGTCAGCACCAGAAGCTGCCCGATGGCTTTGCAACCTTTGCGACCGAGAAGTTGGAGCTCAATGTTGGGGTCACCATTCTTCTGTGGGGTCCCACATCATGGTCCCGTACCAGGGCCGAGGTCCCATACTATGGGACCTACACAACGGACACCTGGGTGTCTCAAAAATTAAAATGCTGGCCCGTAGCTATGTGTGGTGGACAGACCTGGATGGGAAGATAGAACGGCTGGCCCAACAATGCGACATATACCAAGAGCAGCAGAAACTCCCAGCTCCCACGCTACTTAGAATCATAGAATTTGCAGTGCAGAAGGAGGCCATTCGGCCCATCAAGTCTGCACTGGCCCCTGGAAAGAGCACCCCACCCTATCCCCGTAACCCCACCTGACCTTTTTGGACACCAAGGGCAATTTATCACGGCCAATCCACCTAAGCTGCACATCTTTGGACTGTGGGACGAAACCGGAGCACCCGGAGGAAACCCACGCCACTTGAAATGTGCGTCTATGATAAGCAGGAATGTAGATCCCTGGAAAGGCCCAGCAAAATTAGCGTGAATATGCACCCAAGGCTGTCCTGACCATTCCCACTGATGAAGTAGTGATGGGCAGCACGGTAACACAGTGGTTAGCAAAGTTGCTGCACAGCGCCAGGGTCCCAGGTTTGATTCCCGGCTTCGGTCACTGTCAGTGTGGAGTTGAAAATGAAATGAAAATCGCTCATTGTCACAAGTAGGCTTCAAATGAAGTTAATGTGAAAAGCTCCTAGTCGCCACATTCCGGCGCCTGTTCGAGGAGGCTGGTACGGAAATTGCTGCTGGCCTGCCTTGGTCTGCTTTAAAAGCCAGCTCTTTAGCCCTGTGCTAAACCAGCCCCTGATCTCCCTGTGTCTGCGTGGGTTTCCTCTGGGTGCTCTGGTTTCCTCCCACAAATCCCGAAAGACGGGCTGTTAGGTAATTTGGACATTCTGAATTCTCTCTCTGTGTACCCGAACAGGCGCCGGAATGTGGCGCCTGGAGGCTTTTCACTGTAACTTCATTGCAGTGTCAATGTAAGCCTACTTGTGACAATAAAGATTATTATTATAGAAAATCTGCCTGAAGGACTTCTATGTTTTTCTTCTACCTAGGTCATTGGTTCCTTCATGGGCCATGACATCTGGCTGTTATCCTCACCTTCACAGAATGTCTTGTCACTGCTCACTGATAACCTTTATACACTTGCACCAGACAGACAACACATTGTTTATGAATCATGCTTACAGTTACAGAAACTCAAGTCTGTTGAACTCCTCATTACAAACTGCAATTCTACTATTCCTTTCCCCCTCTCTGCTGTCAAATCTTATGTAGTGCCAGGGTTCCTGATTGCAATAGTCGCCCTCCGAATTTATTATTTTCATGGCACAAAATATGATAACAACACAATTAGAAATGCTTTGTAGTTAGTCACTAATTAATAAGAAACTGCCTGATATCACCAATTATTGCTCTGGCTTTCGCTCATTATTCACAACTTTACTTGCATTCATCCACCAGTCATCCAAATGTTTGATTTCTGCTTTCCACCAAATCACTCTATGTCACCATTGGTGGATTATCAGGCAGCAACTCCAATTGTGCTTCTGAGAACTATCAATCTAGCTCCTTCTGACTTTTCTACCTTGATGAAAAAATAAAAGTCGCTTCTTGTCACAAGTAGGCTTCAAATGAAGTTACTGTGAAAAGCCCCGAGTCACCACATTCCAGCGCCTGTTCAGGGAGGTTGGCACGGGAATTGAACCATGCTGCTGGCCTGCTTTCAAAGCCAGTGATTTAGCCCTATGCTAAACAGCCTCTCAGCCTTGATGATGCTGCTCCGAGAATATTTTGTTCCTTTCATTGTCACTGGTTGTGGGTTTGGGCTGTGCCATTTCGTAAGCCTGGAGAGTTGCTCACGTCCATGCCAGAAGCAAGGTTGTGATGAGATCTGGAGAATTCTTGCTGGAGCCTAAACTGAGGTTTGGAAAGTAGGTGATTGATGGGTAGTTGCTTCCTGATGACACTCCAGTGCATTTTTTGTTGATGATTTGGAGAGGGATGAAAGGGCAATAATCGGCAGGGTTACGACCAGCTGTTTGTGAATGGGACATACCTAAGGCATTTTAATTATTTATATTATTATATTATACATTGCCCAAAAATTCAACTGACAAAGAGGTCAGGAGGATTAAACCTAAATGGTGTCACCACAAAGTTGGCTGAGTTTCCAGACCACTGTTACCTTTCAGCCAGTTATACCTGCTCAGTTACAAATGCTTAACCTAACACTTTATTAAATGATTACTCATCATGGCTGTACAGTCCGACGTTCTTTCAAAATGAAACTTAACCACTTTCCCTGTTGTCATTTTCCTTCTAAAAACACCCTCATGTCAATATCCATGTTGTGTATATGCTGAAGCAACAGTTCGCAGCAGGGACATGAAGTGTACTTGAGTAAAATAACCACTTCTGAAGGTGACATCACATTCAGACCATCTTTCCTGCCTACACCAATGGTAGTAGATTAGTTAGCTATTAGACAAGACCCTAAGGACACTGTTGCCACGTGTAAACAGGAACAATTGCATTGGCAACCCACGATCAGAAACCAGAAGGTATAGATCCCAAGCAGTTTCCATTGAAGCTCTTAACCCACCAACATTATTATTTCTTTCACTGTGGCATCATATAAAAGATGTCAAAGATTGCCGAGTCAGAAGTTGCACACAATACACCGGCATTATAAGAGTAGATATTAATGTCATTGACACGTAACGCAAGGTAGGCAAATACATCTTTGAAGATTCTTTACCTTTTCAAATGCTTTCTTTTGATTTGTGATAGCTATTAAGCAAAGAAATTACATGTATTGGAGTGAATGCAGTATCAAGGATAATGTGGGGGAAGATGCTTTATAATATTTGCTTGAGTGCATGTAGGCAGAATCTTCATTATAAAGTGACCTAAAGCCCTTGGCTGAATAAGTCTATGTGGGAGGATTTGCTATTCAGCCCCGCCCCCCCTCCCCCCAACCCCCCGACCCCTTGAACTGGTGATTCTGCAAGGGTTTCCTCTTCATCAATGACTATGTCCTCTCTGTGTGTGATTGTGGGTGCGTCCCTGAGATTCTCTTATTCTCCACTTCCCTATATGCCTAGTCCTCTGAGCGTACAACACATTACAGTGATTTGGGGTACACTGACAGAGATATACCTATCCCTTGATGCACCTTTAAAAGCTGCTGTAAGATTCCTAGTGTACGCCCAATGACAATTCTCGTATCTAATTTGCCACACTGAATCTGTGTTCCATTCGTGTTTAGTGCAAGGCATTTTTAACCATGCCAGAGTGAGGATAGCTTTTGTCCTTGAGGAACTATCCTTAAACACAAATGGCACAAATGAGTACAGTATCTTAGAAAGTAAAAATTGTGATTATTGCTTAGAAAACAGGTCATTTACTTGCAGGATGTACTATTGATCACCATTGATTAATTATATCTTGATGGAACAGGATGTGAACTGTCAGTTAGATCCCCTGAATAACTCTGAATGCCTTGAGGAATCAGGAATGCTCAAAAGCAAGACAGTGCTGTCATGCTGCTATTCAATCCAATGGGAATATTCACCCCACTGGTCAATGTATCAAACGCCTATTTGATAGTCCTCTGTACTCCAAATCAGTTTGTCGTATATGAAAAGAACCTGTTGCATGAGCGTTAAGAACCATGGTAACTGGAAATGTCATCCCTGTTGTTAGGATTGTTTGTTGGTCTACTTGCAATAGCTGGCACAATTGCTGCCATACTGAAATCTACAAAAACAATTCTCATCTGCCATTTCCAACTAGATGTGCCAGATCCTCTGAAGGTAAATACTTCATAATTGATGGGTCTGGATAGTGTGTCAGCTGCAATCCGATCTCTCCGGTATTCTTTCCTTGATTCTCTTAATTTTTCAATTAAATTTGATGTAAGCTAATGAGATTCTGCTGAGTTGCCCAGTAGGTCTTTGTGCTGTTGGTTTTCTATAAATGAATTGGAAAATTTGTGAATACTTATACCAACTTAAGAAAAGCTTAGAATTGTGAGGATAAGTAGTATGTTTATACATATATTTTTTAATACCAATTATCTTTGTTCATGTCCTTTATCAATCTATAGAAAGGGAATGTGTTATAGTAGAAAGTTACCATATTGGAATGTAGATGGAAGAGAAAGGATGACCTAATGGTGACCTCAAATGTATACTGTGGATAATGTCTTAATTTTGGGAAAAAGGTAATGCCAAAGGCCAATATCACCCATTGATAATAATAGCAAATAAAGAAAGAATATCTATCTCAGTCTGGAGAACAGAAGTACAGTGGCTTCAGCACCAGCTTCTTTATGTTCCAGCACTTTATTTCTATTCTGCAGGCAGGGTTAGCATCACATGGGTTAAAGAGAATCAACAGCTCGTTTTCCCATGTGCTCAATTATATTTTTTGATTGAAGACTAATTTCACCTCAACTACAATTGATTATCTCTGTCCCCAAACATAAAATTACAATATTGATAGTGATCTGGCTCTAATCTTCACAATTGTGAGCTCAATTGCAGGGTTTATTTATAGCCATATGCTATTTCCTTTGTTGCTGATGAAAATTCAGTGAAAATTCTTAACAACTAATGTCCCCATGACATGAGGCATAGAAGTGCACAGAGTGCTTCATTTTTGAGAAAGCTACCCTTGAAGGTCATTTTTCCTAGACTTCACATTTAATAGAACCTTTGTTTGGCATGAATGGTCTTACGACACTCTGGCATAGCACAATATAAATTCCAGCCCCACTTGACCGAGAGTCCCAACACCAGTGAATTAACCAATAATTCTTTGAAAAATACCTGAAGTCTTTAGCCCTTGGCTGACAAATAATTACAGCCATCAGGTTTGTAAATGTAAATGCAATTATTTTCAATTAATAACAGGAGCTATAATGAAATGTGCAGAAAACTCAACTGGTTAACTATTATCTAATTCCTAATTCCCCACTCTAACTTGCCTCCCCCCCCCCCCCCCCCCACCCTCTATACACACACAGACAAAACAGACAAGCATAGAGTGGGGATAGGGGTGAATATCATAAGTAAAAGGGAAAAGAGCCTTTGTGTCATATGGTTGTTTTCAGCACCTTACTCCTCTTCAAACTTTGATTTCAATTTGAGGCTTTACTGTAGATTTATTCAGGTCTCTGTAGTTTCAGAAATGTAGCACTCTCAGCCTTTCTGGAGATAGTGGGTCCTGGCTTTTGTTTGAAGCCTGTAATGGTTTTCCTGTAGGTTCATTAATTCAGATTCTCTGAAGCTTCAGAAATACAGTGTGGTAAACACCACTGGTCATACACTACTTGTATTACGGTACTGCCATTGTACTCCAGTCAATACAGTAAACCTCGGCCTGCTGGCTCCACCCAGCAGGCTCTGTATAAAAGTGTACACTCTCCTATGCTGCCTACATTCTGGTTCCAGCTGCAGAAGGCTTAACATCTAGCACAATAAAGCCTCAATAGTTCACCATTTTGTCTCGTAGTCATTGATGGTACATCATACAGCCCTCACAGTCTTTCTGGAGTAAACACAGAGGAGAGAGAGTATGTCATTGTCCCTGTACTTCCAGGAGTCAATCTGAGCTCCTTGGCACTCTGAAAATCATTCCACAGGGATAGGATCCAATCGCCACCTGTTACCGGACAGAGTACAGCCTTTTGGGCCAATTCATTGGCCTCCAGTCAAACAATCAAACTGAGTCCCACCCCATCTCTCTTTCTGGTGCCGAAATTTCTGAACCTCCAGTTCAAACTTGCAGAGACTAGCATAGTGTTCTCCTGTAACTTCTTAATTACTCATTCCTTCTGCTGGTTGACTTCAAGATACTTGTCTATTAATCATCCATGGATCAAAAATGATAACAGAAAAATAAAAGGGGAAATACGGGAATAAACAGGAAGGACACTTACAATGACAATTGGTGAATTGTACATAGTGGTTATCAATACATACTGAATCGGGGCATAAGTTTCCAGACTAATGACCAAATGGAACTCTTGTGTGTCTATTAAATCTCTTAATCTTCTGCATTGATGCATAATTCTTTGATATGCAAACTGGTACAATATTTAAGTTAGCCTGCCAATTATGTGCTCTTTCTGGTACAAAAAATTCAATAATGTGTGCGACAAAGCTGAGATAACCATACAGTTCCTTTGAACGTACTCAATTAGTCCATTACCCTGCACTGTTTGCCAATATTCCTCAAACAGTGAGATAAGGTGGTGTTGGAAAAGGCTTGATATTACTCCCAGCAAGATTTTTAAAAATTATTTTGTGAGACATGCTGGTGAAGCCAGCATTTTAATTGCCCATCCATCCCTAATTACCCTTGAGAGGGTGGAGGTGATCTGCCTCCTTGAACTGCCACAGTCCATGTTGTAGGTACATACAGAGCGCTTTTAGGGAGGACGTTCCATGATTTTGACCCAGTGACAGTGAAAGAACGATGATGTACCTGCAAGTCAGGATGGCTTGTGACTTAGAGGGCAACATGTAGATAGTGGAATTCCCATGTATCTATTGCACTTGTCCTTCTAGGTGGTAGAGGTCATGAGTTTGGAAGGTGCTGACAAAGGGGCCTTGGTGAGTTGCTGCAATGCATCTTATAGATGGTACACATCCCTGCCACTGTGTATTGGTGGTAGAGGGAGTGGATGTTGAAGGTGGTGGATCGGTGCCTATCAAGCGTCTCTTGAATGTTGTTGGAGTTGCGCTCGTCCAGGTAAGTGGAAAATATTTAATCACATTTCTGACTTGTGCCTTGTAGATGATTGTAGGACCGGTTTTGTGGAGTCAAGGGGCGAATTATTCTCTGCAGAATTCCCAGGCTCTGAACTGTTCTTGAACCAGCAAACAAAAAAACTAATATATCAACATCGACATCGAGCATGGTAGCACAGTGGTTAGCACAATTGCTTCACAGGTCCCATGTTCAATTCCCGGCTTGGGTCACTGTCTGTGCGGAGTCTGCACGTTCTCCCCGTGTCTGTGTGGGTTTCCTCCGGGTGCTCCAGTTTCCTCCCACAGTCCAAAGATGTGCAGGTTAGGTGGATTGGCCGTGCTAAATTGCCCCTCAGTGTCCAAAATTGCACTTAGTGTTAGGTGGGGTTGCTGGTTTCTGGGGATAGGGTGGAGGTGTGGACTTGGGTAGGGTGCTCTTTCCAAGAGCCAGTGCAGACTCGATGGGCTGAATGGCCTCCTTTTGCACTGTAAATTCTATGATAAATTCTATGATTCTTGCTAATACAACGCTATTTAATTTTACAGAAATAATGTTCAACATGGATAACATAGATATGGAGAACTATTTATGGAATCAAGTACAAGGGGGACATAATCTTAAAATTAAGGGGAGGCCATTCAGGAACAAAATCAGGAAGCAATTCATAACACAAAAGGTAGTGGAAACTTGGAAATACTTTCTCAAAAGCATGTGGATGTTGGATCAATTGGAGCTTTCAAGACTGAGGCAGATAGAGTTTTGTGAGGTAATGGCATCAAGGAATATGGAGTAAAGTGTGAAAATTAACTTGAGATACAGATCAGGCACAATATAATTAAACAGCAGCAGACCATTGATCACTCTGAAATTGATTTTCCAATATCTGGTTAAAATGTAAACCCGACGGTATCAGTGCTGGATTCAAGGATCAATAGCATTATTATGATACCAAGAATGGGGAGATTTTCAGAAGATGTATTTTGAACATAGGCATCTGTTTGTAAATACCTTCCTGTGAGAAGCTGGGGACCAGTAAAAAATTGCGAAGGATGCAATAGAGCTTGTGATATCTGTGAATTGAGGGTAGAAAATCTATTTGTGTGGATGCAATTGCAAAGATAGTGGGATTGACAACTGTCACCACATACATATCAATGACTGGAAATTCCCTTTGAGCTGCTCCCTCCCCACAGCTGTAACCTTCCTGGAAGTGCAAAGGAAACCATGTTTCAAGTGGAACAGGATAAGCCGTGAAGAAAAATACAACCAATGAAATTGTATTACCTGGATCCCAGTTAACAGAGCATAACATGAATGGAAGTTGAAGAATAAACTTCCAATCATTAATATCTTGAGATATTGGGCTGGATTCTCCGTCTCAGCGGCTAAGTGCCGGCTCGAGAGGAGAATTTGCGTGTGTTTCATGAAAAAATTGACGCCGAACCCTCACCGATTCCGGGACCAATGAGGTGCTCGCAGCGGCACCAGGTGAAACTCACGGATCCCGCGCTGAAAATGGCCGGAGAATGGCTGGCACCCTGGCCACGCATGTCCTGCCCAGTCAGGAACTCGGCCCGTCTGGGGTGGAGCTTCGTGGGAGAGCCTGCCGATAACGCACCAATACTGTTGCAATGCTGCGCGGTGTGTGATGCGATGATGCCATTTCGGAGAGAGTGGAGCATGGCTGACCATTGTTAAACCGGCGCCAGCCCCGATTTGGGCATTGGAGGCGATACTTTGCCCGATCGCTGATTACTATATCGGCATTGGGCTACGGAGAATCCGCCCATTATCTTTATTGTGCCTCATTACAATTTTTAAATAGGCATTTGTGACCTGAGTGTACATACTTTGTGAATCAGAGGGAGGCTTACATGGTCATGCTAATAACACATCATTCCATAACTATCTGTCACCCAAACCAATTTTGTCAAGTTCTGTGCCAAGGGACTGGACATGTTCTCCAGTAATGCAATGGTTAGCATTGTTGTTTCACAGCGCCAGGGACCTGGGTTCGATTCTCAGCTTGGGTCACTGTCTGTGCGGAGTCTGCACGTTCTCCCCATGTCTGCGTGGATTTCCTCCAGGTGTTCCAGTTTCTTCCCACAAGTTAGGTGCTGGTTAGGTGAACTGAATCCTCCCTCCGTGTAACCGAACTGGTGCTGTAGAGTGGCGATGAGGGAATTTCTGCAATAACTTCTTTGCAATGTTAATGTAAGCCTACTTGTGACACTTTTATTATTATAAACATTTCATATCAAGGACAGAAAATAGCTGATATGTGTTCTGTACTTAAGTAGCATATGTTTGCTGGTGGAACGTCACATGTCTTTAATGACATCTGCAGTGTTTGCACGGGCTTTGGTTTATCTTTTCCATATAAGATATGTATGAAGGAACATCTCCAGAATAAACCTTACATCATGTTTTTAAGAAAACCCAAGTGTGTGGCACCTCCAAACTTTTTCTCTTCACGGCGATTTAAAAATATAAGAATTAGGACACCTTATGCCAATTGATCACATAAGGTTGGCTACAAGCATAATAACATTTACGCCCTCTTTTGTCCTGAGTCCTTGCTTAAAGAAACTTGCTGATAAAAGCCACCATGGAGGAAAAATTGGAAAAGAAAAGATATGACAAGATACGTGCTAGGTTGAAAATGAAAAATGAAAATCGCTTATTGTCACGAGTAGGCTTCAATGAAGTTACTGTGAAAAGCCCCTCGTCGCCACATTCTGGCGCCTGTTCGGGGAGGCTGTTACGGGAATTGAACCGTGCTGCTGGCCTGCTTGGTCTGCTTTCAAAGCCAGCGATTTAGCCCTGAGCTAAACAGCCCTAGGTTGCTGTGGGATTCGCAATGGCCTGATGAATCGGGTGTCATGTAAAAAAAGTTTCATAGCAAGATTTCAAACGGGCTTCGAATCTCCCAACCCACTCACCCCAACAAGGCAGGAAAATGTAAATACCTCATAAAACCTAATTTTCATATGATCATCGGGTAGGATAACAGGAAAATCCGACTAGCAGTCAATGCCAAGCCACCGGAAAACATGGGGGGGGGGGGGGGGGGGGGGGGGGAGGAGAGGTGGGTGGCAGTGGCATAATATTGCTCCCACAGTGTTTCTATGTTTGTGGAAATACTTGGGCCCTAGTTTTAAATGTTACCTGTCCACTGCTGGTTCCCCTTCTTCCCAAGTGAATTCAAGGCTAAAGATCTTTCAATCCCTAAACCTGTCCCACTCCCAGCCTATAAACAGCCAGAACAAAAACCACATGCAACTTTCCCTCAAGCAGAGTGGAATTAAAAACGGCATGACAAAACAACAAACAACATTTGTATAAGTATGTTAAGCTAACTGGAGCAATGGAAGTAACAACCAATTCACTGCAGAAACAGAAAAATAAGAAACATCTTTGGCACAGAAAAAGGCCTAATGTGTCTGTCCTGGCTGAAAAAGAATCTGCTTGATCTTACTTTCTCCCGCTTGTCTGTATCCCTGTGGATTGCGGCACTTCAGATGGATATCCAAGTATTTTATAAACTGCGATATGGGGTTTCTTCCTTAACCATCCTTTCACTCAATAAGTTCTACCCCCACCACACTCTCGATGAAAACAAATTGCTCCTCCAATTACTTTAATTTTATGCCCCTTGGATATGGACCTCTCTACCAAGAAAAGTGAATCGTTCCTATCCACTCTGTCTCGGCTCCTCCTAATTTTGTACAGCTTAATTAAATCTCTCCCTCAGCCTCATTTGTTCCAAAAGAAAAACCCGCCAACCTATCCAAACTTCCCATTTAGTTAAAATTCTACTTCTGGCAACATCGTCGTAAATCTTCTCTGTACCCGCTCTAGTGCAACCATCTCTGACAAAGCTGTTCAGCGATATAGATTGTTCAATGGCTTTTACATATTTTCTGAAGATATTCAGCGAATACCCCTGTAAAATCTTAAATTGTTAATTTGCCAATGACAATTTCATCTTCCTCCGTGTTCTTTCATGCCTTCTCCATATTATCTCGCCACCTCACTGTCCATTATTTGCTCTCCTACAGTGTTATTATTCCACACTGCTACCTCTCCTGCACACTCTATTACCATTTGCATAATGTTGGTCTTCACACACACTCTTTAATTTTGCCCTGATTTGGCGTCAGCATTAGTATTTACTTAGTGTTATTATTCCATGCTGCCACTTCACCTCCACACTAGATTGTCATTAGTATTTGCATACTGGTCTTCACACATTCCTTTCTTCTATTCTCTCTCGGCATTAGAGTGAATATTGTGTCTGGTGCTTCAGTTCAAACAATCAACACTGGGTTCCATTGCAATTGTTTGCTCTTGCTCCCTTCTGTAATGTCATCACTGGCTCATGAACCATCTCATAAGTTTTCAGTTTCATTTACACATTTTTTCTGGAGATATATTTGCACTTTTTGACAGTCAATAAGGTTCAAAATTGTGTTCCTATTATATCCAATAGCTGCGTATTTTAAAAAAAATAATTGGATTAATATGCTCTCATAAACCCTGGATTTTCATCACGTGACACTGTGCATTATTTCTTTGTTGGTTGATACAGCAGATAACCTCTTCTGTAAAGAGGTTAAGTTCTTGAATCTTAATATTTCACCCCACTGCTATAAATATTTCCCTTTTCTAAACCAGATTATTCAGGCAGCTACTGGACATCATGTGCTGAATTTCCAGTTCAAAACTATGTGCTAAGGTTCTCAGGGGCTCATTCTGCACACTTACTGAACCAATAAACTAATCTGGCAAACATTCCACCAATGGGAAATGAAATAAAATGGGGCGACACGGTAGCACAGTGGTTAGCACAGTTGTCTCACAGCGCCAGGGCCCCAGGTTCGATTCCTGGCTTGGGTAAATTTCTGTGCCGAGTCTGCATGCTCTCCCCATGTCTGCGTGAGTTTTCTCCGGGTGTTCCTGTTTCCTCACTCAACTTCCGAAAGACGTGCCTTTGAGGTGAATTGGACATTCTGAATTCTCCCTCCGTGTGCTGGAACAGGCGCCGGAATGTAGCGACTAGGGGATTTTCACAGTAACTTCATTGCAGCGTTTATGTAAGCCTACTTGTGACACTAATAAAGATTATTATTATCAAAAACAGCGAATTAGAGCTTTGATAAAAGTGTTTAAGTTTTCAGTTTAATGAGTACACATTAGACCTTTCAAATTATGCAATTTGCTGTGCTGATGCTAATGAAGGAAAGGACCAAAATATATTAAAATAATGGACACAAATTCAATGCAAATGCTGTGGTTCAGTTGGTGGTATTCCTGCCTCTGACCCAGAGGTTGTGAATTCAATAAAAGCAAGATGTGGCAGGTGCTGGCAATCTGAACTAAAAACAGAAAATACTAGACATACTCTGCAGGACCGATGGTTTTGACAAAATACCCCATGAAAGACGGGTTAACATAATTAAGGCTCATGGATTAGAAGGATTGGGGTCAAACTGGATTTTAAAAATTAGCTTAAAGGCAGAAAACACTGAATCGTAGAAAATACTTTTTCTGACTAAAGGATGGTATCCTATGGGTCAGTATACAGACTAATGCTTATTTGTGCTGTGTATAAATAACTTGGATATTGGAATACAGAATAAAATTTCAGAATTTACTGATGACACCGAAATGGGAGGAGTGACGAACAGTGACAATGATACTAGTTGCAGCATGACATAGAGAGACTAGCAGAATGGGCAGACAAGTTGCAGATCTGTGGTAGCGTGTCCCCTTTAAGGGGCAATCTTTCACAGGCTGTGTGACCTGCTCACGGCCTATTGCACCGGAGTGTGTGAAACTTGACCAATAGGGAAAACTCAAAGGGTCCTGGGAGCAGGGGCCCGGGCAGTGTGGACCGGGGAGTCAAGGAGTAAATATCTGTATGATATACCCCTCTGCTTCTATATAGTTAAATCTCATTGTCATTTCCAATAAACCTTTATGTCACAGAATAATTATTCTTAGTGTTTGTTACAACCTGCCTGCTTATCATTGGCTGGGGACTAATGACAATCCCACAATCCTGTGGGAGTATGAACTTCCCCAATGAGGGGGGCGGAGAAATCATTAGCAGACTCCCTGCATAAATAGAGCTGGCCAGTTTGGAACCAGAGTGAGAGGAGTTTGGCAGCAAGAGATGATGCTGCTGCTGCTGCTGCTGCTGCTGCTGCTGCTGCTGCTGCTGCTGCTGCTGCTGCTGCTGCTGCTGCTGCTGCTGCTGCTGCTGCTGCTGCTGCAGCATATGTTAATTTGTAAATAAATGTTATTTCTTTGTATCCTGAAAACTCATGCTGGATTCTTCGTGGCCCTCACAAAACTGGCGACGAGGGTTAAAGTGAATAGTTGTCTACACTGCTGAAGCCACCTCCCTGGATTTTTGTTGGACACAGGTTGGAAGTTGTTTTCTATTACACCATGCCTCTGTATGGACGGTTGGATATTTTTGATGCTGTGCTGGAAAGCTGGAACCAGTACGCACAAAGGATGCGTTACTATTTCTGGGCAAACAACATGACTGAAAACGAGCGTCAGGTGGTCATATTGCTCACCGCCTGTGGCCTGCATACGTTTGGGGCGATTAGGAGCCTTACATACCCAGCTGCGCCAGACACCAAAACGTTTGATGAACTTAGTGGGGCAATATTTTAACCCAACCCCATCCACGATAGTCCAACGGTACCGGTTTAATACTGCCGAAAGGATCCCAGGAGAATCCCTTGCCGACTTTCTATCCAGGATTGCGGAGTACTGTGACTATGGTGAGACCTTGTCAGAAATGTTACGTGACCGTTTGGTTTGCGGTATTAACAATGCAGCCACCCAGAGAAAGTTGTTAGCCGAGCCAACATTGACTTTTCAACAGGCCATTCAAATAGTATTGTCCCGAGAGAGCGCAGAACGAGGAGTGCAGGAGCTACAGGGAATGGAGATGCATGCCTTGGGGCGCAACCCCTTTCATCCAAAAGCGTCTCCCCTGCATCCCTGCGGTACCTTTGGCAAGGCGACGTCCGGATCGACGCCAGTGGCCGTCAGACATTCCTCCCCGAAGGGAGCCTTCTCCAGAACCAATGGATGAGGAGCCATGTCCGTGTCAGACTTGTAGGCGCCGACCCCGTCGAGGACGCCGGTCCTGGGGGCGTCAGAGGTGCCGTCGTTCCGACCGAAACTGGGGCCAGCCCAGGGGCCGTACCTTTCATTTGGATGAAATTGAGGCAACTACTCCCAAGGACGTGGAGACGGAGGATGACTGCCTGCAGCTCCATTGTGTGGCAGCTCCCGGTGTGGCCCCCATTAAAGTGCCAGTAGGGGTCAATAGTCACCCGCTTGAGATGGAGTTGGACACTGGCGCAGCGGTCTCCGTGATCGCCCAGAGGACATTCGACCGCATCAAGCAGGGTATACCGACCCTTACATTAACTGTTACACAGGCCAGGTTGGCCACCTATACGGGGGAACCATTGGACATTGCAGGAACTACGATGACCCCTGTTGTTTATGGACGCCAGGAGGGGCGTTTCCCACTTATCGTGGTGTGCGGCCATGGGCCCAGCCTGTTGGGTCGGGACTAGTTGCGCCATTTGCAGTTGCAGTGGCAGCACATCCTCCAAACAGTTTCTGGAGGGTTGACTGAGGTGCTAGGATGATACCCAGATGTATTCCAGCCCGGTTTGGGGAAAATAAAAGGGGCTGTAGCCCATAACCAAGTCGAACCAGGAGCCACGCCACGCTATTTCCGGGCGCGCCCGGTCCCTTGCGCCTTGCTCGAGAAGGTAGAAGGGGAGCTCACTCATTTGGAGACTTTGGGTATCATCAGGTCCGTCCATTTCGCTGACTGGGCAGCACCAATTGTACCTGTAATGAAGCCAGATGCCACAGTTCGCTTGTGCGACGACTATAAAGTTACAGCGAATACGGCTTCCTGACTCGACCGATACCCAATGCCTCGCATAGAGGATCTCTACGCGAAGCTTGCAGGTGGTCTCTCATTCACAAAATTAGATATGAGCCATGCCTACCTACAGTTGGAGCTGGACCCTACCTCCCGGCCATATGTAACGATTAATACACACCGGGGCCTGTATGAATATACACGTTTGCCCTTTGGGGTATCCTCTGCCTGCGCTATTTTTCAATGCGTTATGGAGGGCATTTTGAGAGGTTTACCGCGTGTTGCTGTTTACTTAGATGATGTTTTGATCACAGGGACGCCGGAGCAGGAACATTTAGAAAATTTGGAGGCTGTCCTTAGACGCTTTTCGGAGGCTGGAGTCCGTTTACGTCACTCAAAGTGCGTTTTTCAGGCGAAGGAAGTAGTCTACCGGGGTTATCGGGTGGACCGCGAAGGTTTGCACCCCGTCACAGAGAAGGTGCGCGAGATTCAACAGGCCCCCGCCCCGACTGACACTTTGCATCTTCGTTCGTTTCTCGGCCTCGTAAACTATTGCGGAAAGTTCCTCCCCAATCTGGCAACTACGCTGGCCCCGTTGCACCTTCTGCTAAAGAAGAATCACACCTGGGTTTGAGGTCAGCCGCAAGAAACCGCCTTCCGTCGGGTAAAACAACAATTGTCGTCTTCTGGGTTACCAACCCACTATGATCCTGGAAAGCCTTTGCTCGTCACATGTGATGCATCCCCGTATGGTATTGGGGCTATCCTGTCCCACAAGATGGAGAACGGGGCCGAGCGGCCGATAGCTTTCGCCTCCCGCACATTGATTGCAGCGGAAAGAAAGTACGCGCAGATCGAGAAGGAGGGCCTGGCAGTGGTCTTTGTGGTGAAACGTTTCCACCAGTACGTATATGGCCGCCACTTCACTATCATGACTGATCATAAGCCTCTGCTGGGACTTTTCAGAGAGGATAAGTCAATACAGCCCATTGCTTCCGCACGGATCCAGTGCTGGGCTTTGTTGCTTGCTGCATACGAGTATTCTCTGGAACACAAACCAGGAACCCAGATAGCGAATGCCGACGCACTGAGCCGATTGCCTTTATCGACCGGCCCCATGTCGACCCCCACGACCGGTGAGGTGGTTGCAACCCTAAATTTTATGGACACCTTGCCTGTCACGGCATCACAGATCCGTGAGTGGACCCAGATGGAGCCAGTCCTGTCAAAGGTTCGGCACATAGTCCTGTATGGAGGGCAGCATAGACAGCTCCCAGGCGAGTTGCGGGCATTTTCCTCCAAGCTGTCCAAATTCAGCGTGGAAGACGGCATCCTTTTGTGGGGGGCACGTGTGATTGTTCCGGAAAAAGGACAGGAGCTGATACTGAGAGACTTGCACAATGGGCATCCAGGTGTGACCAAAATGAAAATGTTGGCCCGGAGTTATGTCTGGTGGCCAGGCCTCGACACCGACATTGAGAAGGTGGCCCAAAACTGCTCCATTTGCCAGGAGCATCAGAAGCTTCCGCCAGCCGCACCCCTACATCACTGGGAATGGCCAGGGCGGCCTTGGGCGCGCTTGCATGGCAGCACAGTAGCATGGTGGTTAGCATAAATGTTTCACAGCTCCAGGGTCCCAGGTTCGATTCCCGGCTGGGTCACTGTCTGTGCGGAGTCTGCACGTCCTCCCCGTGTGTGCGTGGGTTTCCTCCGGGTGCTCCGGTTTCCTCCCACAGTCCAAAGATGTGCGGGTTAGGTGGATTGGCCATGCTAAATTGCCCGTAGTGTCCTAAAAAGTAAGGTTAAGGGGGGGGTTGTTGGGTTACGGGTATAGGGTGGATACGTGGGTTTGAGTAGGGTGATCATGGCTCAGCACAACATTGAGGGCCGAAGGGTACTGTTCTATGCATGCGGATTTCGCCGGCCCTTTTCAAGGATCCATGTTCCTGCTATTAATCGACACCCAGTCTAAATGGCTAGAGGTGCATAAGATGGGAGGCACAACGTCCTGCGCAACAATCGAGAAGATGCGTTTGTCTTTCAGTACGCATGACCTCCCCGAGGTGCTGGTCATGGACCATGGCACTCCGTTCACAAGTGAGGAGTTTGCAAGGTTCATGAAGATGAACGGCATACGCCATATCCGCACTGCCCCTTACTACCCGGCTTCAAATGGGTTGGCGGAGCGCACAGTGCAGACATTCAAACGAGGCCTAAAGAAGCAGTCTTCCGGGTCGATGGACACGAGACTGGCTCAGTTTCTGTTTTCGTATAGGACCACCCCACATGCGGTGACTGGGGTAGCTCCCGCAGAACTCCTAATGGGCCGGAGACTTCGCACCCGCCTTAGCATGGTTTTCCCGGACATTGGCGCAAAAGTATGCTGCACACAAGAACGGCAGGGACATGATTTTTCTCGGTATCGGCCGATTCGGCAGTTTACGCCCGGTGACACAATGTTCGTTCGGAATTTTGCTGGTGGTGCCCAATGGGTCCCTGGCGTAGTCTTTCGCCAAACGGGCCCTATCTCTTACCAGGTACAAGCCCAGGGGCGCCTCCAGCGCAAACATGTAGACCATGTTCGGTCCAGAAGACTATCCCTGCCAAAGATTGCCCGCCCCAGGAGCTCATTCCTACAGCCGCAGAGACCAGACACAATGGAAAGTATTCCTCACAATCTTCCTCTGGTACCTCACTCAAAGCCTGCGCAGGTCGTGATAAAGACGCCGAGATGACGGAGGCAGCAGACTCTGACTCCGTTGGAGACACAAGACACCTCAGAGGGGGAATCCTCGTGCCGACGGGCCGTGGACGTACAACCGTTACGTAGTTCATCACGGAAGCACTGGTCTCCATCTCGTTACACGCCGCCTGATCCAGTGCCTTGTGCAAATGGGGTCCGGCCTGCGGCAAAACGAGTCCGACGCCCTCCTTCGCCAGGGTCTTCGGTGGATTCCTTGGACTTTGTGGGGGAGGGATGTTATAACCTGCCTGCTTACCATTGGCTGGGGACTAATGGTAATCCCACAATCCTGTGGGAGTATGAGCTTCCCCAATGAGGGGGGTGGAGAAATCATTAGCAGACTCCCTGCATAAATAGAGCTGGCCAGTTTGGAACCAGGAAGAGAGGAGTGAGCAGCAACGAAGTTGTTGCGGCTGTTGTGTGTGTATATATGTTAATTTGTAAATAAATGTTATTTCTTTGTATCCTGAAAACTCGTGCTGGATTTTTCGTGGCCCTCACAAAAGTTTTACCTCATGCTAATACATTGGCAACGAGATTAAATCGGACAATGATCGCAAGTCTTGAAATCTGTGAGGGAAAGGGTTACATTGGAAATCTCCCAAAAACGGAAAAAACAAGGCCAGCAGAGAAAAAGTGAGAAACATTGGGTGGGATTCTCTGTCCAGCGATGCCCAGAAAGCCTCCCTCGATGAGACGGAGAATCGAGCATTAAGGAAAATATGCATCAGCAAGGCCCAGAATTTGCTTGAGGGAATCATCTTGCGATATTCCCTGTTAGTTAAGCTTTTCCCCCTGACCCTTCAACTTGAAAGATAATTGCCCAGTAAATTGCTGGAAGTGAGAGCCATGCAAGATCAATAGGACATTTAGTGCCTTGGTGAATGATGGAAGCAACAGCCTATTTACCAATGAGATTTAATGACTGAGACAGGAACAGAGGAATACCAGTGAGTGAAAAGGGGTGAACTAGAATTAAAACAGATATAGAAAGGAAAATAATGGGGCAAATGTTATCTTGGTATGTGTTGGGGAGCAAGTGCAAGGAAAGCACAGACTGTCAGTTGCTTTTTAACTCAGCGATTGCATTTGCATGTGGCTTCCAGATCCTGATCAATTAGCGTGAGATGATAACATACTTGAGTATTTCAGCAGAACCATTTCAAAGGATGCTGCAAAGTTGACAGTGAAGGATAATGGAGGTGGGAGAACAGAGAAAGCAACTATGTTAATGGCTTCCCAATTTGGCGAAGCTTTGCCTCGGTTCTCAGAGCCTTCCTAGACCTGATGGTGCAGTGTGTAAGGGCCCACAAGAAGAAACACTTTCCTGGCTCAGAAAGCAACTCGGCTGGAAGTTGTTGGGATGGTTAGCTGCAGGAATGTGGAGTCATGCTCGTTGATACATGCCAGACATAATTTAATTCTTCAACCAAAGCAGGAAAGGTGAATGCAAAGCACATTCAACTGTGTCCTGCTGTACACATAGTGCCAGCTCCCTCACTCTGCCTTCCCAACTGCTTTCCTCCTCTGACAATTCATTCCTCAAACCAACTTAACTTGCAGCTGCATCCATCCCTTTCTGTCTTTGCACTTCCTCACATCCACATCTGACCATCCATCACTGACACTCACCTTCATGTTAAAGCAATACCACCTCCTACCTGGTGACTGAATTAACTATCACTCACTCATGCCTGACTTGGTGTCAGTAACCAGTTAAAATTGAGCATCTGCATAATTTTCACTTGACACATTCTTGTTTTGAAAGTTTTAATGTATATCTTTAACGTCCCATAAATCCATCAAGACCCGTCTGTACCATCACGGTGTATACAGATCATGCACCAGCTCAGGTAATCAAATATTGGTGAAATTGAAAATACAGGTGTTATCTGGTGACTCTCAAATCACACGCGAGCAACAGCAAGTGCTGGAGATAGGGTCACCAGTAGAAAGTCGACAGCAGAAGGCACTGAACCTCTGCTCAGCTGGACACAGATGCTTAACCTCAGGGGCCATTGAAAAGGGGAATATTTCTGGAGCAGCAGAAAAGATAGGAATACCTACATGTGACTAAGATGCTGCATTTGTATTCATTATGGCCATTAAAATAAAAGCTTACTTCCTTTGAAAAATATAAAATTGAGCCCAATCAGCTCAATGGTCACAGGTGGGCTTTATCTGTACCATCAAGATGGAAAGATTAATTTGTAGCCTTTGTCGTGTACTTTTTTAGTTAGGAGTTGGCTTTGTTTTCCATTATTTCAATTCAGGTCTATGAAATTCAGAGGAATTGTGTGTCATGTTCTCCACAGGGAATTGGGCCACAGCTGAAAACACCAGACCTAATGGCCTTCAGTGATGGACTGACATTCGTGTTTGTCCTGTCTAACAGAATAGCTGTCAGTCAAGTTTTTAACTTTGTATTCAATTCACAGGTAGGGTTAGTAATATAAACAATAAACGTTTACTGTTAGAAACATCAAGGCAATGTGCTATGTATCATGCATGTACTGGAACTGGTTGCACACTGTTCACATAATATCCATTTACATTAGTTTCCCTTAATTTGATTAGACAGGCTTCTATATAGTAAAGTGTGCACATTTTGAACCAGAATAATTTGTCAGCTCTAAGGTAATTGTTCCTACTTATGTCACGTGTGTTGTATGTTTGGGGCACGAAGGGAAGCGGACACTATTAGTATTTGTCCGACTAAGATTGAGGACAGTGGATTGCACACTTTTACACATTGGTGTACCACGGCCTCATTCTCATTATTCAATGGTCAGCGGCAGATATCTGTATCGCTCCATTCCCTGCCTGTTCATGTATGTATCAAGACAAATCTTAAACATTGCTATCGTGTCTGCCTCCACCACCTCTACTGGCAACGCGTTCCAAAGAAATTGCTTCCTATGTTATCATTTGGGGAACGGTTAATAGTGAGAGTTAGAACAAAGAATAAAGAACATTACAGCACAGGAAGAGGCCCTTTGGCCCACCAAGCCTGCGCCGATACAGATTCCTTATTTAGACCTACTACTTATTTGCCAAACAATCTGTATCCCTCCATTCCCTGCCTGTTCATGTATCTGTCAAGACACATCTTAAACATTGCTATCGTATCTGCCTCCACCACCTCTGCTGGCAACACGTTCCAGGCACCCACTACCCTCTGCCTGAAAAACTTTCCCCGCACATCGCCCCTAAACTTGCCCCCTCTCACCTAGAACCTGTGCACCCTTGTAATTGAGTCTTCCACCCTGGGAAAAAGTTTCTGACTATTCACCTGTCTATGACTGGGATTCTCCAAAATCCCGGCCAAGTGTTGATGCCGGCATAAACACCGGAGTGGTGTACGCCGGGGTCAACGGGCCTCCTGGCCCAGTTATTCTCCGGATTTCAGGGGGCTAGAACGGCGCTGGAGTGCTGTGCGCTGCTCCGACGCCAAAAGCCGGCCGTGTACAGCCGGCGCTGGTCCATGCATGCGTTCGACAGACGGCGCTGGTCCATGTATGCACGCGACAGATGGCACGGGACCGTGCATGCGCGCAACATGCACGTGGTTGCCGTCTCAGCGCCAGCCCCTGCGCAACATGGCGGAGCCCTACAGGGGCACGGCGCAGAGAAACATAGGCCCTCCCCGGAATGAGCACGCCCGCCAATCGTTAGTCCCCAATCGCGGGCCTGGCCACCATGGAGACCCCTCCTGGAGTCGGAGCCCCCCCGGAGTCGGATCGCCCCCCCCCAACCAGGACGGCTCCCGCAGCCAGAACACCGAGGTCCCACCGGGTGGGACCATATGTGAACCACGCCAGCGGGACTCAGCGCAACATGGCGCTTACTAGGCCCGACGAGTGTGGAAAATAGCCGCGGTGGCCGACTGGCACCATGGCGACCGCTTCGGCACAATTGGCGCTGATTGTCCGGTCACCGGAGAATCGGTGGTCTGGCGTTGGAGCATCGATTCTCCAACCTGCCACGAGCTCGGAGAATCCCGGCCTATACCTCTCGTAGTTGTGTAGACCTCAATCAGGTCTTCCCTCAGCCTCTGTCTTTCCAACAAAAATAATTTGAGTTTACTCAAACTCTCCTCATGGTTAACACCCTCCAGACCAGGCAACATCCTAGTCAACCTTCTTTTCACGTTCTCCAAAGCATCCATGTCCTTCTGGTAGTGTGACGACCAGAACTGCACACAATATTCCGTTGCTAAGTCCGCGCGCCAAGCGTCACGCCGGCTGACACGCACGATGACGTCAGCCGCGCATGCGCGGGTTGGACGGCTCCAACCCGCGCATGCGCGGGGCCGTCATCTCCCTCGGCCGCCCCGTGGACTGATCCTGCGGGGCGGCGGAGGGAGAAAGAGTGCGTCCGTTACGGACGCACTGCCCGCGATCGGTGGGCACCGATCGTGGGCCCATGCCCCCCTTGGCACGGCCATGGTGCTGCCGTGTCAATCGGGGCCCTGGATACCCAGAACAGGCATGTTGCGGCCGTTTTTACGACGGCAGCAAGCAGGTGTGTTTGTTGCCGTAAAAACGGCCGTAAAGGCCTGGGCACTCGGCCCATCGGCCTGGGGAGAATCGCTGTTCGCCGTAAAAAACGGCGAGCAGCGATTCGTGTCGTGGGGCAGCCGTGGGGGGGGGGGGGGGGGGGGGGGGGGGGGGGTGGGTGGTGGGGGGGGGGGGGGGGGGGGGTGGGTGGTGGGGGGGGGGGGAGAATAGCGGGAGGGCATGAAAAATGTCGGGGACGCCCTCCCGCTATTCTCTGACCCGTCGTGGGCAGCGGAGAATCGCACCCTATGTACCTGAATGCCCAGATCCTTCTGTATGTCAATGCTGCTAAGGTTTCTGCCATTCACTGTATAATTCATACCTGAATGTGACCTTCACCGTCAACTGAAGATGCTGAATCCTTAAAAGTGCTCCTGGCTGACTTAATACATGCATATTGTGGGATTCCAAATACCCTTTCTGCAAATGTCTCACAGCTTTGTGAGGCCTAAAGACCAATCTGGACATACACATCGTTAAAACTGATAAAGCTAGATATAGCCATACTTAACAAGCATGACTATATCAACAAAATGCACATCTTTCTTATTGACAGGTCCAAATTTGTATACATTGGATTTGTTATTCAATATGACCGGACAGCCTTGCCTTTTACACACAAGTTTATCTATGATCGGTTCTGCACAGCAGAAATTGACCAAATGGTTAGGTGAATTGTTACAACGAGTTTTGAACACGTTTTCCAGATACACGGTGAAGAATTCCTTCACGTTTGCTAAGGCGATACAGGACTTGCATATCGATAGCAATTCTGTGTCCATGTGCTCATTTGACATTGCAGTTGTGTTCACCAATATTCCATTTAAGGAAGCCATAGATAATTATGCTGCAGTACTATATCATGGCGATCTAGACCCTCCATCTTTGCGTGAATCAAAATTCACTGAGCTTATGAACTCATCAACTCGTGGCGTTGATTTCATTTTTAAGGGCACCATGTATGCACAAATAAATGGTGTTGTCATGGGATCTCCTCTAGGCTCGGCACTCACAAACATCTTTGTCGGGTTTCATGAGGAACTTGCCTTCTTTGGAATGACACCTAACCTCCTACACTTTTCATATTTCAGGTATGTGGATGATAAATTTATTATATTTAAATCTGCAGCAGCATGTAATAATGTCCTTACATGTTTAAATAGGCCCCACCTTGCACTCAAATTCACTTTTGAAATGGAGCAATCAAACAAACAAGTTGAGAAATCTCTCGGAGAGTTCTCTATCATGGTCTACTGCAATATACACATTGGGATTCTTACAGTTCCACATGGTATAGGTTTGGCCTTATCGATACCCTTGTAAATAGGGCCCAAGCCATTTTCTGACGATAAAACCCTACAGTGCAGAAGGAGCCATTTGGCTCATCGAGTCTGCACTGGCCCTCCGAATATGCACCTGATCTAGTCCACTCGCCTGCCCTATCTCCGAAACCCCACCAAACCTGCACATCTTGGGATACCAAGTGGTAATTTAGCTCAGCCAATCCACATAACCTGCACATCTTTGAACTATGGGAGGAAACACGAACACTCAGAGGAAACCCATGCAGACATGGGGGCAATATGCAAACTCCATATAGTCACCCAAGAAGGGAATTGAAGCCAGGTCCCTGGTGATGTGGACAGCAGTGCTAACCACTGTACCACCATGCTGCCCATGTTTGATTCTGAAATAGGGTGCATTAAAGACATTCTGTGGGATAATGCCTACCCTGATCAGATCTTTTTGTGCTGTATATCATGCAAACTCGTGAATGAGCCGAAGGCCCACCACTTCCGGCCCTGAAAAGTGCCAAGCCTCTTGGCCTCAGATTACCCGAGAGAGGCAAATTATCTCAAAGAATTTGAGCAACAGGTTTCATGCTGCTCCTGTGCAGATACCGTGTATCTGGAAACTTGTTCAAAACTAGTTAATTTGCATTGCATGTTAAAATCAGGCAGGTTATGACTGGAATTAAGTTACTGTGTAAGCCCATAGTCGCCATGCCTGTTCGAGTACACGGAGGGAGAATTCAGAATGTTCAAATTCCCTAACAGCGCATCTTTCAGGACTCGTGGGAGGAAACTGAAGCACCCGGAGGAAACCCCGCAGACACAGGGAGAACATGCAGACTCCACACAGATAGTGACCCAAGTCGGGAATCGAACCTGGGACCCTGGTGCTGTGACGCAACAATGCTAACCACTGTGCTACCGTGCCGCTAATGTTTCGAGTTTATCTGACTCTTCTTCAGACATTTCTTCTGAAGTGGAGTGGTGGAGTGACTTGAAAGGTTGATTCGGTTTCCTCTTTCCACAGATGCTGCCAGACCTGCTGATTTTTTCCAGCATTTTCTGTTTTTGTCTTGGCAGTTAGTTGTCAATCATCTTTAACTAATGCATTCTCCATTGCTACTAATCAGAATCCACTTTCCAACCAATCAGCACTCTCTCCTCATACAGAATAATTAGGAACAAAACTTGAAGGAGCTCAAAAAGAAAATCAAATGGGCAAAACAATTACCAGAAACATTGAGCACTACTGCCATTCGTCCAGACATGACAGATGGAGAGGTGGAAGCCCCAAGAAGATCTGTATTTATAGAATCCGAGACTTGAGGTGGGGGGAGAATGGATAGCAAGTAAAAATTGTATTAAAATTCTCCATTGGAAAGCAGGAAATGTTTCCATCAAGAAGTAAGGGGTATTATGTGCCGGCATACCCTTGTAATGTAAAGGTGCTCAACAGAGCAAGGGTTAACTTGGGGTGGGAGAATAGCTCCATGCATGAGAATATATGTAATCTGTAAATAGTTAATGACTAACAATGAATGGCATATGTTTAAATATACAAGTCTCAAGATTTCATAATTGAGACATCCAAAGAACTCAGATTACATTATATGGAGGAAATCGTCCCCATTATTCTTTTCTTAGAATATGTTTTAATTCTGCTTAAATGTTTGCTTGAGGTTAGTCAAACAATAAGGTTTTTCCTACATATTCTAAACATCTTGAAACTAAGTCAATGATGTGCCACAGCTCTCGCAGTGGTTAACACTGTTGTTTCATAGCGCCAAGGTCCCAGGTTCAATTTCCGGCTTGGGTCACTGTACGGAGTCTGCAGGTTCTCCTTGTGTCTGTGTGGGTTTCCTCTGGGTGCTCCAGTTTCCTCCCACAAGTCCCAAAGGACGTTCTTGTTAGGTGAATTGGACATTCTGAATTCTCCCTGTGTACCCGAACAGGCGCTGGAATATGGCGACGAGGGGATTTTCACAGTATCTTCATTGCAGTGTTAAAGTAAGCCTACTTGTGACAATAAAGATTATTATTATTAAATGCTTTTTACTGTTGCTAATTTATTTCTCAGAACATGCAGTCTTCCATTGCAATCTATTTCCATCTGCTAACAAGCAACTGAAGTAAGTGTTAGTAAGGTTCACACTATAGTAGCCAATGGCATACCTGAAATAGCAAGTTGTTTCTCATCTTGCCAACATTATCTATATCCCTAAAACCAATAATAAAAATACAATTACAATCGATTATAATGTTGTTACTTCATTGATTCAGGTCTGATCCTCCTAAATCTGTAATATACTCCTGGAAATGGTGGTGGAAGCAGATTCAATGATAACTTTCAAAAGGGAATTGGATATCTGCTTGAAAAGGCAACATTTACAGGGCTATGTGAAACAGGTTAGCAACTAAACAGTGGGGGCAAGGGATCCAGTGTGGGAAGAAATTATAAATTGAAGGGAGAAGACAAGGCAAGAGAGCAAGGCAGTGTTAAGGGAAATAATAATAAAAGCATGACAGGATGGCAGAGTGTACAAACTTAAGAGTAAGCCAACAGATAAGGCCAGGGATTACAAGAATAGTAAAAGGGCTGAACTAGAGTTTCCATATCTGAATGCACTTAGCATTTGTGACAAAACAGTTGAAGTAGCAGCTCAAATAGAAATAAATATGTTTGATCTTATAACCATTACAGAGGCATGATTCCTAGGTAACAAATTGATGTTCAAGGGTATGTGACATTTTGGAGGGACAGGAAGCTAGGACAAGGAGGAGGGGTAGACCTGTTAATTACGGAGATATTAGTACAATATAGAGAGGTGACTTTAGTTCTTAAGATCAAGGTGTAGTATCAGTATTACATGAGTAATAGTAAAGGTAGGAAGTTAGTTGGAGGAGTAGGTTATGGCCCACCTAATAGTAACCATGCTTCAGGATGGGGTATACAGGATAAACCATAGAATTCCTACAGTGCAGAAAGAGGCCATTCAGCCCATCGAGTGTGTACAAACTCTTTGAAAGAGCACCCTCCCTAGACTCACTTCCCTACCCATCCCTGTAACCCCATAACCCCACATAACCTGCACATTCCTGGACACTATGGGGCACCCACACTTCTTTGGACTTTGGGAAGAATCCTGAGCAAACCAACGCAGACACGGGGAGAAAGTGAAAACTTCACACAATGACCCAAGTCCGGAATTGAACCAGATCCTTGGCACTATGAGGCAGCAGTGCCAAGAAATAATGAAGGCTTGTGACAAAGGCACAGCATGGGTGGTTTTAATCTTTTTAATCTACACGTAAATTGGATAATCATATTGGCAAAGGTAACCAAGAAGTTGATTTCATAGAGTGCTTTAAGGACAGTTTCTTCATGCAGAACATTCTACAGCCAACCAGATAGCAGATTAGAATAGAGCTGGTAATGCAAAATGAGGCAGAATTAATTGATAACGTCATAGTAAATGCACCCCTAGATAGCAGTAATCATAAAGTGATTGACTTTTACATTTCGTTGGAGGGAGAAAAGACTGGGTCTAAAAATGTACTTTTGCTCTGAATCAGCTAGGAGCATAGGCATGCCAACATTAGTGTGCTTGAAGGAGTCAACAGCGCCAGTATCAAGGCCATGATCATCCAAAATCAACCCCGTTGGGCCATGCTTAGGATGTCAGAGTGCAGACTGTCAAAGCTGATGTTCTTCACTCGGCTCAAAGAAGGATCCCAAACCAGAGGAGGACAAAGGAATCTCTTTAAAGACACCTTGTAGGCCTACCTGAAGAAATGGAACATAAACATCAATGCCTGGCATACCCTTGCTCAGAAGAGACCTAATTGGAGGAACCTTCTGATTGAAGGGACACAATTCTTCGAGAATACCTGACAGCAATAGGAGACTTGGAAAGGAAGCCTGAGAAAGGAGAGTCCATGGACCGATCCCACCTTTTGGAAATTCCTGCCAAGTGAGTGATTGAAGATGTGTCTCTAGGATCCGGCTTATCACCCAGGCAAGAACCTGTAACCAGTAACATAGATTATCTCAGGTGGACAATCATACTAGGTAACGAGTGATCGCCAAAGGTTATGTACACTGCAAACCCATTCTATCAATTATACTATCTTTAATGGAATAACATCCTCATAACAAACCAAAGTTTAAAAAAAACTTTATTTCACTTTCTGTGACTACCATCTCACTTTCTACAGTAAAGTACCTTCTTAATGGAATTAACAGCCTCATGATAAAAAGTTTTTTTTTAAAAAATCTTCTTTTCACTTTATTTGCAATTTACACTTATTTCTAAATGCTAAACACTAATAATATAAAGATTCAACTCACCAAACAAATGGCTCCTGATATCTCCAGTCTCTGCTCCACCCTGACCGAGAAAAAAAAATGCAAATAAAAAAGATGCAAAAACGTACCAAACATCGGGTCAAGTCGACCAAATGAGCGCTGTCCTAGGATTTTTGACCCAGCTGGTTAAGCGCATCAAGACAAGCAGGGAAAAATAACAGGCAGGAAGTTTAAAGATGTCAAGCTTCCAGCAGGCATGCCCATGCACCCGCACTTCCAGCTCACCGCGCTGCGCATTTGCGACGGACAATTGACTTAAATCCGGGATCGAACAGCAAATTACGGACCAATAATAAGGGATAAATTAGAATATGAGAGTAAACTAGCAAGAAGGATAAAACAGTAAATAGAGAATTCTACCATACAAAGAGGTTTGAGTATCATAAAAGGTTAACATGCACATACTCAAGGCTGAGTTAGACAGGTTTTTGATTTGCAAGCGAGACAAGGGTTATGTGGGTAGACATGAAAGTAAAGTTAAGGCCACCATCAGATCAGCCATGATCTTATTGCGTGGTGGAGCAGGCATGAAGACCCAAATGGTCTACATCCGCTCCTATTTCTTCTGTGCGTTCGATCTTAGGAGCAGGAAAATCTCACTAATTTAGGGCGCTTATTCAAAGAGCTAGCAAAGACACAATGGGCTGAATGGCCTCTTTCTGTGCTGTCTGATTATATGATCTATGAGAACTATGGGAACAAATATTGTAGGTATTCTGAACCTGAACCAAAAACAAAAATGCTGGAAACACACAGTAGGCCAATCAACATCTGTGGAGACAACAGGCACGGTTACATTCAGAGTGTGAGCCCTTCTAAAGTTTGCCTTCATAAATTTTATTTATTAACACAAGTCATTAATACCTCTTGTGTTTAGTTTTTTTAGTAGAACTTTGTTTTGAAAAATTGGAACTGCTGCCAAAATTGTTCAGCCATTCTCTGATTTATACAAATATAACAATAGGCAAGTAAATAATTATCATCTAGCACATGGAGTAAGGCTTCAATATAAATGCCCATCGATTACAGTACACTCTGCTACTGCCATTATAACTGATCTTATCGAAGTGGGAAAGATAAATATGTAACATAATTACAGTTATTTCCAAACCTAAGTAGGAACACTACTTCAGATAAAGAAAAATATCAAATTGCCAAATCAGCAGAGCTTATCTCTTTGTGATACTTTGTGTTCTATTCACAGTTGCCATGGCAATCTATCTGATTTGATACTGTATTATGAAAGTTTTTTCCTTTTTTTACAATAATTCTCAAGTCGCTGTCTGAGTCAGTCTGCAATAATCACGTCCGACAGGGTTTGTGGCAATGCCGACAGCTAAAGATAAAAGCAAATTCCTATGAACCTAGAGGTTCCCACCAACAACCCTTCAGACATGTTATTGAAGACAGAATAATTACAGATTCTGTAAGAAGTAGAGTGAAGTCCTCTCCGCTGTAAATAGCAGCCTCTCAAGTCAAAAATTGCATCAATCAGGCCTTAGGGAAAACTCAAGCCAATCTCAAATGCCTAAGGTACCAGGAATTGATCTATTTTGTACAAAGATTGACAGAAACTTGCTGATTGCAGTTTCAAACACTGATTTACAATACTGAAGTAAATGCTCTACAATGACAGAACAAAGCTTCTATGAGAAAATCGTGTTTGATGTGAGAGCTGACAACAGACTTAATAAAACTCTGTACCTTCACATCACATTAAAGGGACAACCTTAACACATCTCCTCCTCCCTGTATCCCCCTCCCACCATCCCAGCATGTATAAGGTGGATTTGCAGTTAAAATAGGTAGAACCTCTTGGTTCCTCCTGGATTCCCACCCACTGCCATCTTAACCCTACATTTTTCGAGGTGGTCAGCAATGCTTTATGGACTCAATTAATGTTCATTGGGACATTGATGGAATTTTAACATGAAATAACGGTTGTTCAAACAGAGCCAGATCCATTGAGTAAAAGCTTGTGCAATTGGTTTCAGAGAGCCACTGCACATCAGAAGCATTCATTTGCAGGCATTCCAATCAGAGGGATTTTGTGTGCTATGGTTTGATTTGGATTTACAAGCGACATTTGAGCTTGGGCACTGCTTGATTTGGATTTACAAGCGACATTTTAGCTTGGGCACTGCTTGTTTCTGAATGATTTTATGTACATAGCTAAATCAGCCAGGTCTCATTCTGCTGAGGTCAATCATTTTGTCTTCCAACCCCTTTTCCCCACTCAATATCATACTTACAACTGACTTTAATCATTTTATTACAACACAATGGGCAAAGGAAAAATAGGGATGCATGGTGAAACTGAATTTTGGTTATTGTGAAGGTAACGAAGAATCCAACATGAGTTTGCAGAGTCAGACAGAAAGTAACTTCATTGACAACAATATTTACACAACGGCAGTTGTTCACTACTGCTTCCTTTTCTAGTCGGTAAAAGACTGGCCAGCTCTATTTATACAACTGCAACCCCTAGTGATTGCCCCACGCACTGGGGGAGCGCATACTCCCGAAGAATCATGGGATAACCAATTGTCCCCACTCAATAGGATCCAGGCAGGTTATAACAGTTACAATTCAAACACCAGATTTCAATCTCTTTTGTTATCATATAAGCGGTATAAGTAGAAATTCTAATTGGTAAATTTCATGCAAAAAGGATGAATGCATTTCTGATAATTTCCCTCAATGCTAATTTTCTGCAAATTTTAACCAATTTAAATTAAACATTTTAACTTCTGCATAGATGAGCACAATAGGCATGTGTTAAGCTTTTTTATTTAAAATTTGTTGATCAGATTTTCTAGCCTACTTGAGTTTTCAAGACCACATGCTCTCTTCCTATTTTTCAATTACAATGCATCAGTATCTTTCATTTCTGTCTTAATCTCTGCTCCAATTTCATCATCTCATGGATTACGAGAAGCAATCAAGTTTTATTTTGATGCCTCAATCCAATTCAAATCAAATTGCACCAAGAACATTGACCTTTAAACCAGATCAAATTAAGCCAGGGAATACATTACTCCCTATGATAATGTCTTTATATTTTGCTTTTGATGATTGCTACAATCCCAGTTGGTGTTATAACTGGACAGGAAGGTCTCAGAATGGAACCCTGGCTCAAAAGACTGCCAGCCGAATTCTCCGTCGGCAGGATCCTCCAGTCAGCAGCGCACCTTCTCCCACATGTTTCCTGATGGCGTGGGTTGGCCACAATGGGAAACCTCACTGACCAGCTGCAGGAAAGGAGAATCCTGCTGCCGGCGGGGCCATGGCATGCCAGAAAATGCAGCTGCCGGACCAGAGAATCACGCCCTGAAACTTATACTTTTTTTTATAAAACGTGGATGAACACAGTCCCAGGAGCTCAAGAACAAGAAAAATACATTTATTAGACATGAAAAAATTGCATTATAATGCAATGCTCCTTTACTACCTCTTAGCTTAACAATGTTTTCGAATTAACAAGATCACAAAGTACATCTTAATCTACACTGGTCTCATTAACACAAAGTTCCTTTGAAACACACAAGATGACATTGGGCAAATACACTCCAACTCTGAAAGTGAAGTGAATGTTTATGGTGTCTTCTCAGAATCCCCCCCCAGGTGATTGTCACTTGAGAGTTTCCAAACTCCACTCCCAGAAACACACTTTAAAATCTTCTCTCATAAGTATGCATTCCCGTAGCGGTTTGCATTCCAAAATCCCGCCCTCGCCGGCTGCCGAATTCTACGGCGACGGGGATTTGGCGGGGACGGGAATCGCACCGCGCCGGTCAGTGGCCACTGGCAGCAGCGTCCCCGGTGATTCTCTGGCCCGCGATAGGCCGAGTGGCCGCCCGTTTGCGGCAGGTCCCGTCAGCGTATGTTACAACAGGTACTTACCGGCGGGACTTGGCTCCGCGGGCAGCCTCCGTGGTGCTCGGGGAGGGTGCGAGGGATCTGGCCCTGGGGAGTGCCCCCATGGTGGCCTGCCGATCCGCGGACGAGCCTCTGCCATGGGGGCACTCTATTCCTCCATGCCGGCTGGTGTAATGGTCCGCGATGGCCGGCGCGAAAATGAACCCCCCTTCCTGTGCATGTGCTGGGATAATGCCAGCACACGCGCCAACTCGTGCCTGCCAGTGGAGGCCCTTTGGCACCGGTTGGCATGGTGCCAAGCCCCTTCCATGCCGATGCGACGCAAACCACTCCAGCGTCGGTCTTGCCCCTGAAGGTCCGGGCAGCCCGATGCCGGAGTGGTTTGCACCACTCCTTCCCACAGGAGTTCGGAGTTTCCGAAGAATCCTGCCGCAGATTTCCAAGTGAAAACAATTCACAATTGCTTTAACTCTCGATTCCCAGACTGCATTAAAATGACATCAAGCATTTAATCTACCTCTGAAGACTGCTGTCCCATTTTAAATCTAGCTGCTGCAGTTGCCTCTTTAACTCACAACATTTTGCTTGAATTCTTCTGAACAATACCTTGGCCTCTGTCCTCTTAACTCTTTTTGTCCCAATTCCCTGGTTATCTGGGCTGTAACTTTTACTTTAGGAAACCTGCCTCTTTGCAGCTCCTGTCCAGTCTTTCTTCTGGCAGTGTCGCGAGATGTTCACTCCCCAAGATGCTGAGCTGGATTCTCCAATTTTGGAACTATGTCTGGATGATCCATGGCGTTTCACGTGGAAAAAATCGGCGAAGCCCCAGCACCGATCCTCCGACCGGTGAGGAGCTAACAGCCATGCCCTGTAAAATGCTCGCCCTTCCCAATATAAACGGCCAGTGAATTTCCGGGTCCATGGTCGCGCATACGCAAGGCGAAGACCTGCAGCGGTTGCGCTGGACAACATGGCACTGGCCGTGCGTGGGACCCGACCTGCCACATAGTGCCCTCCTGCACACCCACCTGCCATCCCTGGACCAGCCCCCCAGCCCTCATTGAAGCCCGCCCCCGGCCTGCAGGCATTGGACACAGTCCGCAGCCGCCATGCCGGGTTCCCGGCCGCTGAGACCACACGTGTCCCGCACGGTTGGGAACTTAGCTCATCAAGGGGTAGCATTGGGGGGAGGGCCTTCAGGTAACGTCCTGAGTCCGTCCCCATGGCGTGCGGTGTACTCCTCAATTACACAATTTTGGAGGGACGGAGTATCCGAAAACAGGCACTGCCCCCGATTCGGTCATAAAAAGGGATTCTTTGCCTAATTCCGCCACCTATCTTGAACTGCCCACAAATTCAGCTAAATCTAAAACTTAAGGGCAACATGGTGGTGCAATGGTTAGCACTGCTGCCTCATGACACCGTGGTCCCAGGTTTGATTCCGGCTCTGTGCCACTGTCCGTGTGGAGTTTGCACATTCTTCCCATGTTTACGTGGGTTTCACCCCCACAACCCAAAGATGTGCAGGTTAGATGGATTGGCCACACTAAATTGCTCCTTAATTGGAAAAAATGAATTGGGTACTCTAAATTTATTTTTAAAAAGCTAAAACTTAAAAGCTTCTCTACCTTACAAGGCCCTCGTTGCTAATTAACACCGCATACCTCTGCTGGCCTCTTTATTTGCACTTCACACCGAAGCCCTCAATAAGCACACTAGAAACACAGTTGGAACTTAATCAATTTCCATACATGAATCATTCTATAGGTTTTACCCTTCCAGGCACAGAAACATTAAATTAAACCCACTTAAAACTCTAGTTTATCCCTTAAAACTACCTTTCTTTTCCTAACAATGATGCAACAATGGAATGAAATATCTTTACAATGCACCTGGGGCTGAATTCTCCGCACCCTGACGCCGAAGTGACACGGGGTGGAGAATCCGTTTTCCCGCACAAACTTGGGGCCGACGCTGGTTCCACTATTCTCCGCACCCTGAAAAGCGGTGTACACATGGAGTACGTCGCGTTGAGTATCCACCACCTCAGGCCATTGCCTGAGGCCCGCCCGCTATTCTCCACCCCCAACCGGCCGAATTCTCAACGGCTTGGTTCTAATTTGGTCCTGCCATTCGGGAAACTCGCGAGGTGGCTGCAGACGCAGTCCGCGGCTGCCACAGTCGGGGGAGGGCTGATCGGAAGGCAGGGGGGGCCTCATTCAGGACTGGGGGCTTTGTGTGCGGGCAGTCTAGGTCGGCGAGCGGCTAATGTGGGGCATCATTTTGGCGGTCCAGGTCCTCGAGCTGAGTCCGCCGTGGAGCATGGCACAGCCGCTGGAGGCCGGTGCCGTGCTCATGCGCGGCCTCTGACCCCGAAGTGCGGGAGGCCGTATCGGCCGCTGGAGCTGCGAGCTACATGACAGCTGTTTGCTAGCCCCCTGCAAGACAATTAATCTGTGGCCTTTTGACGCCAGTTTTCCTGGCGTAAAGAACCACAGTTTTCGCAAAGGTATGGGGACATAGTCCCAAAAACGGCGAATCCAGCCCCTGGTATCAAATCTTACATTGTTTTGACTACATCTTCAGTGCAACATTAAGGTTCAAGTTCATCCAGGGGTCCGACCTCAATATATCAGTCAGTAAAGGATAAAACTCCCTTTTGTGAAAGAAGATACAGTAACAGCTAGCTCCTTGTTTTAGTTTTGACTCTTCATCAGCACCTTGGTAATTTTACTGCTGAAATAGTCAGCAGGCAGATAGTGACAGAGTTGAGAAATTAACAAAGAAACAAATGTACCACGGCGCTGAGGACCCAGGTTCAATCCTGGTTCCGGTTCACGGTCCGTGTGGAGTTTGCACATTCTCCCTGTATTTGTGTGGATTTCACCCCCACAACCCAAAAGGTGGATTGGCAATGCTAAATTGCCCCTTAATTGGAAAAAAAAAGAATTGGGTACTCTAAATTTATTTATTTATTTTTTAAAAGAAGAAACAAATATACAACATTAGGCATAACTCTGAGGTCCACTGATAAAACAATAAAGTTAGTGTCATAACCCGCACGAGATGGTAATGAGTAAACTCCGCATGCGCCTCGCCAAATATAAGCTCCCCCATTAAAGAGGGTAGGGAACTCGAAACCATGTTTAGTTATCTTCTGTATAAAGTTGGCCAGTTTGAGTCCCGATAGGGGAGACCCGGCTGGGATCTTTCGTGTAGTGTAAATAATAGTTTTCAAAATCAAACTTTATTTCCTTTTAATAACTTGATGTAGGTTCCTTTGTGGTCTACAAACGTTGGACACAAACAAAATGAAAAACACTTACATGTAAACAGCTCTGTCAGTTTCTTTAGACTAAGTTAAAGACACAGTTTTATAATAATATAAGGAATTGTGTTTAAAAAGCTTATAAATAATAATGATAGGATAATCTAGACTATTGAAGGAACATATGCAAGTAATTTTTCAATGTAAAAGACCAGTAAAGAACATACATGGTGATGTACCATCAATGACGACACGCGAGAGTCGGAAGAGTAACTGTAGCTTTAATCAGCTAAAAGATACCTGCTGGCAGCGGGTCCCAGAATGAGGGCAGGGCTGGAGTTTAGCTACCTTTATACTTGAGCCCGAGGGTCAGAGACAGCAGGGACAAACCCAGACATGTAACAAACAGTAAGAACAGTAAGTACAATAAGTAAGAACAGTAAGTACAATATAATACAGTGGTTTACCACATTCACCCCCTGTTAAAAAAAGAGTCCGGCGGGGGTGAAGTGGACGGGTTGAATTAGTGATCGAGTCTGTCGGGGGCTTTGACCTTCCGATGTGATCGCCTCAGTCCTGGCTGTGCTGAGGACACTGGTGTCGGATTAAATGTTGAGGCCTGCGTATCCAGGAATGTGTTGTCTTCTGGATAAGTAGCAATGGAGGGAGAGGGTGTAGAGTCGTGAGTAGCAATGGAGGGAGACAGTGGAGAGTTAGGGGTAGTGGTGATGGTCGCTGGGGAACCTGCAGGTGCCAAATCACGAAGGGAGACTGTGTCCTCCCGCCCGTCATGGTGTGCCACGTAGGCATTTTGGGGGTTAGCATGGAGGAGAAGGACCTGTTCAACCAGGGGATCCGACTTGTGACTCCTCGCATGCTTCAGGAGGAGGACGGGCCCTGGAACCGTCAACCAGGATGGGAGCGACACCCCTGAGGTGGACTTCCTGGGGAAGGCAAACATTCTCTCGTGAGGTGTCGGATTGGTGGCGGTACACATGAGTGACCGGATGGAGTGGAGCGCATCGGGAAGGACCTCATGCCAGCGAGAGACAGGGCGACTGCTAGACCATAGGGCAGAAGGACGGCCTTCCAGACCATTATGCTCTCCCTCTCCACCTGTACTTTTCCCCGGAGGTTGTAGCTGGCAGTCCTGCTTGAGGCGATGCCCTTGCTAAGCAGGAACTGACGCAGCTCATCACTCATGAAGGAGGCACCCCGATCACTATAGATGTGTGGGGAAACCGAACAAGGTGAAAAGGCCGTGCAGGGCCTTGATGACTGTGGCAGATGTCATGTCAGGGCACGGGATGGCGAAAGGGAAACGTGAGTACTCATCAATGATGTTGAGAAAGTCGTGGAGGGGAGGGGCCCTTTGAAATCGATGCTGAGGAGCTCAAAGGGGCGGGAGGCCTTTACCAGGTGTGCTCTGTCCAGCCGATAGAAGTGCAGTTTGCACTCCGCGCAGACCTGGCAGTCCCTGGTCATGGTCTTAGAACATAGAACATAGAACAGTACAGCACAGAACAGGCCCTTCGGCCCTCGATGTTGTGCCGAGCAATGATCACCCTACTTAAACCCACGTAACCCGTATACCCGTATCCCAACAATCACCCCATTAACCTTACACTACGGGCAATTTAGCATGGCCAATCCACCTAACCCGCACATCTTTGGACTGTGGGAGGAAACCGGAGCACCCGGAGGAAACCCACGCACACACGGGGAGGACGTGCAGACTCCACACAGACAGTGACCCAGCCGGGAATCGAACCTGGGACCACTGGAGCTGTGAAGCATTGATGCTAACCACCATGCTACCGTGAGGCCCCTCATGCTACCGTGAGACCCCAGTCTTGACTGTCATAATATACACACAAGTATATGATGGTGCACAGACAGACAGTGATTGATACACAGGATAACCAATTAACACACAGAACAAAGCAGCCAATCACCAGACAGGACACGGCCACTATAAAGCCAGAGGGCACTAGTTTTCCCGCTCTCTCGGGATAAAGCCTCTGAGACAGCCAGAGCCCGTGTAGCAACAACACGAACATCCACCATGTGGTAGCAAGATAGTCTGGTCAGGTTAGCCTCAGGTCTCCAGTCAACTCAGCATAGTGTCAACCCACAGTTCAAGTATGTTTAACAGTTGGTAGTTCAATAAAATAGAGTTGTATTTCTCCAAGTGTTGGAAGCCTGTCTCTCTCACTGCTATGGTAAACACAGTCCTCGCAGACCCAGCATACCCAACACATCACTGGCCTCCTCAATGGAGTAAGGCAGGTTGCGGGCCTTGATAAAATAAAGAAGACAGGTGACCCCGGGTGACAGAGGTCATTGTGGAGGGCTCGAAGTCGGTCTACTCATGCGCTGGCACGTGTACCGCGGGATAGGGCATCTGGGGGCTCATTGACACAAGATATCATAATTATAGGTGGAGAGTTCGATCCTCCACCTTAGGATCTTGACATTCTTGATCTTGCCCCGCTGTGTGTTATTAAACATGAAGGTAACCGACCGTTGGTCAGTGAGGAGAGTGAATCGCCTGCCGGCCAGGTAATGTCTCCAATGTCGCACAGCTTCCACAATAGCCTGGGCTTCCTTTTCGACGGAGGAGTATCGAATTTCGGAGTCCTGGAAGGTACGGGAGAAGAAAGCCACGGGCCTGCCGGCCTGGTTGAGGGAAGCGGCCAGAGCAAAGTCAGACTCATCGCTCTCCGCCTGGAACGGGTGGACTGGTCTACTGCATACATTGTGGCTTTGGCAATATTTGTTTTGATGCGGTTGAATGCCAGGCGGGCCTCAGCCGTCAGGGGAAAAATGGTGGATTTGATGAGTGGGCGGGCCTTGTCCGCATAATTGTGGACCCAATGGGCAAATAGAAAAAGAACCCCAGGCATCTCTTCAGGGCCTTGGAGCAGTGGGGGAGTGGAAGTTCCAGGAGGAGGCACATGCGGTCGGGATCGGGCCCCAGGACTCCGTTTTCCACAATGGAGCTAAGGATAGCTAGGTGAGTTGTGCGGAAAACGCATTTCTCCTTATTGTATGTGAGGTTAAGGAGCTTGGCGGTGTGGAGGAAATGTTGGAGGTTAGCTTCATAGTCCTGCTGGTCATGGCCACAGATGGTGGCATTATCCAGATACAAGAACGTGGCAGGCAGCCCGTACTGGTCAACTATTCGGTCCATCTCCCGTTGGAAGACCGAGACCCCATTGGCGACGCCGAAGGGGACCCTGAGGAAGTGGTAGAGGCGGCCACCTGCCTCGAAGGCAGTGTATTGGTGGTACTCCGGGTGGATAGGGAGCTGGTGGTACGCGAACTTCAAGTCAATAGTGGAGAAGACTTGGTACTGCGCAACCTGATTGACCATGTCAGATATGCGGGGGAGAGGGTACGCATTGAGCTGCGTGTACCGGTTGATGGTCTGACTGTAGTCGATGACCATCCGGTGCTTCTCCCTAGTTTTGACGACCACCACTTGGGCTCTCCAGAGTCTAGTACTGGCCTCTATGATCCCTTCCCGCAGCAATCGCTGGACGTCCGACCTGATAAAGGCCTTGTCCCGAGCACTGTATTGTCTGTTCCTAGTGGCGACGGGCTTACAGTCCGGGGTGAGGTTAGCAAAGAGCTGGGGTGGGGTGACCTTAAGGGTCAAGAGGCTACAGACGGTGAGAGGGGGTAGAGGTCCATCGAATTTTGGTAAGACGTTTGAGGTGGCATTGGAAATCTAGACCTAGTAGTAGGACAGTACAGAGTTGTGGGAGGACGTAGAGTTTGAAATTTACGTACTTGATGCCCCGTACTGTAAGGGTTGCAACACAGTACCCACGGACTTCCACGGAATGTGATTCGGAAGCCAGGGAGATTTTCTGGGTCATGGGTAAAATTGGGAGGGAGCAGCGCTGTACCGTATCTGGGTGAATGAAACACTCTGCGCTCCTAGAGTCGAAGAGGCAGGTCGTCTCGTTGCCGTTGATGCGGACAGATATCGTGGATTTAGTGAAGTGATGATGTTGAGATTGGTCGAGGGTGATGGAGGCGAGCTTCGGAAGGTGGGTGGGCTGATCAAGGGTAGCGGAGGCCAACGTATGAACTGGTGAGCAGGGGTTCCGGGAGGCGGCAGGCTGATTCCAAGATGGCGGCCCGCACAGGTTGCACGTGGCGGGTGGCATTGAAGATGGCAGCCCCCACGGGTCGCACATGGCGGGTGGCGTCCAGGATGGCGGCCCCCACAAGTTGCACGTAGCAGATGACGTGGAAGATGGGGGCGGTCCCTGCGGGCTATACGCAGTGCTGCTGGGGTTAGAAACAGGTCGGGCCTGGCAGGCTTTAGAGAAGTGGCCCTTCTTTCTGCACCCATTGCAGATCGCGCTCCTCGCTGGGCAGCATTGTCTGGGGTGCTTACCCTGGCCACAGAAGTAACATTTTGGGCCTCCGGAGTTGGCGGGTCAATGCGCGATACAGGCTTGCGGTGTCCCTGGGTCGGGTGATGGCGGCGCCCACGACATCCATGAGGGTGCTGCGTTGTCGGAGGTGTAGGCATGCATGTTATGGAAAGCCACTTCCAACGAGTTCGAGAACTGTACTATGTCTTGGAGGTCGAGTGTAGCCCCTTCTAGTAGGTGCTGGTGGGTGTAATTAGATTTTATGCCTGCGACATAGGCGTCCCGGATCAGCAATTCGGTGCGCTTGACAGCCGATACTGCCTTACAACTGCAGTTCTGGCCGAGTACCCGCAAGGTGAACAGAAATTCAGCTTGCGATTCTCCGGGGCACTGTCGCCTCGTGGCAAGGAGATGCCTAGCGTATACCTCATTGACTTCCTTAACATACTGCCCCTTCAACAGCGTTATCGCATCCTTGTACGATGTAGCATCCCTGATAAAAAGGAAAACTTGCAGGTTCATCCGGGAGTTTGAGGGCTCTCACCTTGTGGGTCTCAGCGACGGCGGTGGTGGAGGAATCAATGTAAGATTCGAAGCAGCTTAGCCAGTGTTCAAATGTGGCAGTGGTGTCGGCTGCTTGGGGGTCCAGCTCCAGGCAATCAGGCTTGAGCTATGGATCTATCTTAAAATTTTAGCTGATTAAATTGATGTACCATCAATGATGACAGATGAGTCGGAAGAGTAAACTGTGGCTTTAATCAGGTAAAAGACACCTGCTGGCAGCCGGTCCCAGAATGAGGGCAGGGCTGGAGGTTAGCCACCTTAATAATGGAGCCCGAGGGTCGGAGCGAGCAGGGACAAACCCAGACATGTAACAAACAGTAAGAACAGTAAGTACAATATAATGCAGTGGTTTACCACAGATGGCTGAACCCAGAAAGAACGTCAAAAGAACCCAGAAAGGACCGGATTCTCCATCGGCTGACACGGGAATCAGGAAACATGATTGGGCAGATAATGCACCTTCAGCCAAAGATTGAGGTTGGGGGCGAGCGGCAAACATAATGCCACGCTCGACTCGTCATAGTCACCCCTCCCCCCAACTTAACCAGCCCCCAACCCTCCTAATGTTCAAATCTGAGATTTTCAAATGACAAGAATTCCAGCAGGTCACCCACCACGCCAGAGCACAGGGTGGAGAGGTTGATCGCCACCCTAACAGGATCTGCCTTCGGGTGATCAACGAGGCAAAGGCTACAACATCTGCCTCCGCACTTGTTTCCGACCCCGACTGGTCTAACACCCCGAATATGGCCTCCCGAGGGCCCGGATCCAGTTTCACATGCACCACTTTAGAGATTACCCTAAACACCTCCTTCCAGTAATCCTCCAGCTTTGGACACCAAAACATATGAACATGGTTTGCGGGGCACCACCCCCAACAACGTTCAGACACATCTTCTACCCCCTCAAAGAGCCGGCTCATCCTTGCCCTTGGGTGCGCTCTACACATCACCTTCAGCTGTATCAGCCCCAACCATGCACACGAGATGGAGGCATTCACCCTCCGGGGCACGTCACACCAGAACACCTCCTCCATACCCTCTCCCAACTCTTCCTCCCACTTTGCCTTGATCCCTTCGAGTGGCACCTTCTCCTCCTCCAAAATAGCCCCGTAAACCACAAATACTACCCCCTTCTCCATTCTCCCTGTCATCAGCACCTCCTCCAGCAATGTGGAAGCCGGCTGTACTGGGAAGCTCTATATCTCCTTTCAGGCAAAGTCTCGAACCTGCATGTATCTATTTCCCCCTGCTGCAGCCCATACTTCGCTTCTATCTCCTTCAGTCCTGCAAAACGACCCCTAAGAAACAAATCTATTAGTGTCCTGATTCCTTTCTCCTCCCATCTTCGAAAATTTCCATCCCACTTCCCTGGCACAAATCTATGGTTCCCCCGAATCGACATTTCACTTGACCGTGCTCCCAACCCGAAGTGCTGTCGAAACTGCCTCCAAATTCTCAATGAAGCTGATACTACCAAACTCGCCGACGCAGAAAGAAAAGAGTTCCCCCACGGCACATGCCCGCCCACGGATCGGGTGACCCCGATTGCGAGCCAGGCCACGGTGGCAGCACCACCCCCCCCTCCCCCCGGGGCCAGATCGCCCCGCGTCCCCGTCCCCCCAGGACCTGGAGCCCGCCTGCGTCACCAGTCCCGCCGGTAAGGGAGGTGGTTTGATTCATGTCGGCGGGACAGGAATTACAGCAGCGGGACGTTGGCCCATCGCGGGGTAGAGAATCGCGGGGGGGGGGGGCCCGCCGACCGGCACGGTGCGATTCCCACCACCCCCCGCCGATTCTCTGACCCGGCGGGGGGTCGGAGAATCTGCCCAGGTTCGGAAGACCCAAACCCCTGCCTGCCTTCCTCTCTGTAGTATCACCTTTTTAATTCTGGCCACCTTCTCTCCCCCTATGAACAAAGTATTCATCCCTTCAATCTCTCTAAGAAATGCCTTTGGCAGGAAAATCGGCAGGCACTAAAAAATAAACAGGAATCGTGGCAGCACATTCATTGGGCGAAATTCTCCGACCCCCAGCAGGGTCGGAGAATTGCCTGGGGCCGCCTAAAATCCCGCCCCCACCGTGGCAGAGATTCTCCGCCACCCGGGAAGTGGCGGCGGCGGAATCTCGCCACTCCGATCAGAGAGGCCCCTGCGGTGATTCTCCGGCCCGGATGGGCCGAAGTCCCGCTGCTGAGAGGCCTCTCCCGCCGCCGAGGTTTGAACCACCTCTGGAACGGCGCGAGCAGACCCCCGGGGTCCTGGGGGGGCGGGGGGACGATCGAACCCCGGGGGTGCCCCCACGGTGGCCTGGCCCGCGATCGGGGCCCCCCGCTCAGACTCCGGGCCAGTGCCCTGGGTGCACTATTTTCCTCCGCATCCGCCACGGCCTCCGCCATGGCGGAAACAGAAGAGAACCCCACATCGCGCATGCGCCGGCAGTGACGTCAGTGGCCAGCTGCCACTGACGTCACTGCCGGTGCATGCGCGGACCGGCGAAAGCCTTTCGGCCAGCCCCGCTGCCGGGGGCGCCGGTTTTTTGCGCCAGTCTTCTGGTGCCAACCACTCCGGCGCGGGGCTAGCCCCCAAAGGTGGGGAGAATTCCCCACCTTTGGGGAGGCCCGACCCCTGAGTGGTTGGCGCTACTCCCCTACGCCGGCACCCTCCGTCACGCCGGGTAGGGGAGAATGCCGTCCATTTTAACCGGCTGTATCTGACCCACCAGTGACAGAGGGAGACTATTCCAGCTTGCCAGATCAGGGGCGGGGAGTCGCCCGGGGCCGGCGTAAATCCCGCCACCCGGGAATCGGCGAGAGCGGGAATCACGCCCCGCCAATCAGCGTGTCACCCGCGCCGATCGGCATGCCCCCCATGGCGATTCTCCGGCCCGCGATGGGCCGAAGTCCCGCCGCTGACAGGCCTCTCTGGCCGGCGGGAATTGGAGCACCTCTGGTGTTGGCGGGATTGGCGGCACGAGCGGGCCCCTGGGGTCCTGGGGGGGCGCAGGGCGATCGGACACCAGGGGGTGCCCCCACTCTTTTTCGTCCGCCGCCGCCACGGCCTCCACCATGGCGGAGGTGTAAGAGACCCCCCCTACTGCGCATGCGCCGGTGGTGACGTCTGTGGCCGCTGACGCATCGGCGCATGCGCGGACCAGTGAAGGTTTTTCGGCCAGCCCCGACGCCAGGCCGCGGGCACCAAAGGCCATTGGCGCCTGTTTTGCCGCCGGCTAGCGGAGTGGAAACCACTCCGCGCGGGCCTAGCCCCTAAAGGTGAGGAGAATTCCGCACCTTTGGGGAGGCCCAACGCCGGAGTGGTTGGCACCACTCCGTTACGCCAGGACCCCCCGCCCCGCCGGGTAGGGGTGAATCCCGGCCCAGCTTTCACCCTCCCCACCAAACTAGAAATGTTGGGTTTTACCCATTTTGATGGTCATGTCTAAATGAATAAACTTGATGAGCTGCCAGTGCTGAACAGCCACTGATCTGTGTGAATTCGCAGCTCCTTTGCAGAACCGATCGGGAAGTGAATCTCGAGAGGCTGAAAAGAAAATTCTGGAAAGTGGGTATCGGGGTCTGGCTGGTAGTTATTTGAATGATCCTTCTGGCCACACAGTAATTCACATTACAGCTTTTAAGATTCTCCAGAGCAGCTCCTTAAAGGACCGCTGGTTTGGCCACTTAATGCTCAATTTCATTGACATAGTAGATCAAAGCACATGCTCTGCATAGTAGATAATCAAAATTACATCGGGGCTTAAACAAGGCTCTGAGTTAAATATTTTAATAAAGCTCCTGTCTGATTTAGGTGAAAGAGCTTGCCAGCCATTTCAAGATCTGTTCGAAAATTGATTTGTGCTGCCAGTGAGGAATGGATTTGTCGAATTTGAATTTTGCATTGAAATATTCTCTCAAAGTCATTTTGCCTTATTCTCCCCCTCATCTCCAATGCACTCAATTTAGTCTGCTGACTTTCTTCCCTTGCAGTATATTTATTCTGTGGTAGGTTGAATTTCCTTGCAGTTTTTGATATAATTCTAATGCTGAATGAGGGAAAATAACACTATGTACCTGGAAAATGGAACAAGAGGACCTTCATAATCTAGCCTGTTGATGCAATTTATTGTACTTCAGTATAATCATGCTTAATAAATCACAAAAAATGTAACAAACAAAAGTGCCAGCACAACAGATAATAGTATACTGGAATGATACAAACTGCTTCACTTTAAATAGTTATCCATACCTCTACTTGACATATCAGACAATCTGCGAACAACAGCAATAACCCTTGTATTAAATTACCCACACTAGATAATGTTTACCTGTGCCTAAACTCTTCTTTTAACAGTGAGCTAGAGTCTGCACAGGCATTATGTGCAACAATAATCCCTCTGTTTAAATTATTTTGAATGATGATTCACTTCAATGGCCTCTTCAGCAATGCTGTTATTGATGCAGCGTACAAATCTCAATGGAGAGAAGGGGAATTGATAGATGTCACTCTCGCAGTTTATCAACATCAGATAATTCCCAGGGCATGTTAGGTATTTGAACAGCAAAGGGTAATTTTAACCTGATTAACCTTGCGGAAGGGAGGCAGGCGGGCTGCTAAAGTTGTTGGTGAAATATCTATTGCTGTCCCACACCAATTCCACCATTTGCACTTTAAACCTGCTCTTCTAACCAGGTCAGAGATACATGCCTGATATTTGATGTGTTATGTACTTTGGGATAACACAGGCTGCAACTGGATGCAGCTTTAACCAAAAGATACTCCAGACCTTGAAGTTAGTTCAATCTGATTTATTGAACCAGTAGCAGTTAGCACAGTTCTCTATGAGTTCGACTCTCTGCTAACCTAAGTGTGGTTACTCTGTCTGACTGGACCAGACTAGCTCTTAGCCACGTGCTGGAGGTGTGGTACTGTAAATACACCCTGACTCACTCTGTAGATGTTTATCGGTGGAAAGAGGCGGAGTGTGAGCGCCTCGTGCCTTTTATAGTGAGATACCACCTCTGAGTGCCCTGCCTGCTCATTGGTTATGTCCTGTTCTCTGTGTTCATTAGCTGCCTGTCTGTGCCTGTCTGTATATCATTATCTGCCTATCATGACAATATTGACAACTTTCGCCTTTAAATACGGAGATTAAGTTCTGGCGATGTCATCAGGTTTCAGCTGCAACTTTAGCTGCTGGTCTAAGTAGAGAAACCACTGTGGTAAAACCACAATGAAGAAATATAAAAAGGAGCAGAAATAGGCCATTCGGCCCTTCGAGCTTGCTCCATCTTTCAATATGATCATGGCTAATCCTCTATCTCAGGGGTGGGCAAACTACGGCCCGCGGGCCGCATGCGGCCCGCCAAAGGTATTTCTGCGGCCCACCAAGACATTAAAAAAAAAAAAAAAAATTTTTTTTTTTTTTTAAGGTTAATGCGGGGGGGCTGTTTGGTTACTTACTGGTATAGGGTGGATACGTTGACTTGAGTAGGGTGATCATTGCTCGGCACAACGTCGAGGGCCGAAGGGCCTGTTCTGTGCTGTTCTATGTTCTATATGAGGCGCCCAGAATCATAACCGGGTGAAGTAATTATTTTACTTAATATACTATGCGGCCCTTTGTGAATTGTGAATTTCTGAATGTGGCCCTTGCACGGAAAAGTTTGCCCACCCCTGCTCTATCTCAATGCCATTATACCGAATCTCCCCATACGCCTTGACACCTCCAGAAATCTATCTACCTCCTACTTAAATACATTCAGTGACTTGGTCTCTACAGCCTTCTGTGGTAGAGAATTCCATAGTTTGATCACCCTCTGAGTGAAGACATTGCTCCTTATCTCAATCAGAGATGTCTATCCCGTATCCTGAGGCTGTGACTCCTTGTTCGAGACACTCCTCCAGCCAGAGGAAACAACGGACGGGATTCTCCAAAAACGCGGCTGAGTGTTGACGCCAGCGTAAACACGGGAGTGTTTCAAGCAGGCGTCAACAGGCCTCTTGACCCAACGATTCTGAGCTCACAGGTGGCCAGCACGGCGCAGAGTGCTCCACGCTGCACTAGCTGCCGTATGCGGCTCTGCATTTCCAGCCGTGGGTTCGCGCATGTGCGTGATGGCCGGCCGCCAGTCTGCGCATGCGCGCGGTAGCTGCTTCTGCGCCGGCGGCCCTCAACATCGTGGAGCCACAAAGCAGGCCGGCGCGGAAGAAGGTAGGCCCCCTCCAGATCGCGTGCAGCCACCAATTGGTGGCCCCCGATCGCAGGCCTGGCCATCGTGGAGGCCCCTCCCCAGAGACTGATCCCTGCCACCACCAGGATGGCCACCGCAGCCATGATGGCGTACGCACACTGGGTGGAACCATACGTGAACCACGCCGGCGGGAACTCGGCCGGTCGACCATGGGAATCATCGTGGGGGCCTATTTCAATGGCCCCCAACCGGCGCCGCATCGACCAAGGTCACCGTAGAATCGCGTCCCGGCGTTGGACCTGATCGCGGGTCTGAGGCCCCATTCTCCTCCCCCCCCCCCAATCTGTTCTGCCCTGTAAGAATTTTATAGGTTTCAATTAGATCCCCCTCCCCATTCTTCCACTCAGGTACAGAAATGGTATAAAACTGCAAAGCTTCTTTAGAACATAGAACAGTACAGCACAGTACAGGCCCTTTGGCCCACGACGTTTGTTCCAACCACTTATCCTAATCTAAGATCAACCTAACCTACACCCTTTCAATTTACTGCTGTCCTTCTGCATGTCCAAGAGTCGTTTAAATATCCCTAATGACTCTGACTCCACCACCTCTGCTGGCAGTGCACCCATCACTCTCTGTGTAAAGAACTGATCTATGTCACCTCCCACACACCTTCTTTCAATCACCTTAAAATTATGTCTAGCAAGAGAATAATGGGTCTTAATGAACCATTTGCAGCCTATTAATGGGTCTGGCACTAGAGTCTCTGGGCCCTCATGATTCACCAGTCCTCTGAGCTGGGAATCATGTGGGCCAGAATTGCTGTAGGTCTCTGAAGCAGTGAACCTTGCGGTTGGCCAAGGGGTTCCACTCAAAGTCCATCGGAGGGCCACCCCATAATGCAAGACCTGCCCACCCCAATGCTACCAGACCCCTCCCCAACGTCCCCCCCACCAGTGACCCCCTAATTAAAGAGACCCCGCTCGAGACTCCTCAGAAGAGAAAGACCTGTCTGGGAGCCCCCCAGAAGACAGACCCCTGTCTGGAAGCCGTCTAAAAGAGAGACTCCTGTCTGGAAGCTGGAGAGCAGTCCAGACAGAGGCAGTGAAAGAAAATACTTCTTTAAAACTACCTGTGCTTTACACCTGCTAACACAGGCACAGGAAGCAGCTCCTGTCAATTCCTGGCAAGAGTAAACCAGACAGCTGGGTTTAAATCCCGTCAGATCTTTGATCAGCAGCCATCCATTCATTTGTCTGTGATATTGATTTTACGCGGCTGTGATTGACAGCTTCCACACACACCCAGCTGTCTGCATTGTTCCATTCATCTCACTTCACACTTGAGTGGTTTTGAAGTAGTCAGCTGTGAAACTAACTGCAATGTTATAAACATCAAGCTATGACTAACAATTCCTGAGCCACATCAAAGAGTGTTACCTGCTTTCTGTTCGTATCACAGCTGACTGACAGGAGGTCCTGTTGGGAGTCTCTTTAATTAAGGCTTCTCTGGTGCGGTTTCTTTATTTAAGGGGTCTATGATGGGGTCTCTTTAATTAGGGGGTCTCTGGTGGGGGGGTCTCTATATTAAGGGGGTTTCTGGTGCAGTCTCTTTATTTAGGGGTCTCTGGTGGGGGTCCTATTTATTTAGGGGTTTTCTGGGAGGGGACCCATTATTTAAGGGGTCTCTGGTGGGGACTCTTTAATTAGAGAGTCTCTTTATTTAGGGGGTCTCTTATGGAGGAATGGTGGAAGAGGGTTGGGTCACCCCTCTATTGTGGGGGGAGGGGTTGGTGCGGGGGGTGACCCAGAAAATCCCTGGAGAGTTGTTGAACTTCATTGTGGCGCCTGTTTTGGAGGGGGAGAGGGACCAGCGCCGAACTTCGCTATCGGACACCTGCTCAAAATGGCGGCCTGACAGTGGATTCGCTAGGGACACCCTCTCAATCCTCACCATGCATAAATTTGCATGACTAAGGATTGGGGCTCACTTCCTGATTTGTGCTGTCAGCCTGAGCATAAATCAGGTGCAATTCAACACCGGCAGGACAAATCTGTGTCCCACATGGAGAATCCTGCCCATCATTTACAAACAAAAGAATTAGAGATAGGAGTTTGTTGTTTGTTAAATCTGCCATAAACAACAGAATTCTCACCAAAACAAACTCACTTATAACCCTCAAGTATTTTACAGGGTGGGAACAATTAACTTTCCCATGAACCTTGCAGAATCCGAGTTCCCCCGTTAAGGGAACGAGGAACCTCTAACAATGTATCATTGTATGGTGTATAAAGCCTGCCAGTAGGGCACTGGGAAGACAGACCCATTTGGGATCTACCGTGTGATGTACACAATAACTATTGCAAATAAACTAAAGTTTCATTGAACTACTCAGTGTGGACTCCTTCATGACCTTATAAAAATAATGCTCCCTTGACAGTCTCGTACAACCAAGGGTAGAGAATGGACCCCGTGAGTGGCCCCCGTCATCACAGTGGGCCACAAGATTGAAATCGGGCTTGTTCACTAACCATGACCCCATGAATAAAATTAAATACATTTAATACACGCTGAATATTTCATATCGAGTTATAGAAAATGCTTCATTATTTACAGACTAATAGAACTATAGCCCTGGGCCCCAGGATGCCCACCACAGGTCTGGTAAGTAATTTTACTAACCACTATAGCATGAACCACACATACTAACAGGGTCCTGATTTGATTTCCAATCTCTTCTGGGTTTACTTATCTCAAGCTTGACAGCACAATTAGTGTCAGTGCCTCATGCTGGAGTAAGCTAAATCAATCTCTTCTGAGGTGCTGCTGAATATTCATTTGTGTATGCAAGCAGTGCCTCACATTAGGCCTCGCAGTGACTGTATTGGAAGGAAAAGTGGAATTCTTCGAGAGGGAGGAGATTTGATGAGGATTCCAGGGCACATGTTGAAAGAGACCCATTTGTGCTGCCTATAGTTTAGCAGAGAAGCAAGTCAATCTGTGCTGTATGTTGGAGTATGACCTTCGGATCATATTCAGCACAGAAACAGACCTGCTAAGTCGCCATTGCATTAAACTTTCATGAAGCTGGTTCATTTTAAGCCACTATTGATGTCAGTTATCCAGACACCAATACCTCGAATAGGTCACAGTTGCCTAGATAACCACTGCTTTTTTCACTCTTATGCAGCAAAGGAAGCAAACTGGAGAAGAGCTTGCACTTCTCCAAGTTTGACCTGCGCTACAAATATTCAGAGATTAGCCTTTGTAGTAGGTAATGCAATATAGGTCAACCGGGCCACCATCAGTGTGAAATCTCTACTGATGTTTGTGCGCAGCCTTCTTTGAAATAGGAAAGAGAGTTTCCACATTGGGAAGTAAAAGGCCATACAAAGAGCATCGTGGATTCAGCTAACCTGAACCAGTCACACAATTTTTTTACTGTGACTCTGTTTGGAGGAGTTCTCTTTGTCCCACAAAATGCCATTTTACTCAGTGACACATTCTCCAAGTAAACTTATAGGTTTGGGTCACTAAAATGGCCTGGGAGCTCCTAGAACCATGGTATCCATTAAATCAACCTTGTTGCCGAAAACAATGCTGCTTTGATTCAAGATTGAGCAGTCCTTTAAATTACAGCATATGGGAAACAATAAAGGGAGAGTATGTCATCTACAAGATTCGGTGGGGTCCAAGTCAATGCATGCATATGCAAATGGAAGCATGTGCAAATATTTTGGCCCTTGTGTATTCAGCAAACAACTTTGTAAAATCGAAAAGCTAGCATCTTTTAATAACATAAATATTCCTTTAGTCATGAAATATTATTGAATCGATTTACCACTGGGCTAATTCTATCGTGAATTTTAACTTTCAGTGGTTTCAGAGTTGGCGAGAGGTGAAACCGCTAAAATTGGTTCTGAGGGCCAATCTCTGGGATTCACTGCGCTGAGTTGCGGGTAGACTGCATATGAACAAACCACTCAGAAGAGACAGGTTGCCACTCATATGTTAATTGCTCAACTAGAGCAATATTGATATAGATTTTCAATTTCACTTTGGGTGCACCGCTTTCCAAGGATTCCTGGAACATGCCAGTGAAAACAAGATGAATACATAGTCCCAACTGATGGAACTGAGTCAATTTCCATTACACAACTTTCTAGCTATTTGTGCGAAAGGCTTTGCCCACAATACACTTCAACACTTTGGGAGTTTCTTCAACACTTTGGGATCTGATCTGCACTTGATTTGGTCTATTAGACCAAGACGATGCTGCTTATGCTGCCTTAAACTAAACTGAACTTCAGCCAAAATGGCCAGCAACAGTGCCAGCAAACATCCTGTCAGTCACAGACCTGCAGCAGGGGTGGGGAGCAGAAATGGTAGCTGGAGGCCACACCCAGTGCACAGACTGAGGATAAACTTTCTCAAAATGATTGAACACCAGTGTCTCATGAGGTTCAGGGTATCGTGCCAGTTGTGTCAGACATTTTCAGCCTTATGGAACAAGACCTACTGCTGAGTGGATCTGATGGCCAGTGGCTATCAGTCACCGTTAACCCTATTTTGTTCTGCCTCTGGATCTTCCCAGGGTTCTGACGGAGACATTTGCAGGTTCTTCCAGTCAGCAGCCTACAAATGTGTAAAGTAGTGACTAAGGGCCAGCTTGCCTGGACAGGCAATTATGTTAATTTAATCCGCTATGACAGTTCAGTTAGTCTGAATGAGTGGAAGCTCATCCAAGTCAGGATGGTGCTTGACTTGGAGGGAAACATCCAGTTGGTGGTATTCCATTTCCCAACGTCTTACCAACTAATAACCAAGTTGAAAAAGTGATGAAAACCAATAATATTTAACAGCTTCCAATGATAGAGAGATAGAGGAGCAGATAGGTCGAGAGATTTTGGTTAGGTACAAAAGTAGCAGGGTTGTTGTGGTAGAGAATTTCCCCTATATTGACTGGGACTCACTTAGTGCTAGGGGTTTGGAAGGGGCAGCGTTTGTAAGGTGTATCCAGGAAGCCTTCTTGATGCAATATGCAAATCGTCCAACTAGTGAAGGGGCAGTACTAGATCAGGTGTTGGGGAATGAGCCTGGACAGGTAGTTGAGGTTTCAGTAGGAGAACATTTTGTGAATAGTGACCACAATTCAGTACGTTTTAGGGTACTTTTGGACAGGGATGAGGGTAACCCTCACATTGAGGTGCTAAACTGGAAAAAGGCAAATTACGATAACATTAGACAGGAATTGAAGAATTTGGCTTGGGTGCGGCTGTTGGATGGCAAATCAACATCGGATATGTGGGAGTCTTTCAAGCAACAGTTGATTAGGATTCAGGAAAGTCACATTCTTGAGAGAATGAAGGATACGTATGGGAAGTTTAAAAAATCTTGGACAGCGAGGGATATTGTGAACCTCGTCAAAAAGAAAAAGAAGACTTTTGTACGGTCTAGAAAGGTGGGAACAATCGAAACCCTTGAGGAGTATAAAGAAAGTAGGAATGTACTGAAGCAGAAAATTAGGAGGGCTAGGAGGGTTCATGAATAGTCCTTGGCAAGTAGGATTAAGGTGAATCCCAAAGCTTTTTGGGTCCTGGAGTGGAAACCCTAATTGATTGCCTGTCTCTCTCCTATTCCAATTCCTTACAGAGACCAAAATGTATGGTGGTGTTGGTCCCTCAGAGGTGGGACGCGGTGCTGGTGGCTGCCCAAGCGGCCAAACGACGGAGAAGGCAGTAGCATTGATGCAGGCTGGAGACGGCACCCTAGGTACAGTGGGCCGCAGTACACCCTGAAGAACCCGCAACCTATCAGTGGAGGAGGAACCTAGAGGGGGACGCCAACAACGGCCAAGGTGTACAGCCATTGTTGGTCTTTTGAGGAGATAACAGGCAGCATGTGTCACAGGAGACACCATCTCCACAAAGAGACAGTGCGGAATCTGTGCTACATCCTCGAGGACTTGGCACTCTGTGCAGGAGGAGGGCACCCACTCCCAGTGGCTATAAAGGTCACCCCAACCTTGGGCGTCTATGCTACCAGTTCATTCCAGAGCTCAAGCGGAACTTGTGCAGCATATCACGAGCTACAGCCCACAAGTGCCACAGTGAGGTCACGGATGCCTTGTATGCCCAGGCAGCGGACTATATCTAACTTGAACTGGACCAAGCCCACCTAGATGCCCAGGTTGCAGGATTCTCTGCCATCACTGGGATGGCGCTCCCCGGGTCCAGGGGTAATTGATGGCAAGCATTTTTCCTGCATGCACAGGGGCATCAGGAAGTGCCCTTTCATTTACAGAAGGGGTTTCATTCTCTGAATGGTCAACACCTGTCCCTCCCACTTCCTGCACCCCCCTTCCCCGAACTAGCCTGTCCCACCACTCCAGGACCTGTGTAACATCAGGGAGATGTGCCTGTGTCGGCACCATCAATGGGTCAATATACAAGGCAGGTGAGTGCCCATAGCAGGTGGCATGTGTGGGCACTGCAACTGGACATGAAGGGGTTGTGCCAGTGGAGTCAGGGTTTGATAAGGAACAAGCATAAAGATCGAAGGTGGGGAGGTTGCAAGGTGTCAGCCAGTGTTTGTTTGGAGGGGGGGTGGTGTGGTTTGGGAATTTGACGGGTGGCAAGAAGAATTGATATCAGGAAAGAGTTGGTAACTTTATTTTTATAAATTTAGCATATCCAATTAGTTTTTTCCAATTAAGGGGCACTTTAGCGTGGCCAATCCACCTACTCTGCACATCTTTGGGTTTTGGGGGCGAAACCCATGCAGACATGGGGAAAATGTGCAAACTCCACACGGACAGTGACCCAGAGCTGCGATTGAATCTGGGACCTCAGCGCCGAGAGGCAGCAGGGATAACCCAGTGCACCCTGAGAGGTGGTAACTTACCCTTGCAGCTCTGTGGACGTCATTGGTCTTCTTCCTAGATTGTAGGGTGATCCTCCATGTCATCCTGACCGCACTAACAGCTGCTGCTACTGCCTTCCGAGTGGTGCTGGTGGCCCTGCTGCTGGTCCTCCAACGCCCTCCAGGGACAGGATGTCCTGTCGCTCATCAACAGTGTCGGGAAGCCTGTCCAGGTTGGCATCTCCAAAATGAGGAGCAGGTCTGTGTGCTGCCATGCTTGTGCGTTGGCTGGGGGTGAGGGAGAGCTTAAAAGCGGCTCCACCTTGTTTCCGGCAGGAAGCTGAGGTACGAGTCTGGCGAATCAGACAGCGAGATAGCCAACAATGGCAACAAGCTTTGGGGGCTCATTTTCGGTACTGAGTGCCGTTAAATACGGGGCGTTGAGGAACACCCCGCCGATCACATCCAAAATGACACTTAGAAATATTTCCATGAAATCACGCACAAAATGTATTATATAATAATTTCTCCATTCATCACATTAATAGAACGTCAACATGGTATCAAGGAGCCATTTTGAGAACAGTCTATAAACTCAGTCAAAGGGCGGGTTCCTCTGTGATGCCGCACCCGTTTTCTGGTGCAGTGTGCCCACACTGGCAGCGGGATTCTCCGTCCTGGCAACCGGCCAATGGAGTTTCCCATTGTGGACATCCCCACGCCGTCAGGAAATCCGTGAGCGTGAGTGCGCTGCCAGCGAAAGGAAGGATCCCGCCAATGGAGAATCCAGCCCAAGGTTTTTAAACCAGTGATTGAATCATTCCTTTCAATACGAAAGTTGAGATTGTGTCACGCGAGTTGTCATCACACCCATTACCACTGATTGGATAGTTGAAAAATGTGCGACTGACATGGCTGCATTAAAAAAATCTCTGACAGGTGACTTCCGGTGGCGGCAGGTAGGAGGAAGCCGCAGGTTGGAGGGCTCCCACCCGAGAATTGATTTTTCGGAGTTTTGATGCCCCATCCCAGGAGCAACGTTTGATGAAACAAAGGTAGGAAGGCATGGAGAAGAGAGATGTCCAAACCTCAAAGAAAAATGGCCGTGAAAAAGGGAGATAATGAAGGTCCGCCGGTGGGGGAAAGGTCGGCTCAGGAACTGGAAGGAAGGTGGAGGCTGGGGCGCCGGGTGAGGCCACTATGCTCACGGCAGAAAGGATGACTGAGGCGACAGCCGTGGAACTTGAAAAACAGTTCACAAAACACATGAAAGCAATGAAGAAGTCTATGGGGGCGGTATTGAAAGTGCTGGTGGAGGAGGCGGTTGCCCCGGTGAGGGCGGCGGTATCGAGTGCAGCGGGTGATGCGGGAGCAGGGTGAGACACTGAAGGAAGTGGAAGAGACATTATCGCAACACAGTGATTAACTCACCTCGATGGGGAAGGAGCTGCAGAGGGTGATAGAGATCAACAAGGGTCTGCGAGCCAAAATGGAAGACCTGGAAAACAGATCCAGGCGGCTGAATCTGAGGATCGTGGGTCTGCCCGAAGGGGTGGAAGGCCCGATGCCGACGGAGTATTTTGCCACAATGTTGGGAGAGCTATTGGGGGAGGGGGAAGATCCCTCTTGATATGAACTGGATCGGCTCATAGGTCGGGGAGGCCTATACCAAAGGTGAGTGAGCCGCCAAGAGTAGTGACTGTTTGTTTCTGTAGGTATCGTGTGAACATAAGAACATAAGAACTAGGAGCAGGAGTAGGCCATCTGGCCCCTCGAGCCTGCTCCGCCATTCAATTAGATCATGGCTAATCTTTTGTGGACTCAGCTCCACTTTCCGGCCCGAACACCATAACCCTTAATCCCTTTATTCTTCAAAAAACTATCTATCTTTACCTTAAAAACATGTAACGAAGGAGCCTCAACTGCTTCACTGGGCAAGGAATTCCATAGATTCACAACCCTTTGGGTGAAGAAGTTCCTCCTAAACTCAGTCCTAAATCTACTTCCCCTTATTTTGAGGCTATGCCCCCTAGTTCTGCTGTCACCCGCCAGTGGAAACAACCTGCCCGCATCTATCCTATCTATTCCCTTCATAATTTTAAATGTTTCTATAAGATCCCCCCTCATCCTTCTAAATTCCAACGAGTACAGTCCCAGTCTACTCAACCTCTCCTCATAATCCAACCCCTTCAGCTCTGGGATTAACCTAGTGAATTTCCTCTGCACACCCTCCAGCACCAGTACGTCCTTTCTCAAGTAAGGAGACCAAAACTGAACATAATACTCCAGGTGTGGCCGCACTAACACCTTATACAATTGCAACATAACCTCCCTAGTCTTAAACTCCATCCCTCTAGCAATGAAGGACAAAATTCCATTTGCCTTCTTAATCACCTGTTGCACTTGTAAACCAACCTTCTGTGACTCATGCACTAGCACACCCAAGTCTCTCTGAACAGCGGCATGCTTTAATATTTTATCGTTTAAATAATAATCCCGTTTGCTGTTATTCCTACCAAAATGGATAACCTCACATTTGTCAACATTGTATTCCATCTGCTAGACCCGAGCCCATTCACTTAACCTATCCAAATCCCTCTGCAGACTTCCAGTATCCTCTGCACTTTTCGCTTTACCACTCATCTTAGTGTCATCTGCAAACTTGGACACATTGCCCTTGGTCCCCAACTCCAAATCATCAATGTAAATTGTGAACAATTGTGGGCCCAACACGGATCCCTGAGGGACACCACTAGCTACTGATTGCCAACCAGAGAAACACCCATTTATCCCAACTCTTTGCTTTCTATTAATTAACCAATCCTCTATCCATGCTACTACTTTACCCTTAATGCCATGCATCTTTATCTTATGCAGCAACCTTTTGTGTGGCACCTTGTCAAAGGCTTTCTGGAAATCCAGATATACCACATCCATCGGCTCCCCGTTATCTACTGCACTGGTAATGTCCTCAAAAAATTCCACTAAATTAGTTAGGCATGACCTGCCTTTTACGAACCCATGCTGCGTCTGCCCAATGGGACAATTTCTATCCAGATGCCTCGCAATTTCTTCCTTGATGATAGATTCAAGGATGAAGGAGAAGGTCCTGTGCTGGGCAAAGCAGAAGCGGGAGGTGCAGTGGGCTGGAGGTGGTATACCCATATACCAGAACTTTACGGTGGAGTTGGCAAGGAGGCAGGCGGCCTTCAGCCGAGTGGAGACGACACTGTATAAGAGCAAGGTGCAGTGCAGCATAGTATATCCAGCTAAGTTTTTTTTTTAATTTTATAAATTTAGATTACCCAATTATCTTTTCCAATTAAAGGGCAATTTAGCGTGGCCAATCCACCTACTCTGCACATTTTTGGGTTGTGGGGGCGAAACCCACGCAGACACGGGGAGAATGTGCAAACTCCACATGGACAGTGACCCAGAGCCGGGATCGAACCTGGGACCCCAGCGCCGTGAGGCGGTTGTGCTAACCACTAGGCCACCGTGCTGCCTATATCCAGCTAAGTTGAGGGTGACTTACAAATGCAAAGACTTTTATTTTGAGACGGTGGAAGCGGCGGAGGTGTTTGCGAAGGCAGAAGGGCTGTGGCAGAATTGAGAAATGGGACTGAGGACTGGTCTTGTACTGAGGGCAGGAGGCTGGTCGGAGAGTATGTAGCTGTATGTAGCTTTAACTTTTCACTGCATGTTGTATGTACTAAGTGAGTCGACGCTGTCTATTTGGACAAAGTAAGAGTTCGAACTTTCCTTTGCAATGATGGCACTTGTGTCACAATTGGAGCTTGTGTGTGTATGTTGGGGTTGTGTGTTAAAGGGGATTTCTTTGTTTCCCTGGGACCGGGCAGGGGGGAAGGAGACCTGGGCGGGGGCCTCCACATTAGCTGGTTTAAGCCGGCCAGTGAACGGGAGTAAGGGCGGGGATGGGGGGGGGGGGGGGGGGGGGGGGTGCTGCGGCCATCAGAGTCTGGTAGAACAGGTTTCGATGAGCCTAGCCGGGGTGAGAATTTGGGTGAGGGGACCGATACTGGGTGAGGTGTTCTTGAGACAAAGTGGAGGGGAGGAGTCTGGGAGGAGGTGTGGGGGTGGGGTTTACAATTCACGGGCGTCATTCATTGTACACTTTTGGGGATTGGGTGGCCTTGAACATGGGGGGGGGGGGGGTGTTGGGGGGGGGGGGGGTGGATTATATCTGGTAATGGTGACCATGGGCAATTCCTAATTTTTTTTTGGTTTGTTTTTTTATTTGATGCTTATATTGTCATGCGGACTGTTGTGTGGGGGTTGGGGGGAGGATGGGATTGTTGTTGCTAATAAGGGATTTGACATTGTTTCTGTTACCATTTACTGTTTATTGGTGGGGGTAAATTTTGAAGAAAATGTGGAAAAGGAGAATAAAAACATTTTTTAAAAAAAACCTCTGACAGACTGTGGTAAAACACTCTTGCACCTATATTAGGTGATGTATGGTAGGACCTGTACTACAGGTATGTCGGTAGTCCCTGCCTGCTGGCTCCAGAGCATAAATGTGCGTGTCGTCCATGCTGCAGCCATTTCGCCATCTGTTGTGGGAGGCCACACATCTTAGAGCAATAAAGTATCAGTTGTATCCAACTCTTGCCTTTGTGCAATTGATCGTGCCTCACAGACACATTAACACATCTGCAGGTCCCCCATGATCCACCTCTCTGAGTCTTTGCTGTGATTTTCCTATACTATTTTGCACTGTCTGGATTTGACCTCACCATTGAGAATGAATACTACTGAGAAAAAAATATTTCATAATAATATCACCATAACATCCACAAACCTCCTACTAATTTAATTCCATCCAAAATCAAAATGTAACGTATTTTACTTAAATTTTCCAATTGGTGATACAAATAGTATGTGAAGCTGTGGTACACAATCAATATCCCAATTTTTAATCGCCTATAAACCATTTTCAATGCTCAGATAGCAATGCTTAGTACCTTTAACCCTTATCATACACCTGCTATTTGCTTCTGATGTATGTTAATATTCAATCATGTATGCCTTTGTTTTATCACACATAGAAATGGATTGTTGTATGGTTCTGTGATATCTGTAGTCCCTGTTGCTAGATAAATTGCTAGGCAACGTGATGTCACATTGCACTGTAGCAATGCTTGTTGCAAATGCCTGAAGTGTATTGTTCCCCGTTGTTAAGATAAATAATATTATATGAAACTGTCCATTTGACCAGCAAATACTTACCATCCTACCTCTGATGAAAGACACCTCATGTACTGGTTTGGATTTATATGAGATGCCTCAGTTTTAGACCTGGAGATTACCTTTAATTAATAGACTGCAATAGATTTGTTGATGCTGCCTTAATATTAACACTATATCATCTCATATTACTTTGATGCCTATGGCCAATTCCTCTTTATGGAGTTGAAATAGTGCTGCAAATAATAAGCAAATAAATCCAAATCCTTCAAAGAGGCAAAATTTTAAGTCACAAACAAAAACAGAAAATGCTGGAAAAACTCAGCAGGTCGAGCAGCATCTGTGCAGAGAGAAAATAGAGTTTATGTTTCAAGTCCGTATGACACTTCTTCAGAGCAGCTAAAACTTTAAGTCCCTCCATTACTCAAATTGGAAGCAAAATAAATATCCTTAATCTCAGGGCTGCTAGGAAATGCCTTAACATCTTGAACAACTGCTGTAAAACCTGCTAGCAGCAAGTACGTCAGATCAGCTGATTACACAACTGTTATGGTGGCCATGCAGAACATGGAGAATCCTCAATAAATCTTCCCATGGGCTTCATGGAATATGAATTCCCCTATTAAGCAGGCAGCAGCTCGCCCAATAGGAAATGTACAACGGGAGTTTAAAACCTCTGCTCCAATCTGGATTGATATCCCGTACATTTCCTTGGACTGTGTGCTGAAAGCTGCGGCAGTGGCTTTTTGTTACATTATTTACTTGTACTGGAAGACTGGCTTTGGCAAAGCTATAACTACAACCAAGGGCCACACTGCCTTATGGATGGAAGGAGTTGATACAACAATATGGCATTGTGTACCCAATGTGCTGATTCCTCATATATGTACATATATTGGGATCAAGTGGATTATTATTAAATGGGTGAATTTACAATAACAAATGTATAATGGAGAAGTGGGGGTAGCTCTGGAAACTCTTCAATCACCAATCCCAGTTTTGGTGGCTAAATCTCTCACACCCAATACTGTATCTAAGTTGCCTTGTTCTTGACTTTGCGAGTATTGGATAGAATATTTCTATCTGCTGCAATGCTGCCCACACCATCAGTGAACTTTCACACTGCTGAACTTATGATGGAGGCGAGGTTATCGATGAAGCTGCTGAAGATGGTTGGGCCTGGGGCATTACCCTGTGAAACTCCTGCAGCAATGCTCTTGGATTGAGATGATTGACCTCCAACAACCACAACAGCCTTTATGTAATGAGCATGACTGCAATCAATGGAGAGCATTCCCCCGAGTACCACTTACTTCAATATTAGGACTCCTTGATGTCAGACTTGGTTAAATGCTGTCTTGATGTCAGTCACTCTCACCTCATATCTTGAATTCAGCTCTTTTGTCCATGTTTGCACCAAAGTTTTATTGAAGTCAGGAGCTGAGTGACCCTGGCGAAAGCAAGCAAGTTATTGCTGTGTAAATGCCACTTGATAGCACTGTCAATAACAACGTCCTTCATTTACTGAGTTGACTGATGGGACGATAATTGGCTATGTTGGTTCTGTCTGGCTTTTTGTGGACCGGACATTTGTGGGTAACTTTCCACATTGCCAGTTAGATACCAGTGAGGAACAGATTGGCTAGAGGCATAGCTAGTTCCAGAGCACAAGTCCTATGGGCAGCACGGTAGCACAAGTGATTAGCACTGTGGCTTCACAGCGCCAGGGTCCCAGGTTCGATTCCCTGCTGGGTCATTGTCTGTGTGGTGTCTGCATATTGTCCCCGTGTTTCCTCCGGGTGCTCCGGTTTCCTCCCACAGTCCAAAGACGTGCAGGTTAGGCGGATCGGCAATGATAAATTGCCCTTTGTGACCAAAAAAAGTTAGGAGTGGTTATTGGGTTACAGGGATAGGGTGGAAGCGAGGGCTTAAGTGGGTCGGTGCAGTCTCGATGGGCCGAATGGCCTTCTTCTGCACTGTATGTTCTATGTTCCTCAGTACAACTGCCAAATGGTGTTTGGGTGCAGAGGCACATCTTTTTTGAGTGCCTTCAACAAATGCTTGATATCTCATGGAGTGTATCAAATTAACTAAAAACTGGCATCTATATTGCTGGGGACCTCAACTGGAGGTTGAATTTGGCTATTCTCTTAAAGCTTCTTGCTGTAGATGGTTATGAAGGTTTGAGCCTTGTCTTTTGCACTGATGTTCTGGACTGCTCTATCATTGATGATGTGGCTATTTGTGGAGGCTCTTCCTCCAGTTTGTTGTTTGATTGTCCATTTATGAGTAGATGTTGCAGCACATCAAGAGCTTTGAGCTGATCTATTGTATGCAGAATTGCTTAGCACTTTCCGTCGCATGTTCCTTCCTGTTATGATATAGATATGCCTGTGTCTGAAATTGGCAACTGGCTTTTCCAGACTGGAGGTATTCGAGTCTACAGCAAGGGCAGGTAAATTAGTAGAGTCCAAAGTAGGGGCAGTACTGACTACTTCTTCGACTCCTTCTGTAGCTTCTGATGATTCCCCTTGAGAAGATCTCAGTTCTAACTCCACTGACTCAGCAAATGGTATACGGGTAATTGAGATAGGGTTTGCACCACCGCTTTATTCCCCCCTTGTCCCAATAGGCAGCGTTGAATCACAATGGTGATTTATTTAACTAAGAACATTATACACAACAGTACAACTACTATACAGGTCTAGTCCCTTTGAATCTCAAGCATAATCTGACCAAAACCCCACCAGCCAGGTCCACGCCTAAACACCTGATGGGGTTAACGTTTGCATGCTCCGTCCCAATTGGCTCCGGCCAGTCACGCGGCCTATGAAGGATCGACATTTAAAGGGGCCAGGCTACCACAGTATGACACCTGAAATGTAGTCAGCAATCTCTCTAGCTCAAAATCTACCTTGATGTGCACACTGAACCACCTCAATCTATCCGGCTCAAAATACATTTCAAATTAATTTAAAGTTATGAAGCAAATCAAACATACCTGGTTAACAAAGGGGAAACATGGCTATTTGAAAGGGTTAACTAACTTCTCTTTTGCATATACATTGAAAAAGATCATGAAACCTTGGTCTGGATTCTCCGATTTGGAGACAATGTCCCCACGCCAATGAGGGAACAGTCGCCTTTTACACCAGGAAAACTGGTGCAAAACGACCATCGATTCTCCGTTTTGCTGGGGGCTAGCATGCCGGCAGCATAGAGACTTGGCTCTAGCTGCCAATATGCCCTGAAGAATTTCCGGGTCCATGGGCGTGCATGCGCACGCCGACGGCCTGCAGCGGCTGCGCCGTGCTTCATGGCGGAATCTGCTCGCGGACCCGGCCCGCGAAATAGTCCCCCCCCTTTGGCCGGCTCGCGCGCCTCAGGCCACTTCCTCACAGTGCCCCCAGCCCTGAATAATGTCCCCCCTGCCCGCAGATCGGCCATCCCCCGACTCTGGCGGTGCTGGATTGAGTCCGCAGCCGCTATGCTGAGCTCCCGATGGGTGAAACCATGAGAGACCCACGCCGTCGGGAACTCGGCCAGTGGGGGGCGGAGCATCGGGGGGAGGGCCTCAGGCAATGTCCTGAGACTGTCGATACATGGCGGGCGTACTCTCCGATTGTGCCACTTTGAAGGGGGTGGAGCATCGCGAAAGCGCCGCCGCCCCCAATTCTGTCGGAAACTTGGATTCTCCGGCCGGTCGCCAAACGCGATTTTGGCGTCAGCGACCGAAGAATCCAACCCCTTATTTCCTCTTGGTGTTCAAATCCTTTTGATGGGGGAGGCTCTGTGTCAGGAATGGTGAGTCAATACGAGCATAGAGAATATGCTACTTCCACTCTGTGATTTTCATAGTTTGAAAGAATAAAACTGGCAGTAGGTGTCACTTGAATAGCTCCTTATGACAAAGATTTGGACGACTCTCGCTACTTAAACACCAGCTCTTTATCTCTGCCTCTTCCTCCTCCTGTTCCTCCCGACATTGTGTTGGATTTGCAGCCCAGTGGCCTCCTCATCCTCCAACTCCTCTCATCCCTCTCTGAACCGCACTTCATCCAGCGCGCAGTAGCCTATAAAGATTTTACATATCTTAAATGGGCTGCACAGCAAACTGTTGCCGGAGCAATCTAAAATAATATCCTGCACAATGACTGAAGTGGAGGCAGGAGCCTGAGTATAACTACATGTAATAGCTGACTGTGGAGTTTCTAACTGGGGTCAGAAGTCATGGCTATAAAGAAAGCTTTGTCTCCAGCAGCATTTGGATATTTTCTTGTCATCTCCAAAAAGCAGAGGTAGAATGGACTGCTGTAGAATAAAAATGTTGTGGATGTCCCCTGGATAGCATGAATTAAAATAAGGTTGACACTTGCAGACTGAAGCTACATGCAGGTTGTTAGAGTGGCATTGCATCCTATTAAAGCATGTTTTGGGCTCACTGTAAGGAGCCCTGCTGGTCATATAGCCTCATCTGCAATGCCTTGTAGCTCTAGGGAAGACTAAAATTTGCAACGGTGCTGTGCTTTGTCTAGGTAATGTTTACTTCCTAATGGAAAAGTGATAAAAAGATGTTTCCCCTCACAAAAGTCTTACCCAACATCGTCTTGTTAATATCACTACCATCAGAACTGCAGTGGCTAGGAATGAGCAATACATGTCAGGGTCACTCCCTTCTATGAACAAATAAAGATAACATGGTATCAGACATTCCATTTGCAGGAATAATTGCAGACTAACATCTGGCAAATGTTCTCTCTGATAGTGCAGCAGGCTAGAAGAGGGACTGGCGATGCAGTGGCAATGTCACTGGATTAGTAATCCAGAATCGAAACTCTGGGGACATGGGTTCAAATCTCACCATGGCAGCTGATGGAATTTATATTCCGTGAATAAATCTGGAATGTCAAGCCAGCCTCAGTAATGGTGACCATGACAGTTATCATCGATTGTGGCAAAAACCTATCTGGTTTGCTAATGCTCTTCAGGGAAGGAAATCTGCCATTCTTACCTGACCTGAACTATGTGACTCCTGACTCAAGACCCTCAACAATTCTGTTGACTCTTAACTGACTTCTGAAATTGCCTAGCGAGGGTAATTAGGGACGGGCAACAAATGCTGATCCTGAAAGCAATACCCATATCCCCTGAAAGAATAAAGAAAAAAATAAGACAATGTTGCAGAGATATTTAATACTACTATGCCCTTGACATTAACAGGAAGAAATCCTAGTGCTCAACACTGTAGGTTAGGCTGCTATAGATGTCAAAGCTCAGTCACTTCATTTACAGTAAAAGACAGGCCTCAACATAGTTCGCCTCTGATATGCTAAGATAGAATTGACGTGATCTGTGCACTTGTGATTATAACAATTTTGCATATTTTAATGAGGTCTAAATATGTTAATCGCACAACCTCACGAAATTGCCCCAGTACAAAATTGGACATGCTGAAAATCTACAGAACACAAAGAATACAATATTTATTAAAACAAGAAAAATGAACCAAATTACAACAGATTAAAAGGATTGAAAGATTTCAGTAAAAACACAAGAAGATGATTCAATTTCCCAATTTCTTCTTTACCCAGCAACATTTTTACAGAAACATAAAGTAGTGAAGTGTTTGACACAAATGCTCCTTGCTTGGGACTGGCAGACGTGCAAATTAATTTCTTCCAGTGAATTATTGAGCATTCACTTGATGCTTCTTGACCAACTCATATTTCTCCCTGAAACATCCAAAAGCCGCACTCTAAATTCACTATTGATTCAAATGCAGAGAAAACACATGAGTTTCGTAAACTCATTCTCCCAGTAGCCTTGCAGTATTTCTTATCTCAGAAATCAGAATGTCCCGTACATTCTTTGTAATCTATTGAAATCCTATGAAATGATGCACAGCTTTATTGATGCAGCCATCAATGAGGCCATGGCAACCGGCATTGCTGAAGCCATTCAGGATTATATGCTCCAATGTCATGCAGCTTCTGAAATTTCACTTCACCCACATCTCACTATCTGGTGTGAATTTTAACCTGCACCTCTTTCTTTCCACCCAAACTTCCCTCATCCAAAATACCATACACTTCTGATTCTATAGATCCATGACCCATAGGGGCTGGTTTAGCACAGGGCTAAATAGCTGGCTTTTAAAGCAGACCAAGGCCAGGCCAGCAGCACGGTTCAATTCCCGTACCAGCCTCCCCGAACAGGCGCCGGAATGTGGCGAATAGGGGCTGTTCACAGTAACTTCATTGAAGCCTACTTGTGACAATAAGCGATTTTCATTTCATTTTTCATTTTCACCTGCTACCTGGTCAGAAAGTGGTGTCTAAGGCTGAAGGTCCAGACAAAGAGTACAGCTCTGAGGAAGAAGAAACATAACTTGCCCTAACACTGTCAGCCTCCAGCTCAGATACTGACAATGCAATTAACTTAAAGGGTAAGTACAGAGACAGTAATGGCGCCTGATGAGTGAACAGGCACATGTGAACTGCAGGCAGCCTAGAGAGAACGGATAGGACATGCGTCAGCTCCCTGGATGACAAGGCCACAGATAGATTCTGCTTCAGAGGATTCAGATGAGGTCTGTGATGGGTTGGTAAACAGTAAAAGTCTGATGGAATTCACACTGAAATACATAGTGCTTTGGCAGGCCTGCCAGACAGCTTGGTGTCACCAAGAGTATGGATGAGTCTGGCACTAACATGGTACTGGGCTTCATGCAGTGCTTGGACACCATCCTTTCCAAATGAAAAGGACACAATAATAGCTTGAAACAGAGAGATAGAAAGGTGGGAAAGTGTGAAGTAATGGTAGGTTGGGAATTATTGTGTGGGAAGTTGAGTCTTATGAGACACCCATGCACATCCCATCAGATGATGTCCCAGGTGCCTCCTCCCTTCCTCCTGCTTCATCTCCTGTTCCTCCTCCTATGCAGTGCCTGTGCTCTGATGATGACCAGGTTGTGAAGGATGCAGCAGACTATCACAATTCACAAACATACTTCATTGAATACTGAAGGGCACACCTCAAGTGTTGCAGGCGTCAAATTTATTGTTAAAGGATGCCAACAGCATTCTCCATGACATTCTTAGTCATGGCATAGCTCTCATTGTAAGAGCATTGCCGAGGTGTGATCAGACGGCACAGGGTAGCCCTTGTTGCCAAGCATCTACCCTCTGGTTTGATGTGGTGGCTCAAAATTGGTGGGAATGGTTGACTGGTGCAGGATGACAGCACTTTATCGTCTGCCAGAATAGTGGGAATTTGCCAACAAGATGGTCTGGATGGTGTCAAACTCAAATTGCAAGTTCAGACCAAGGAAACGTTTGCAATTACAGAGCATCTCCCGATTAAAATATGGCAACTTCAAAGCATGTAGTAAATGACTCAGGGGGCAGCACAGTGGTGCAGTGGCTAACAATGCTGCCTCACATCACCGAGGGCCCAGGTTCAGTCACGGCCCCAGGTCACTGACCGAGTGGAGTTTGCACATTCTCCCCGTGTCTGTGTGGGTCTCACCCCCACAACTCAAAGATGTGCCAGGGAGGTGGATTGACTATGCTAAATTGCCTCTTGATTGGAAAAAATGAATTGGATACTTTAAGTTTATTTTAAAATCAGTAAATGGCTCAGATCACCTTTGGGAAACCTATTATCCTGCAAATGTCAACTTCTCCTGCTTCTCTCTGCTGGGAGAGAAAACAGTGAAGTTTCCTTTCCGAGCATACAAAGCTTCAGTGTCCACTCGGATGATGTAATGTCTGGTGAACAGAGGTATTTTGGCAATTTACTGGTTCCAGCCACAGAAGACTGGCTGATGTAGAAATTGAGGGTGGCAGTGACCTTGACAGACTCTGGCATTGTTCTCACCTTTCTCTGAGGCTACAGGTCAGGCTGAAGGGATTGGCATGGTTTTGTAAACATCTCCTTGATGTAGTCACCACAGAAACTACTCTTGGCTGAGATTGAAAACTTTCTATTAAGATTTTATGGTGGATACGTCCATCTGTCGAAAGCCATCTTCCTCCTTCCTCAGTGAATATCTCCTTCTCTCTGCTACCTCTGCTCCATCTCTTCGAGGTGTTGCAGCCCACGACAAACTGCAACAATAATCTTCATGATTGGGAGCAAGTCATGATTCATAGGCCTTTCAATTCCATTCTTCTTCCAAAGTTGCAGCACCACACTCTTCGGATTGAAAAATATGTGTGCACTCCTCTGACAACACAGTACATCCACTAACTTTTCAAAAGAAAGACTAAAGCACTTATTATGTATCTGGTAATATTATCTTGCTACTTCTGCATCATGTGATGTGCAGGACATCAGCAGAGTGTCAGCACAGGCTTTGAGCAGAGCACCATCTTATTTGTGTGAGCGACACCCTTTATAAACCTCTCATCATTTTTTACACAATCCAGAGAGTGGATCATTTCTCTTTGTGGCAACAAAGAAATATGACAGAAGAGAGAACTGGCAATGAGGATTGAGGCAGAAGAATAGCCAGAAAGAGGATTTTCATTGCCCAAGTGTGTGAGGGCATTGGGAACAATGGAAGATTCTCAGCACCGGATTCGTACACAGACAGAACTCGGGCAAAGCACTGCCGAGTTATATTACTGTATTGTAATATAAATGTTACTCTCTTGAATTGCCGAGTTGTATTGAATTCTGAAGATAAACAGTCGAAGTCTTCCAGATGATGACACATTATTTATTGAGCAATAGAACATAGAACAGTACAGCACAGAACAGGCCCTCCGGCCCTCGATGTTGTGCCAAGCCATGATCACACTACTCAAACCCACATATCCACCCTATACCCGTAACCCAACACCCCCCCCCCCCCCCCCCACGGGCAATTTAGCATGGCCAATCCACCTAACACGCACATCTTTGGACTGTGGGAGGAAACCGGAGCACCCGGAGGAAACCCACGCACACAGGGGGAGGACGTGCAGACTCCGCACAGACAGTGACCCAGCCAGGAATCGAACCTGGGACCCTGGAGCTGTGAAGCATTTATGCTAACCACCATGCTACCCTGCTGCCCTAATAATAATCTTGCAAGTTCTTTCACTTTAATACTTTGACTAGTAAAACAAATAAGTAAGATTAGATTAAACTAACAATTATGATAATACACTACACCCTGATCTGATCACGTCTTCACTCTAGCTGTTCTCCACACACACTAACTAAAGAACGAGTGGGAAAAGGGGCTGGTTTAGCATAGTGGGAGAAACAGCTGGCTTGTAATGCAGAACAAGGCCAGCAGCGCGGGTTCAATTCCTGTACCAGCCTCCCCAAACAGGCGCTGGAATGAATGTGGCGACTAGGGCCTTTTCACAGTAACTTCATTGAAGCCTACTTGTGACAATAAGCGATTATTATTATTAAAACTCCTTTTATAGGTCCTGTTAGTGTGGCCATCTAGTGATCATCTGTCTGTACTGACTTCACATTAACTAAACATACAGAGATCACTACATGCTGCGGATTTGAAGGTTTAACAAATATTTTTGACTGCAACTGTGCGTAAGAAGACCTGGGAAAGATTTGCTTGTGTTGAAGTGAGTGGGGCCTGGGCTGCAGGGACCGCGCATGTGGCAAAGCTACACACGCTTTGGAAAATGGGGATTTCAAAGTCTGCCAACTCTGCACGGCCCACTACTTGGTGGAAAAGTCAAAATACTCAGTCATAAAAGGGAACAAATTCCTAGGCTGTGAGAGGAGTTAATTTACACCTAAAAAATCAAGCCAGACAGCATACTCAAATATCTCAAAGCTAGAACCATACCATACGCCATCAAGCCTCAAGTTGAAGAAAAACTAGAAAGATTAGTCAGGACAGGAGTCATTGAATCTGTTTCTACAGGTGATTGAGCAGCTCCAGTCATTCCTGTAATAATAATACTCCAGTATTATTATGAGATGGCACATTGAGAATTTGTGGTAATTTTAAATCTACTATTAACCCAGTTTCGTGCATAGATCATTATCCACTGCCATTGATTGAATACTTGTTTTCTGGTCTTCCTTGTGGGCAGGAGTTCAGCAACATTGATCTTTGACAGGTATATCTGCAGATGAATGTGACTGCTGAATCACAGCCTCTGCTCACCATGGTGATGCACAATGGTCTCCTTCGTTACAAAATACTTCATTTTAGAATAACATCAGCTCTTGCTCTTTCTCAAAGATCCATGGATCAAATTCAAAGTGGGTTGAATGGAGTGCAATGTTATTTCGATGACATACTTATCACTGGTTCAAGTGAACAGGAACATTTGGAGACTTTAGAAGGTACTCTGAAGTGGTTACATAGCCACGAGCTGTGGGTTAACAAGGAAACATTTGACTTTTTTGAGTCATCCTTGTTACCTTGGTCATATCATTGACAAAGATGGTTTACACAAAGAACTAAAGAAAACATCAGCAATCTTAGCAACTTATGCCCTAAAATATGGCACAATTAAGATCGTTCTGAAGATTGATTAATTATTATGATAAATTTGTGCCGAATTTAGCAACTCAGTTGAAGCCATTAAATGCTTTGCTTTGTTTCAAACAAAGCATGACACTGGGTCAGGAGAATATGAAAATACTCTCAGAAGCTTTACTGAAGTCAGAGCTGTTGATTGATTACAATACAAAAATGAAGTTGTAAGTTGCTTGCGATGCCTCACCCTATGGGGTTGGTGCTGTTGCCTCGCACATTATCCCTTCAGGAGAGGAACGACCATTAGCATTTGCTGCACAAACTCTTACTAGTGCAGAAATGAATTACACTCAACTAGAAAAGTGGCTTCGAGCATCATTTCCATACAAGAAGGTTCCGCCATTACCTTTAATCTTCCATTTTACCCTTTTGATGGCTCCCCGAACCTTGACTACAATATTAGTGTTGTATAAACATAGAACATAGAACAGTACAGCACAGAACAGGCCCTTCGGCCCTCGATGTTGTGCCGAGCAATGATCACTCTACTCAAACCCACGTATCCACCCTATACCCGTAACCCAACAACCCCCCCCCCATCAACCTTACTTTTTAGGACACTACGGGCAATTTAGCACGGCCAATCCACCTAACCCGCACATCTTTGGACTGTGGGAGGAAACCGGAGCACCCGGAGGAAACCCACGCACACACGGGGAGGACATGCAGACTCCACACAGTGACCCAGCCGGGAATCGAACCTGGGACCCTGGAGCTGTGAAGCATTTATGCTAACCGCCATGCTGCCGTGCTGCCCCAAATGGAAAGGGGCTTCCTTCAAGCAGGAATTGAACCAGCGACCTAAGGATGTCAGTTTTAATCAGAATAAAGGTGTACTTTCTTCAGCAGCTAGTAGATTCCAAAGATGGTCATGGATATTGTCGACACACACTTACAATCTCCAGGATTGTAAGTCCAAGTGGCATTCCAATGTTGATGCTTTATCATGATTACTGTTATAAATCAAGCGTGACCCAAAAGAAAAATTTGTCAATATTTTGTATTTCTCGCTTGTGGGGAATGTACCTGTGACTTCATCTCAAGTATATACAAGTACAGATCCAGTGATGGGAAAGGATTTGGTTGAAAAAGAAATATTGTCAGACGTTCATAGAAAAATCCAGATCTCAAGCCCTACATCACATGGAGACCTGAGCTGACGGTACAGAATGGAGTTCTACTGTGGGGAATCAATGTTATTATTCCTCTATGCTTACATAGTAGAGTCCTCGGCCAATTGCAGAAGGGTTATTCTGGTATTGTAAGGATGAAGGAATTAACATGCAGTTATTTTTGGCGGCCAGGATTAGATACTCAAATTGAAGAAAGAGCTGTGCAATGCCAACATTGTGCAAAACTAAGGGACACTCCACCTTTACAACCATTATATCAGTAGGGAATGGCCAACTCAGCCATGCAGAGAATATAGATTAATTATGCTGTTCCACTGGAGGGATACATATTCATTGTGATTGTGGACATGCACTCGAAATGACCAGTAGTCGCGATAACGAAGTCAGTGATGACTGAGCAGACCATTGGAAAACTAGATGAAATATTTGCAAGATTCAGACACCAGAACAGATTGTCAGTGATAGTAATAATGCACAGTTTACTTCAGAGGAGTTTGAGGACTACTTGAAAGGGAATGGTATAAACCATGTCAAGTCAGTTCCATATCATCCAGCAATGAATGGATTAACTGTGTGTTTTATGCAATCATTTAACCATCAAAGGACTGGGAGACATTATCAAGAAGAGTAACCAAATTTCTAATAGCTTATCGGAAAACTGTACGTGCTACCATGCAGAGTTCACTGGTAATGCTGTTGTTTAAGAGGAAACTATGAACACTTTGATTTGTGAACTCCACCTGATACTTCAGAGATTGTCAAATGACAACAACAAACACAAATTGTGAGGAGGGAGTAAATCTCTAAAAAGCACGTATTCAACCATGGAATGAGAGTGTAAGCTAGGAGTTACACCACCAATGAGAAATGGTCTCAGCTATGATCCTAGCAAAGTTCCAATATCATACACCATACAGTCAGTTTTCCCATCAGTTTTTATCAGTCTCAGAGTAGTTTACTTTCCTAAAGGAGCTCTAATTTCATGGTCTAGTTTTGCAACTTCACTTCCAGATTGCTTGTTATTTCTATGCTCCTGTTGCCTGAGCTTTTAAATGTAATACACAAAGCACTTAAGTGAGTATTTCATGCTTTGCTGTGAATATTTTACGTAGTGTGTAAAGTACTCAGAACCTTCCATTTTATTTTGCTATTCTTTCTGAACTCAATAATTCACTCCACTTTAAGTAAAGCATTACTCATTCACAACTGAAAGTGATTGTTTTACCTCAGATTTCATTGTTTTCATTCAAATTTTTGAAATTCAACTTGCTTTTCCAAGATTCCACTCACTTAACTTTTTTTTACAGCATCTGTATTATTTTGTTTTTGTTTTGCTTCTTACAGACCTGGCATTGCTTCAATTTTCAAGTTTTATTTGCCAGATCTTGCTCTTTTCAACACCTTTCAAATCTGTTACATCTCTTCCCTGGTTCTCGATCCTTCTAGTGCTGGAATTTAACTGTTTGCTCTTATATTTTGCTTGTTAGCTTGTTCTTGGAGCCTTATCTTTACTCAAATTTTGACTTTTGTTGGCATTAATAGTCTCTTCCATTTTTCCCCATCAAAGTTTCAATCTGCTGCCTCCTAAAAGGTGCTTGGGTCTATCCAATGGATAGCTGATCGATCGGGACCAGGAAAACCCCAAACTCGGTTCAGTTGGTTGATATCAGGCAGAGTAGCAGTAAGCACAAATGAACATCTGAAGGATCAGGAATGGCAGTAAAAACTTAAATTAAAAAAAATGTTTCCACATGCTCTCATTTATGGAGCACAATGGAGAAAAAAAAACAATTCCAATCTTTTATTGGTGATGTTATATGCATCAAAGTAACTGTCCTGTGGTGCACCCATTACAATACCGGACCAGAATCCAACTGTTGCCAGGATACCGGATAGAACCCCCAATATTTTATTCAATTTGTACGACTGTGAGGAAAGGAGACATTGCTCCAGGAGTAATTCCATGCACACCTAGGGGTATGGCATATTAAAACAAACTTTGTTATGAACACAGGATTAAAATAACTTTAAAATCATAGAAGAAAATAGCTTACAGTTACCCATTAACCAATGCTTAATAATGAAAATGTAACACTAACTCCTAACTGCTATATTTTATCTCCACTCAAGCAAAACTCATCTCCGGTCAAAATCCACTTTTAAATACAGTTAGCAAACACAGGGGTTACCTGTTGTTCACTGGAATAGAGTTCTTTTTGAAAAACTGATTGGGGAGAGAGAAACACCCAGGGCTGAATTCTCCGACCCCCCCGGGGTCGCACTGGTCGTCAGGCCCCCTGTGCCGGTCGGCGGGCCCCCCGCGGTGATTCTCCAGCCCGCGATGGGCCGAGGTCCCGCGGCTGACAGGCCTCTTCCGCCGGCATGGATTAAACCACCTACCTGACTGGTGGGATTGGCGGCACGGGTGGGCTCCGGGGTCTTTGGGGGGGTGCGTGGGGTGATCTGACCCCGGGGGGTGCCCCCACGGTGGTCTGGCTGCAATCAGGGCCCACCGATTGGCAGGTGGGCCTGTGCCATGGGGGCACTCCTTTTCTTCCGTCCCCGCCATGGTCTTCACCATGGCGCAGGCGGAAGAGACCCCCTCCCCTGTGCATGGGCCGGTATGACGTCAGCAGCCGCTGACTCTCTGGCGCAAGCGCGGACTTACGCTGGCCGGCAAAGTCCTTTCGGCCCCGGCTGGCATGGTGCCAAAGGCCATTCACACCAGCCGGTAGAGTGGAAACCACTCCGTCGCGGGCCTAGCCCCTCAATGTGAGGGCTTGGCCCCTAAAGGTGCGGCCCGACGCCGGAGTGGTTCACGCCACTCCGACACACCGGGACCCCCCGCCCGGCCGGGTAGGGGAGAATCCCGGCCCCAGTCAGGAAGCAGTCTGCAGATTCTTATCTGTCTCACACGACTGTTTAACCAGCCAGCCTTTGGCAAAAAACTTCTGGCCTGTTCAGAGACAAAATCTAAACTCACTGTTTTGATTGGAATGGATTGGATTTGTTTATTGTCATGTGTACCGAGGTACAGTGAAAAATATTTTTTTATGAGCAGCTCAACAGATCATTAAGTACATGAAAAGAAAAGGGAATAAAAGAAAATACATAATAGGGCAACACAAGGTATTCAATATCAAGAAAAGATAAAAGAGAGAAGTTAGTAATAATGTTAATATTAGAATTAAATTTCAAAAGACTGGAACGATTGTAAGTTAAGTAAATAGTGGATCTGTTGGGGAGAGCTTGCAGAGAATCGCCTCGCTCCGGCGCCATCTCGAAAAGCTGCTTGGCCGTTCAGACAGATCTTTAACTGAACTCCAAAACAGAATCTCAAAACCTCACTGCTTCAACCCCTGGCTCCTTCCATTAACTAACTCATTCTACTATCCCCAGGGCACCTGCATTATGTAAGAACATTTCCATTCGCCCTTACTTTTACAATGCTTTAATTATCCCTTCTGTAGCCACAAAGCACAGTTGTCTTTCAAACTATGGTTTCTAAAAACATTATTGCAACAGTCAATCACATTAACCCGGGTTTTTAACCCCTACTGCACCAAGTACATATACAATATGTATGAAATTCCAACATTCCTCACACATAAGAAGATCTCAAAACAGCAATGAGATAAAGATGCTTAAGCTGGTTTTTCTGTTGTTAGTTGAAAACCACTAGGACAGAAAAATATGGTCTCAAACTGAATATCATCATGGAAGAATGAAGTTCCACTTACTTCAAATATAATATAAAATTTCTGCACAAATGCAGCAGGTCTGGCAGCATCTATGGAGAGAGAAACAGAGTTAGTGTTTCAAGTCCATACGACCTTTATACAGAACTGTGAAGGGATCAAAATGGCTGCAGTATGTTATTTAAACATAACCCTTTGCAGCAACACAGAGGCCCCTCGCTGTTCACACTGCTGACTGCTCACTGTTTCCTGTAAATGTCAGAGAGCATCTGGTCATGTGGGAATGCACCTAGCCATCCCTCTGAAAACCCCAGCGTTATCATCAATGGGATGGGAGTGGCCAAGCTCAATCACGGTTCACCAGGTGCTGGCACTGCTCAGTGTATCAGAAACGCGGCCCCACTGCAGGGCAAACAAGAGATTAGCAGAACTAACCCCACAAAAAGGAAACATGCACCATGGCCTTCGGCACCCTCCCTGGCACACTTCCCTTCACAGAGTAGAGGCCTCACCAGTGACATTATCAGGCAGCCCACCACTCTGGACCAGAAGCTTACTGCAGGCCCTACCTGTCCACTGTGCCCCTGCCCCCATCCATCCTGCCCCTGGCCAGGAAATCTGACGTGCTCCCTGTCACAACCCATGTGTTACACCCAGGCCCCATATCACACTGCAACTAAGCTCCCAGCAAACGCACACATCCCTCGCTCACCCAACGCACACTTCCCTCACTCACCCACATCTGTAAAATCTGCTCACACACAAGCCTCGAAGCACAGAGGTGACTGGTAGCACACGTTGACCAACTCCACCACTCAATCAGTTGCCATCATACTGTCAGGATGCGGTGCACCAGCGAGGAGACCCACTGAGGGAAATAGGATATGAGTTGCGGCCGTCACCAGTATCCCTCTTGACAGGGGTGGTCGGTGAGGATAGAGAATCCCCACATCACACCCAAGGTGTTACTCACTGATGGGGACAGGGGTGCAGTGCGGATGGCAGCATATTGAAAGGGCTGGGTGAGGGGTTGGGGTGGGGGGGGGATGTGTTGAGTGGGGGTGGGGGGGACATGTTGAGGATGGCGCAGCAGTGCAACTCATGGTAACCATGTAACCTGCTGGCTTTGGATGGCTAAGAGAATCCTTATCTTGCTAACATTCTCTGCCTCTTTCTAAACCCCCCCCCCGCCCCACGGAGAGTGCACCATCTCCACCTAGGACTGCACCACATCATGCTGTGACTGTGCCACCACCCTCGGGGTCGGTGCCACATGATCCAGTGACTGGGCCACCTCCCTCTGGGTCTGTGCACCATCAGCCAGAGGCTGGGCAACCTCTCTCTAGGACTGGGCCATCTCCCTCTGGGACTGGGTAAGGACTGGGCCACCTCACCCAGTGCCTGCGCCATGCCAGCCAGCACCTGGGCAATGCCGTCAACATTCTCAGCCATGGCGTGCTGTGACTGGGCCATGCTGAGGAGTGCCGCTGCAATGTCCAGGTGACTCTGGCACATGGCTGCCTTTGAGAGGGAAGCCCTGTCCTGGGCCTCAGCCACCTACTGCACAGAATGCCCCTTGCCTTGTTTACGCTGATCCATAGTCGTAACTGTCTCCCCCAATGCCTGCACCGCGGACGTCACTCGTACGGTGTTGTCCTGGGTGACATGCATGGTCGGCACCATAGCCTGCTCCTGCATACGGTTGGACTCTTCCACCTGCGTCCTCAGGTGCTGGATGCTCGCCGTCATCCCTCTTGTAGTCCCTGGCCGTCTGACTGCATCTGCACTGTGGCTGGGACTGGGTGTTCCAGAAGGCCAGGGCTGTCTGGATGGCAGCTGGTTCCTGTGGCTGGCCTGTCCTTCGACCGTCTGGCCCCTCGGCTGCTCCTACCTCCACCTTCTGTACTGGATGAGCTGTGTGTTGTGCACCAGATAGTGTCCCAGGTGTCTCTTCACTAATGTGCCCAACCGAGGTGGTAGTCTCTGGGATGGTGGAGGGTGGAAGAGGCCGCTGTGATGGAGACTCAGTGTCCTCCACCGACCCGAACTCCGGACTGAATCTGGGACAGAGCGCTGGTGGCCGGGCTCAGCTCCCCGTCAATGCTTGGCTGTCCGGGGGCACCGGCTCTGGTACTGGCTGGGAGCGGAGAACACCGAATGGACTGGCCCAAACTCCAGCAGGTCCTGCAAGACACAAGACGACATGTATGATTAAGCCAGGAGGAGTAGGCGGGCAGGGATTATCGGGGCAGTGAAGGTGGTGTGGGGTAAATGGATTGTGTGGATGAGGGGGCAATGGGGGTGAAGGGAGTGTGGGGTTAAACGGGGTGTGGGGGTTAGGGGTGAGGGTGGTGTGGGGGTGAGGGTGAGGGGCGTGGGGGGTGAGGGTGGTGTGGGAGTGAGGGATGAGGGAGTGAGGGTGGTGTGCGGGCGGGGGGGGGGGGTGTGGTGATGGGGGGGTGGGCCCCCATACATGTGTCATGGAGAACCGCAACTCAGTGGGATCTCAGTTGCTCACCCGTGACCGCACTCCACCCCAGTGACCTCCCTTTCCTCTAGGCCACCGGCCACGTTGTTCAGGGCTCTCTGCTTGGGCATGGTGAGGGGCTGCAGGTCTGGTGGTCCTCCTCCGGTCTTCTTGTGCTCCCGGCGGTTGTGCGCGGCCTTCTCCTGGGGGGGGGGGGGGGGGGGGGGGGGGAGCACATACAAGAAAACTGTTAGACGGTTGCAACCCAGTGGTTGGGTAGATGGTGGCCCCTGTGCCAGGGCTCCCAGCCATGGGTGCTGGAATGTGGGGCAGAGTGGGGGTTCGGTCGTCCCCAGAGGGAGGGGCTGGATTACGGGCGTGTGGGGGAGATGGGTTAGTGCCAGGTGGACGGAGCAGCCAACTACCCTTGCCACCCTGAGAAGGTCGTGGAATTTCTTCCGACACTGCATGCCAGTCCGGGCGGTGTTGTCCAAGGCACTGACCGCCTCTGCCACCTCTGCCCAGGCATGGCGAATGGCGGCGCCTGGTGGCCTTCCCTCCATGGTACATGGTTATCCTTCCCTCCTCCACAGCATCCAGGCGGGTGTTCAGCTCAGCGTCCCTGAACTCTGGCGCTGCTCTCCTTCCAGCCAGCGTGTCGGCTGGGATGGTGTGTGTAAGGGGCAGGATAGTTTAAGTGCGGCTGTGGCGTGTGAGCCTCATGAGTGCTAATCACGGACCGGATGAATCCAGCACCGTTTTTCCTGGAATTGAATGTGTTCCATGTGGCACCGGTGCTAGCTCATTAAACGTTGCTGGATAGGTGCAGCTGTTGCGCCGATTTCTTTGTCATAAAACTCTACACATCCTCCACTGGCGTCTACACTTAGTCTCAAAAACGCTGAATCCAGCCCCCCGGCTTTCAGCTGACAAAGCATATTTAAATATGGCATGAACCAGATTGCATCAGCTGCAGTCAGCTGGAAGCATCGTGCTCTGTTTGGTGCCTGGCATTGGCCCGGTTTATGGGCTTTCTCGCTATTCTCCAGGCATAGCGGGATGTGTGTCGGATGCAAAGCAAGCGGAGAATTGCCCCCAATGTATGTTTTCTGTGTCACCCATTATTAATTTAGTCAAAATTATTTTAACACTTTTTTCCAGTGCCTTAAGTATATACATGCACAATTCTTTACACTTTTAACAAAGTGCTTAGTCATATGATTGTTAATCACGTTCTCCGTTAAAACTGATGCACAGCAGGCAAATGATTCACATTTGCCATCAAAGTAATGTTTAAAGGCGAGACATCATCAGAATACTATTCAAGAATCAAACAGTCCATTAAAAGCACCTTCCTTGAAGATTTTGACAATTTCCTTTTGTTCAAACACTGAATGGAAAGGGCACAACTGATGGCTCAAATGAATTAATAAAACCACTGGGGTAAAGAACTGAGTTAGTATGCACAGATGAAACCGAATCACAAAGGTTAATGATGGTGTCAACTGAATGTCTTCCCCAATCAGGATAAGTAAATCCACTAAAGGATTTAGTCATGTGATGTCATGAGAGTTCACAACTCAGAAAATGTTCAAAAAATCAAAAGAACCTGCTGTTCAGTTCTGTCATAATTTTCTCCAATTGATTTATTTTTCATGTATATGTAAAGGTGAGGGAAGGAAATCAGTCCTCCCTTTGAATAACTGTCCAGCAAGGTTAAAGAATTGTGGAATAAATCAAATACATGGAAATATGCACAATCTCCGTGAGTCTGTGTCGTCTCGGCCTTTTTATCGTCAATAATATAGAGTGGTAAATACTAATACTATGAACGGTGTGGTTGTGTATATAGGTTTGGAAATTAGTATTTGAAATTTTGTGTATTACAATTTTTTTGTGAGCAAAAATTCAGTTTCTTAATGGGGCACAGGATATTGCATCGGTTTAAAGACCATTTGTGGGATTCTCTGTCGGCGGGTTCCTCCGTTTCACTGGCAGCGCACCCACGCCGTTGGGTTTCCCAACGGCCTGGGATGGCACAATGGGAAACCCCATTGGGCAGCTGCCAGAATGTAGGATTCTGCTGCCAGTGGGGGTGCGCCGCGCCAGTAAACGGGGCTGGCAGAACGGAGAATCCCGCCCCATGTTTGTCCCTGAATGATCCTCAGTAGGTCTGTGGGTTATGAGTTCTGATGTAGCTATGTGTGCTAATGTACTCCCTTCCAGGTTATTCATGAAGGCCCCACCTTCTCTTCCTTGCCCCTTGCCTGAGGTGAGGTGACCCTCAGGTTAAGTCACCACCAGTCAGCTCTCCCCCTCAAAGGGGAAAGCGACCTACAGTCATCTGAACTATGATGACTTTACTCCCTTCCAAGCAGCACAGTGGGTGTTCTTACAACAAATGGACTGCAATGGTTCAAGAAGACAGCGTGCCACCACCTTCTCAAGGGCAACTAAGGATAGACAACAAATGCTGGTGTAACCAATGACACCCGCATCTCATGAACAAATAAAAAATTACAAGAACAAATAGGCAGCTGATAAAATAATAGGGTACAGGGTTTGAGCTCACATTATGGGTGGGATTCTCCCCTACCCGGCGGGGCGGGGGGCCCCGGCGTAGGGGAGTGGCGCCAACCACTCTGGCGTCAGGCCTCCCCAAAGGTGTGGAATTCTCCGCATCTTTGGGGGCTAGGCCCGTGCCGGAGTGGTTGGCACCACGCCGACTGGCGCCAAAACTGGCACCAGCGGCCTTTGACGCCCGCCGCCCGGGGCTGGCCGAATGGCCTTCGTCGGTTCGCGCATGCGCCGGTGGTGACGTCAGAGGTGGTTCAAACCTCAGCGGCGGGAGAGGCCTCCCAGCGGCGGGACTTCGGCCCATCGCGGGCCGGAGAATCGCCGCAGGTGGCTCGCCGATCAGCATGGGGCGATTCGCCCGGGGCCGCCGAAAATCCCGCCCCGCCATGGCAAAAATTCTCCGCCACAATTCTTCTCCATTGGCGGAGGCGGGAGTTTCGGCGTCCCCGGGCGATTCCCCTGCATGGGGTCGGAGAATTTATTTGCAATTCTCCCAGGAAATGACATTGTAATTTCGGGCACGAACGGCAGGGTGATTCCCGCCAGGTGGATGGCTGTGATTCTGATTGCAATCCACTCACAATTAGTGCACAATATGATCCCCCATACAAACTGCCGAGCCAAAGTCCACATGCATTTGATTCGCCCGACTCGGGCTCAGCTGTCTGCAGGTGGAGGAGCATTTAAACAGTCCCTCAGCACTATTGATGTCTAGGGCCCTTATCCTCTCCTTCCACTGAACCCATTGTCTTGCAGGATCAACATCTGATAGGGCTGGGCCATCCAGAGTTGCTCCCCGCTACCACCTAACAAACCACCTTGGAGGAGAGCTCGGACACTGACTATACATCATAGTTATCATCCGCACCCTCCACTCTCACTGAGACTCTCACCTTGGTAGGCGAGATTAGCAGACAGGCTTCTGAGTCACTAACTGGTGAGCACCACCCAGTTGCTGATGCATATCAGGTGGAAGCAGGAACTGCTGAGGGAGATGGCATTTGGAGGCCTGCGGGGTCTCAAGCCTCAGCTGGCCTTCAGCAAGATGCCGACCCTCTGGACAAGGTTCTCTCTGAGCTGCCAGAGGTAATAGGCCCAGGCTGTAAGATTCAGGAGGGGCTGTAAATGAGAATCATGCAACTACAAGTCTGATTGGAGGTGTCCCAAAGGCATCAGGTGCAGGAGATTGTGCTAACGATATGTGGCACCCAGTCTAACACTGCAAGGGTGGCATGTGTAGTGGAAAGCCTGGGATATGACGTCCAAGCTATGAGTGGTAGAGTCCAAGGCATGGATCAGTCTGTGATGACCATTGCTCAGGGCCTCAACATCATGTTGCATTTTCTGAGGGACATGTCCCAGATACAGGTGGATATTGTCAAGGCACTCAAGAGCTTGGCCCATTCACCGAGGACTACCATTGAAGGATTCAACACCATGGCACAGACAATGGGGGGGGGTCTCCAGGACTGGCAGTATCAGATGAGCCAGAAGCTTCTGGAACTCACTCCACCTGCCCCTCAGTCCCATGCCATCACCCAGGGGCCCATGAGTACCTTGAGGGAGGAGGAAGCCTGGGTTCCTCATCCCAAGGCCTTGCACCGAGGAGACCCATGTGGTCTCCAGTTCCTCTGACCCCCCCAATCCTGACACCGGCATATCTCAGGAGCAGCAGCACAACAGGGTGGCACAAGAATACCTGTGCCATTGGAAAGCCAGCCGGGGCCCTCCGACTCCAGGCCCTCCAGAGAATTACAGCCAAGGGCATCAAATGCCACAGGCACAGAAGGCAGCAGAGCCTCCACCTCTGATGTGCATCCTGCAGACATACCTTGACATAGCACTAGACCATGGAACATTAAGAAGTTATAGGAGAACTGAGTGGGCACTGATGAGTTCAGTAATTGCAGTTAGGGAATTGATAATTGTCACATGAAACGTTCACCATTAAAATATGCCACACCTGAAAAATGTAATGCCTGCCATTTAAAGCTTTCCAACAGGGTGGGTCTCTCTCACCATTTGGACTCATTTCCTGCTACAGGCCTACAAAGAGACGCCACCAGTGAGAGCCCATGAAACCCATATCCTGGAATACAGTCCGCATCACTCACCAAGATGGGGAACTGGGTGAACGGGGAAGAGGGCTGTGTGATGTGGGAGGCAGGGGGCAGTTGTTCAGCTGATCGACACAGAGCCTCCTGTCATGTGAATCTGGAGGCTATGAATGCCTCCGTGGCTCTCCTGACATGTTGACCTTTGCCACTGCCTGTCCTCTATCCTTTGGGTCCTCCTCAGACTCATTAGCCATATCCTCAGTGGTTATCCCTTCGTCCCCACATGCCAACATGTCAGCCTGGGGTGTTCCTCGAAGAGCCCGTGCGCCCCAGGATGTATCTGTCCCAAGGTAGCGGGTACACAGGTGTATGATTCTGAAGTGGTGGTCCAAGATGATTTGGGCAGCCGGAGAGTACAACCCTTCTAGGTGATAAAGTTCACTCCCTAATGCCATGGTTCTCAGGCTGAGGGGTGACATCGATGAGCCCCTGGACCTGTGGCATCCCTGCGATGCCAGCAAATCCAGCAGCCCGTGCGTCTTGTATGGCCTGGTCCAGGTCGAAGTGGACGCAGTCTGATGCCCGGACACACAAAGCATCCGTCACCTGGATACACCTGTGGGCTGCCGATTGTGAGATGCAGCACAGGTCCTCCCTCGTGAGACGCAGTCTTCTGTGCGACATGTGTGGTGAATGTATAAATACTGTTAATTCACCAGTATACTGTGTTGCATTATACCATGTTATTAACCCTGTGGGCTCCATCTATGGGCCACTGTGTGGCTTCACCCACAGGGGGAGATGTGGAGCATGTGCGGGCTCCGTCCATGACTCCGCCCCTTATAGGAAGTATAAGAGCAGCTGACCTGTGGGACCGCCTTCAGTAATGTATCGGTCACAGGCAGGCAAAGTTGTAAGCTGATTAAAGCCACTGTTTACTTCAACTCGAGTCTCCGAGTGAATTGACAGTCGCATCAACATGATGTCTGTCAGCGTGTTGAAGGACCATTGAGGCCTGCACACCCTAGCTCGTCATCAGTGTACCTTCTGGCTCTCCTCAGCCTGATGAGTGGCTGGGTCAAGGCTGAACCTGACAACCATATCAGCTGGACCAACCCCAAAATTCATCTTTTATCAGGTACGGTGTGGAGAAGGAGAGAGACTACAGTCAGTAAGCTCATCCATCCCAGGGCTCCTAACACACACAACCGTCCCCACAACCCTTTGTCCCATGATCCTGGCAGCTGACCAAACATCACAGTGCCCAGTGCCCGCGGAACCTATGCATGTTGCCTGCCCTGCGACCCTCAGCCCTTGCATGTGAGGGAGCATTCCTCTGCACAGACTTGAGTGATTCAGCTAAGAGTGGTGGCCAAGTGGTTTTAGTGGCCTGACTGGCTGAACTGTGAGAGGACACAAGATCTAACATAGTCAACGAGGGGAGATCCAACTATGCACGCTCGATACCCAGCCTTGGACAAGCTGAGATCATATTACTGTCATGCCGTCACACTCAATGCATCTGGGCTGCCAGGGTTTGCACTGTGCTTTAAGCCCAATGGTCCTTAACGTGACAGTCCTGCTTTCTCTCAGAGAGCCATCCAGTGAGCCACTAATACTGGCAATCTTCGCTCTGAATGCCCACTCCCGCCCGGATCCCGAGACCCACTGCCAGTAACATCAGGGAGGTCCTGCGCAGCTCTTTTCCACTCATCCAGATTGTCCCCTTTGGCCACGAGGGGTCCTCAGTGGTGAACCCTGCTCTTTACTGCTTGATAGTTGGTAGCTGCCTCTATGCTGCTGATGCACCAAGAGCACAGGCACACTGCTCAGGCATCAAGGGAGCGATATAACAGCCTTGTCACAGCTGACGGTGTCGGGGCAAGGCCATTCGCAGGAGTATCCCGAGACCTCGGGATCCAGATCGCGCCCTCTCTAGGTATGATCCAGATGGTCTATTATGCTCATTTAAATATGTGTTTGGGGGATTCTGCTAGCACCCGAGACCTAACGGTCATGTCTGCGAGTCCTTACCAGGGTGCTGTTTAGTACTGCATTCTACAAACGTTAAACAATCGTAAAGGTACCCTGGGGATCTCACAGGCCATGAGAGACCCCCCGGGAGGGCGGGGACAGGACACTGTCAGGCATCAGGCCCGGGGTATGGGGGCTCACCAAGTAGAAGGGGAGAGGGGGGTGAAGGGGTATTCCCGGGTTCCTCACTGAGTTTGGGGTGACGCAGGGTCAAAAACGGGGCGGGGTAGAAGCTGAAAGGGACAAGTATAGGGGAGGGAAAAGTTCGGGGCAGCCGGCAAAATGGTGTCCTGATCAGCTCGACAGCAGGAAGTGACTCTAAGTACGGCCTTGGTGGAGAGAAACTCCCCAACGCCACAAGTAACGGTAAAGTGCCATTGAATAGCGGGGTGTTTCTCAGTGCTGCGGCTCTGCCCTGTGGGTTTTGTATGACAGACAGGCTGCAGCATGGCTCTGCCCTGTGGGTTTGGTAGGACAGACAGGCTGCAGCATGGCTCTGCCCTGTGGGTTTGGTAGGAGAGACAGGCTGCAGCATGGCTCTGCCCTGTGGGTTTGGTAGGACAGACAGGCTGCAGCATGGCTCTGCCCTGTGGGTTTGGTAGGACAGACAGGCTGCAGCATGGCTCTGTCCTGTGGGTTTGGTGGGACAGACAGGCTGCAGCATGGCTCTGCCCTGTGGGTTTGATAGGACAGACAGGCTGCAGCATGGCTCTGTCCTGTGGGTTTGGTGGGCCAGACAGGCTGCAGCATGACTCTGTCCTATGTGGGTGATGGCACCATCAATTCAGCGAATACGTGTAGTTGGATCTGAACAGAGGCTTTAATACACTTACAACAGAGCCAGCCTATTCGCCGTTGAACTCCAGATAAACTGCAGGCTGGCTCTAAGGCACTGATACATCGGTCCTAGGGGGAGGAGTCCTGGATGGAGCCAAGGGAGGAGCCCAGTACAAACTCTTGCGTACTCCCAGAGCGACTCCCCCTGGTGGTCGGATAGTGCAACTGCACTTACAATGGTGGATAGTGAATATATATACACGGAGTTATATTGGCAATTATATACAGCATTGATCTTACAACGGGTAGATAACGAACATATACATGGTGTGATATTGGCAACCATATATAGTGTGAATCACATTCACCACATTCACCCCCTGTTAAAAAAATCAAGTCCGGCGGGGGTGATGGCTCAAAGAGTCAGTCTGTCCGGTGGACGAATTGTCCGTTTTGATCTGCAGAGCACCGGAGTTACAGTCTCTTGCGGTGGCTGGGCAGGTGTCGACGTCTGGGGTACGGTTGCCGGCTCCGGGGCGAGTCTTGTCTGAGCCTCATACACCTCCTGGTCGAATGGAGACTGGGAGCACGGGGGCCGGGCTGGTGCTGGCGTTCGGAGCTGGTGGGGTGAGCTCCCAGAATCGGGGGCGCAAGGGGGCGGCCGCATAGGGAACGGGGAAAGGGAGTTCCTCGGTGGGGGGTAGATGGGGGGCTGGATCCAGCGGGTGCGAGGTCCTGGAGGGATACTGTGTCCTGGCGACCGTCCGGGAACTCAACAAATGCATACTGTGACTTGGTTTTGTGCGCCCTGGCGTGCTTCCTTAGGAGAACCGGGCAGGCTGCAGTTGTGGTTTTCCCTGCTATGGGTGTTCAGAAAAAATGAAGATGGTTTCAATGCTTCACATACCCAAATATTCCCCAGGCCCAGGTGCAACCCTCGATCTGGCTCTGCCCTGTGGGTTTGGTAGGACAGACAGGCTCCCTCCAACCCCCCCAACCCCAGCCCGCTTGAAGGACTCCACCCCCCCACAGTACTTGGCCAGCAGCTACGGTGACCTTGAAGCTGCATGGAGGTAAGTTGAAGAGAGCTACTCAAGTCCCTTGTTTCCTCTCGTATTCTACGTACCTGGTCCCCGCTTCTGTAGAGCAGTACTGAATGAACAAAACAAAGAACAAAGAACAATACAGCACAGGAAAAGGCCCTTCGGCCCTCCAAGCCTGCTCCGTTCACGTGTCCTATCTAGACCAACCGCCTGTATCCTTCTATACCCCGTCTGTTTATGTGCCTATCTAGATAAGTCTTAAAGGTCACAAATATATCTGCCTCAATCATCTCACTTGGCAGTGCAATCCAGGCCATCACCACCCTCTGTGTAAAACAACTTCGCCATCACAACTCCACTGAATCTTTCCCCCTTCACCTTGAACTTGTGCCCCCTTGGAATTGTCATTTCTGCCCTGGGAAAAAGCCTCCAACTGTTCCCCTATCTATACCACTAATATTTTATAAACTTCTAGCAGGTCGCCCCTCCCTCCGTCTCTCCAGGGAGAACAATCCCAGTTTATTCAATCTCCCTCATAGCTATACCCTCCATACAGGCAACATCCTGGTAAACCTTCCTGTACTCTCGCCACAAGCCTCCACACCTTTCTGATAGTGTGCTGGAAAGATGGTGCAAGGGAAAGGCTTTCAGATTCCTGGACATTGTGACCTGTTCTGGGGAGGGTGGAGCATAACAAACTGGATGGGTTCCTCTGAGCAGACTGACCTGATATCCTATGGTGAGTAGTTGCTAGTGTGGCTGGGGAGGGTTTAAACGAGAATGGCAGGGATTGGGAACCTAAGCAGGGTGACAAGGAGAAGAGAAACAAGGACAGGAATGAACAGGGTTATCCATCTCTCCTCCAGGGCGCGAGCAGGGTCTCCAGTTCGGCATCTCTACACCTGGTGCCGCTCAACTTGCTGCCATCTTGTTTGCTGGATGGCGTGTGTAGGGAGTGAAGTGTGTATATGTGGTTGCAGCTTGTCAGCCTCCTGAGTGGCAATCATGAATCCCGAATCCAGCACCGTTTCTCATTGGAATCAATTGTGTTCCATGTGGCGCTGGTGCTGGCCCTTAATGGTCATTGAATTGGTTCAGGGGCTGGATTCTCCGCGATCGGCGTGACAGCCCGACGCCGGCGTCAAAAACAGCGTGAAGCATCGGGCCGACCGGAACGTCGAAAATCCTCTGGCCCGGAAGGGGCTAGTAGCAGCGTGACACCATTCGCGCTGGCGTCAGTCGTCACTGATGCGCGCGCCGTCAATAACGCTGTGCGGCACCGCACCACAAAAGACACCCCCACCGGAGACCCGACAAAATGGCCACCTGCCCGCACAGGCTCCGAGGTTCCATGAGCGTGACATCGAGGCTCTCCTGGATGCAGTGGAGCAGAGGAGGGAGGCCCTGTACCCTGGACACGGCCGCAGGGTCGCCCACACCTCAGCCGGTGCCTGTGGAGGGGTGGCAGAGGCCATCAGCGCCATGGCCGTAACAACCAGGACAGGCATCCAGTGCCAAAGAAGGTCCATGACCTAATCAGGGGGAGCCATGGGGAGAACCCCCCCCCCCCCCCCCCCCCCCCCCGGTGGGCCGGCCAGGCCGTACCTGAAACCGACATGGCTGCACCCACCCATGCAGGCTGCATTGGCAGATGGGGTGTGAACCTCTGCTAACATACACACAACCGCTGGTCCGCATGTATAATTCTGCCTAACACTGTTGCCCTTCATCTCTTCCACTCTCCACCGCCCCCCCCCCCACCCCCGCAGGAGAAGCGTGCACATGACAACCGGGAGCGTGAGAGAGCCGGAGGGGTTCCACCTGTATTGCGCCCCCTCACCATTCACGAAGAGAGGGCCCTGGACTTTGCAGACGGACCTGAGGACTGGGAGGTTGCGGATGCAGAGGTCACCAAGTGAGACCCCCTACTGCCTGCCCCCCTGTTGCACGTTTTACTGTGGTTGTAAAACGCGTTTATTGGAGTGTATTAACACACCTCCGTATTCGACGTGTGCTTAACACTACTAGGCTCTGTTCTATGTATTTATTCAGCTCTGGAGTCGCCAGGTGCCGTATAGACACCGTCACAAGTATTCCAAGGTCAAGTTCAAAGTAATAAAGACGATACACCGATTAGTAAGGTTCAAACGATCAATATTTATTATACAGTTATAATAAATACTCATGCACACACTAAGAGACTAAGCTATAACTAAACTTAAGTGATCAGAATACTTATCTAACAGGAACAGGCAAGGTCAGAGAACGAGGCCTTCATCCTGGTCTTGTACTGCAGCCTTCAGCAAGCGTTCTGGTACTGGGGGTCTAGTGGGCTTGGATCGCGTAGCGAGCGTTGAACTTACGGTTTCGGCGACTGGTGCTCAACGGCTGGAGTCAGGATGCAAGATGTCTATCAGGGGCCGGAGCACGGGTTTAACAGACCGGGCTATGTGAGGAATTTGCCTTTATACCCCTCTCTAATGTCCTTGCCCCCTTCTAGGCGGGCTCTACCTTTCGGTACCGATTGGAGCGTTTCCAAACGGTTACCCTTCGAAATCCTCCAATGCGAGGGCCTTCCTCGGTGTTGGGGGTGGTTTCGATATTCGTTACTTTGGTGCCATCCTGGCTGCGCAACCAATTAAGTGTTACATTGAGATGAAATGTTGCCATTGTTCGTGCCTGGATCTGGGCTGCTCATCAGAATGCTAAGCGCTTTGCCATTACCACCTTTGGCTTGGAGATCTTGCACCTGGCCAGAAACTGGTTGGCTGCTTGCAAAATGCTAATTAGTTGAGAGCAGACTGTCTGCTCTCACTACACAGGCTTTTCCTTCTGTCTTCCATTTTACTTTGGCTCAGTGTCCATTTTGCGTGGCCAGCATGGCTACACCCCTCTCCCCTTCCTCCATCCTCCCTTCCCCCCTTTCCCCATCCACATTCCCCCCTTTCCCCCTTTTCCCATCCCACCTTCCCCCCTTCCTCCATATCCCATTCTGCCCCTTTCCCCCTTCAACATTCCCCCTTTCCTCCCACCCCCCCTGTACCCCCTTCCCCCTTTCCCCTTCCCCCCTTTCCCCCTTTCCCCATCCCACCTTCCCCCATACCTTATTCCCCCCTTTCACCCTTCTCCATTCCCCCCTTTCCCCATCCCACCTTCCCCCCTTCCCCCATACCCCCTTACCCCCCTCCTCCCATTGCCCATCCCCCACTTCGTGTCTAACCATGCATGCTGTGTTGTGTTTTGCAGGACTACACATCGACCCACCTGTCCCTGCGGATGCCGACCGCCCCAGGATGTGCCAGGCTGCCTATGAGACAGGGACAGATGGCCCGTCAGGCATACAACGCCCCTACCCTGTGCCAGGCCGCCCACGAGACAGGGACAGACCCGGAGCGGCAGGCATTCAACCTGTGCCAGTGCGGCGACGCCAGCGAGCGACGCCAGCGGGCCACACCCAGCGACGAGGAGGGCAGCCACAGCAACAAGCCCCCGTCACAGTTGACCCGGGACTCTGACACACATAGAACATACAGTGCAGAAGGAGGCCATTCAGCCCATCGAGTCTGCACCGACCCACTTAAGCCCTCACTTCCACCCTATCCCTGTAACCCAATAACACCTCCTAACCTTTTTGGTCATGATGAGCCATTTTAGCATGGCCAATCTACCTAACCTGCATGTCTTTGGACTGTGGGAGGAAACCGGAGCACCCGGAGGAAACCCACACAGACAGGGGCAGAATGTGCAGACTCCACACAGACAGCGACCCAACCGGGAATCGACCCACATACAGGACACACCCACATACAGGACACACCCACATACTGGACACACCCACATACAGGACACACCCACATACTGGACACACCCACATACAGGACACACCCACATACAGGACACACCCACCCAGGACACACCCACCCAGGACACCCACACACAGGGTACAGATGGACAGGAACACCACCCCAGGGGACCCCGGACTTCGGGTCGGATGAGGAGCACGACATGACGCCACTGCTGTCTCCTACACCCTCCACCATCGCAGAGACACTCACCTCGGTTGGAGCACTTTAGTGATGAGGCTTCTGGTACACTCACTGGTGCGCACAACACAGCTGAACCGGTACAGCAGGTGGAGGCAGGAGCAGCCGAGGGGCCGGGTGGTCGGAGGGCAGCCCCGCGTGAGCAACCATCTGCCGCCCAGACGGGTCCTGGGTTCATGGAGTTACCACACCCACCCATCGACCCGATGAAGTCACGGACCCAGGCACGATCGAAGGGGGTGACTGGCGGCTTGCGGCAGCTGCAGACGCAGGTGGAGGAGTCCACCCACGTGCAGGAGCAGGGAGTGGTGCCAGTCATGCATGCCACCCAGACCGACACCGCACGGGTGGCGTTCGCGGTGGAGGCAATGGGTGCAACGGTGTCAGACATGGGAAGAAGTATGAAGGGCCTGGGGCTGTCCATGCAGGCAGCATCTGTAGCCCAGGACATGGCTTCCCTCTCACAGCAAGCCATGAGCCAGGGCCAGCAGCGGATCGCAGAGGCGCTCAACACCATGGCCCAGTCTCAGCAGGCCATGGCCCAGTCTCAATAGCCCATTGTGCATCCCAGCATGTCATCGCTGAGGGCATCGGTGCCATTGCCTAAGTACTGGCTGGCATCGCCCAAACACAGACATGGATGGCCAACTCCCTGAGCTCCATGGCTGCAAACTTGCAGACCTTTGTCGATACCAGGGCGGGCCTCCAGGACTGGCAGTGACAGGTGGCGGGGGGGGGGCGTCGGATGCTGGATCCATTCGCAACCCCGACCCATGAAGAGGTCCGGGGGCCATCGGGCACCCTGAAGGAGGAGGAGGTGCTGGGGCCCATTCTGTGTCCCCCCCGGAGTGGAGGTCCCGGAACACTGCGACACTTAGTGCTCGCCCCCCCCCCCCCATCCATCCCAAGTGCATCTGGTGGGCAACGGGCAGAACAGGCTGGCACCATCCCATCCCAGTCGCCCAAGCCGCAGCCTGGCCCATCTAGGCTGGGCCGCGCCAGGAATCGGCCGCCCAAGGGGTCCCTAGTCAAAGGGTATGAATCACAGGAGCCTGCCTCCAGTTCTACTGTACCATCTTGGGAAGCACCTAGACGTAGTCATAGGGCCCATAAGGAAAAAAAATTAGACACTGAGTAAGTTGGCACGGGTGCAGAGCACAGACTAGTTATAGAGGCCAGGGCACATGTATGGACTGCTTGTAATTAAAATCATTTTCACACCCACAGAAGCTGCCTCTGTGCTCTGTCCGATGCGTGCAGGGGTGTGGCGTGCGGTGAGTGCCAGTGTGTGTGTGATGGGTGATAGGACGTTGGCGTCCAGTGAGTGTGTCCCCCCCCCCCACCCGGGTCGCCCTCGTCATCCTCCCGGGCAGACAAGGGGACCGTGCGCTGCAGTGTCACGGACGCCTGCAGGGACGGTCCGGGTGGAGGATGGTACTGTGGCCATGGGTCAGACATTGACTGTCATAATATACAACACCAGGTTCACCTGAGGAAGGAGCTGCGCTCCGAAAGCTTGTGTTTGAAACAAACTTGTTGGACTTTAACTTGGTGTTGTAAGGCTTCTTACTGTGCTCACCCCAGTCCAACGCCGGCATCTCCACATCATGTCATAATATACACACAGGTATATGATGGTGCACAGACAGGCAGTGATTGACACACAGGATGACCAGTGAACACACAGAACACAGCAGCCAATCACCAGACAGGACACGACCACTATAAAGCCAGAGGGCACCAGTTTTCCTTTCCCGCTCTCTTGGGATCCAGCCTCTGAGATAGTCAGAGCTTGTGAGCAGCAACTAGAACAAACACCATGTGGTAGTCAGTTAGTCTGGTCAGGTTAGCCTCAGGTCTCCAGTCAAGTCAGCATAGTGTCAACCCACAGTTAAAGTATGTATGATAGTTAAGAGTTTAATAAAATTGAGTTGCATTTCTTGAAGTGTTGGAAGCCTGTCTCTCTCACCATTGCAGTAAACGCAGTCCTCGCAGACCCAGCTTACCCAACACATCATGGTACCAGTGAGTTATGCTCGAATTTGACGGACCTACCTTGAGATAATCTGCCTTTGACCAGCGATCAGCCATCCGATAACATGGACAACGTCCGCCCTCCCCCGCAGCTCCGCATCGCCGGCAACCTCGGTGCTAACTGGAAGGTTTTCAAGCAGAAGTTCCAGCTGTATCTTGAAGCCACCAATCTCAAAGCCGCATCAGATGCCAGGAAGATCGCTCTCTTCCTCTCTTCAACCGGGGACCATGCTATCCACATCTTTAACTCCCTCCCCTTTGCTGAAGGCGAGGACAAGACAAAGATTAAACTGCCCTGCTGAAGTTCGACGGCCACTGTGACATCGAAGTCAACGAGAGCTTTGAACGCTATGTGTTCCAGCAGAGGCTTCAGGGTAAGGGTGAACCTTTTCAGTCCTTTTTAACCCATCTCCGTATCCTCGCGCAGTCCTGCAACTACGGCTCCACTTCCGACTCCATGATCCGCGACCAGATCGTTTTTGGGGTGTACTCTGATCCCCTTCGCCAGCGACTCCTTAAAGTTAAGCAGCTCACCCTAACCATCGCCATCGAAACCTGCGTCCTCCATGAGCACGCTAACAACCGGTTCTCTCATATCAAGGCGGCAGAGATGGCGCGGCAAGGCCCCCACGATGTGGAGCGGGTGCAGGTCGTAAAACAGCTCCAGGGCCTGAGTCTTGATGAGGGCGGCCATTTCCCGTGCTTTTCCCAGGCTCCTGCGCATGGCGCAACGACCGAGGGGACGGCAAGGCCGACGACTGAACAGCGCAGGTGCGCACATCGTTGGACCGCACCGCGCATGCGCGGTGGCGCACGGAGCGTCCTGACGTCGGCGCCATGATGTGCAACAACTGTGGCTCCGCCCATTTAAAGCTGCAATGTCCCGTGAAATCTCGCGCTGTCTCCACTATGCAGCCCTGAGCAGATCTGCTCAACTGCCCAACACACAGCGATCCCACCCACAGCGCAGGAATGTCCGGTCAGTACAGCAACCCGCTGCAGACTCCTCCTCCGACATGATTCCAGATCCTGACGCCGAGGGCCTCACATCCCCATTCCGGGTGGGCATCATCACCAAGCATACGATGCTTTCAGCGAAGAAGGTGAAACAACTCCCAGTGATGAGCATTGATCCGGACGAAAAGTGGTGTGCCACCCTTACGGTCAACAAGGCTCACATACGCTTCAGGCTGGACACCGGCGCTTCAGCGAACCTCATTTCAAAGTCTGACCTTGACACCATCCGTGTCAAGCCAAGCATTCTTCCACCGGCCTGCCAGCTCCTCGACGACAATGGCAATGCCATTGCTGCCAGTGGCTCATGCCAGCTTGCTGTGTCCCATCGTTCTTCAAAAGCAACCATGTGTTTGAAATTGTAGGAACCAACAGAGCTTCCCTGCTCGGTGCTCGGGCCTGCAAACTCCTGAACCTAGTGCAGCGGGTTCACACCATGTCGTCCACTGAGGCAACGGTCTCGCCAGATGTCAACTTCCAAGCCCAATTAGATGACATCACAGCACATTACCACATCGTCTTCGAAGGTATGGGCACACTCCCTTACCGATACAAGATACTGCTGAAGCCAAATGCCACACCTGTGGTCCATGCACTGCGTCGGGTGCCGGCACCCCGTCAGGACCGTCTCAAGCAGCAGCTGCAAGACCTCCAGGGCCAGGGCGTCATTTCTAAGGTAACGGAACCCATGGACTGGGTTATCTCCATGGTTTGTGTCAAAATACCGTCTGGGGAACTTTGCATTTGCATCGACCCCAAAGATCATGAGGGAACACTACCCTATACCTAAACGAGAAGAGCTAACCAGCGAAATGGCTCATGCCAAGTTTTTCACGAAGCTGGATGCCTCCAAGGGGTTTTGGCAAATAAGGCTGGACGCGTCCAGTTGAAAGCTGTGCACATTTAACACCCCGTTTGGTCATTATTGTTACAAGCGAATGCCTTTTGGTATCATCTCCGCCTCGGAGGTGTTCCACCGAATAATGGAGCAAATGATGGAAGGCATCGAGGGGATGCGAGTGTACGTCGATGATATCATTATCTGGTCCACAACTCCTCAGGAGCACATCGATCGCCTCAATCGAGTGTTCCACAGGATCCACGAGCATGGCCTCTGACTCAATAGAGCCAATGCTCGTTCGGTCAAGCAGAAATAAAGTTCCTTGGTGACCATATTTTGTAGTTCGGTGTGCAGCCAGATGCAGACAAGGTGTCGGCGATCATCGCCATGAAGACCCCGGAGGACAAGAAGGCAGTCCTCCGCTTCCTAGGGATGGTCAACTTCCTTGGGAAGTTTATCCCCAACCTTGTATTACACACCACAGCTCTCCGCAATCTCGTTAAAAAAACTACGGACTTCCAGTGGGTCCCCGCTCATGAGCAATAGTGGCGTGAGCTCAGGGCGAAACTCACCAAGGCCCCGGTACTGGCGTTTTCGACCCCGCCAAGGAGACGAAGATCTCCACTGACGCGAGCCAGGCTGGCATTGACACATCATTGACTGACGATGTAGAGCCAGGAACTCATCGCAGAGCGGGTTGTCATCATCCCCCATGGCATGCAGTTGAAACGCTCCCACCGCGACTGTGTGAGCCCGTCCCGTTGTGCCGCAGGCGGTTGTGCAATGGAGGGGTGGTGTGCCTAAGGGTGGGGTGAGGGTGGTTGGTGGTGGGTGGGTGGGGTGAGTGGGGTGAGGGTGGTTGGTGGTGGGTGGGTGGGGTGACGGTGGTTGGTGGTGGGTGGGTGGGGTGAGTGGGGTGAGGGTGGTTGGTGGTGGGTGGGTGTGGTGAGGGTGGTTGGTGGTGGGTGGCTGGGGTGAGGGTGGTTGGTGGTGGGTGATTGGGGTGAGAGAGGTAGGCTGGTGCCATACTGTGCCCTCTGTCCCTATACCCTGCGATTCACACCTCTCCCCCCCCCCAGTCTGTGAACCGGGCGGCTATCCACCGTCCCGTGCCCGTTGGCACTGCCGGTAACAGCCGCCTGTCCATGTCCTGCCCGTCTTCCCTGTACATTTCGCCCATCCGCCACATCCCGGGAGGCCTGCCTGTCATTGCTCTGGTCCGCCCCCTCCCTCTCCTCTGCCTGCAGCACATCGCCCCTCTGCTGGGCGATGTTGTGCAGGACGCAGCAGACCACAACGACGCGGCAGACCATATCCGACGGGTACTGGAGGGCCCATCCTGAGCAGTCCAGGCACCTGAAACGCATCTTCAGCAGCCCAAAGCACCTCTCTATCACACCCCTGGATGCTGCATGGGCATCGTTGTAGCGGGTCTCCGCGTCATTCTGTGGCATCCGTATAGGCGTCATCAGCCACGACCGCAACAGGTAACCCTCGTCGCCTAGCAACCAGCCCCTCAGCCGGTGGTGGCGTTCCTCGAACATTACGGGGTGAACGACTGCACCAATACGAACGAGTCATGTATACTGCCTGGGTACAGGGCGCAGACTTGCAGGATCCTCATGCGGTGGTCACAGACCGCCTGCTCGTTCATGGAATAGATCTTCTTCCTATTCGTGAACACAGCCCTGTTATCAGCTGGTGGCCGCACGGCGATGTGCATCCCATCGATCACCCCCTGAACCATGGGCATCCTGGCCACGGCAGCGAAGCCCGCTGCCCGTGCACCCTGGCTGGCCTGGTCCACAGGGAACTGAATATTGCGGTCAGTGGCACCACCACCAACTCCTTCTCCTCCTCCTCCTTGTCGTGTCGGGCGGGTGGCCCTCCAGCCTGGGCAGCTGCCACCTGCCTCTCTGTGGCACGCTCCTCTGTGGCAGTCTCCGCCGCCTCCCTGGCAGGCTCCTGCTCCTGCTCCCCCAGGGCAACATGTAGAAGGGTGGCTCCCGCAACTGCAGCCAACATCGCTGGTTGATGCCCAAACATTACGGTCTGCAGGGGTGGGCGTGAAGGATGGACGATATGTCATCATTGCCCATACCCCCGCTGCAGCCAGGTGCCATGGTCTGCATGTTGCCAGCTGGCACCTGGGCAGGCAACACCCCCCCATCCCTGGCACTCACACTCACCCCCCCTCCTTGGCACTCACACTCACTCCACCCCTCCACCGACATGCACCCTCACCCCCCCTCCCTGGCACGCACCCTCACCCTGCCTCCCCAGCACTCACACACACCCCCCCTCCCCGGCACTCACACTCACCCCCGCTCCCCGGCACTCACACTCACCCCCCCTCCCCGGCACTCACACACACCCCCCCTCCCCGGCACTCACACTCACCCCCCCTCCCCGGCACTCACACTCACCCCCCCTCCCCAGCACTCACACTCACCCCCGCTCCCCGACACTCACACTCACCCCCCCTCCCCGGCACTCACACTCACCCCCCCTCCCCGGCACTCACACTCACCCCCCCTCCCCGGCACTCACACTCACCCCCCCTCCCCAGAACCCACACCCACCCCCCCTACCCAGCAGTCACCCTCCACCCCTCTCCCCGGCACTCACACTCACCCCCCCTTCCCCAGCACTCACACTCACACCCCCTCCCCAGCACTCACACTCACACCCACTCCCCGGCACTCACACTCACCCCCCCTCCCCGGCACTCACATTCACTCCCCCACCCCTGGCACTCACACTCACCCCCCTCCCCAGAACCCACACCCACCCCCCCTACCCAGCAGTCACCCTCCACCCCTCTCCCCGGCACTCACACTCACCCCCCCTTCCCCAGCACTCACACTCACACCCCCTCCCCAGCACTCACACTCACACCCCCTCCCCGGCACTCACACTCGCCCCCACCACCCCCGGCACTCACAACCACCCGCCCCATCCCCAGCACTCACACTCACCCCCCCTCCCCAGCACTCACACCCACACCCCCATCCCCAGCACTCACCCTCACCCCCCTTCCCAGCACTCACACTCACGCCCCCTCCCCAGCACTCACACCAACCCCCCATCCCCAGCAGTCACCCTCACCCCCCCTTCCCGGCACTCACATTCACTCCCCCACCCCTGGCACTCACACTCACCCCCCCTCCCCAGCACCCACACCCACCCCCCCTACCCAGCAGTCACCCTCACCCCCCCCTCCTCGGCGCTCACATTCACCCCCTCACCCCCGGCACTCACACTCACCCCCCCTCCCCAGCACTCACACCCACCCCCCTACCCAGCAGTCACCCTCACCACCCCCTCCCCAGCACTCACACCCACCCCCCCTACCCAGCAGTCACCCTCACCCCCCCCTCCTCGGCACTCACATTCACCCCCCCATCCCCGGCACTCACACCCACCCCCCCATCCCCAGCAGTCACCCTCACCCCCTTCCCCAGCACTCACACTCACACCCCCCTCGCCGGCACTCACACTCACCCCCCCCTCCCCAGCACTCACACTCACCCCCCCTCCCCGGCACTCACACTCACCCCCCCATCCCCGGCACTCACAACCACCCGCCCCATCCCCAGCACTCACATTCACCCCCCCCTCCCCGGCACTCACACCCACCCCCGCCCCAGCACTCACACTCACCCCCCCTCCCCGGCACTCACACTCACCCCCCCTGCCCGACACTCACACTCAGCCCCCTCCCCAGCACTCACTCTCACCCCCCTCCCCAGCACTCACACTCAACCCCCCTTCCCCAGCACTCACACTCACACCCCCTCCCCGGCACTCACACTCGCCCCCACCACCCCCGGCACTCACAACCACCCGCCCCATCCCCAGCACTCACACTCACCCCCCCCTCCCCAGCACTCACACCCACACCCCCATCCCCAGCACTCACCCTCACCCCCCTCCCCAGCACTCACACTCACGCCCCCTCCCCAGCACTCACACCAACCCCCCATCCCCAGCAGTCACCCTCACCCCCCCCCTCCCCGGCACTCACATTCACTCCCCCACCCCTGGCACTCACACTCACCCCCCCTCCCCAGCACCCGCACCCACCCCCCCTACCCAGCAGTCACCCTCACCCCCCTCCCCGGCACTCACATTCACCCACTCACCCCCGGCACTCACACCCACCCCCCCAGCACTCACACCCACCCCCCTACCCAGCAGTCACCCTCACCACCCCCTCCCCAGCACTCAGACCCACCCCCCCTACCCAGCAGTCACCCTCACCCCCCCCTCCTCGGCGCTCACATTCACCCCCTCACCCGCGGCACTCACACTCACCCCCCCTACCCAGCAGTCACCCTCACCCCCTTCCCCAGCACTCACATTCACAACCCCCTCCCCGGCACTCACACTCACCCCCCCTACCCAGCAGTCACCCTCACCCCCCCTCCCCGGCACTCACATTCACCCACTCACCCCCGGCACTCACACCCACCCCCCCCATCCCCGGCACTCACACTCACCCCCCCCTCCCCAGCACTCACACCCACCCCCCCTACCCAGCAGTCACCCTCACCCCCCCCTCCTCGGCACTCACATTCACCCCCCGACCCCCGGCACTCACACCCACCCCCCCCATCCCCAGCAGTCACCCTCACCCCCTTCCCCAGCACTCACATTCACAACCCCCTCCCCGGCACTCACACTCACCCCCCCCCCCCTCCCCAGCACTCACACCCACCTGCCCCACCCCCAGCACGCACATTCACCCCCCCTCCCCGGCACTCACATTCACCCCCCCTCCCCAGCACTCACACTCGCCCCCCCCCACCCCCAGCACTCATACCCACCCGCCCCACCCCCGGCACTCACACTCACCCCCCCTCTCCGGCTCTCACACTCGCCCCCCCCCTCCCCGGCACTCACACTCACCCCTCCTCCCCGGCACTCACACTCACCCCCCCCCTCCCCGGCACTCACCCTAATCCCGCCTCCCCAGGACTCACACTCACCCCCCCCCCCGGCACTCACACTCACCTCTCCTCCCCAGCACTCACCCTAATCCCGCCTCCCCAGCACTCACACTCACCCCCCCCCCCCCCCCCCCGGCACTCACACTACCCGACCCCTCCCTGGCACTCACACAGCCCCCCCCCCCCCCCCTAACCAGAACTCACACTCACCCCGCCTCCCCGGCACCCCCCTCCCCGGCACGCACACCCCCTGCCCCGGAGCCAACCCCTACCTCCGCGCTGGTTGTTTGATTTAAGCCAGCGGGACTTCCACCCATCCGGCCCAGAGAATTGGAGCAGGCCTGGGGCCCTTAGCATCGCGCTGGTCCTAGCTATTCTGCGAGGCGCGCGGCACACTTCCCGTCGGCGCAGATTTTTGGCTGCCATAGAATATCGCGGGCAGCGTCGGGGTAGTGGGGCGGGATTCACACCGCCCCCCCCCGCGATTCTCCGACCCGGCTGGGGGTTGGGAATCCCGCCCCAGGTGCGGGACCAGTTTTGCTGTCATCGATGTCCACAAATCCTGACTCCAGCGTCAACACTTAGTCTCAGGAATGTAGAATTCTGCCCCACATGTCCATTTCTGGAAAGAGGAAATCGGTGACCTGTATTTAAACCCTCAGATCCTTTAGCTGCAAACAATTCATTCATTTCTCTTAGTGGGCTGTGATTGACAGCTTCCACAAACACAGCCGTTAGCCTTGCTTCATTCATCTTCCTTCATGGATGAATAACTCTAAGTGTTCTGACCACACTGTTTACAGACATCAACCACATCAAAGAGAGTTAAGTGCATTCCAATCACCCCCTTCACGCTTGAGTGATTTTGAAGCACTGAGCTGAAAATTGACAGCGCTTATCTCACTTTGAAGTGGTTGGTGTTTGTAAACATGTGATGTGGGGGCCTCATCTGCAATGCAGAGGATTGGTGACTGCTTTGCAATGCCGTGGTGGGGGGGGGGGGGGGGCATCTGCTCAAAATGGCGGCCCAATAGTGAGATTCCCTCAGGAATCCCTTGTATTCCTCGCCATGCGTAAATTTGTATGGTGAGGGATATTGAATAGCTTCCTCATGTGCTCTCCCACTGTCAGTTCCAATTCACCTCTAGTGGGAAAACATAGGGCTGGATTCACCGTTTCTGCGGTCTGGTGAAGACAGGTGTGTTAGGGAGAGTGATGTGAGTGTGCTGAACCGGTATTTAAATATGGCGGGGGACCTTCAAATCCACTGGCAGACTTGAGGTAGAAGAATCAGCTGCCAGCCCAGGAGGAGATTCAGAGGGAAACTCATCTGTACATAATTAATGAGGTTCCAAACACAGAATCTGTTGTGGGATCGTGCCATTCCAGCAGCAGGAAAGGCATCACTGGAGACACCCACCTCTGCACATAGTCCCAAAAACAGAGATTTCCACTCCATGTTTTGAGTTTTGCAAGCACAGGCTGGTTGAGTACTTTCAGAACTAAGCCTGCTGTGACCAACCAGAGGGATATGCTGTTTGATACAATTTGCCAGTTGTTGGGGCATAGCCTATATACCTGGCATTACACCAACATTGAAATTCATATACCACCTTACTCATTTGTGTGATCGGCAGAGCATCTTTTTGGCTTGAGGGCAGCAACTTGTTTGTAGAGAATACCACCGGTGTTACTACCGCATTGTAATAACATGCTGTGTAATAGCATTGTAATAACATGCTGTGGCAAGCTTCAGCTGTTGCTCAAATTTTTGAAAAACCTTCAAGGTTAACTTGAGTTAGACTAAAAGTGTGTTTGAAGAAAAACTTGGCAGTTAACTGTTCTCTGCTCCATTCTCCATGGCAATGCCTCTGCAAATCAAAGTCCATTTACCAATACTCAGCACGGTCTTTTCATGCAGTGTAATTTGTTGTTCTCTTTACTGTTGGTTCGCCTTTCAAGCCATCCTGTTAGGCAAAGTCATCATAGTCCCAGATGACCATAGGCTGCTCTCGCCTTTGAGGCAGAGAACTAACTGGCGGTGCTTTAACCACATTAACCTGTGGTTAACCTGCTTTAACCACACCTCAAGAAAGGGGCAAAGGTTGAGAATAACCTCAGCCGGTCCAGGAATTGAACCCGCACTGCTGATCTCACTTTGTATTACAACCCAGCTGTCTAGCTAACTGAGCTAATCCAGCCCCCACTGTCCTGTTGGGAGCAAGATGAAAAGCTTCAATAGCAAGTCTTTGCTTTCAGCAATCCTCAAGTTCTGTACTACCAAATGAACGTGTTTATTTTCTGACCATTATGAATGTGTATGGTCATGCACTTTCAAAATTAGAAGTGATGGATAATTTAAAATTAATTTAAATCTGCACTTACTGGGCTTCCTCGAAATTTATCAAAGTGAATCTTGGGTAATTTATCTCCCACGAACTTCCACTTAAACTCGTCAATTATGTTTCTAATGTAATCTATTTAGGAATTTGGTCTTTTAAATACTCTCTTCCTTGAGGACCAGCAATTGTTCAAATTTAAAGGCATATTCTGAGCTTGGGGATCATTTTAATTTCACCCAATTTCTATGTCAGTAGCATTGCTTTATTACCTCTGTTGTGAGCTGCATTCACTGCTGCATTTCCTTCTCTGTTGCTGTTGACAGCAGTCTCTGATTCAGATTGTCCTGTTTTTTCTCTCACTTTTCTGCTGCCATTCATTATCCCACACAGTTTTTCTTGCAAATGGCTTGGAGAAACTTCAACAGTTGAGTCATCCCCATTCTACCTCAGAATTGTTTTTTCCTCGAGCCCAATATTAACACAGACATTAGAAAAGTGTATTAATGGAACATTAACTGCAAGCTCAGAACATTTCAGCAATTGGTTCAATATAGAAAATATTACTTTTCTGCTTTTAATTTGAACATGTTTAATTTTAAAATATCCACTCTTAAGGTAATAATCAATGCTTTAAATCGATTTTTTTACATTTCTTCATGCAGTTCTTTTTTTCAAAAGCTTTTCATGAAAACAATCCTTTTGTCTGTTCAGATTAAATATTAATTATAGCTTGCCTAATGAATTTTGAACATTCCTATTAAGAAGCAGCTTACTCAGAATGTCAATTCTGTCTGATAGCAGAGTACAAAAGAAAAAAATCCACCAATGCCAACGAGAATGCCAACACCAGCCATTTACGGAAAAGAAAAATATTTGATTTGACAGCCTTCAGGTTTTGCTCTTCAGAATGATGTGATAAATTGTGTGGTATCAATGATAATGCCAGTCATGTGTGTTCAATTGAATTAATATTCAGAACAATTAGATGCAAGCAGAATGGCATGAGTAATTGTCCAAGCATCTTTTAATATTTATTATAGACAAAATGTCCCTGTGTGAGTGTGTGTGGTTGGGGGAGGTGGGGGAGAGGGGGGAGGATTCTGCTGGTTGCTATGTGTCGTGACGCTATCAACGTGTTCTTTTTGAATGTATTTCCATATCAGAGGGAATTTAGTCCTCCGAGGACAGGTGCTTTGGGGGGTCAGGTGGCAAGTGCAAATTGGAGAAAATCGATGCACATTTGAAATATGGTTCCAATGCACTCACTGCAGACTTTAATTGCTGCACATTTGGTTGCATGTGTGTTACATGCCTGCTGAAGTCAGCATAATCATTCAAACAGGTGGGTGTGTAATTAGCAAATCCATTAACATCATTAACACATGCTAATAAGCCAATTTTCAATTGAATTAAACATGTATTTGAATTTCACGCCTCCATTATAGATTTTCTGAGGATTGGCACAGATATCTTTGCATTTCAGATTGACCAGTGTCAATAAAGGCTCAGTTCTTACAGTGCTTTGTCAGGTCCTTTTGGGTGTGAAAAAAAAATTTAGTCGACAGCTCTTGTCAGTACAGAGGTTTTGCAGAAATTTGGAGACTTTCAAATAGTCACAAGAAGGATGAGGTCACTATGGATGTTTCAACATCACATCAGCAGAAGGAGAAAATCACAGCAACATGCTACGGGGTGTCAGCAGGTGCACAGAAGAGAGATGCAGAGCAGCGGAGAGAAAAACAGAGTAGGGAACAGCAGAGAAGAAAACAGAGAGACCAAGGTTAAAGGGTTGACCAATGCAATTGTTTCACCTCTGGCTGCTTCCAGTAGGAAGTGAGGTTAAGGCCACAATCAGATAATCCATGATCTTGGTGAATGGTGAAGTGGGCTCAAGGGCCAAATAGCCTAGTCCTGCTCCCATTTCTTATGTACTTAAGAAAAATCTTGAGGAATTCTCTGTTAGTTGCCAGTAAACGTATAAAGTAAACAGTATTCTGGGCCTTATTAATAGAGGCATAGAGTACAAGATGCTGATCTTATACAAGACACTAGTCAGCCATCAACTGGAATAATGTGTACAGTTATGGACGCCATACTATAGGAAGGATGTTAAATCATTGGAGAGTGCAGAAGAGGTTTACAAGAATGGTACCAGGGATGAGAAACTTCGACTTCCGGTTGCGGCTATGCGGAGCTAAGCCGCACGTTCGGCTGCTCCCGCTATTTAGGGACTTTTGGGCCATTTCGAGGGTCCCAAACGGCGCTGTTTCTACGCATCCCGGTGGGGGAAGGTGCCTGGAAGAACTTGCCCCACACGATATGGTGCTCACCCGGAGTGGGAAGAAGAAAAAGGCTGCAGTAACTCCCCCAAAAAAAGGGGGAAGAAAAACAAAATGGCGGCCGGCGCTCCCACTATTTAGGGACTTTTGGGATGCTTCGTGGGCCCCAAACGGCGCTGTTTCTGCACATTCCGGTGGGGGAAGGTGCCTGGAAGAACTTTCCCCACACTATATGGTGAAAAAGGCTGCAGTAATTCCTCCCAAAAAAGGGGGAAGAAAAACAAAATGGCGGCCGGCGCTCCCGCTATTTAGGGACTTTTGGGCCGTTTCGAGGGCCCCAAACGGCGCTGTTTCTACGCATCCCGGTGGGGGAAGGTGCCTGGAAGAACTTGCCCCACACTATATGGTGAAAAAGGCTGCAGTAACTCCCCCAAAAAAACGGGGGAAGAAAAACAAAATGGCGGCCGGCGCAACACCCGAGGACTGGTGAAAGTGGGCGCAGGAGCAACAGGCCTCGCTCCTACGTTGCTTTGCTGAGCTGAAGGCTGAGCTGCTGGACTCCATGAATGCAACTACGACCAAGCTGCTTGGGACCCAGGCGGCCCAGGAGGAGTCTATTCGGGAGTTGCAGCGGCAGGCCGTTGAAAGAGAGGAGGAGGCCGTGGTCCTCGTGGGGAAAGTGGAGTTGCACGAGGCACTTCATAAAAAATGGCAGGACCACTTGGAGGAGCTGGGAGTTCGCACGAGGTGAAAGAATCTGAGGATCCTGGGCCTGGCGGAGGGGCTGGAGGGGTCGGATCTCCCGGCGTATGTGACCACGATGTTGAGCTCGTTGATGGGAGCGGGGTCCTTCCATTTGCCCCTGGAGCTTGAGGGAGCGCACAGAGTGATGGCCAGGAGGCCCAAGGCAGGTGAGCCCCCGAGGGCGGTGCTGGTGCGGTTCCACCGATTCAGTGACCGGGGGTGTGTGCTGCGCTGGGCCAAGAAAGAGAGGAGCAGTAAATGGGAGAATTCGGTAGTGAGGATCTACCAGGACTGGAGTGCGGAGGTGGCTAAGCGGCGGGCCGGGTTCAACCGGACAAAGGCGGTGCTTCATGCTAAGCAGGTCAGGTTTGGAATGCTGCAGCCTGTGCGTCTGTGGGTGACCTACAAGGACCAGCACCATTACTTCGAGTCCCCGGAGGAGGCGTGGAGAAGCTGGACTCGAACTAGGGCCTGTGGACATACTTTGGCCAGCGTTGTTTCCGCTGTGGCTGTTTTGTTCCAACTGTTTCAACTTTTTGAACTTCGACATGTGTGTTATGTATGCTGGTTTTCTGTTTGCTCTGTTTACGGGTGGGTTTGTTTGTTGGGCATGATTGTGGGTTAGGTGGGGAGTGTTGGGGGTTTGTGTTCTATATGTTCTCTTCTGTACGGGGCTGGGGATTGAGGGGAAACTGGATTTTGGGGAACTGCGTCAGAAGAGTGGGGTGTGGCAGTGTGAAAGCCCGGGCTTTCCTCTGCTGCGGGGCAGGGGGGGTGGAGCTTGCAGTGGGGGCGGGGCCTCTACGGATCTTCTTTCACGCACTGCAGTAATGCCAAGGAGGTGTGGCAAGAGGGGGATGACCCCATGCCGGGAGGGGATAGGTTTTGGCGGGAGCTGCCGGGGTCAGCAGAAGTCAGCTGACTCACGGAAGCACCATGGAGGGTGCGTCGCGGCTAGGAGGGGTCCTAGCCTTGGGGGGGGGGGGATACCGGGTTGCTGCTGGAACGACTAGGAAGGAGCCGATGGGGGCCGGTGGGGAAGAGGAGAGGCGCTATCGCCATAGGGAACGGGTCAAGCGGGGTGGGCTGGCCTGGGGCGAACATCTGCCAAGCTATGGCTAGTCGGCGGGGGAGGGGGCGGGTTGCCCTCTGATCCTGCTGATTACCTGGAACGTGAGGGGGCTGAACGGGCCAGTTAAGAGAACCTTGGTGTTCTCCCATCTAAGGGGGTTGAAGGCGGACGTGGCTATGCTCCAGGAGACTCACCTGAAGGTGGCGGACCAGGTCCGTCTGAGGAAGGGGTGGGTGGGGCAGGTTTATCATTCAGGATTGGACGCGAAGAACCGGGGGGTGGCGATTCTAGTGGGGAAGAGGGTGATGTTTGAGGCGGCTGAGGTGGTGTCGGACAAGGAGGGCAGATACATCATGGTGAGGGGTAGGCTGCAGGGAGAGAAGGTGGTGCTGGTGAACGTATATGCCCCGAATTGGGATGATGCTGGCTTCATGAGGCGATTGTTGGGCCGCATCCCGGACCTGGAGGCAGGGAGCCTGATCATGGGGGGATATTTTAACACAGTGCTGGATCCCACACTGGACCGGTCCAGTTCAAGGACGGGTAGGAGACCGGCGGCAGCCAAAGTGCTGAGGGGATACATGGACCAGATGGGAGGGGTGAATCCCTGGAGGTTTGGGAGACCGAGAGCACAGGAGTATTCCTTTTTCTCTCACGTCCATAGGGTTTATTCCCGGATAGACTTTTGTGTCCTGAGCAGGGGATTGATTCCGAGGGTGCAGGATGCCGAGTATTTGGCCATAGCAATTTCGGACCATGCCCCGCACTGGGTTGATCTGGAGATGGGAGAGGCGCGGGACTAGCGCCCGCTTTGGCGCCTGGATGTGGGGATGCTGGCGGAGGAGGAGGTGTGTAAGAGGGTTCGGAGAAGCATTGAGGGGTATCTGGATACCAATGATACGGGGGAGGTCCAGGTGGGGATGGTCTGGGAGGCTCTGAAAGCAGTGATCCGGGGGGAGCTGATCTCCATCCGGGCCCACAGGGAAAGGAGGGAGAGGAAGGAGAGGGAGAGACTGGTGGGAGAGCTTCTGGAGGTGGACAGGAGATATGCGGAGGCACCGGAGGAAGGGTTGCTGGGAGAACGGCGCAGGTTGCAGGCCAATTTTGACTTGTTGACCACCAGAAAGGCGGAGACACAGTGGAGGAGGGCGCAGGGCGCGGTATATGAGTATGGAGAGAAGGCGAGCAGGATGTTGGCGCATCAGCTCCGTAGGCGAGATGCGGCTAGGGAAATTGGGGGAGTGAAGGATGGGGGTGGAAATGTAGTGCAGAAGGGGACAGAAGTAAACGGGGTCTTTAGAGACTTTTACGAGGGATTGTACCGGTCGGAACCTCCGGGGGGAGGGAGGGGATGGAGAGCTTCATGAACAGGCTATGTTTCCCAAGGGTTCAAGAGAGGCTGGTAGAGGGGCTGAGGGCGCCAATAGCATTGGAGGAGCTAGTCAGGGGGATCGGGCAAATGCAGTTAGGTAAGGCCCCGGGGCTGGACGGGTTCCCGGCAGAATTTTACAAAAAATATGCAGAACTGGTGGGTCCCCTGCTGGTGCGAACTTTCAATGAGGCGTGAGAGGGGGGGCTTTGCCCCCGACGATGTCGCGGGCACTGATCTCTTTGATCCTAAAACGGGATAAGGACCCCTTGCAGTGCGGATCATATAGGCCTATCTCGCTCCTTAACGTAGACGCTAAGTTGCTGGCGAAGATCCTGGCTACCAGGATAGAGGATTGTGTGCCAGAGGTAATTCATGAAGATCAGACAGGATTTGTCAAGGGGCGGCAGCTCAACACGAATGTGCGGAGACTGCTCAATGTTATCATGGTGCCGGCAGTGGAGGGGGAGGCGGAGATAGTGGTGGCGCTGGACGCAGAGAAAGCGTTTGATAGAGTTGAGTGGGGGTACCTGTGGGAGGTGCTGGAGAGGTTTGGATTTGGGGAGGGATTCATCAAATGGGTGAGGCTGCTTTACGCGGCGCCGATGGCGAGTGTAGTCACAAATGGAAGGAGATCGGAGTATTTTAGGCTCTATCGTGGGACCAGGCAGGGGTGTCCCCTGTCCCCCCTGCTCTTTGCACTGGCGATTGAACCGCTGGCCATGGCGTTGAGGGAGTCAGGGAAGTGGAGGGGTCTGGTGCGGGGTGGGGAGGAGCACCGGGTATCGCTGTATGCGGACGACCTGCTGTTATATGTGGCGGACCCAGAGGGGGGAATGCCGGGGGTGATGGAGCTGTTAGCGGAATTTGGGGGCTTCTCGGGCTATAAGCTAAACTTAGGAAAGAGCGAGGTATTTGTAGTGCACCCGGGAGATCAGGAGGAGGGAATTGGGAGGCTCCCCTTCAGGAGGACAGTGAAGAGTTTCAGGTACCTAGGGGTGCAGGTGGCCAGGAGTTGGGGGGCTCTTCATAAGCTTAACTTCACCAGACTAGTGGAACAGATGGAGGAGGAATTTAAAAGGTGGGACATGGTGCCGCTATCGCTGGCGGGCAGAGTGCAATCCGTCAAAATGACGGTTCTCCCGAGGTTCTTGTTCCTCTTCCAGTGCTTGCTCATCTTTATCCCTAGGGCGTTTTTTAAAAGGGTAACCAGCAGCATCATGGGATTTGTTTGGGCGCATGGCACCCCGAGGGTGAAGAGGGTCTTCTTGGAGCGGAGTAGAGATGGGGGGGGGCTGGCGTTGCCCAACCTCTCGGGGTACTACTGGGCGGCCAACGTGTCGATGGTGCACAAGTGGGTGATGGAGGGGGAGGGGGCAACATCGAAACAGATGGAAAGAGCGTCCTGTGGGGATACAAGCCTGGGGTCCCTGGTAACGGCACCGTGGCTGCTCCCTCCCACGAGGTATACAACGAGTCCGGTGGTGGCGGCTACCCTCAAGATTTGGGGGCAGTGGAGGCGACATAGGGGAGAAGTGGGGGGCTCGATGGAGGCTCCGTTAAGGGGGAACCATAGGTTCGTCCCGGGGAACATGGATGGGGGATTTCAGGGATGGTATAGAGCGGGCATTAGTCAGCTGAGGGACCTGTTTATCGACGGAAGGTTTGCGAGCCTGGGGGAGTTGGAGGAGAAATTTGAGCTCCCGCCGGGAAACATGTTTAGATATCTGCAGAGATATTTGCTAGACAGCAGGTGGAGGGAATCCCTGCGCTCCCCGCGAGGGGGGTGAGTGACAGGGTGCTCTCGGGGGTCTGGGTCGGGGAGGGGAAGATATCCAATATCTACAAGCTTATGCAGGAGGTGGAAGAGGCGTCAGTAGAGGAGCTGAAAACGAAGTGGGAGGGGGAACTGGGGGAACAGATCGAAGACGGGACATGGGCTGATGCCCTGGAGAGGGTAAATTCTTCCTCCTCGTGTGCGCGGCTCAGCCTCATTCAATTCAAGGTGCTGCATAGGGCCCACATGACTGGGACGAGGATGAGTAGGTTCTTTGGGGGTGAAGATAGGTGTGTCAAGTGCTCGGGGAGTCCAGCGAACCATGCCCATATGTTCTGGGCATGCCTGGCATTGGAGGAGTTCTGGAAGGGGGTGGCGAGGACGGTGTCAAGGGTGATGGGATCCAGGGTTAAGCCAGGATGGGGACTCGCGATCTTTGGGGTTGGGGTAGAGCCGGGAGTGCAGGAGGCGAAAGAGGCCGTTGTGCTGGCCTTTGCATCCCTAGTAGCCCGGCAAAGGATTTTGCTACAATGGTAGGACGCGAGGCCCCCAAGCGTGGAGACCTGGATCAATGACATGGCGGGTTTCATTAAGCTAGAGAAGGTCAAATTCGCCCTGAGAGGATCGGTACAAAGGTTCTTTAAACGGTGGCAACCTTTCCTCGACTTTCTGGCTCAACGATAGGGTACTGGGACAGTAGCAGCAGCAACCTGGGGCGGTGGGGGGGTGGGGGGAGACGTTGATTATGTTTGCTTATTTTATTTAAATTTGATTTATTTAATTTTAATTTATGGTTAAGTTCTCTTGTTGGGGGGGGGGGTGGGGGGAGTGTGATACATGTGATGTTACGGTTTGGGGGGAATTGTGGGTGTTATGGGGCTGTTGGTTGCATATTACTGCTTGTTGCTATACTTGTTATATTTTTATATTTTCTGTAAAAAATTCCAATAAAAATTATTTAAAAAAAAAAAGGATGAGAAACTTCAGTTATAAGGATTAATTGGAGAGGTTGGGACTGTTCTTCTTGGAGCGAAGAAGACTGCAAGAAGATTTGACAGAGATGTTCAAATCATGAGGGGGCTGTACAGAGTACATAGGATCAAGAATGAGAGGGCACAGATTTAAGGTGATTTGCAAAAGAAACAGTTGCAATATGAGAAAAAACTGTTTCCCATAGTGAGTGATTCCGGTCTGGAATGCACTACCTGGACATTAGATGGAGGCAGGTTTAATCAAGGCATTCAAGAGGACATTAGATGATTACTTGAATAGAAGCAATGTGCAGTGGTACGGGGAAAGGCAGAGGAATGACACCAAGTCAAAGTGATCATTTGGAGAGCTGGTGCAGTCACAATGGGCGAAATTGCCACCTGCTTTGCCCTAACAATTCTGTGACTCTGTGAAGATTAGAAGAATGAGAGATGATCGTAATAAAACATATAAGAATCTGAGGGGGGGTTGGCAGGGCTGATTCTGAGATGGTGCTTTGCCTCATGTGGAAACTGAGAATTAGTGGGCATACTTTCAAAGTCATCTTCCATTTAAGATGGGAGGAGAGCAGGAATTTCTTCTTTCAACGGGTCAAGAATCTTGGAATTTTCCACCCCAGAGAGCAATGGAGGCTGAGTCAGTGAATATATTCATGGCTGATTAAGCATGCTTGGTTGGCAGAGTGAAGGGATGGGGGGCATTTAAACCACAGATGAACAAAACTTTCTTGACCCGCTAAGGTCATTAAATTGCTTCTGAACTGCATCCAAACCTGCTGCTGCTCGGCTCTTTATTCAGCTACCTCTAACCATTCATTCCTGGCATCAGCAACAGGCTTGTTCTTTCCTTGCTGGGAAAAAATAGTATTTCCCTCCTATTAATGTTTGCACCCAGTGTTTAATTCTAAGGAAGCATTACTGAACCTGCATTTTTATTGCCCATTCTTAATTGCCCTTGAGAAAGTGATGGTGAGCTGCCTTTCTGAACTACTGGGGCAGAATTCTCTGATAATGGGGCTATGTCCCACACCCATGAGAAAACAGATGCGAATTACTCTGGACTTTCTCCATGATTCTCAGTTTTGAAGGGGGCTGGCAGGGCCCCAGAGTCATCCTCGCAGCTCCGGCTGCCGATGCGGGGCCCTGCACTTCCGGCCACCGGTCCATGCATGCGTGTGGCCACCCCGCACAACATGGCGGACCCACACCGCAGGTGGCCCCGACAATATAGGGCCCCCCAGATCGCCCGCGGATCGGTGGCCCCCAATCACGAGCCTGGCCGTCCTGGAGGCCCCCCTCCGGTGACGGAACTCCCTGCCGCCCACTCGGGTGGCCACGGACCCTGAGCTCCTGCCGGGTGGAACCATGAGTGAACCATGCCAACGGGAACCCGGCCAGTTGTTGGCGGAAAATCGTCACGGGGACCTCTTTCAGTGGCCCCCGACCGGCGCCACGTCAACTGCGTGCACCCAACTGATGGGGATTCTCCGGTCCCCAGAGAATCACGGGAAAGCGTCGGACCCGATCGCGGGTCTGACGCCCCATTCTCCGCCCCCACGCCAAGCATGATTTCGGCGAGGAGGCTCGGAGAATCCCGCCTCTGAAGTCCACATGTTCAGAGACACCGACAGTGCTGTTAGGGGGGTTGTTCCAGGATTTCCAACCAGTGACAGTGAAGGAACAGCAATATATTTCCAATCAGGATGGTGTGTGGCTTGATGGGAAACTTGCAAGTGTAGGTGTTCACGTCCATTTTCTGCCTTTGCCCTAGGTAGTTGAGGGCGCAAGTTTGGAAGGTGCTACCAAAGGTGCCATAGTGAGTTGCTGCAGTGCATCTTGTGATGGTACACACTGCTGCCATGTGGTGGCTAGAGTGCCAATGAAGCGAGCTGTTTTATCTTGGATGGTGTTGAGCTTCTTGAGTGTTATTGGAGCTGTACTCATCCATACAAGTTACATCCTGACTTGTGCCTTGAATATGGTGGACAGGTTTTGAGGAGTCAAAAGGTGAGTTACTCACCACAGAATTTTCAGCCTCTGGCCTACTCTTGTAGCCACAGTATTTATATGGCCAGCCCAGTTAAATTTCTAATCAATGATAAACCCCAGGATGTTGCCAGTGGGGGATTCAGCAATTGGAATGCCATTCAATGTCAAGGTCAGACGGCTGGATTCGCTCTTGATGTGGATGATCATTGTCTGGCAGTTGTGTGGCATAAATATTACTTGGCAAATAACAGAGGAAATTAACACATTAGTAAGAAAGGATATTATCTCTGACAATGTGGAATCTGTAAGGGTAGGGTTGAGAAATACCAAGGGACAAAAAACATTAGTGGGTGCATATAGAGACCTCCAAACTGAAGTGGTGAGGTTGGGAATGGCATTAAACAATAAATTAGAGGTGCATTAACAGAGGGAATATCGGTGATCATGGGTGATTTTAATCTTCACATAGATTGGGCAAATCAAATTAGCCACATTGCCATAGAGGAGGAATTCCTGGAGTGTATACACGGGATGGTTTTCTTGACCAATATGTAGAGGAACCAACTAGAGAGCAGGCCATCTTAGGCTGGGTACTGTTTAATGAGAAGGGAGTCATTGCCAATCTGGCTGCACAAGACCCTTTGGGGATGAGCGACCAGAACATGAGAATTTAGTTGATTCGGAGACTAGAGTGCTTAATCTTAATAAAGGGAACTATGAGGATATGAGGCGTGAGTTGGCCTCGATAGATTGGGGAGAGTTACTTAAAGGGATGACAGTGAATAGATAATAGTAAACATTTAAGGAATGCATGGAGGAACTGCAGCAACTGTTCATTCCTGTCTGGCACAAAAGCAAAGGGATTAAGAGGACCAATCCATGGCTTACAAAGGAAATTAGAAATAGTACCCGATACAAGGAAGAAGCATACAGATTGGCCAAGAAAAATAATAGGTCTGAGGATTGGGAGTAGTTTAGAATTTAGTATAGAAGGACGAAGGGATTGATTAAGAAGGGGAAAGTACAGTACGAAAGGAAGCCTGCAGAGAACATAAAGACTGACACTAAGAGTTTCTACAGATATGTGAAGAGAAAGAGATTGGTAAAGAGAAATGTAGGCCCCCGACAGACAGAAACAGGGGAATGCATAATAAGGGACAAAGAAATGGCTGAGCAATTGAATACATACTTTGGTTCTGTCTTCAGAAATGAGAACACAAATCAGATCCCAGAAATGTTGGAGAATGAAAGATTTAGTGAGAGGGAAGAACTGAGGGAAAATCAACATTAGTAGAAAAATGGTGCTGGGAAAACTGATAGGATTGAAGGCGGATATATCCCCAGCGCCTGAGAATCTGATTCCCAGAGTGCTTAAGGAGGTGGCTCTGGAAATAGTGGATGCATTGGTGGGCATCTTCCGGGATTCTATAGAGTCTGGAACTGTCCCTGCAGATTGGACTGTAGCTCACGTCACTCCAATATTCAAAAAGGGAGGTAGAAAGCAGGGAATTATAGACCAGTAAGCCTCACATCGGTCATGGGGAAAATTCTTGAATCCCTTATCAAGGACTTTATAGCAGAACATTTAGAAATCAGTGGCAGGATCAGTCAGAGTCGGCATGGATTTATGAAGGAAAAATCATGCCTGACAATTCTGTTTGAATTCTTTGAAGAGATACAGTCGACAAGGGGGAGGCAGTCGATGTGGTATATTTGGACTTTCAGGCGTTTGACAAAGTCCCGCATAAGAGATTATTGTGCAAGATTAAAGTGCATGGGATTGGGGGGAAATGTATTGAGATGGATAGAAAACTGGTTGGCAGAGAGGAAACAAAAAGTAGGGATTAATGGGTCCTTTTCAAATTGGCAGGCAGTAACCAGTGGGGTACCACAGGGATCGGTGCTGGGACCCCAGTTATTCACAATATATATGAATGATTTGGATAAGGGAACAAAATGTAACATCTCAAAGTTTTCAGATGATACCAAATTAGGTGGGAGGGTAAATTGTGACGAGGATGCAGGGATCCTACAGCAAGATCTGGACGGTTGGGCGAGTGGGCAAACCAATGGCAGATGCAGTATAATTTGGATAAGTGTGAGGCTATTAATTTTGGAAGCAAAAACAGGAAGGCAGATTACTACCTGAATGATTGTAAATTGGGAGAGGGGAGTGTGCAGCGGGACCTGGGTGTCCTTGTGCACCATTCGCTGAAGGTAAGCATGCAGGTGCAGCAGGTGGTAAAGAAGGCTAATGATATGTTGGCCTTAATTGCAAGACGTTTCGAGTATAGAAGCAGGGATGTGTTGCTGCAATTGTACAGGGCCTCACTTGGAATATTGTGTGCAGTTTTGGTCTCCTTCTCTGAGGAAGGATGTTCTTGCTCTCGAGGGAGTGCAGCAAAGTTTTACCAGACTGATTCCAGGGATAGCGGGACTGTCATATGAGGAGAGATTGACTAGGTTGGGATTGTTCTCGCTGGAGTTCAGAAGAATGAGGGGGGATCTCATAGAGACTTATTAAATTCTAGCAGGACTAGACAGGGTAGATGCAGGGAAGATATTACCAATGATGGGTGTGGCCAGAACCAGGAGTCACAGTCTGAGGATTCAGGATAAACCATTTCGGACAGAGATAAGGAGACATTTCTTCACACAAAGTGAGGTGAGCCTGTGGAATTCATTACCACAGGAAGTAGTTGATGCTAAAACTTTGAATATATTCAAGAGGCGTCTGGATATAGCACTTGGGGAGAATGGAATCAAAGGCTATGGGGAGAAAGCAGGATTAGGCTGTTGAGTTGGATGATTAGCCATAATCGTCATGAATGGTAGAGCAGGCTTGAAGGGCCAAAAGGCCTCCTCCTGCTCCTACCTTCCATGTATCTATGTATGCCACTTAGCACCCCAAGCCTGAATGTTGTTCAAGTCTTGCTGCATCTGGACACGGACTGCTTCAGAATCAGACGAGTCATGAATAGCGTTGAACATTGTGCAATCAACCCCACATCTGACCTTATGATGGAGTAAAGGTCAATGATGAAGCAGCTAAAGATGATTGGGCCTAGGATAATTTCCTGAGCAACTCCTGCAGTGTCCTGAGACTGAGATGATTGACCTCACCAACTGCAACGATTTTCCCTTGTGCCAGATAGGACTCCAACCAGTCGAGAATTTTCCCCTTCATCCCCATTGACTTTTTGTGAATCCATCCTAAACACCTCCTACCTCTTCCAATTTTCATCTCTGCATTGAAACTTTAAATGTTTTAAACTCTGCGCGTGTGCATCATGCTCACTGTGCTGCACGGCGACTCAAAACCCAAAGGACCAAAATAATGATTCAGTTAATTGAAATTGGAGAATCTAAACCGCTAACTTTACATTCATGATTTGCACAACCAATTGCCCAACGTCAATCAGAACCCACCATTGTATTCCTTTCAGGTACATAGTGCCCAGAATAATACCTCTCACCAGGTAACCGCTGTAATAAGGCTTTAGTGCTCAAAACTGTCACAGGACATTCTTGCACAAGCATCTGAAGTTAATCTTTTTAGAGCTCGACCAATATTTATTTGTATGCAAGAGAGTTTGGAATTACCAGAACAGTGGTACGTGGAGAACTTTGTAATCACAAGATTAAAGTCATAGCACAATGGGAATCATTGGAGATTTTTAAAAATATCATCTCAGTTGCCTAACCTGTAGTTTGCCAACTTTCTAGGGTGGGATGAAAGGTTTTTGTGATCTTCATTTCTCCATTCAACATGAATCTTAGAGAGTAAATGACTGAAAGAGAATTCTTGACACTCTTGTCAAGGTTATGGCAATTATGGCTGTCTCTTTATATTAAAAAGTGAGAAAAGTGCAGATGGCAAATGGTTTGTCTCCATTGCCTTGTGTACGTTGTACAATAATCATCTTCAATTCAAAATTCCTACTGCAATCATGACAGATTTACCACACAACGTTCCTCAGATTGGAAAAAATGTGTTAATTTTTATCTGGGCACTACCTTTAGATACGTAAGTTCCCATTTACATTATTGTAGTATAGCCATTAACCCACACAGACAATATCAAATGTAAATGGGGAAAATATGGTTTGTGGCACCTGCCTCCTCTTTACTTCAGAAATCAAAATGCTTATTTCCCTGCAATATTTTAAAAGTTTTTAGGGTAATTTTTTAATATTGAAATATTGTTAATGATGATGACTTCAGGTTGTTGTGGCAACAAATACATTTTATTTCTCTCTATTTGATATTTATTTGCCATTATTTTTGCTTTACCTGTCAAACGGGACAAAATATAGAAAACAAGTTGTCACTGGTATCAACTCTTACATCTCACTCGAACAAAACAAATTGTACTTATATAATACCTTCAACACAGAAAACCATCCACTTCACAGGGTGTGAAGGAGATGATAGATATTGAGCCAACAAGGAAGATGGATGAAAACATAAAGGGATTTTTCAGAGAAGGCAATCTCGAGGCAGAAAGATTGAAAAAAGAGAATTGCAAAGTATGGTGGCTAAAAGCAAAACAGCTAATGATGAAGGAATAGGGATGTACAAGAAGTAACAGTCAGGGGAACAGGGAGTAGGTTGGATCTGGGGTGGGGAGGGACCTGGAGGAAGTTACAAAGATCAGGAAAGATGTGGCTGTAGAGAGATTTAGAAACAAGGACAAGGATGTTAAATTTGAGGCTTTGGGAGACCAGAGGCCAAGAATGTCAACACAGATAAGGAATGAGTGTGACCTGGTATTAAATTTCACAGTCCCATGGGGGTTCTATGCAGTGAGGGAAGGGAGTTGTTAAAATTGCAGTGGCATGTGCTTTATTTGTAGCGGGCAATGTGTAGGGTGACCCAACTGCCAACATAGACCCTTAAGTGAACAATTAAGGATGACTTAAAGGTCTCCTCCCACTGTCAGTGAGATGTTTCCCACAGTGCACGTCAAGTGTCCTGGCAAGCAGGTGAAAACATGCATTGTTGGATTCAGTGTTGCCTTCTTGTCAGACACCCTTTGCCCACTGATGGACCCCCCCCCCCCCCCCCCCCGCCTCACATCCCTACCTACCCAAATGGTATTCCCCTGTCCTGTGCCCTCAAGATCTTGGTCCCAACCCCACCTTGCCAGGGTCTGTCAGCCTGACCGCAGCAAGACCCCAGACTTACCTGAAAGTCCAGGTCCATGGTATATCCTCTTCGGAAGTACCTTTAATCCCAACAGTGGCCACCACTGCGGGAGTTCAGCTCCAACTGGATGGAAGGCACATCTCAATGCAATTAATAGTCTGACAGCTGTAAAATTGCTGCAGGGTGAGCTCGCCTGTGTAACATTGAGTGCCTGGTATGGGCGAGGGAGCACTGTTCAATGAAATATATTTTATAGAGCTGTGGATCAGGAGGTCAACCAGCACAATGGTAGTCAGAGCACATACACAGCAGGGTCACCAGCAGCTGGATTTGGCTGGTCATTGCCAGGGCCCACAAATACAGGATACCGTTGTAACACTGAATAATAATTTATATCACTAATTAATTTACTTAAGAATCATAACTTATTTGCTTATGCTTAGGCATAAAGCCGATGAATATTAAATTGGGATCTTCTTGTTTTGTTGAGTCTCACTGCGATTTAAATATACTGGAACAATTTTTTAGCTTTGTCACCTTGTCTCAGATGTAAACAAAGAAGGGGAACCTTATATATTGTACAACAGGCCAATAATACAGAACAGATCAATTCAAGCAGTATCGCAAGGTAAATCATAACAGCAGGGAAAGGAGGTACAGATTTGAACTGGTTAAAGGAAAATGTGGAACTGATGTCAGGAAGTTTGACTAACAAAGTGAAAGGCTTCGGAAGGAGTGGAGCTTTGATATAAAGTGCAACGTAGACCAAAGCTAGTTGAAGGGAAATTTAGAAATTCAAAGAGAAAGGTCTTTGTTCTTTAAAGGTTTTAGGTTAGATGAGCAGCATGATTGGCACAGGATTGGAGGGCCAAAGGGCCTGTTCCTGTGCTGTACTTTTCTTTGTTCTTTGTAATGGAATATTGCAGGATAATAGGTAAAGGCTTGAAAAGTAGGACAGAGAGCTCAACAGTAATTAACCATGATTGAAGAAGGCCCACACAGGGAATAATAGTAAAAAAAATGAAGTGAAAGGCATATGTGTCTTGTTATGGGCCAGGGTTTGAAAACTTCAAAGCACATCATGGAGTTCACCTGACCCATGATTTTTAATAGATTTTTGTTATAGGGAGCACAAGGATCCACTCTCCAGGTATTATGCAACAGACCTTAAGTATTTTAAAAACAAAACAATGTTTATTCTATGAACCCAATTAACATTTTATAAACACATAGTAAACATCTTATCAACTACCAACACACGTAATCCCACAGATACAATACTCTACAGGTAACCCTTAATACCTTTCCTAGCAACATCCATAAGTTAAACCCTTTTTAATAATGACAGTAGTTTTAAATTCTCTACAGAAACAGGTATTACTTTGAAATCATCAAGTGAGCTGAAGACATTCTTTAACTTGTAGAGACATCAATACACATATCTGTTTGAATGTGGCTCTCCAACTGAAAGCAAAACTAAACACAGAGCAAAAGGCTTTCAGCACAAAATGAAAGGAAAAAGCAGAGCAGAGCCCATCTCCACCCGCACAATGACATGACTGCAGCCATTTGATAAAGCACACTTTTCTTAAAGGGACATTGACATGACACCTCCCCCAAAGAAAAAAAAAGAAAACATCAACTTTAAGATGGTTTCATTTTCCACCTTTTCACTTTCCTTTACGAAATATTGACAGTGAATATACTTTTTTTAACAAAACAAAACACGGAAGTATTTATAATAACATAGTCCATTTTAGTTCTTCTTCCTCCAACTGGAATCCCTCTTGATTGACAGTTTCTTTGGACAAGAAGGTCTTTGCATGATCCTCCCATTTCTCTATGCTTCAGCATTTCTCTGTAAGGTCAGATACTTCAGTTCAATCCGATCACAGAGACCCTTGTAATTCTCCAACACAGGAGCCTTCAGGTAGTCAAATGGCTGTTGACACTCCACTGTCCACTTAGATTTGCTACGCTTCTTTAGCAAGTCCGTCAGTAGAGCAACCACACTGCTTAAATTTGGCACAAATTTCCTGTAAAATCCATTCATGCCAGGAAATCTCATAATTTCCCTTTATGTCGAGGGTATTGGAAACGCCCCAATAACTTTTGTTTTCACATCCCGTGGGACCATTCGACCCTGCCCGATTGTATGACCAGGAAACGTGACTTGGGCTTTTCTAAATTCAGTTTTGGCTGGGTTTACTACCAAACCCGCCTCCTGAAGTCGATGGAATAACTCCATCAGATGTTTCAAATGTTCTTTCCATGTCTGGCTAAAAATTACCAGAACGTCGATGTATAATGACTTTGTTAGTTAACCCATGTGGCTGGGGCATGTTCATTTGAATTGGTATATATCGTCTGGAGTCACAAAAGCTGAAATCTCCTTCACCCTTTTGGATAAAGGTACCTGCCAGTAACCTTTAAGTAAATCCAGTTTGGAAATAAAAAGCTGATTGTCCCACTTTCTCAATGCAATCCTTCAAGCATGGGATAGGATAAGAGTCCGTTCTTGTAACTGTATTAACCTTTCTGTAGTCCACACACAACCATTGGGTACCGTCCAGTTTCGGTACCATCACTATGGGTGAGCTCCATTGGCTGCAACCCATTTCAATTATGCCATTTTTAAGCATACTTTCAATTTCTTTGTTAACTATGCCGATTTTAAATGATTAAGTCGATAACTTTTGGATGTTGTTCAATTGGAACAGTATTTCCCACATCTACATCATGTATAGCGATTTCAGTACTTCCCAACTTATCTCCACAAACTTGCCCATGTGATATCAATAACTCTTTCAGGTCAGTTTGTTTTGCCTCTGGAAGGTAACTCAACAATTTATCCCAAATTTTAAGAACATCCTCGTTTTCCAATTTAATTTGAGGAATGTCAAATTCAAAGTCATCTGGATTTGGTTCTTCACTTTGAGTTAGAATCATTAAAACCTCCTCCTTTTCCTCTCCTTCCCTTTCGAAGTACCTTTTAAGCATATTCACATGACACACTCGGTGAGATTCCTTCCATCTGGTGTTTTTATCACATAATTCACCCCACTTAATTTCCTTCCAATCTGATAAGGTCCACAAAACCTTGCTTTTAAAGGGTCACCTACCACTGGTAATAATACTAAAACTTTATCTCCACTGGCAAAACTACGAACTTTTGCGTTCTTCTCCGCTACCCATTTCATCACATGTTGTGTAACCTATAAATGTTGTCCAGCCAATTCACCTGCTCTATTTAATCGTTCCCTAAAATTTGACACATAGTCCAATAATGTAAGTTCCGACTGCTCATTCACCAATTTTTCCTTAATCAATTTAAGTTGTCCTCTTACCCCATGTCCAAAAATTAGTTCAAAAGGACTGAATTTGGTTGACTCATTAGGTACATCCCTAATTGCAAACAGTACAAATGGAATTCCTTTATCCCAATCCTCTGGATAATCTTGACAATAAGCCCTCAACATCGTCTTTAATGTCTGATGCCACCTTTCTAACGCTCCCTGCGATTATGGATGGTACGCAGTTGATTTAAATTGTTTTATTCCTAAGCTACCATAACTTCTTTGAATAACCTTGAGGTAAAATTTGACCCTTGATCCGATTGTATTTCTTTTTTTTGTTGATAAATTTAGAGTACCCAATTCACTTTTTCCAATTAAGGGGCAATTTAGCATGGCCAATCCACCTACCATGGACATCTTTGGGTTGTTGGGGCGAGACCAACCCAAACAAAAGGAGAATATGCAAACTCCACACAGACAGTGACCCAGAACTGGGATCGAACCTGGGACCTCGGCGCCGTGAGGCAGCAGGGCTAACCCACTGCGCCACTGAGCTGCCCGATCTGATTGTATTTCTGTGGGTAGTCCATATCTAGTAAAGAATTTAAGTAACTCCTCCACAATCTTTCTACCTGTAATATTGCATGCTGAAATGGCCTCTGGAAACCTAGTAGGCATATCCATTATAGACAAAAGATATTGAAATGAAATGAATATCGCTTATTGTCACGAGTAGGCTTCAATGAAGTTACTGTGAAAAGCCCCTAGTCGCCACATTCAGGCGCCTGTCCGGGGAGGCTGGTACGGGAATCGAACCGTGCTGCTGGCCTGCTTGGTCTGCTTTAAAAGCCAGCGATTTAGCCTGGTGAGCTAAACCAACCCCTATTGATATTGATTCCCACTTTTCATTTTAGGAAGCGGCCCTATGCATTCAATTAAGACGCTTGTAAAAGGTTCCTCAAATGCTGGAATAGCTACTAAGGGCGCTCATTTTATCACTGCTTGAGGTTTCCCTATCATTTGACATGTGTGACATGATCAACAAAATTTAACTATATCTTTATGTATTCCAGGCCAATAAAAATGTTTTTGGATTTTAGCCTGAGTTTTCCTTGCTCCCAAATGACCTCCCACTGGTATCTCACGTGCTACTCGCAACACCTCCTTTCTATACCCTACCGGCAATACCACGTGATGAACTTCTGCCCACTTTTCATCCGCTTGCATACATAAAGGTCTCCATTTCCTCTTCAAGATATCATTTTTACGGTAATAACAATCTGGTACACACTCAGATTCCTCTTCCATATATGCTTTCTGATACATCTGTTTTATTTCTATATCTTTCTGATGTAATTCCACCAATTTTCCTGAACTAAAAATATCCGCCTCATCCTCCACCTGTTCTTTTCCAATCATCTGATCAAAAATCTTTTCTCATAATTGCACTTCAACTTTATCTTCACTCTTTGATTTCTCCTCCTGTCTTAACCTGTGACTTTGCGACCTTGTTACTACACAATCCGGAAATATCCCAGGATATTCGTTCTTCAACACTTCAGTTGTCTGATTTTCCACTGGCTTATCAACCACAGTAGGCATCACTCCCACCTGCGATCCAGCTATATCATTATCCAAGCTAAACTGTATTCCTGGACAAGATAGTTTCTCTATTACTCCAACTGCCACTTCACCACTCTTCACTGGACTTTCCAACCTTACCTTATATAATGGACCACTACTCTTCTCACCCTGAATTCCACATACTTTTCTCCGCAATATTCCTCCCAAACTACATAACTCCTCGTCTCTCACCATCAAAGATTGACTAACTCCCGTATCTCTTAAAGTTGTGACTTCTTTACCCGCTCCTCCTGAATAAACTTTACCCACACAAGTAAATTCTTTAAAGAGATCTGACACCTTCTTATCGATCACCTCTTGATCAGGCTGTACAATCTTTTGCACGTCCTTCGCTTCACTTGGGCTTTCCTTCACCATTTTAACAAACCCCACTAACCTATCCTGTTTTATCACATCAGCCTTCCCAGTGCTTTTCTTCAACCACCAACATTGTGACTTTACATGGCCTAGTTTATTACGGTGAAATCATTTGAAACTTTTCATTCCTCTTCCATCCTCCTGGATTTGGTTTTTTAATCTGTGGTACACTCTCCTTACTATATCCCATCAGACATCCTTTACGTCTACCACTTGAGTATTTCTCTTTTCCACAGTTTCTATCCCTCACAGGTTGAAACTGATGTCAGAAACCAAACTTTGATTTATGAACAAACTCATAATAATCTGCCATTTCTGCTGCTAACCTCGCAGTTCTAACCCTCTGCTCTTCCACATGAGTTCTCTCTACATCAGGAATTGAACTTTTAAACTCCTCCAAAAGTATAATTTCCCTGAGAGCTTCATGTGTTTGCTCTATTTTCAAAGCCCTTATCCACCTATCAAAATTATTCTGTTTGATCCTTTCAAACTCTATGCACGTTTGCCCAGGTTCTTTCCTTAAATTTCTAAACCTTTGTCTGTAGGCTTCAGGCACTAGTTCATATGCACCTAAGATGGATTTTTTTCACCTCCTCATACCTCCCAGATACCTCCTCTGACAGTGATGCAAACACTTCATTAGCTCTACCTACCAACTTTGTTTGAATCAGTAATACCCACATGTCCTGTGGCCATTCTATTTGTTTAGCTACCCTCTCAAATGTAATGAAAATGGCTTCTACATCCTTCTGATCAAACCTTGGCAATGCGTTGACATATTCAAATAGATCCCCACCAAGCCTGCGACTATGACACTCAGGCTCATTATCATCATCACTCTCCTCAGACTGTAAGTTTTTCTTTACATCCGCCAATTTTATCTGACTGTCATGTTTCCTGGCCATTTTCCAAAGTTCAAACTCTCTCTCTTTTTCCCTTTCCTCTCTATCTCTTTTCCTTTCCTCCCTCTCTCTTTCTCTCTTTTTCTTTTTCCTCTCTATCTTTCTCTCTCTTTTTCTTTGACCCTCATTGTGTATTCAAGCTGCTTTAATTCTACCTCAAGTTCCAGTTGTTTAATCTGTAACTGAATTTTTCCCATTTCCAGTGGGTCAGACTGTATCTCAGGCAATTTTAGATGCTCAGCTACCGCAGTACATACCTCGTCCTTTCGTGCGCTGTCAGGTAACGTTAACTGCAATGTCTTTGCCAAATCCAAATGCCTTTTTTTTGTCTCCGTTCGTAAGGTACTACGTGTGACCTTCTCCACCCCCAAAAACCTCAGAGCCTTTGAAAGAGTCATTTTCCACAACACACTCCCTAGTTAAACTGGAATACCACACCTGAAAAGCAAACACAAATATGCTCACCTCCCACTGTCGTTAGATTCACTAAACCAACCCAATCACGAAAGATAGCCTTTTATCCCACAAGCCCCCAATTTCTTATGGGCCAGGGTTTAGAAAACTCCAAAGTATATCATGGAGTTTACCTGATCCACAAATTTTAATAGATTTTGCTTATGGGGAGCACAAGGGTCCACTCTCCAGGTGTTATGCAACAGAGACCTTATGTATTTTTTAAAAACAAAACAATGTTTATTCAATGAATCCAGTTCGCATTTTATAAACACACTGTAAACATCTTATCAATTACCAACATATGAAACCCCACAGATACAATACTTTATATGTAACCCGTAATACCTTTTCCAGCAACATCCATAAGTTAACCCCTTTTTAACAAAGACAGCAGGTTTAAATTCTCTACAGAAACAGGTATTACTTTGAACTCATCGGGTGAGCTGAAGACATTCTATTCTTTAGTTTGTAGAGAGAGAGATCAATACACACATCTGCTTGGTTTGAATGCAGCTCTCCAGCTGAAAATGAAACTAAACACAGAGTCAAAATCTTTCAGCGCAAAACGAAAGTAAAAAGCAGAGCAGTGCCCAGCTCCACCCACATAATGACATCACTGCAGCCATTTGATAAAGCACACTTTTCTTAAAGAGACATTCACATGACAGTCTGGATGTGGATGTTTCGCACAATAAGATGGATGCACTAATGACACATCGAGATAAATGATTTAGAGTCGATCAGTGTTCCAGAGACATGGTTACAAGGCGACCAGGGTTGGGGATTAAATGAGGACATTAGTGAGAAAGGATTTTGGCTCGGAGGACCATGAAGTTGAATCAGCATTAGTGAAGATTAGGAATAGCAAGAAATACAGCAAAGAATAGCAAAGTCAGAAAATGCTGGTGGGAATCGTTTTTGGGCCCCTGACAGTATTATAATGTGGGACAGAGCATTAAACAAGAAATTATTAGAGCTTGTAACAAAAGTGATGTAATGATTATAGGGGATTTTAGGGGACAAACAAGTTGCCAAGAGTGGTCTAAATTTGAGTTTGGAAGATATTTTCATCTCAGTTTCTTGGAACAATACATTGTGGAACTGATGAGGGGAAAAACGTTATTTTATGTATCTTCTAAAGGGTGTGAAACTTCTAAATGTTGATGTTCAAAAGGACATGGATGTGTTCATACAAAGAACAGAAAGTTAGCATGTAGGTACAGAGAGGGTACAAAGTCTCAGCAGGCCATGGCCCAGTCTCAGCAGGCCATGGCGCAGTCCCAGCAGGCAATGGCTCAGTCTCAGCAGGCCATGGCCCAGTCTCTGCAGGCCATGGCTGAGGACATTGGCGCCACTGCCCAGGTGCTGGCCGGCGTCGCCCAGACACAGACAGGGATGGCCAACTCCCTCAGCTCCATGGCTGCAAACCTGCAGACCCTTGTCGATACCAGCACGGGCCTCCAGGACTGGCAGCAGCAGGTGTCAGAGGAGCATCGGATGGCCGGTTCGTTCGCACCCCCAACCCATGTAGAGGCCTGGGGTCCATAGGGCACCCCGAGGGAGGAGGAGGTGCTGGGATCCGTCCCGGGTCCCCCTTTAGGGGAGGTCCCGGAACACCGCGGCCACTCTGACTCCCCGTTTTCTGTCCCAGGTGCATCTGGTGGGCAGGACAGGCTGGCAGCTCACCATCCCAGTCGCCCGAGCCGCAGCCTGGCCCATCTAGGCTGGGCTGCCCCAGGAAACGGCTACCAAAGGGATCCCGAGTCACAGGGCAGGAATCACAAGAGTCCACCTCCAGTTGTGCTGTACCATCTGATGTGTTGGGTATGCTGGATCTGCGAGGACTGTGTTTACCAGAGCAGTGAGAGACAGGCTACCAACACTAGAAGTACAACTCTATTTTAATTAACTGTGAGCTGTTAAACATTTTTGCACTGTGGGTCAACACTATGTTAGGTTGACTGGAGACCTGAGGCTAACCTGACCAGGCTATCTTACTACCACATGGTAGATGTTCGTGTTGTTGCTCACAGGCTCTGTCTGTCTCAGAGGCTGCATCCCGAATGAGCGGGAAAACTAGTGCCCTCTGGCTTTATAGTTGCTGTGTCCTGTCTGGTGATTGGATGCTGTGTTCTGTGTGTTGATTGGTCTTTCAGTGTGTCAGTCAGTGTCTGTCCATGCACCATCATATACTTTTGTGTGTATTATGACACCATCAGGGGAACCATCTAGGCTTAGTCAAAGGGCCCATAAGGCCAAACAATTAGGCACTGAGTAAATTGGCACGAGTGCAGGGCACAGATGAGTTTTTGGGGCTAGGGCACGTGTATGGACAGTTGGTAATTAAAATCACTTTCACACCTACAGAAGCTGCCTTTGTGTTCTGTCCGAATCATGCCGGGGTGTCATGTGCGCCAGTGTGTGTGTGAGGGGTGGTCTTATGTCGGCCCCAGGTGTGTGTGCCCCCCCTCCACCTGGGCCGCCCTCTCCATCCCCCCAAGGCAGATGACGGGACCGTGCGCTGCAGTATCATGGCCGCATGCGGGGATGGTCCGGGTGGAGGGTGGTACTGTGGCCATGGGTCAGACATTGTCCAACGATGTGGAGCCAGGAGCTCATCATCCTCCATGGCCTGCAATAGGCACGCTTCCACCGGTGACCGTGTGAGCCCGGCCCGTTGTGCTGCAGGTGGATGTGCAATGGAGGGGTGGTGTGCATGTGGGTGGGGTGGGGTGGTTGGTGGCAGGGGGGGGTTAAGGTGTTGATGCTGGGTGGGTGAGGGGGGGGTTAGGGTGTTGGTTCTGGGTGGGTGATGGAGCGGGTGATGCTGGTCGGATGTTGCCATGGTGACCGGTATGTGGCCATGCTCGCCGATTCGCACGCCCCCTAGTTAGTGAACCGGGCGTCTATCAGCCTGTCCCGTGTTCGCTGGCCCAGCCGGTAACGGTGGGCAGCCACCCGCCCATGTTCAGCCCGTCTGTCCTGACCATTGCCCCCATCTGCCTCATCCGAGGAGGTCTGCGCCTCTTCCTCCTGCTCCTCCCCTTCCCCCTCCTCTGCTTCCGGTACATCGCCCCTCTGCTGGGCGATGTTGTGCAGGACACAGCGCACCACAACAATGTGGCCGACCCTATCTGGCGGGTACTGGAGGGCCCCCCCCCCGAAATGTCCGGGCACCTGAAACGCATCTTCAGCAGCCCAAAGCACCTCTCTATCACACCCCTGGTCACTGCATGGGCATCATTGTAGCTGCTCTCCACATCACTCTGTGGTCTCCGTATAGGCGTCATCAGCCACGACTGCAGCGGGTAACCACTGTCGCCTAGCAACCAGCTCCTCAGCCATAGGGTGGCGTCCCTCGAACATGCCGGGATGTAAGACCTCGACAACACGTATGAGTCATGAACACTTCCCAGGTACCAGACGCAGACGTGCATGATAATCATGCGGTGGTCGCAGACCACCTGGTTGTTCATGGAATACGTCCTCTTCCTATTGGTTAACACGGCCCTGTTATCAGCTGGTGGCCACACGGCGACATGCATTCCATAGATTGCCCCCTGGACCATGGAAAACCAGCCACGGCAGAGAAGCCCACGGCCTGGGCATCCTGGCTCGCCCGGTCCACAGGGAAGTGTAGCGGTCCGCAATGGCATAAAGGGCGTCCGTCCGTCCGTCACTGCCCGGATGCACCGGTGCACCGATGTCTGTGAGATACCGGACAGGTCCCCACTCGGTGCCTGGAATGACCCCGTGACATAAAACTTCAGAGCCACCATAACCTTGACGGACACGGGGAGAGGGTATCCTCCCTCAGTGCCACGCGGTGCCAGGTGTGCCAGCAGATGGCAGATGTGAGCCACGGTTTCGCGGCTCATCCGGAGTCTCCTCCCGCATTCCCGGTCCATGAGGTCCTGGTACGATGAACGGGGCCGGTACACACGGGGCCTCCTTGGGCGTCTATAAATTTAGAGTACCCAATTCATTTTTTCCAATTAAGGGGCAATTTAGCATGGCCAATCCACCTAGCCTCCACATATTTGGGTTGTGGGGGCGAAACCCACGGAAACACGGGGAGAACAAGCAAACTCCACACGGACAGTGACCCAGAGCCGGGATCGAACCTGGGACCTCGGTGCCGTGAGGCAGCAGAAACCTATAAAATTCTAGCAGGACGAGACAGGGTAGATTCAGCAAGGATTTTCCCAATGGTGGGTGTGTCCAGAACCATTGGGCACAGCCTGAGGCTAGGGGTAGACTATTTAGAACAGAGATGAGGTGAAATTTCTTACCCCAGAGAGTGGTGAGTCTATGGAATTCATTACCACAGGAAGCAGTTGAGTGCAAAACAATGTATGGTTTCAAGAAGCAGTTAGATATAACACTTAGGTGAAGGGGATAAAAGGATATGGGATGAGAGCAGGATTAGGCTATTGAGTTGGATGATCAGCCATAATCATAATGAATGGCAGAGCAGGCTTGAAGGGCCGAATGCCTCCTCCTACTCCTATTTTTTCCATGTTTCTACAGAAATCAAAGGGTTCCATGCATTTTCCTGTCTCTGGCCAGGATTCTCCGGTCCCCCGCGCCGCTATCGTGCTTGGCATGGGGGCGAAGAATGGGTACGCGAACCTTCTGCGACCAGAGAATCAGCACAAGCTGCGCGCGCGCGGTCAACGTAGTGCCAGTCGGGGCCATTGAAAGAAGTCCCCACGGCGATTTTCTGCGGTCGACTGGCCGAGTTCCCGCCGGTGTGGTTCCACCCTGCGGGAGTTCGCCGTCGTGGCTGCAGTGGCTGTCCTGGTGGGGGGCCTCTACGACAGCCGTCTGGGGCCACCGATCGGCGGGCGCGTGCGATCTTAGGGGTGGCGCCTATTTCTCTGCACCAGCCCACTGTGTGGGTCCGCTATGTTATGCGGGGCCAGCACCGTAGCTGGCCGCTGCGTGCATGCACGGACCCGTGATCAGCAGTGCAGGGCCGCATATCGGCTGCCGTAGCTGCGTCGAGCACTCCGACACCATGCTGGCCCCTTGTGGGCCACGGAATTGCTGGGCCAAGAGGCCCATTGATGCCAGTGTGAAATGCTTCGGTGTTTACGCTGGCGTCAACACTTAGCATCTGTTTTAAGAATCCCGGCCTATATCGTCTCACTTAAAGTCATTGCATACAAAACAATAATTACAAAAATCACAATGAATCTGTGTTAGGCTCAGCAAGCAGGGGTTTATAACTGGAAAGTGCAAGTTATTTTTAATATTGTGGAGACAGCTGGTAAATGTATTAACAAACTCTCAAGACAGCTGGTAAAGACCCCTCTTAGGATATGAAATATCTGAGACCTTTAGAAAGATACCAGGGTGCCAGATGTGTACACAATGCAAACAAGATGAATTCTAATTTAAATCTATGAAGAACAGAAAAGATCATTGCCAGTATATTGTGTTTTAAAATGTTTAAGGCATATTTTGCAAACAACACTTTGTCCATTTAATTCTGCTTTTTTGTGTTGGAGCTCATGCTTTAGCCAAAGTTTTAAGCCTGATTTTCAAAGCAGATTATTGTGTGCAGTGTTGTGGGTTCTCCATTGTGGCTTGATAATGTTGTATCTTTTCTGAAAGACAAGAGGGAATTACAAGATCTTGTATTGATCGCTGAAGTTCAGTGAGATTTCATGCCAATATGTTCAATACCATGAATCAATAGTCCCTGAAATAAGTTTCAAAAGTAAACCAGTTTACTGGCTCTGAAACAATCATAGTTACAGTTTGCTAAGATTCGTACCAAGTTGTGCTCCTGCCTTCTGGTCTGATATATTCTTAAGGAATCAGTAATACGATGAAGGCAGCGAACAAATAACATAGAACATACAGTGCAGAAGGAGACCATTCAGCCCATCGAGTCTGCGCTGACCCACTTAAGCCCTCGCTTGCGCCCTATCTCCGTAACCCAATAGCCTGTCCTAACCTTTTTGGACACTAAGGGCAATTTATCATGGCCAATCCGCCTAACCTGCCCGTCTCTGGACTGTCGGAGGAAACCGGAGCACCCGGAGGAAACCCACGCACACACGGGGAGAACGTGCAGACTCCGCACAGACAGTGACTCAGCGGGGAATTGAACCTGGGACCCTGGCGCTGTGAAGCCACAGTGCTATCCACTTGTGCTATTGTGCTACCCAAGCTGTTGTGTTTGATCAAATTCAACAACTTCAGATGAATAGCTCTACCCCACCTGACCCATTTGTTTTCATTCCATTTCATGTCAGCTGTCTCTTACCATTTCTTTCTTTCTTGTCTTTATTAATATATATTTAACACCCCCTTCTTATACACCTTTCCTTACGCCTTCTCCCCTTCTCCCTTCCCCTCCCCCCACATCTCCATCTGTCACAGTTTAGCCTCTGATGTTAGTTTCTCTGCTGTTTGGCCTCTCACACCTTTTGTTTTCTCTGGGGACTGCTATTAGCACCCTTGGTTTATGTGGCTATTAGCACCCCATTTCCCTGAGTTTCTGTGGCTATGACTCATCTTTCATTCTCACTCCACAGTATAAATGTTCCCACATTCTCTGTTTGTTAGCTTTGGAAAAGAGTCATCTGACTCGAAACGTTAGCTCTTTTCTCTCTCCACAGATGCTGCCAGACCTGCTGAGATTTTCCAGCATTTTCTCTTTCGTTCCAGTAAAAAGAAATTAATTTCCCAAATGACCCATGAAAATAAACCGGTGCACAAGATTTATTTTATTTTATTTAGATTTAACTTTTTGAGGCTTTTACTCTAACAAACAACTAAAATCAACATAAATCAAACATTACTTAACAGACAACTAATACATCAAACTAAAGGACAAGTATTTTCACATTAACAAATCAATGCAATGGGAATACATCAGACTGTGCACTACATTTCTGACGGATGAATAGCATTACAAGAATGAGTCCCATGTTACTCCTCGCTTTCCAACAATTTCAGTTCTCCCTTCCACGCAAGATCGCATCTTCCACTGTCCTTCAAAAGACAGCCGACTATATTTGAGTATTTCAGAAATGACTTTGACTGCCAAAACCCAACACAGTGACTCTTTGTTCCATAAAGCTCCAAAGGCCCCATATGGTCCATCTTATTTCTAAACAGATAAACAACTCTCACCATATTGTAGCGTCTGTATCACTCTCACTGTGTCTTAAGGCTGGATTTCACAGATTGCTGTGATCCCCACTCCTTCAACTAAAATGTCAGTGGGGAATCCTCTAAGCAAACTGACATTGGAAGCAGCATTAATTGCTTTAAGGCCAAACTATCTCAAAAATAAAACTCAACTTAGAGAGCTGCCAGCAAATTGGATGGATGGTAGCTGTGTAGTCCGAGAGTGCCAACTGGAAGCAGTGGTCCTGCTGGGACTGTAGGCATCATGCCAACGAGCCTAGGTAATTCTGGGGATTGGTATTTCAGGGAGATGACAAGGGAGGGGATGAGGGTACCAGGCTTCAAGAAGACTGGGGAATTACTTTGAAAGGGGGCTGAACCCAATCACCCCAGAGGATCCATAGAGGCGTTTTCCACCCCACTCTTTGCTAAAGCTGCTGAGCTTTCTGCATTGTGTGAGTCCCCAGCCTTCATGTTTGGCAATGCACAGCGGGGCAAAATTAAGAATGATAAGATCTTACGATGGAGGATCGAGCTCTCCACCTATAATTACAAGATCTTGTATCGTCCCGGGAAGCTCAACGAGCCTCCTGATGCCCTGTCCCGCGGCACAAGTAGACCGACTCCGGACCCTACACAACAACCCCTGCCACCCGGGGGTCACCGGGTTCTTCCACTTTGTTAAAACCCGCAATCTGCCCTACTCCATCGAGGAGGTCAGGGTGGTAACCAGAAACTGCCAAATCTGCGAGGAGTGCAAGCCGCACTTCTACAGGCCAGAGAAAGCGCACCTGGTGAAGACTTCCCGCCCCTTTGAACGCCTCAGCGTGGATTTCAAAGGACCCCTTCCCTCCACCGACCGCAACACGTATTTCTTAAATGTGATTGATGAGTACTCCCGGTTCCCTTTCGCCATCCCCTGTCCCGACATGACCGCCACCGTCATTAAAGCTCTCCACAGCATCTTTACCCTGTTCGGTTTCCCCGCCTACATCCATAGCGATAGGGGGTCCTCCTTTATGAGTGATGAGCTGCGTCAATTCCTGTTCAGCAAGGGCATTGCCTCCAGCAGGACGACCATTTACAACCCCCGGGCAAACGGGCAGGTAGAGAGGGAGAACGGGACAGTCTGGAAACCGGCCTACTGGCACTATGGTCCAAGAATCTTCCAGTGTCCCGATGGCAGGAGGTCCTCCCGATGCACTTCACTCCATCCGATCACTACTGTGCACTACTACCAATGAAACACCTCATGAACACCTCCTTACCTTCCCTAGGAAGTCCTCCTCGGGGACCTCGCTCCCAACATGGCTGGCAGCCCCCGGACCCGTCCTACTCCGCAAACATGTACGGGCCCACAAGTCGGACCCACTGGTCGAGAGGGTACATCTCCTCCATGCTAACCCCCAGTACTCCCATGTGGCACACCCTGACGGCCGACAAGACACAGTCTCCCTCTGGGATCTGACCCCCGCTGGATCCCCACCCTCACTTCCCCCACCGACCCCAACCATTTTTTCACCTGTGCACACCACGGCAGCCCCCTTCCCAGGAGGATCTGTGCTCTCACTGACCCCATCCGGGTGCGATGAAGTTGAAGATGGCACGCTCCTAGAGCCACGGATGCCCGAGCCGATGCCAGCATCACCGCCGGGACTGCGACGATCGCAGAGGACGACCAGGGCCCCCGACCGGCTGATAGTTTCATTGTAAAATGAACTTGTAAATAATTGTCTGTAAATATGTGTATTCCATGTAAAGGCACTGAAGGGTACCACTATAACCTCTACCACTATAAAATCAAGGCCACCACCCCCGCCGGACTCTTTTTTAAACAGGGGGTGAATGTGGTAGGCTATATTAGCGGTATTGCGGTACCGAGGTGGGATGTACTTTATACTGTAGTATGAGTGGTAGAACCTTCCTGCTGGTTCCGCCCAGCAGGCAGAGCATAAGAGTCTGTGTTTCACCCACAGCAGACATTCTGTACCGGAGCTGCTGGGGTAACTACTTATTCATTAAAGCCTTCAATTGGACTACAATCTCACTTCAGTAGTGATTGATCATGCATCAGGGGATATGGTGGATATGGGTGTGGGGGATATGGGGGAGGGGGGATATGGGGGAGGGGGATATGGTGGATATGAGGGGGGGATTTTGGGGAATGGGAACGGCTGTGAGGGGTCTCACTTGGTGGTGCTCCCCCAACCTCTGCATCGTCAACCTCCCGGTCCTCAGGTCCGCCTGCCAGTTCCAGGGCCCTCTCCTCATAAACGGTGAGTGGTCTCTCATCAGCTGGGCCCCCTCTGGTCCTCTCACGCTCCTTGCTGTTGTGTACGCGCTTCTCCTGTGGGGAGCGGGCGGGTGGGTGGCAGGGATAAAGGGCAACAGTGTTAGGCAGAGATATACATGCAGGCCAGCGGTTTTGCGTATATTGGCATAGTTATGCAGCACATTGTGGTTAGGGTTAGGGTTGGTTGCACATGGGGGTGTGCCACACATCGGTGGGGGGGGGGGGGGCGTGGGCGAGGGGGGTACTCACCCTGGCTGCCCTGACAAGGTCATTCACCTTCTTGTGGCACTGGGCGCCTGTCCTTGGTGTTACAGCCATGTCGCTGACAGCCTCTGCCACCTCCCTCCGCAGGCGCCGGCTGAGGTGCACGGCAACCCTGCGGCTGTGTCTGGGGTACAGGGCCTCCCTTCTCTCCTCTACTGTGTCCAGGAGCGCCTCGATATCCCGCTCCTGGAACTTCGGGGTTCTTCGAGAATTCTCCGAGACAGGATCTACTCCTATTTGTAAGCAAGTGGTCGTAATAGCGAGAGGCAGCACGGTTTTGTGAAGGAGTGGTCGTGTCTCACTAACTTGATCAAGTTTTTAAAGGAGGTCACAAAGATGATTGATGCATGTTGGGCTGTGGATGTTGTCTATATGGACTTCAGTAAGGCCTTTGACAAGGTCCCTCATGGCAGACTGGTACAAAAGGTGAAGTCATATGGGATCAGAGGTGAGCTGGCAAGATGGACACAGAACTGGCTAGGTCATAGAAGGCAGAGAGTAGCAATGGAAGGGTGCTTTTCTGATGGGAGAGCTGTGACTAGTGGTGTTCCACAGGGATCAGTGCTGGGACCTTTGCTGTTCATAGTATATATAAATGATTCGGAGGAAAATGTAACTGGTCTGATTAGTAAGTTTGCGGACTACACAAAGGTTGGTGGAATTACGGATAGCGATGAGGACTGTCAGAGGATAAAACAGGATTTAGATCGTTTGGAGACTTGGGGTGGCAAGATGGCAAATGGTGTTTAATCTGGGCAAATGTGAGGTAATGCTTTTTGGACGGTCGAATACAGGTGGGGAATATACAGTGAATGGTAGAACTCTCAAGAGTATTGACAGTCAGAGAGATCTTGGTGTACAGGTCCACAGGCCACTGAAAGGGGCAACACAGGCGGAGAAGGTAGTCAAGAAGGCATACGGCATGCTTGCCTTCATTGGCCGGGGCATTGAGTATAAAAATTGGCAAGTCATGTGTAGAACCTTAGTTAGGCCACACTTGGAGAATAGTGTTCAATTCTGGTTGTCATATTACCAGAAGGATGTGGAGACTTTAGAGAGGGAGCAGAAGAGATTTACCAGGATGTTGCCTGGTATGGAGGGCATTAGCTATGAGGAGAGGTTGAATTAACTTGGTGTGTTCTCACTGGAATGAAGGAGGTTGAGGTCTACAAAATTATGAGGGGCATAGACAGCGTGGATAGTCAGAGACTTTTTCCCAGGGTAGGGGGTCAATTACTAAGGGGCATTGGATAAAAGGGGCGAAGGGCAAGGTTTAGAGGAGATGTACGAGGTCAGTTTTTTTTACACAGAGGGTACCTGGAACTAGCTGCCGGAGGAGTTGGTGGAAGCAGGGACGTTCAAGGGGCATTTTGACAAATACATGAATAGAAAGGGAATAGAGGGATACGGACCCCGGAAGTGCAGAAGATTTTAGTTTAGATGGGCAGCATGGTCGGCGCAGGTTTGGAGGGCCGAAGGGCCTGTTCCTGTGCTGTACGTTTCTTTGTTCTTTGTTCTTTGATAAATAGCCATGTACTGACATAACAATCATGTAAAAAATATATGAAAAGGAAGCAGCATTTTTAATAAGTCATTGTAGAACTCAATCAAGTATTTGTGCTTTTTTACCACTTCTGAATAGGGTAAATAAGTGTGGGTGTGTGTACCGAGGATTGGGAACTTGGTGGGAGTATAGGCTCGAGTGGGAGGATTATCTTAGTATTGATTGTCAGATTGAATTGCTGTATAAAAAGGTGGAAGGAAGAGTCCTACCCCTAGCTCGTGAAGCTGATGATGTTGTCTCTGATCATTTTTTTAAATCGGCTGTTGGAGGGGCTTGGGATTGTTCACTTTTATCTGTCGGCAATACAGTCAGAAAAACATAGAAACATAGAATATTAACAACAGTGGGAACCATTTGCCTCATCAAGTCCATGCCAGCTGCAAAAGAACTCTCCAGTCCAGTGTTCTTCAAACTTTGTTCCGGGGACCCATTTTTACCAACCGGCCAACCTTTGGGACCCAACCCGGCCAACCTTCACGACCCAATCCGGCTGACCTTCGCGGCCCATGCCGGCCGACCTGCATGACCTACCATTTTCTCTTACCTTGTTTGCTGCTGACAAAAATGGAGGAAATGGTTTTGTGTCCCTTTGGCCCTCGTACACGCTCCTCCAATGGAACCTGTTGGATGAAGGTGAAGCCTTCTGGTGTCTGAAAGTATGGAGTCTCCATCTGTCCAAAGTTATGAATTGTTTTCCTGTAAAGTTTTATCAAATAAAACACCCACCCCCCAAATTTGTAAAAAAAATAAAAAATAAAATGAGTAAAAGAAATGAAAAAAATGAATAAACCCCCCCCCCCACCCCCCCTCGAACTTGTAAAAAAAATAAAATGAATAAAATTAATGAAAAAAATTAAAATTAAATGGATAAAATAAATGAATAAAAACCACTACAGAACTTGTCAAACAAAAAGCTGCAACTGTTTAAAAAAAATAGCGGGCGCATTGCACATGCCGATCATCGTGCGTGCATTCGCAATGCGGCTGAATTATTTTTTTAACATGTTTGCGACCGCTTGCAGCCGGCGTTATGAAAAGCCGGCTGCTGCGCGGGGATTTGCACCGCGGGAGCACCGCGTACAACGGCTCCGCGACCCTCACGACACCCGCCCACGACCCACCCGCGGGTCGCACCCCCGACTTTGAAGAATACTGCTCCAGTCGACTTCCACTTTGCAGCAGTATTTTTATTAAATGCAGTTTAGGGTTTCTGTCTCTGTGAGTCTTGCAGGCAGTCAGATCCAAACTCTCGTTACCCTCTCAGAGAAAATAAAAATATTTTCAACTCTCTTCTAATTCTTCTGCCAATTATTTTAAAGCAAGCAGATAGTAAAACAGATGAGATCTAGGCCGTTATAAATAGATGCATTCAATACAAAACCAAGGGAAGCTTGCTAACCCTATATAAAACTAGTTCTAGCTGGAGGGTTTCCAGTTCTGGGCTCCACAATTTAGGAAGGACATGAAAGCTTTGGAGAGGGAACAGAAGGGATTTATGAGAATGAGTACAGAGGTGAACTATTATAGTTATCTGAATAAATAGAGAAGCTACCATTCTCCATTGTAAGGAAAGGGTTAATAGACTGGCTGCAAGCTCAGTGTTGGTTATGCGAAAAATAGATGGGTCCGATACTTGCTAATTACATCAATACTTGTTAATTGCAGTGATACTAGTGGATTGAATCGAACAATTTGAATCGAATTGAACTGTTCGTAATAGCATAAAAGCAAATTACAAGGTCGGCACGGCAGCACAGTGGTTAGCATTGCTGCCTCGCAGCTCCAGGGACCTGGGTTCAAGTCCGGGTGACTGTCTGTGTGGAGTTTGCACTTTCTCTCCACGTCTGTGTGGCTTTCCTCTGGGTGCTATGGTTTCCTCCTGCAGTCCAAAGATGTGCAGGTGAGGTAGATTGATCATGCTAAATTGCCCTTAGTGTCCAAAACATTAGGTAGGGTTGCGGGGAAAGGTCGCTCTTTCCAAGGGCCAGTGTAATCTCGGTGGGCTGAATGGCCTCCTTCTGCACTGTAGAAATTCTATGATTAAGAGGTCAGAATGTGTAAATGGCAAAGCAAGGGTAAGCAGTGTGTCAAAGGACAACTTGGAACAGGGATCAGATGGCCCTCGTGAAGTGGGGTGGGGGGGAGGGGAGACAATAGTGAGGGAAAAACGGATTGATGGAAGTAATGAAAATAATTTGAGAGAAATAAAGACGGGGTGAAGATGGAGAAGAGAGTCAGTCTGAAGTTGTTAAATTCATTGTTAAGTCCACAAAGCTGTAACATGCCTAATTGGAAGATGAGATGTGGTTCCGCCAACATGCAGTGGGCTTCACTGGAACGTATTAATCACAGCAGGATGGAAAGAAAATCCTAATGGTTAGGCCGATGGAGGACAATTTGGAAATACGCTGGTCAAACACAAGACAATCATGCAACTAACCAATCCACATCCAGTAGAGGATTGGGCATTAGCTCTGTCACACACTTTATTCTGTATGCAAACCTCTGAAATAGAAGTACATTAGAAGGAGCACAGAAAAAACATATCTAAGGGGAGCACTCAAGAAAGAAAATATATAACAATGGGAAGAGTCCTGGTGAAGCTAATAATAATAATCTCTATTAGTGTCACAAGTAGGCTTACATTAACACTACAATTAGGTTACTGTGATAATCCCCTAGTCACCACATTCCGGCACCTGTTCGTGTACACAGAGGGAGAATTCAGAATGTTCAATTCACCTAAGAAGCACATCTTTTGGGACTTGTGGGAGGAAACCGGAGGACCTGGAGGAAACCCACGCAGACACCGGGAGAACATGCAGACTCCGCACAGTGACCCAAGCTGGGAATTGAATCCCTGGCGCTGTGAAGCAACAGTGCTAACCACTGTGCTACTGTGCCGCCTAGCAGAAAGATCCTGATCAAAGGTCACTCCTAAGTGACCGGCAGTCTTCTCAGTTTGACCACCTGAGGAGTAACTGAGTGATTTTGTTGAAACTGTTTTGTTTAACTTTCTCAACAAAGGTTTTGGAATTATTCTGGGATCATGTCAATCATCATTCTTGACCTCGGAGTTTAAGAAATAAGTCCAGCAGGGATTGACAGAATGGCTAAATCCAATAAGAGTATGAAAGAATTGGTGACCGAGATATTTCTAAAAAGATTAAGGTGTTGTAATTGTGACTTGAGGAGATAACCGGAGGTGAGAATCCGGTGGAAAAGACTAGTGACTGGACAGAGGGTACTCTCGCCAAACCCCCTCTGGCATACCAGGTGCAAATCCAGGGACGAGAGGAGAAAATATGACAGAATTAGGAGAAGAGTCACAAAAGGAAGCGAGTGATAGACAGGCTGTGGTAAACCGATTGATGGATGAGGTCCAGGAGGAATGGGAGAAAGTCTGGTGTAATGCTGATAAGCACCAGTGCACTGAGCTCTTGTGGTAGACACAGTTGAGGGAGTGTATGCAAAAATGTGAGGAGTTAAAGCAGAAATGTAGGTAGAAAGACGAAAGTACAGAGAGAGCCGAAAAGTAGGTGGATGATGTAAAAGCTGTCTTTCGGGTATTGTGAAATGAGTCACAGAGCACTGAGTCACCGACAACTGAGTCAGTTGTGGTGATAAATCCAGGAATTGAAAGAGCAGTTGTGTGGCTAGGGATATTCTCTGATTGGGCCAGGCAAGGCAATGCTCGATGTTGAATCTCCAAGTTGGTGCATGTCATCCTCCACCACATGTCCTGGATCCTGTGCGTACTAGGTAGTTTAGAATGATAGTCCCCGGGAAACGTGATGTAGATAAATGATGGAGACAATCTGTCAGTTTTAGTGACGCCCAAACAACGACCATGAGTCAGATTTGCCCACTTAAATCCCAATTCGATGAGTTGGTCATTAAATTTGCTGCAGGGGAGTTGCATCCTTCGGGAGGGCGGGTTACGGCTCATTTGTTTGTAATGGTCACCTTTAGATGGTAGAACAGTGGATGCCAGGATTCACTGGTAGCTAGTTACAAAAGATGTGAAGAGTTAGTTGCCTCCCAGAAAGGTAGCTATGGGACAATTTAAAGGACTGTGTTTCCATGTGGCCACAAATGTTATGGTAAAAAGAGGAGTGCCTTAAGGGAAGTAATTGAGGTGTCTAAGGCAAAGCAAATGATCAAAGTGAGTTGGGAGCAGACAAACAATTGTGCACTTAGTTCCATTTCATGCACTTACAAGCTGCACTCAGCAGTGCAGGAAGAGATCAGTGCACCATTTTTAAATGGTGCCTTGAGCTCTTGACTCCCCACCATGGCCTCCGGACTTCCCCAATGTCCCAACACGCCAATAAGGGGGACATTAAGCCCCATTGCACCCCACAGCATTAGAGCAGGGCATCCCGAACCCTGGCATGGGCAAGATGCCACCTGGACACCTTAGGCTGGAACTGCCAGGGTGGAACTCAGGCTGTGGCCAGGGTACCCAGGTGGCACTGCCAGGGCGCCAGTCTGGAAGTACTGGGGTGCCAGAGTACAACCCTGCCCTGAGTTTGATCACCCTCAGGGACCCTTGATCGCCTGAGAGACCCCTCCAAGTGCTGGTACACCTGGTCGACGTTTTTTGGAAACCAGTGCTAAACCCACTCGGGGTATCCGAGGCATGGATATTCGGTCCCGGCCAATGGGTAGATCTGGCATAGACATATTCAAGTGAGACTAACTGCTGTTAGATCTCTCGAGGTGTGACTCATAGTCTCATAGAATTTACAGTACAGAAGAACTTACAGTGTAGAAGGAGGCCATTTGGCCCATCGACTCTGCACCAGCCCTTTGAAAGAGCACCCTACTTAAGCCAACACCTCTACCCTATGCCCATAACCCAGCAACACCACCTAATCTTTTGGAAACTAAGGGGCAATTTAGCATGGACAAATCACCTAACTTGCACAACTTTGGACTGTGGAAGTCAACCGGAGTACCTGGAGGGAACCCAAGCAGACACGGGAGAAAGTGCAAACTCCACACAGACAGAGACCCGAGGCTGGAATTGAACCTGGGACCCTGGAGCTGTGAGGAAACAGTTCTAACTGCTGTGCCACCGTGCCGCCCTCTTGTGGGATTTACCGGCCTCGCCGCATCCTGAATCGGGTACGGCGAGGCCGATAGATCCCGTGTAAAAATAGGTAGCAAAGTATGGATTCAAGATAAAGAAATGAATCCGAATGCCACTCGGGGAGGGGCTGGTGTGATTCTTTTGCTTGAACGCTTTTTTGTGCATCCCAGTTTTACTGTGCACAGAATTAAAATGCTTTTTTAAATGTTTGCAATCTGGTGTTGGAGGTTTCAATTTGATTGACTAATGTGTGTACACATTAAAACTCTTAATTTTCGTTTCCTGGTGCTTGAGATCTATATAATAATCTTTATTGCCACAAGTAAGCTTAGATTAACACACTGCAATGAAGTTACTGTGAAAAGTCCCTCATCACCAGAATGTCTATTTACCTAACAGCACGTCTTTTGAGATTTGTGGGAGGAAACCGGAGCTCCCGGAGGAAACCCACGCAGACACAGGGAGAATGTGCAGACTCCGCACAGACAGTGACCCAAGCCGGGAATCGAACCTGGGACCCTGGAGCTATGATGCAACAGTGCTAACCACTATGCTACCGTGCCACCCATTGAGATAATACATTTGGAACTTGGTGAATTTCTAACTTAATATTGGAATTATTGCAAAGGTGCATGGAAATATAAAAGCGTTAATTTGATTTATTAAAAATCCATGGCTGAGATTCTCTGGTATCCGGCAGGTGGGCCGTACCGGCGCCGAGGAGTGGCGTGAACCACTCCGGCAGCGGACCGCCCGGAAGGTGCGGAATCCTTCAGGGGCTAAGCCGGCGCCGGCTGGGTGGTGCCGCGCCAACCAGTTCCGAAGGGCCTCCGCCGGCCGGCATGAGGTGGCGCATGTGCGGGAGCACCAGCGTGTGCTGGCGTGATCCCAGCGCATGAGCAGGGGGGTTCTTCTCGGCACCGGCCATGGCGAAGGTTGATAGCAGCCGGCGCGGAGGGAAAGAGTGCCCCCACGGCACAGGCCCACCTGCGGATTAGTGGGCCCCGATCGTGGGCCATGTCATTGTGGGGGCACCCCCTGTCATGTTATGTACTTTGAGATAACACAGGCTGCAACTATATGCAGCATTAACCAAAAGATACTCCAGTCCTTGAAGTTAGTTCAATCTGATTTATTGAACCAGTAGCACAGTTAGCACAGTTTGTTACAAGTTCAAATCTCTGCTAACCTAAGTGTGGTTACTCTGTCTGACTGAAGCAGACTAGCTCTTAGCCATGTGTTGGAGGTGTGATGCTGTAAATGCACCCTGACTCACTCTGTAGATGTTCCTCAGCAGAAAGAGGCGGAGTGTGAGTGCCTCGTGAGATACCCCTGAGTGTCCTGCCTACTCATTGGTCATGTCCCGTTCTCTGTGTTCATTTGCTGCCTGTCTGTGCCTGTAGTATATCATTATCTGCATGTCTGCATATCATGACACACACCCCACCCCCTCCCCCCCCCCCCCCCCCCCACACCCCCCGAGGACTCTGCAGGCCGTCCGTAGAGCTGGGTCCCACCGGTACGGACCTGGTTCGATTTACGCCGGTGGGACTGGCCGAAGACAGGCAGCTGCTCGGCCCATCGCGGGTCGGAGAATCGCCGGGGGAGCCGCTGCCAGCGGCCGCCGGCCGACACGGCATGATTCCCGCCCCCGCCAATACCCTGGCGCCTGAGAATTCGGCAGCCGGCGTCGGGGCGGCGGGGCGGGATTCACGCCGCCCCCCGGCGATTCTCTGACCCCCCCGCCCCATATCTATTTAAGGTATGCATCCAAAATTAGGATTTTATAAAAAGAACATTGAATAAATTGTCAGAAAAAGTAACAAGCCTGAGAATTGGAAGCAGGTCCGGATTCAGTAAAGCAAAACCACGAGATTAAGAGAGGAAAAATATCGTAAACTTGCAAGTAACATAAAAACAGACTTAAAGTTTCTGTAAGTACGTAAAAAGAAAAGAATGAGTAAAGACAAATGTAAGTCCTTTACAGTCCAAAACAGGAGAATTTCTAATAGAGAAGAAGGAAATGAACAAATAAAAGAGCAATTAACAGCTTTAGTTCCGTGACACTTTACCAGCTTCTTTTGTGCCTTTACGCTATGTTTTTTGCTGCTGCGTCATTGTATACTCTCTGGTGTCACCAGCTTCTTTCATGTTGTTACGCGATGCTTTTTGCTGCTACATGGTTGCGTACTCTCTAGCCTGTCGGCCACATTACTTGGTGTCATCAGTGAGACTCACAGTATCCTCCATTCCCCTTGTCTTCCTCTTTTTTGTTTTGAGATCGATTTTGTGACTGATTTTGTGATGCTCCTCTTTTATAGCTTGAGTTTGGTAGCACTCATCTTGCTGCTGTTCTGCGCCATGAAAGCAATAGTTTGTGGATTCTCTGCTGAGGCGTCTCATGTTGGCGTGTTTCCGAGGGCCTGTGCAGTCATGGTCAAGTCTGCACCTTCAATAGCTGGCTGCACAGCCTGGCACTCTGGTGTCTGGGTTGGATCCACATCCGCAAAGTTAGGTGCTGTTCCTACATCCTGTGCTTGAGCCCCAAGTGATGTCTCCTCGTCACTCAAAATTACAAAGCATCAGTCACCTTTTTCTGAAGAACCAAGTCGTGATTCATCCTCATCTTGTAAAACAATACACAATGGCTCACCCTCGTTCTGTAATATGATATATGTATCATCCGTTGTCATAGAACTGCATCTTGAAATAGCCATCTGCTCGCTCCTAACTCATCCGTCGGTGGATTGGCCTCGAATACTAGGGAGCCCATTACTGGAACCATTTCAGAGGCCTGAGATGATTCACCATATGCCTCTGGAGCCAGTTTCTCCAGAATTGGTATTATATCTTCTGTTATTAGTTTGTTCGCAGCTGAGTCTTTTTTTCTCCAAGGTCTCTGCTACCGCAATCTCACTTTCCATCTCTCAGTGTGCCATCTCAGAGATTTCACACTTCTCAGTGTCCTGCACAGACTGGCTGTTCCTTGTGACCAGCTCGTCATTCCCGCCAAACCATTTGAGTAGTGCTTCACAGTAACTTCATTGCAGTGTTAATGTAAGCCTACTTGTGACAATAAAGATTATCACAGGCTTCCTCATCTAGCTTGCCATCACTCCTGCAAAACAACCTTACTAGCTTTTGACAAAGAGTCATCGGACTCGAAACGTTAGCTCTTTTCTCTCCCTACAGAGGCTGCCAGACTTGCTGAGATTTTCCAGCATTTTCCCTTACTAGCTTTTCATTGTCGTATTCATCTGGCTCAGCCTCCAAGCCTTTACTTTCTCCATCATATTCATGGTCTTCGTAAATATCATCGTAGTACTCATCATCTGCAGAGACTTCTGTAAAATACAACATTTTCAAAGTCAGCAGCGTGTTTTGCTGCAGAACTTTTATTTAACACTCCATGCTGTGGAACTTCAGGAGGACTGAAGAAATTGAAGAATGAGTAATTTGGTACAGTTTTCATAACTGTTTTACGAGAACTCCGACACTTATGCTTCGGCTTTGTTTTAAAGGTTTTAAATGTGAAATTTTTTTCTTACTTCCAGTCGTTCTGCACCCTCTGCACCACGTGATTTCTGGTTCATCAAAGATTGAAAATTCAACTTATCAGGCTGCGATTCCAGCTGTTATACTTTCGTATTTGCCTCATTTGTAAAATACACATTTGGCTCAAATATAAACTACTTTCGTAATTACCTCATTTGCAAAATATTCATTTGGCTCACATTTAAACTTCAGAGTGAAGCACATTGGCAGTTCACACTCTGAACATTTAACGTTCACATCTTGGAGATGCTTTAACATGGGCTCATCATGCTCCTGTATCATACCACTGAGTATATACACCTTCCTGAAGACTGATAACCAGAAGTCTAGAATTCTCTTCGGCTCTTCAATCTCTTCATCTGATTTGTCATCCACCGCCTGGACTTTCGTTTGTTTCTCATCGAATGACTGCACCAGCATATCTCATTGAGATTTGTAGTATTTGGCTGGCCACTCGCTGTCTGGAACATACAGCCGCTCAACTAAGCTCAGGGCCTCACATGCATCCGTTCCTATGATGGACTCGCTTTCAACATCCACAATGGAAAATGGTAACATATACGTTATGTTGTGCACGCTTAATTCAAGCTCACATTCACCCAGCGTTTCAATCCCCCACCATAGTGTATCAGCAGTCTCGGTTGACCGACAACTTTCGTCTTAACGTGCAGCCCATGCAAATCAGACAGACTGAGGAGGTTGGCCCTCATTCCCATGTCATGGTCGTATTTTATCAGGTTGCATTTTACCAGTGTGTTGTTCATCCACACTAAAGTTTTCCATCTGGTTTCGATGGCATCAGGTTTGTCCTTATTATCTTTTCGGAAGGACTTCTTCACTTTTATTGGTTGGACTCTTCCGGTCCTTGGTTGAAATGAAATCATTAAAAAACTATTCGTCCGGAGGCACCTCATCAACTGCAATGGGGCAGCACAGAAGCGCAGTGATTAGCACAGTTGCTTCACAGCTCCAGGGTCCCAGGTTCAATTCCTGGCTTGGGTTACTGACAATGCCGAGTTTACACATTCTCTGTGTCTCCGTGGGTTTCCTCTGGGTGCTCCGGTTTCCTCCCAGTGTCCAAAGATGTGCAGGTTACGGGGATAGGTGGAGGTGTGGGGATAGGGTGGAAGTAAGGGCTTAGGTAGGGTGCTCTTTCTAAGGGCCGGTGCAGACTCGATAGGCCAAATGGTCTCCTTCTGCGCTGTAAATTCCATGATTTCTATGATTTAATTGATCCAATTTGGTCCAATGTATGACGCGAAAATTATTGTTTCACAAAATGTTTTGTATGGCCACACCTGGAACATACTTTCCCATATGCTGGACCTTACTGGCGACCATGTCATTTGCCACATTTCTGGCATAATATGGCGGCTCCTGTCGGTCACTTAAAATGGCTGCCTGCACTGAGACCACTTTTTGCATTAAACTGCATCACAGTGCTGATGGTGCTGGTGTCTTCTTCCATGTTGGCGCCAAAATATTTCAAAGTGAGTGTATTGATTTGCGGTGTAGCCAATTCACTTGCTTGGCAAATCTTAATCACATTTTCCAATTTCAGGTCTTCTTCCCGTAACAATCTCCCATGAAGCTTATCATTCAATATGCCAAATACTACTTGGTCGCAGATCTTCGATGATTTTAGACCACATGAAATTGCAGGTCTGGGCTTTCAGCCTGAAGTCGTTTACAAAACTGTCAAAAGATTTGCCTGGTTCCTGGGTATGCATACAAAAAATATCTTTGTTTTGTTCTTTGGCCGATTTTGCTTCTTCTATTCTGCTGTTATCTTTAAACGTTCAAAACGCCTGATACCATGTGTTATCTGACCTTGCCATTTCAATGATGCACACAGAACTGCTGGTGACTTAACTTGAATGATGAGTTATTGATTAACACATGGAAAGATAACATGCAGAATACTATACAGACTAAGTTACTATTTGAGCTTTGTGAACTCTCCTGGAACTACCCTATGTGCGACTATCTGTTGTACACCTTATTACCAACTGCCAAGAGTCGGATGTCACATGACCGTCTGATGCCACCAGCTGTTGGAGGTTGCATTGCTAACTAAATACAATATTATTCACAGGCATATGACCACACAACCAAAAGTAGAAATTGGTTTAACTCAGGAAAGGATAAATTAATCTATCATGGAACGACGGAGAAATTGGAAAAGTTCTGATTACAGTATTGGCTCTTTGAACACCAATGTGGCTGTGCATGCTTGATGTTGACAAGCAAGGGAAGATCTGTTGCCTTTTGATCCTTTTTGAAGTAAGAACGTTGAAGCTTGTTTCTGTTTAATTTCATTTTATTAGTGACTTTGAAAAGGTGCCTGAAGAAAGGACAGGAAATGATGCAATTCTTTTCTTGTTTAAAGTATGTATCTATATTTAGTTAATAATTTCACATTAATTTAAGCTAACTTGTTAAGTCATGAGAATTTCAACAGGGCCAAAATGCGATTCTAGTTATGATGATAAAATTGTGCAAATTTTAATTCCGGATGTATAGTTCACACATAGAGCTGCTGGCAGTTTTGAGTTTTGCTAAAGATTGATTGAGTTGGAGCCAAACTGGATTGCATGATGGGCAATTTAGTCAAGTAAAGAAATATTCAAATTTATTCGGACAAATAAATGGTGAACAATGTAAACCACAGGTGTCCAGACACAAGAACCATAGAAAGGCCATTAGTCAAAGAAAGCAACTTTGTAGCAAAAAGGAGGAAGGAACTTCGGAGCTAGACAACTGCAGATATTTGTTGACCTTGAGCAAGAGGGTCACCTGATTTTTGTAGTTGCAATGGACTATAAAGGTGAAAGCTGCACAAGGAACATGAGCAGATATGTCTTGGTTTACCAGACATCGGGAAGACTGACCTTAGCTCCATGAGTGTCATGCACATATGTCATTGAACATTCGAGAAAGCTGTAGAAATTGGTATAAAAATAATGGAGATTGAAGTCTCGGGAGGAAAAACCTGGGAAGCATCACAGAAGACCTTCCCCGATTCAGTGGCTCGGAGACCAGTGACGTACCCCTGTAGAAGAGTTTGATTTGTAAGTTGAGTAACGTTTATTAGTATATTGAGTTAAAGAGTCTGTGTGACATTCATTGAGTAAAAGAATTAGATGACAAAACAGTCTGTGTGACATTTATTGAGTCTAAAGTTTGTGTGACATATTAGTACAAATAAAGAGTGAATACTATTAATCTTGTGTAGTTTGTGTGATGTGTCAGTTGTGAACCTTCAAGGAGTAGAGAGGAAACAATTGGAATTCAGAACATTTGAAGTGATTATGGTTATTCAATTTTTGTGGGCGTCGCTGGTTGGCCAGCATTTATTTGCCATTTGTAGTTACCCTTCAGATGGCCAATAAATACTGGCCAGATGGGTTGTATTAAAAATCCTTGGATGAATATTTTTTTTAAAACACAAAATTTTGCAAATAATTTGAGTTTGAATTTAATGATGAGACAGATTAATACCCGTTGGGTTCAGTGTCAGTACCAGGATTTTCTTCTCATTTTCATCTTTTAAACAGGTAACCAAAATCCTCATAGATTTTGCCCAGGTGCAGAACTTTCCCAGCTTGTCCATGGTGAACATGGTTTACAGGATCTACATGAATATGTTTCTTCAAGATATCTAGAAGTGAGAAATGAAATTGTAACTGCAGGCATCCAATGTCAGAGCACAGTGGTGGATGATTTCACAGAATCCCTACAGTGCAGAAGGGGGCCATTCAGCCCAGCGAGTCTGCATTGACACTCTGATGGGGCACCCTACCTAGGGTCAGGCCCCCACGCTATCCCCATAACCCCACTTAACCTTTTGGACACTAAGGGGCAATTTAGCATGGCTAATCCACCTAACCTGCACATATTTAGACTGTGGGAGGAAACCAAAGCACGTGGACGAAACCTACAGAGATACAGAGAGAATGTGCAAACTCCACACAGTTGCCCAAGGCTGTAATGGAACCCAAGACCCTGGCGCTATGAGACTGCAGTGTTAACTACTGTGCAGCCCAATTGGAGCTATTGGTTTTGTGTCTAAGATTAGGCTCTAAACTATTTAGGGTGATTTGCTGTCTTGGGTTTCATTATGTGAATCCATGTGCATGTGATTCTTTTTAAAACATCCATGCTGACATTCATTGTTTAAATTATGCCCTTTAAAATAACAATTTTGCTGGCCTTCAGAATTCTTTACCAATAATTTACTAAGGACCAAGATTAGGTTAACTGGCCTATAATTACTCAGTCTGTTCTGCTCCCCCCCCCCCCCCCCCTTTAAAAAAACTCTATTGGTCTCAAACATCATGGGCGGAATTCTCTGCTCCCGGGAAAAATCGGGAGGGCCGTCGTGAACTCGGCCGAGTTTCATGACGGCCTCGGAGGCCGCTCCTCGCCCCCTATTCTCCCCTCCTGGCGGGGCTAGGAGCGGTGCTCCGTAAATCCCGGCCGCGGGGGCAGCGCACCGAGAATGACGTGGCCGGCGTGCCTAATGACGTCAGCCGCGCATGCGCAGGTTGGCCGGCTCCAACCCGCGCTTGCGCGGTGGCCGTCTTTCCCTTCAGCCGCCCAGCAAGACGTGGCGGCTTGATCTTGTACGGCGGCGGAGGGGAAATAGTGCGTCCGATTTGGACGCCGGCCTGACGATCGGTGGGCACTGATCGCGGGCCTGTCCCCACCCGAGCACAGTCGTGGTGCTATTTCCTTTCTAGGCCACCTACAAGCCCCAAACGGGCTTCTCACTCCCGTTTCACGATGGCAGCGACCAGGTGTGTTTGCCGTCATGAAATGGCCACGAACAGCAGGCCGCTCGGCCCATCCGGGTCGGAGAATCGCTGTTCGCCCTAAAGATTCTTCCAAGCCGGGGGGGGGGGGGGGGGGGGGGGGGGAATCGCGGGGGGCGCGAGGGGGGCGTGAATTTTGTCGGGGGGCCCACGACACGTGGGGAGCGGAGAATCGCGCCCCATGCCTGTTGTCAGAGAGGATTGGAAAATGATGCTTAAAGTCTCTGCTATCTCCTCCCTTGTTTCTCTTAGAAAGGCGGGACACATTTCATCTGTGCCGAGCAGTTTATCTGTAATCAAAGAAGTTAACCCCTTAATACTTGCTCTCTAATCCAATATTTCACGCTCTTATTCTTTTACTGTCGTGTCTGCATTGGGAGATTTGGGAATCACACCCTTTTCCTTTCTGGGACCCCCATTGATCTGAGCCCTCATATCTCTTCCTGAATGACACTAAATTACCTTCAATTAGCTGTTTCCAGTCCATTTTTGCCAAATCAAAATTTGGTTTCATAAAATTGGCCGTCCCCGAATTAAAATATTTACTCTATGTCTGTCTTTGTCTTTTACCATAACTATGCTAAATCTAATTGATTTAGAATTACTACCACCAGAATTATCTTCTCACTGAAACCCCCTCGCCTTGCCAATCAAATCAAAAATTGTTCCTTCTCATGTTGGACTTTCTCCACACCATCTAATTTTATAAATGAATACTATTACTCATCTTCTTTGTTGTCGATTTTCTACATTGTTTCCACTGCCTTCTATACTCTCTAATTTTCTGCCCTCTATTTCCAGCTTTACGTCTCTCCCTTCTGAATCCATGTCATCGCCCTGCCAAGCTACCTTAAACCATCCCCAACACCATCAGTAAACTGCACTGGAGAATGGAGATTGACTCCAGTTCTGTTGGGCTGCAACCCATCCAGATTCCATTTCTGCAGAATTAGTTCCAATCCCCCAGCAATCTACAATCCTCCCTTCTGCAGCCTCTCCAGCCAATTGTTCATCTGCACTCTTATTTTTGTAGTTACTAGTGTGTGGCACGAGGAGAAATCTGGAGATTTCTGCCATGCTGATTATGCTTTTTATTTCCAAGAACCCTAAAATCTCTCTTTGTATCTACAGCATGATACCAATATGGATCACAACTCTGGCTGTTCACCCTCTCCCCTCAGAGTGTTCTGCAGCTGGTTAATGACACCCTTGACCTACCGCCAGGGAGACAACATACTTCCTGGAGTAATGTCTATGGCTGCAGAAATAACTCTATTCTTACTTTAACTATTGAATTCCCTGTCACTATTGTTTTCCCGATCTTCCTCCTCAACCCTGCCCATACAGCTGAACCATCCATGTTGCTAGTGCTGGGTCTTGGTTCTAGCTGTACCCCACAAAGGAACCATTGCACTCACAGAACTGAATACTAGTTCGACAGCAAGATACACTCAGGGAACTCATAAACTACCTACCTCGTCCTTCCAGTCTATCTGGCAGCCACCCATTCCTGCCTGCATAATTTAGCCGCAAGGTGATCACACTTAGAAGAGTGCCATCTGCATTGTTGTAGAGTGTTGTCTCCGAGTCCATCTGGATCTTTCTCAAGGCTCTTTTAACTGTACCCAAGCCAGGCTGGAAAAGCTTGGGGAACTTGCTCAGTACCGCACACAGACTGCCAAATCCCACTTGCATGATATGTTCCCAACCCAACTGCAGCTGGTGCAGCCAATTGCAGCCCAACAGGCTAGGATCACTTCCTTGCATGACAGTGAGGGGAAGGTGAGCCGTTGACGCCTATAATCTACCGGAACAGGCGTCATCCCACAATATTCAGTTATTCAAAGATATGCAGAGGGACAGGTAATATTGAGGAAGTAGGGGTGCTGCAGAAGAACTTGGACAAGCTGGAAGAGTCGGCAAAGAAGTGGCAGATGGAATACAATGTACAAAAGTGTGAGGTAATGCACTTTAGTTGGATGAATGGAGACATAGACTATTTTCCAAATGGATCTTTTCCAAGGTCAGAACATCCTTCCTTAGAAACGGGCCCAAAGCTGCACACAATACTCCAAATGGGGTAAAGGCTTAGGAAATTAGAAGCACAAAAGGAACTTAGGAGTCCTTCTTTAAGATTCTCTTAAGGTTACCGTCCAAGTTCAATTGCCAGTTAGGAAGGCAAATGCAATGTTAGCATTCATGTCGAGAGGGCTTGAATACAAGAGCAGGGATGTACTTCTGAGGCTGTATCTGGCTCCGGTCAGACCCCATTTGGAGTATTGTGAGCAGTTTTGGGCCCCGTATTTAAGGGAGGATGTGCTGAACTTGGAAAGGGTCTAGAGGTGGTTCACAAAAATGATCCCTGGAATGAAGAACTTGTCATATGAGGAGTGGTTGAGGACTCGGGATCTGTTCTCGTTGGAGTTTTGGAGGATGAAGGAGGATGTTATTGAAACTTACAGGAAACTGAGAGGCCTGGATAGAGTGAACGTGGAGAAGATGATTCCACTAGTAGGAAAAACTAGAACCCGAGGGCACAGCCTCAGACTGAAGGGATGATCCTTTAAAACTGAAATGAGGAGGAATTTCTTCAGTCAGAGGATGGTGAATCTGTAGAACTCTTTGCCGCAGAAGGCTCTGGAGGCCAAATCACTGAGTGTCTTTAAGACAGAGATAGGTAGGTTCTTGATTCATAAGGGGATCAGGGGCAATGGGGAGAAGGCAGGAGAATGGGGATGAGTAAAATATTAGCCATGATTGAATGGCGGAGCAGACTCGATGAGCCGAATGGCTTAATTCTGCTCCTATGTCCTATGGTCTTATTCCTCAGTATAAGTGGCCAAACAAGCAACCGTGTCAGCCAAAGTGAAAGTGTGTACACCCCATTTAATCAGATCAAAGATGCTCTGCGCCACCACAGAAATGGTAGCTCCGTATCCAATTCCATTTGGAGCATATGACCATTCACCTGTATCGGAACATGAATAGGGGCCAAACGGCATCCCAGACTCATCCTATGCCCCTTTTAAGTCATTCAGATGCATGTACCAGCCCCAGGGCTGACACATAACCAGACCAAGACGTTTGGAGCGCTTGCCCTCCTGCTGCCTGCACTTACTCCAAGACTGGCACCTGCATGTAACACACAGACCAGAATCTCCTTCAGCTGAGTCTGGGAACATTCATGTCTCGACGGCCTGCACTTCACCAGAGGCTGGAGTCACATATACTCCGTGACGTTGTTGGCCCGGAAGTAGCAACACATCCTTTCTGCGTACTGGTTCCAGTCTTCAACACCAACATCAAATGCATCTAATCGCCCAAACAGAGGCATGGCGAAATAATGGGTTCCAACCTGGGCCGAAAAAATCGGGGAGGTGGCTCAGCCGAGTAGGTTGCACCGTCAACAGCAACCAGTTTACAAACAGTTTACTCCTCGTCACCAGTTCAATAAGGACAGGGGGAGTCCACTCCGAATAAAATAAAGAACATTGATTGATTTACAATAACAATATATAAACTTCCTGGTAGATCCATACCATGTCTCTCTCTGGTTGGTGCCTTGCTGGCTGACCTTTAATAGAATGCTTAATGGAGTTCCCCCACCCCTGTGCAGGGGGCTTGAACTGCATGAGAACCATGGGGAAGATAATCAACCCCACCTGTGGTGTTCTCTACTTTGCTTTACCTGGATGGCTTGGATGCGTAGTTTGAATAAAGAACACCTAGCTTTGCTAATGAACAAAACTAATTTAGTAACGCTATTAACTAAGATTCTTATGCATTCCCAAAGTACAAGGTTACTATATTAACCATGCTATCTCTAACTACAGAACTCTCAAGTACACAGCTGCTCCTATGCCTCACCATCTTCTACTGCCTTCTAACTCTGACAAGACTGAGCATCAATGCCTTATAGTAGTTCCCTCTAGTGGCTACTCGAGACATTTCATTAACCCTTGCAGTTCTTACAGTTATGATACCACATCCCCCTTTCTTTGTAAAAGAAAAAAATATTCTAAACTTTGGTTGTGATATTTTTCTTTAAACATTGCATTGCATGTGTGAATCTTACTATTAGCTAGTATTAGTCATTAACTTCATTTTATTTTTACATTCCAGTCAATATACATGTCATGACATCCCTTGTCAAGATGTTTGGAGATTTCTACAAACATATGTGTATTAAGAGCATTGTATGTTCTTCACATGCAATTGAGTACTGATATTGTACAGTAGTTAACAATTTTTTAAAAAACTTTTTACAGTCCACAAATTGAGTCTGTACTCAGTCTTCACTGTAGTGGTGTGGTACATAACCAACAAGTCATCAGTTCAATCGATCAGGTTTTTGACTGGTTGAGCCATTTTTGTTTCCTGACGTGGTCTTTTTTCTGTGCTTATGGTGTTGATTTTGTGTTTCCTTTGCCTAAAACCCAGTTTTCTTTCTTTTTTTCTTAGCAACGACCAACTCTGCCAGACTGTTGGAATGATGTTTACTCTTTTTATACAATGTCCTTTTCTTCCGGGCATTTGTGTCATCATGCGTGAACTTGGTATGGTCTACACATGCATTCGTCTGTTTTATCTCTAACGGTAGCTATTTTTCACACGCTGTCCTGCAGTTTCTTGCTCGGTTGCCATCTGGATTGCTTTTCATACTGTAAAGCTGTAATCTGCTAGTTCAGTGCTGCTGCTAATGTCTTGTTCAGCTGTAAGTTGAAATTCAATAAATGTTCTGCCGTGCGAGGCAAAATGCTTCTGTTTGCAGTTTAAACTTGTTTTTCCGATCGCTGGGCATGTTTTATTTGAGTGGGTGTGGCCGCAACATTTGCACATCATCCCGCCTGTGATGCCATGCGCAAACTTCCATTATGCAAATCGATTGTCGTCCAGAGTGCACTCTTTTTTCAAGTGCGCCTGCACAACATTATGTGCATGCGCAGAATGGCGATCTTCCAATCATGTCTTTTCTTCTAATGAAATGAAAATCGCTTATTGTCACGAGTAGGCTTCAATGAAGTTACTGTGAAAAGCCCCTAGTCGCCACATTCCGGCGCCTGTGCACATGTGTGAAATGTCCGTCTTCCGAGCGCGCTTTCTTTCAGTGCACTTGCTCAAACTGGCCTTCTTTTACAGTGTGCTGAATTCCTAGCTGCGCCACTGCTTCAACGGAATCAAAAACTTTAGTGCCACTTTCCCAATTCAACATTTTGGAACATCTATTTTTAGTTTCTTTACTTGCATTGGATATTTTGATAGACTATTACTGTTTGTTGATTTTGCAGTCGTTCTCTCAACTTTTCATTTCTTTTAAGCTCAAAATAAGTTATTAAAATTTTTCAATGACCATTTTAAGCTTATTTTTTTCAACTTAATTTTCAAAGTGGAATGAATTGCACAGGTTTATAACCTGCGGTCCATCCAAATTCAGTAACAGCGCAATTTTTTGCTTCTCATTGACTGCTTGGAGGTTTATGGCTGAGAGGTATAGTTCAAACTATTGTTTGAAAGTTTTCCAGTTTACATCTACATTACCTGATGTTCTGAATGACTTTGGAGTCTGCAGACCCTCCATGAAGCTTCGGTTGGGTGTTTCTTTTCGCAATGCTGCTGGTTGTTGCTACTGGGGTCTGGTTGAAATTTTTTTTTTTTTTGCAAGTTTTTTTTTCTTTATTCGAACAGAGATTCTTTCTTTTTACCTTAACCTGACTAATCTACTTTAGGAACCAATCCTGGTACCATGTGGTGTTCTCTACTTTGTTTTACCTGGCTGGCTTGGATGCGTAGTGTTGAATAAAGAACACCAAGCTTTGTTAATGAACAAACCTAATTTATTAACACTACTAAGATTTGTACGCATTCCTAAAGTACAAGGTTACGATGTTAAACTATGCTATCTCTAACCACAGACTTCGCAAGTTCTGTAGTTCAGCGTGGCATGGTAGCACAGTGGTTAGAAATGTTGCTTTACAGCTCCAGGTCCCAGATTTAATTTCTGGCTTGGGTCACTGTCTGTGCGGAGTCTGTATGTTCTCCCTGTGTCTGATTGGGTTTCCTCCGGGTGCTCTGGTTTCCTCCCACAGTCCGATGATGTGCAGGTTAGGTGGATTGGCCATGCTAAATTTCCCTTAGTCTCCCAAAAAGGTTAGATGGGGTTACTGGGTTACGGCGATAGGGTGGATGTGTGGACGTAAGTAGGGTGCTCTTTCCAAGGGCCAGTACAGACTCGATGGGCAGAATGGCCTACTTTTGCACTGCAAATTCTATGATTCTATAATATACAACTGCTTCAATGCCTCACGATCTTCTACGGCCTTCTAACTCCCACAAGGTTTACCATCAATGCCTTATATACTTGTAACTGTAGCTCCCTCTAGTGGACACTCTTGACATTTCATCAACCCTTGCAGTTCTTACAGTTATGATAATATCACACCACCCTGTAAGTCCCATGCAGAATATTACACTATGTGTTTAATGTAGACCAGTTATAGTGTAACTGTGTATGGAGTCTGTCGTATGGTGGTAACATGGAACATTGAGGTGAAAGAAGAAGACTGAAGGTATCTGAAGAATGGTACTGTGAGCTCAAACAGGATGCATAGTGGTCAATTTAATCAAGTCAAAATCTTGCCAGAATTAGCAAGATTTGGAAAATTAATTGAACTGTGCAGAAAAACTGATCTCGAACTGTGAGAAATATACACCCCTTTTGTGTTTGTTAGAGGAAATAAAGGCATCCGTCTGTAACAGCCTGCTGACTGATAACAGTATAATAGATTACAAAGCAAAGTCAGGCTAGTTCTATTCCTTGAAGCATGCCCTTGTGAGAGGTCTAGGACATACTAATGAGGGAAAAGGCAATGCTATAAATGAAAACCAATGAAACGGGCTTGAAACATGTGCTACCTTGTATGGCACAGGGTCATAGCAAAGAATGGTATAAAAGAGTCCACAAACACATTTTTGCTGAGATTTGGTCAATTGCTCCGAAAACGTGTGCAGGGGGTTTGCCATTGAATTAATCACGAGATGGACTCCAGCTCGCATGCATGGAATCTAAGTGACTGCAATTATCATGAGTATGTATTATTGCTGAGTAGTTTAATAAAGTTGTATCAACTTGGCGGAACCTCAGAGTAGCGACAGAAGAACCTTGAGACCACGTAGAGGGTCCTACACACATGACTCAGGATTTGCATTCGATGGAATTGAGATGCTGTGCCATGCTTTTGTTATTAGAGCACTCACTGAATTCCTTAATTTGATCCTAACTTAGAGAGGAGAAAAATTGCAAATGTAATACCAGCATATCATCTACCTGCTGTCCTTTAAGATTTCTCTATGAATGGCAGCACGGTGGCACAGGGGTTAGCATTGCTGCCTACGGCGCTGAGGACCTGGGTTCGAATCCCGGCTCTGGGTCACTGTCCGTGTGGAGTTTGCACGTTCTCCCCGTGTCTGCGTGGGTTTCACCCCCACAACCCAAAGATGTGCAGGTTAGGTGGATTGGCCACGCTAAATTGCCCTTTAATTGGAAAATTTAAAAAATAAAAAAGATTTATCTATGAATTGCTTTTGCTTTTTGGATGTCGAAAATATATGTTAATTGTATATTCATCGTGTTCAGGTGGTGGGCACAAACTGGTGATTCACTTATTTATACATTGAGATAAAGGAGCAGCCAGAAACTGTGGTTTGTGACTTTGGAGATGCATTTTTGGAAAATGCATTAAAGCTTTTAAAAGATTTGAGGAAATTTAGGTTGGCACAGCTGCTTCCAGCCAAGTTGACTGAAAACATTCAGGGCAGTGCGATTCAGGTGCAAAACAAAGAAAAACTATTCATATTTCTGGCTCTATTTTTCAGGCTTACTAAACACAGGAGAAATGTCCCGAATCATTTCTGTACATTTGATGCTTTTAATTTTAACTTAATATGGCAGTGTAAATCAGGCATAGTTCGGCATCTTGCCTGACTGAAATCACTGGAAACAAAAAATGGGAATAAATGGTTTATGGGTGATCAAGCTGATATCAGCTGTTTACCCAATCATCAAACACCAAAATTATGCTCAATGTGAATGAGGTATCTGGGAGGTATTTTGTATATTATTAGCAGCACCCCACACTAACTAACTTGAAAGAAAAGGATCTTTCCTTCAGACTCTGAAATGCCAGATTTAGTTAGCGCTATCTTGGTGCTTACGTTTTTGCAGTTTAATAAACAATTTGGCTGCAACACCAATGCATCAGTCAAAGGGATGAGCTATTTTATTTTGTGTGGGACAACTGGGAGAAAGTTATTACTTTGCCAGTACAAATATAAATAGGGTTGAAAGGAATTACTCCTTAATAGAGAAAGAGGTAATAGTTTAGGTTGCAAACAACTTGTGATGAGCATACCTTTGTCTTGCAGATTTGATGGTAATCCCTTGTGCACATTGTGCAGGTTATTTAATCTTCAAGGTCACATTGAACATTGGCTCTGCTGAAAAGAGTTTTCTGACGATTGAGTGAAGATTCAAACCAAGCAAACACACAATCCAACACATTCTCAAGGGTCAAAAAGGCAAATAGGGGGTGAAATTCTCCGTTTAGAAGTGTTGAAGCCTTCCTGTTGGAGGGGCTATTTGTGGAGCAATTCAAGACATGTTAATGATGCAAGCACTCTGGTGGCGCGAATCCTGAGCAACCCCCGGCCCAGCAGGTGTTTGAACTGCTGGGGCCAGAGTTAGTACCAAAGAACCTGGCAGCTGGAGATGTTTTTAAGCACTCTACTTATCACACACTCACTGCAGCCACCGGAATGGCTTACAGAAGACCTGCCCTCTGAGGCTGAGAGGCCAAGGTGGACCCGCAGCTCCAGGCCAGTGAGGAGCAGAGGGGTACACTCTTTCCCAGTGTGGGCCTCAGGCTCAAGCCGGTCCTCCTGAACACTGCCTGGGAGGTGGTGGTAGAGGCAGTCAGCGCTGCCAGTCTCACCAGCAGGAGACAACTGGTGATCTGGAGGGGTGGGAGTCACTGGTGAGAGGGTCAGATAACCAGGGGGGGTTCCAAATGCCATGGTACAGGTGTCCTCAGGTTGGGGTGAGCTCTGCTGATCCCCTGTTTCCTCTGCAATGGGGCAGCGCTTCTGAGGAGTGCCAACACCTGGTGGGTCCCTGATTCAACCTGGCCACACCCACAGCAGCACGGTGGTGCAGTGGTTAGCACTGTGTCTGCGTGGGTTTCCTCTGGATGGTCTGTTTTCATCTCACAGTCCAAAGATGTGCAAGTTAGGTTGATTGGTCACTCTAAATTGTTCCTGAGTGTCCAAAGGTTAGATGGGGTTACGGAGGTAGGGCAGTTGGGTGCTCCTTCGGCGAGTTAGTACAGACTTGATGGGCCGAATAGTCTCCTTCTACACCGTATGAATTCTATGATCCCCTTGATGATTCAGTTGGGCTATGAGGATGCCCAGACGGGCAGCCTGGGTGGACTCCCAGATGATTAGAGGCCTTCTGAGCATTTAAAGGACACAGACAGCACTCAACAGTGTGAGCAGCTAGGAGCCTGTAAGTAACACCAAAGGAGTGTGAAAGACAGCAAATGCGGTCTGAGCCAGGCCACCTGATCCTGAGGGGGACACCCACTTGGCACCAAGTCATTGCCCGCTACTGCCCCCGGTCCAGAAATCCATCCACCAGCATGCCCGGCAGCTTTCAAAGTTTTTTCAGTGTTTTTTTAGCCTTCCATTCCCCTTCCCCAACCATGGCGCCCAGTCCATGTTTGTCAAAACTTGTAGTAATTCATGCCCACGAGACGTCCGCTTGAGAGGAGCGGAGGAGCATTGAGCATACTGTGTAAAACCCACTAATCACATTGAAATGCGTGCAAATGTCAGTTTTGCATCCCTCCGCCGGGGCACAAACCTCGTTAGCATCACCAGCGAGCGACCGGAGTATGGTGCCCAAGTTGATGCCGGGTGCGGACCTCAATTTTGGCCGGACGTCCGAATCTCTGCCCGATCGTGGTTCGCATTTGCAGCGTCGCGAGGTGGAGAATTTTGCCCAGAGTCAACTGGCCAATGTAGTTAAAAGTACCCGACTGGTTAAGAAGATTTTATACAAATAGTAGGTGAGCCACACACAATGGGAAGATTCCAGGTTCTGTTTTCAAACCATTCTGAGTTTGCTTATCTCAGCTTATGCAGCATGAAGGACACTTCAATTAGGCTTAGAGAATAAAAATGGGCTAGAGATTCCCATTCCTGATTGCTATCCAGCCATCCTGTTGTAAAATGCATGTTCGGTAATGGCAGACTTGGCCTCAGTTATGGTTTCCCTTACTCTTTTGTTCAGTGCCCTCCAGTTTCCCGCTGACCCTGAGATGATCATTGTCATATGAACAAAGTATGAGACAGTGTTCAGTCACAGCAAAATGCTAAAATCATAAATACAATCCCATCAGGCAAAGAGAGGAGGAAAAAGGATGACAACAGTGGGAAAAACTGGGCAGAAAACGTCTCAAGATGCATAACTGAATCCCAGTTGGGAAATGCAGCAGCTGCTGCAAAAGTGACAGATTATAACGCATCAATCATTGTTGGAAAGAATTCTAAACAATGTTCGCATTATTGTAACTCTGTTTCTTCTAAGTCAAAGATCTAAGACGACTATCTACCATAAATGATTTCTGAACTTTTATCCATTAGGTGGATCTTTCAACTTCAGTGAGGCAATAGATACATAGAACATACAGTGCAGAAGGAGGCCATTCAGCCCATCAAGTCTGCACCGATCCACTTAAGCCCTCACTTCCACCCTATCCCCGTGACCCAATAACCCATCCTAACCTTTTGTTTTGGTCACTAAGGGCAATTTAGCATGGCCAATCCACCTAACCTGCACATCTTTGGACTGTGGGAGGGAATCTGGAGCACCCGGAGGAAACCCACGCAGACACAGTGCAGACTCCGCACAGACAGTGACCCAGCAGGGAATCGTACCTGGGACCCAGGCGCTGTGAAGCCACAGTGCTAATCACTTGTGCTACCGTGCTGCCCTTATATTTAACCATGCTGCCCAATATTTAACTCATCTTGGAGCAGACCCTCCTTCACATTGACATTCCTGACCTTTCCAACTTTTTCATGATTCTTGTGAATGATTTACCTTGTGATATATTACTTGATAGCCTGCAATAAATCTACACCCTCTTATTTCATTATTTAATTTTACATGATTGAGAAATTGCCACAGCTGGATTTTGCATCAAAACAAATTATTCAAATTCATCAAAGTCAGAAGGTTGAACTTGACAGACAGATCTCAAATAAATAAGCACATTACAAATATGAAGTCTGTCAGTTATTTTGTAACATATGCAACACAGATTACCCGGTGTACTGAATTATCCATTTAGATCCAACAAAAGTAAATAAAAGCTGCATTTTCCCTCCATGGGTAGGAAACAGGATTTGGAAATGTTCCTGAGTCCCAAATTCATTTGTGCATGTTTTATTTAAAAATTGGAATGGAGGATGTTGATTGAGGATAGACCCGAGAAGCCAGGATCCATAAAGGTGGGAAAAAGGGGTACCATAGATGCATTTGATGAAGACTATGAGACGTGGAGCGCAAATGAGGAAAGATTCCAATCATATTTCATAGAAATGAGACACGGGAGGACCTAAAGGTCTGAACATTTCTCAGCTCAGTAGAAGGGTAAGGCGTTGGGGGGGGGGGGGGGGGGGGGGGGGGGCAAATTTAGTTCACCCAGAAAATTGAGGAGATAAGTCCTGCATTGAATTAATGAAAATCTTACAGGGGCATTTTTCTCCAGGACCATTCACGATAGGCTGGTTTGTGGACTCCGCAATGAAGCTATTCAGAAGAAGCTGCTAATTCTAAAAGCTGCTGTGAAGGTTGCCACATCTATGGAGATAGCAATAAAATAAACTTCACAGATAGGGGCTGGAGCAAAGATCTACAAAATGGATACCACAAGGAATAGGGCTGCAGGGGTGTAACCATGTCACCAATGTATACAGGTATCATGTCACCAATGTACTCAGTGGGGGAATGCTGGAGTAGAACAATACATGCAAGAACTATGGCAAGCAGGGCCACATCGCCAAGGTTTGTTGGGCTCATAAAACTTCTCCCACACCATGTGTAATAAAAAAAGGACATCTAAACAGTTCAGTCATGTCTGATAGACGGCGCCCAAGATCATTCAAAAAGCAATATAAACCGAGCTACTGCAGGAGCTGAAGCTAGGCATCTTGTCAATGTTGGGAGATCAACAGCATTTTTAGGCGTATCTAAAACTTGAAAATCATGAAATTAAAATAGAAGTGGATACGGGCACAGCAGTATCATTAACATCCGAGACAATTATTCATTGAAAGTTGAAGCATCTGCCTTTATAACCTTAAAATGTGATGCTAAGGATGTACTCTGAAGAGCTTGTATCAATATGGTAAAAGTAGAAACAAATGGACAGGCAACGTATTGTCTGTGCACATTTTCCTGCTCTATATAGCACAGCATGGCAAAGATCAGGCTTAAATAGGAAGCAGTAAATCAACTAGTTGATTCAGCGAGCAACTTGCAACTTCTGGTGAAGTACGAAAAGGTGTTGGCAGATTCACTAGGTTCTACGACTGGTGTTGAGATGCACCTAAAAATCATGCCAAACAGCACACCAACTAGAACTGTATCATACACCATCCGGACAAAATTTAAAGAAGAACTAGAAAGATTAGTACGAGCAGGAATCATTGAACCAGTTGCTGCATGTGATTGGACAACACCAATAGTTCCTGTGAAAATTTGTGGAGATTTTTAAACAACTATTAACCCAGTACTGTGCGCAGATCATTATCCACCACCCCTGATTGAAGACTTCTTTGCTGGACATTGTGGAGAGCAGAAATTCAGTAAAATTAATCTTTCACAGGCATATTTACAGATGAATGTGGCTGCCTAATCAGTCACTACTCACCATAGTAACGCACAAAGGTCTGTTCCATTACAGAAGACTTCCTTTTGGAATAACATTTACACCTGCTCTTTTTCAAAGATACATCGATCAAATTCTGAATGCATTGAATGGAGTGCAATGTTATTTCGATGACATACTGATTATCAGCTCGAGTAAACAGAAAAACATAGAGAATTTGGAAGCAAACCTGAAGCATTTACAGAGCCACAATCTGAGAGTTAAAATGGAACAGTGTGATTTTTTCCAAACCATCCATAAATTACCTAGATCATATCTTCGACAAAGATGGCTTGCACAGGCAGCCAACAAAAATGTCAGCAATCTGAGAAATATCACATCCTCAAAATGTGACACAATTAAGGTTGTTTTAGGATTGATCAATTATTATAGTAAATTTGTACCAAATTAGCAACTTGATTGAAGCACCTACAAACATGTCTGTGTTCCAAACAGGCATGGCACTGGTCAGAAGAATGTGAGCATACTGTTGCTCTTTTATCTTTATGAATATTAACCACAAGACGTGAGTACGTTCCGTGTATTGGACAAATGACCACACAACTAGTATATTAGTTCAATTATTGTTTATTATTAAACATAGGCTTGGTTCTATACTTAATAATCTACGCGGTACTACACATTAAACTATATAGCTTAAATGACCTTTACTTAACTTTCAAGTGACCGGCTCTGTGCAGGTTAGATAAGGCCTTTATCTGGTTCCCCACATGTGTCATCTGGAAGTTGTCAGGTGCATCTGGGCTGCAGCTCGTCCTTCTGGTAGTGATCGTGCTTCCTTGAACTTGGCTGGTCGATATGTTACAGATGGTGGGGCAGAAGCCAGTCCCAAAAGAGATAGAAATCATGGCATCATTGTCTTTTCCCTTGCGTTTTCCCCGCCCCTTTTGTGGGCACTTTCAGGGTCACTGTCAATCAATTCCTCAGGGCTCCACCCGCTGATTGGTCTCATCCAATCAGGGGCTGCCATATCACTTTTGGGGTGGGCACTCAGTGGCTAATCCTGGGAGGGCTCCGAGCAGGAACTCGGTGCCGCCTAGTTTGGTAGATGGTGCGATGGACCTGATGGTCCCATTATTACTTTAGTCGCCTTGAATGGTCCATTTGCAGGTGTGAATTCCTGCATACTTCTGTGCTGCTGTTTGCAAAGATACAAGCTGCAATTTGCCTGTGTCCAAAACCTGACCACAATTCCCATCATTTGGTGGCCACAATACAATGAAGTGAAAGAATCCTTACAGAAGTCAGAGCTATTGATTCGTTAGTAGGGCAGCATGGTAGCACAAGTGATTAACACTGTGGCTTCACAGCGTCAGGGACCCAGGTTCGATTCCCTGCTGGGTCACTGTCTGTGTGGAGTTTGCACGTTCTCCCGTGTCTGCGTGGGTTTCCTCCGGGTGCTCCAGTTTCCTCCCACAGTCCAAAGGCATGCAGGTTAGGCGGATTGGCCATGATAAATTGCCCTCAGTGACCAAAAAAGGTTAGATGGGGTTATTGGGTTACGGGGATAGGATGGAAGTGAGGGCTTAAGTGGGTCGGTGCAGACTCGATGGGCTGAATGGCCTCTTTCTGCACTGTATGTTCTATGTCTATGTTATAATCATGAACTAAAGTTGCAACTTTCTTGTGATGCCTCATTCTTTCAGTGTCTCACGCATTTTGGCTTCAGAAGAGGAATGACAGCATTTGCTTAGCAAACTCTTACTCGCATAGAAATTAATTAAGGTCAGCTAAAAAAAGAAGCTTTAAGCATCATTTTTGGCGTAAGAAGGTTTCATCATTACTTTCAAGGGCATCATTTCATTCTTTCAACATATTATCCACCCTTGGCCACCATCTTTGGGCCGTATGAAGGTATATATTCTTCGGCAGCTAGCAGATTAATAATAATAATCACTTATTGTCACAAGTAGGCTTCAATGAAGTAACTGTGAAAAGCCCCTAGTCACCACATTCCGGTACCTGTTCGAGGAGGCCAGTACAGGAATTGAACCTGTGCTGCTGGTCTTGTTCTGCATTACAACCCAGCTGTATAGTCCGCTGTGCTAAACCAGACCTTACAAAGATGGTCAGGTCATTGATATCCAATAGTAGAATCCCGCCAGTGCAGAAGGAAGCCATTCCACCTATGGAGTCTGCACTGACTCTCTGAAAGAGCACTCCATGCAGGCCCACTTCCTGCGCCCTCTCCCTGTAATACCCCCCTAACCTGCACATCTTTGGATACTAAGGGACATGGTCAATCCACCTAACCTGCACATCTGTTGACTGTAGGTGTGATGCACTATCAATTACGACGAGACGAGAGTAGAATGTAATCGAGGCTTTATTACACAGAGATGTGTGGCCTCCTACAGCAGCTGATGAAATGGCTGCTGTTCAGAGAGCACACATATTTATACTCCGCCTACTGGGCGGAGCCAGCAGGTAGGGATCTACCCCCGTACCTGTAGTACAGGGGCCTTACCGTAAAACACATATATATATATACAGTATATAATACAACAGTGGTCACTACCACATTCACCCCCTGTTAAAAATGAGTCCAGCAGATTGTCCTGGAGCAGGGGCTGCGGTTGGGTGCGCTGGGGGAAGGGAGGGTGATGTCGGGGCGGGGGGGGGGGGGAGGTATGGGGAACCAGCTGGTGCTAGGTCCCTGAGGGAGACTGTGTCTTGGCGGCCGTTGGGGTACGCTACATAAGCGTACTGCGGGTTGACGTGGAGTAGCTGTACCCTCTCAACCAACGGGTCCACCTTGTGGAGTCGCATGTGTTTACGGAGAAAAATGGGTCCTGGAGCTGCCATGCACGTTGGGAGTGAAACCCCGGAGGTGGACTTCCTGGGGAAGGCAAAGAGACGTTCATGGGGGGTTTCGTTAGTCACAGTGCACAGGAGCGACCGAATGGAGTGAAGTGCGTCGGGGAGGACCTCCTGCCAGTGGGAGGCCGGGAGATTCCTGGACCGTATGGCCAGCTGGATGGCCCTCCAGTCCGTCCCATTCTCCCGCTCCACCTGCCCATTTCCCCTGGGGTTGTAGCTGGCCGTCCTGCTCGAGTCAATGCCCCTGTTGAGCAGATACTGGCGCAACTCATCGCTCATGTATGAGTATCCCTGGTCGCTGTGGAGGTAGGCGGGGAAACCGAACAGAGAAAAGATGGTGTTGAGGGCTTTGATGACGGTGGTAGACGTCATATCGGGGCATGGAACGGCAAAGAGGAATCGGAATATATTTGTCGACCACACTGAGAAAGTACGTGTTGCGGTCGGTGGAGGGGAGGGGCCCTTTGAGGTCCACGCTGACGCGTTCAAAGGGGCGGGAGGCCTTCACCAGGAGTGCACGGTCCGGCTGGTAGAGTGTGAACATTCGAACCTGCTGATGAGAGACGCGTTCGCTACGGGCATAGGGTCTGACTATATCCGCCAGCACCTCTTAGACAGGGCCACGCTTGACACGGGTTTACACTCCGCGCAGACCTGGCAGTCCCTGGTGATAGCCCTGACTTCCTCGATGGAGTAGGGCAGATTGCGGGCCTTAATAAAGTGGTAAAAACGGGTGACTCCTAGGTGACAGAGATTGCCATGCAGGGTCCGGGGTTGGTCCACTTGTGCGCTGGCACATGTACCTCGGGATAGGCCGTCTGGGGGCTCGTTGAGCTTACCGGGGCGATACAAAATCTCGTAATTATAGGTGGAGAGCTTGATCTTCCACCTCAAGATTTTATCATTTTTGATCTTACGCCGCTGTGTGTTGTTAAACATGAAAGGAACCGACCATTGGTCAGTGAGGAGAGTGAATCTCCTGCCGGCCAGGTAATGCCTCCAATGTCACAGAGCTTCACCGATCGCTTGGGCCTCCTTTTCGACGGAGGAGTGTCGAAGGGTGCGGGAAAAGAGTGCCACGGGCCTGCCTGCCTGAGAGTGGCAACCAGAGCGACGTCTGATGCATCGCTCTCGACTTGGAAGGGGAGCATCTCGGCGACCGCATGCATCGCGGCCTTGACAATGTCGGCCTTGATACGGTTGAAAGCCTGATAAACCTCGGCTTTCAGTGGGAAAACGGTGGATTGAATGAGTGGGCGGGCCTTATCTGCATTGTTTGGGACCCACTGGGCGTAATACGAAAAGAACCCCAGACATCATTTGAGGGTCTTGGGGCAGTGGGGGAGGGAGCGAAATGTCCCTTCTTGGGCCACAGGCCTTGCAGAGCGTGCTCCACGCCGGGCAGCACTGCCGGGGGTGTTTTGTCTGTCCGCAGAAGTAGCATTTGGGTCCCCGGGGTTGGTTGGCTGCCGCGCGATGCAGGCGTGGGGTTGGCTGAGGGCGGTCGCTGATGGGGTCCACGATGGGGTGGCCGCCGGCGGGGTCCACGATGCACAGGGGGGGTGGGCTATTGCGTGAGGCGACCATTAGCGAGCGTGCTAGTTTCTTGGTCGCCGCGAGGTCAAGCGTGGCCCTGTCTAAGAGGGGCTGGCGGATATAGTCAGACCCTATGCCCGTAGCAAACGCGTCTCTCATCAGCAGGTTCGAATGTTCAGTGGCCGAAATGGCCTGGCAGTCATAGTCTGTCACAAGGGCGAGCAGGGCTCGCCAGAAATCTTCCACAGACTCACCGGGAAGTTGGTGCCACGTGGACAGGAGGTGCCTGGCGTAGATCTTCTTGGTCCACTGAGCGTAATTCTCCTTTAGTAGCGCCATGGCTTCTGCGTAGGTCGGCGTGTCCTGGATGAGGGGAAAAACGTTGGAGCTCAGCTGTGTGTACAGAATCTGGAGCTTCTGTGCTTCTGGAATTGGGTCTGGCGCAGACCCGATGTATGCTTCAAAGCAAGCTAGCCAATGTTCAAAGTCTTTTTTAGCGTTGTCTGCTTGAGGATGCATCTGCAGGTGATCCGGCTTGATGCGGAGGTCCATCTCTGAAAGATCTCTGTGTAATAAATTGATGCACTATCAATTATGAGACGAGAGTAGAATGTAATCGAGGGTTTATTACACAGAGATGTGTGGCCTCCTACAGCAGCTGACGAAATGGCTGCTGTTCAGAGAGCACACATATTTATATTCCACCTACTGGGCGGAGCCAGCAGGCAGGGTTCCACCCCCGTACCTGTAGTACAGGGGCCTTACCGTTAAACCTATATATAATGCACAGTGGTGACTACCACAAGGAGGAAACCGGGGCACACAGAGGAAACCCACTCAGATATGGGGAGAACGTGCAAACTCCAACCAGACACCCAAGGTCAGAATTTAACAGACTCCATGATAATGTGCCCTGTACCAGATTGCTATCATACCACATGAGACTCAATAAAAGATTATGATTTGGTCAAGTCAAAGAGTTTTGTGAGTTCCTTTGTGAAGTACAAAGGAACAATCACAACATGGTACCTCGGGTGCTGAAGATTTAAAGATAGCGACAGCAGTGATAATGTTAGGCATTCGGCTGGAAGACTGATCTGGGGAACTGCAGCCTGAGGCAACCCAGTGCACCAGAAGATGTGGGAGTTACAGATTCAAGAGGTCAGGGGACCCCGCCACTTCCAGTTCACAGATAACGTAGAACAAAATTGGTGCTTCTTTAAACAGCAATTCCAACTCTACCTTTTAGCCCTAGGCCTGCAGACGCAGCCCAAAGACAAGTTTCTCATGTTGTTGTTAAAGGCAGTTCGTCCAAAGGCAGCAGAGCTATATAATATCTCTGCCTGTGGCGCTGAAAAGAGAATAGAAGCTATGATGACACATTACAATACTTCGAACGATATTGTTCCATGAAAGATGGCGAAACATGTGACCATAATATAGTGAGTACGTGTACCCAGAAAGAAGGGCTTCAATCAGACCATTGCAGTGAAATGTGCCTTTTGGACGAGATGCCTGCACAGTAAAACAGCGCACCTCGCTCAATCAATCTTGTCATCAACTCGGAGGAACATGCCAGGGCCATTAATGCTATGACGCACGTCATTAAGAAACCTGGTCTCAGTGCGGGCGGCCATCTTGAGCGCACCGATACAAGATAGCAAAAGAAATATGATCTCAATGCGTGCAGCCATTTTGGGCAACACGCCCCCTCCGCCATTTTGTGCCAGACGTGTGGCATTCGACATGGCCCACGGAAATGTCCAGCCGTTGAAAAAGTCTGCGTCGGGGGCAGCGGTGCTGGTCATTTGAGGAAACAATGCTCCGTCCATGTTTCTGAGGTCCACAGTCGATCACTCGACCAGTCGAGGCCGATAAATGCAGCTGATGAAATGACCTCTGGTTCTTCATGGATTCGACCACAGACACGGTACAGTGAGCCCAACACTGGGCGAGACGGACATTTTGGTGACTGAAAGCAATGACAGTCATGGCCCTACTGATACCATCAAAAAAGATGGACCATTGCAATGCAGTTGAATGAGTCTATGGTGAAGTGTATAATTGACACGGGAGCAAAGGCAAACCTCCTCAGCATTCATGATTTGCACGCTCTGCGGCAGATGTCGACAATTGTAAATCGTCCACTGACACTACTTGACTACAGTGGAAATGAGTTTGAAACTGTGGGGGAATGTGACCTAGAAGCCTGGGTGCACAATACAAGGCATGTTGTCACGTTCTCCATTGTAAATACAAATCGTGCGTCCATCCTAGGAGCAGATGCTTGTGAGTCCCTGAATTTAGTTTAGCGAATATGTATCCCAGAGGAAGGATGGCCAGCTGAATACTGCACATCCCTCCAGGATAATAAAGTATGCACTGTTTATGTGTAAGAAGTCTTACAACACCAGGTTAAAGTCCAACAGGTTTGTTTCGAATCACTAGCTTTCGGAGCACAGCTCTTTCATCAGGTGAATGAAGAGGTGGGTCCCACAAACTGCAACGCTCCGAGAGCTAGTGATTCGAAACAAAGCTGTTGGACCTTAACCTGGTGCTGTGAGACTTCTTACCGTGCCCACCCCAGTCCAACACCATCATCTCCACATCGCTATAAGGATTTGGAAGAAGTCCAGGTGGAGGGCAACAAATCAGACAAGGGGATGGAACTGCCAGCGAACATTCCGCAATTCTGGTTGGCAGTCTTGAAGAATGTGCAGAGGCTCAATGGCATGATACAAGATCATGATGAACCCGTATTAAAGCATCTGTGAGCGTTAAATGGACAGAGCATGGGAAGCCATGGAGCTTCACTCTGGAGTTTAAGTTCGGGCTGATGTGACTATTTCACCAATGAGGTGAACACGAAAGGATATCGGTGGGACTTGTGGCCACTCACATCATCAGTTGATGAACCACAGATTATAGCATGCACAGGCTGCAAAATTGGTTGGATGGAAGAAAAAAATGTGCTGATGAGAAGAATTAGAACCAAACCGAAGCACGACGGTCGAGGCACCTGCAGAGCAGTTAGGAATGTTATACCAAAGGAATCGTTCTTTAATTTCTTCAGTCCTCCCGAAATTCCACAGCATGGCATGTTAAGCCAAGGGTCAGTGTCCAAGCTGAAGGTTGACTTTGAGCTTGGTGCCTTATTTCGCAAGCAAATAATTACATACGCAAAGTTACATTTTTCAGGTGACATCAGTGCAGACGATTTGTCCACCTTCAATCCCATTAATTTCCCCAAAACCATTTCTTTATTAATACTAATTTCCTTCAGCTACTTGCTAAAACTTGTGCTTCTCAAAACCTCCAGTACATTATTCATATCTTCCTCTGTGAAGACAGAAGCAAAGTACGAATTTAGTTCCTCAGCCATTTCTTTGTAACCTGTTATGAATTCTTCCATTTCTGACTGTAAGGGGCTTACATCAGTTTTTATTAATCTTTTTCTCTTTACATACCTATAGAAACCTTTACAGTCAGTTTTTACTTTCAAATTGTATTTTCACGAGACGGCGAAACTCGGGCATCACCAGAGCAAGAGGGACCGGCCTGCCACACGAAAAGCCCCCCACACCAGGGGATGGTGGAGGATGTTTCTCTCAAGAGAATTGAGAGAGCATTGGGAAGAAACAAAATCGGACATCCAAGCTGCGGTGAAGGGTGTGGTTGCCGAAGATATGGCGACCATGTAGGTGGCCCTGGACAAGACGGAGAAGCGACTGGAAGCCCAGGAAGAAACAATCAGGGAGCTGGAAAGGCCTGCAAAAGGCCAGCAAGCTTCCAATCATTATAATTAGCAAGCAATGCAAAGTTTGCCTGCTGTCTGCATTACTTTGAACGCGCGTGGTTACTTGTGCATCATGATTCCAATGTACAATTTTAGAGGCTATCCAATTTAGTCCCCAATAAGTTCAGTGTGGTTGTACATTGTGTTCGAACTTTATCATATTGCGTACAAGGATTCACTCTTCACTCTGGTTGCCAGTGCTTGTTGCTACAAATTAAGAAGTACGCAATGCTTGTTTGAAACTGATGGCTTTTGACAGCTCTGGCTGGAAATCATTTGACCAGAGCAAAGCGAAGATGTCTGCAGTTTGTTCTCTGCGGATACCTTCAGCCTTTCACTGGTTCACATTATTTCAAAACCATTTCCATTTCTCCAGTAAGATCAATAGTTTCTTTGGAGATGGTGTTGCCATGTAACTCAGATGCATTCAATTTTTTCCATCCCCTCAGTCTATTTCTAAAATTAAGTTTTTGATCAGCCTGAAATTGAAAAATAAGAAAGGTAAACAGGTAAACAGAATCAATGTCAATCTGCCAGGTATTACATACTCAGAATCATTACTGCGAAGATGAAAAGAGGTTATATACTAATCAGAGGAACATTTTAAATATGAAATCTAATAGTTGTAAAAAAAAACATGGGTCAGAAATGTCTGTTTCACGGCATTTTCTGACGAGCATCTTTTATAGTAACTGAAATACTAATATTAATCATCCTTTTGACAACTACAATATTGCTCGAACAATTTTCCTAGTATGGGTTAATTTACATTGAGTATAAATTAATATTTTTCAGATTTTGTATGATACCTACCTGAATATGTATTTTAAGGTAAATTATTTGATAGCCTTTTGCAAAGGTTATTTTTGACAATTGAGGCTGATTTTAACACTAATCTGCTCAACAAAACCAGGCAGGTGGGAGAATCTGGGAATTGACAGTTCCTGATTCTAACCTGCTCAACTGAACCGACAACAAGAACACAAGCTGACAAGGTACTTTTTTTTAACCAGAAAGGTCCCAGTTATATCATTGGGACCAACTGCAATTTTAATTTTGGTGTCCTGACTAAGAATTTTTGCCAGGTGAAGACAACAAGGAAGGGGTTTAGGAATAGAAGAAATCCAGGAATTTAAATCCTTAAAAAACATTTTTTACTCTCCAGGTGTGCCCAGGAGGATCAATAATACTTCTCATGGGCCCACCAAGAAAGTTAGACCTCTCCCACCGGAAACTAAGTGCAAAGTACCTGTGGGACCACAAGGCCCACCAACCACAGACGTGGGGAATATCTTGGGAATCCAGGTCTGAGACCATAGGTATGGTATTTTTCTCCCTTTATCCTTTATAATGGCACCAATAACCCAGCATTGATATGCTTCTGCAGGGGATTTCTGTTTTCACTTCAGATTTCCAGTATATGAGTTTTTTCTTCTTTTTACACCTGCCTGCTAGACAGCATTCCCAGCCTCCTCAGGCAGGCGGGAACCCAACATATGACCCAATGGCATGAGTGCGTTGTCATTATGTAAATTAGATGATGTTCCCTGCTGCGCTGCCAACTTTGACAGGCTAGTGTCAGAAATCACCACAGGGTGTACCTTGGTGCAGCACCCCTCCTGTCCTCTCTCACAACTTCAGCTGCTGGCTGCCCATTTTGAAGGAAAGAAACAAGCAAGTGGCAGATGAAAATTGCTCCAAAAATAAAACGGCAGGACGTGGTAGCTCTATCATTGCCACCTGATCTGCTTGCCCATGAAAGATTATAATTTCTTACTTAAACCAGAAACAAAGGCACAAAAACTGATTGGTAACAACAGTGGCCGCAATGAGACAGTACAGATTCTTGTCCCCCTGCTGCTATCTTAAAATGAGGTAATAGTCGCTCGACGTGACTGAAAACATCATGCAAAAACTGAAAATCTGAAATAAAAATACAAAACGGTGAAGCCATAACAGGGCCATTATCATAAGGCAGGTTAATATTTCAGGATGATGTTTGTCCGAAGGAAGGTCATGATTTAAGTCTTAAAAAATTGTAAAGTGCATGGAATTGATAAACTGGATGTACTTTTGCTTTAGAGGTCAAGAGGAAGTAAATATGTACAATAGATTCTAGTATTGTTGCCTTGATTCCTATTTAGAAAAACCTCTCACTATTTGTTCTCTTTCATTGTTGTTCCTCCAGGAGATTGATTTCCCTTTGGTAACTGAGAAAAATATTAATCATCATGGCTACAGCTGCAGTCCTTGAAGCACTCATGATTTCCCACTGGTATGCCTGTCTTGGATGGAGCTACAGATCTCCTTTGGGAATGCATGTTTTTCTGAATAATCCTCGAGGGTGTGTATTGCAAACTTCCTTGTGTGTCTTCCCATGGATAGAGAGGCAAATATTGACAGCTGATCCTCAAGTTTTGAAGTATTTGACCAGTTCAAATACATCCATGATGACATTGTTTAAGCTATCGATTGGCTTCTGCTTTACCTGTCTGCTGGCTTGCTCATCAACTGGCATGCCTCTGGTGCCAGCCACCAATCAGTTCTAAATGCCAGTGAAAATTCAATATTGGCAAGCATAATACTTTCAAACAGTGCTTTTGTAATTCAGATTTAACTGAATTGATCCATAATAATAATATGCACTTCCTGTGCACACTGTTCTGATTGGTCAGTGGGTTGATTTGGCAGGCACTGACTATCTGTACCCATGGGATGAAAGTTAATTCAATATTTTAAAACTTGAGTGCAATATCCAGGTATATAGTATTGACAGATCCTGGTGTAGTAATTTATGTGAGGTGCTTTTGGGACATTCAAAAAATTCATGTGGCTGCCAACAGTTGGTGTGTTGTTGTCCCCATGCAAAGATGGAGCCTGTGTGTGTGCGTGAGAGAGGGAGAAGCGGTTAAGATTCTCCTCAACAGTTATGAAGGTCCGTTATTTGTTCTAAAAAGCTGAGGCAGTACTGAGTTAGAAGCGTCAGGATCTGTCACTTCCTCTCACATCCTTCCAGTGGTGTTAATATACGGTAGCTGGGAGATAAGAATATGCGAGCATTATCTAGAATAATCTGAGCATTGACTGCCAGCTCAGTCAGCAGCCAAACACTGGCCATGGTCAGCAGTCAGGAAGTGGGACTGACTGGATATCCAAGTAACTGCTGATCCCAGGAAGGTGTTGAGGGGTGTAGCATCATGGTCAATATGGAAGTGTGGTGGGATGGGAATGACATGTCAGGGATGGGGATGGCATGGAATGGGCATAACATGGGAGGACTGAATGAGATAATAAAATTTGGTTAAGTTTAGTAATTAAGTGCTCAATCAATGCCTCTCTGGTGTTTCTATCTCTCTGAAGGTTCAGCGAGGATGCCTCCTCTTTCTCAATCTCTGCCTGCCCCAGTTCCTCATCAGATCCATCTATGGAGTCTTCCTCTGAGGTGTGTGGAGCCACCTCAGTGTCCTTATCCTCGAGCATCAGTACGAGATTGTGCAAAGCGCAGCGTATCCCGACGATACGCAACATGTGCTATGGAATCTATTGCAGGAACCCAAATTGTCACAAATATTTATGCAATAAAATAAAATTTCATGTCACAGGGTGGATTTTAACTAAATTCTGAACCCTCATTAAAAAACAAATAGACTGCAACATTAAGAGTCAAACAAAGCAGCAAAATCCATATGCACATGTTGGTTTAAAATAATGAATGGAAAATCAGACAGGCTCCTGTCCTGGCTGTCATGTTAGCTAATACTGTTTATGATTCTCCCTCCTGAGAGTCTGTTCCCCTCTCCCTCAAATCTGCTGTTAATACCTATTTCATTAAAATAAAACCCTTGACCCTATGTGGCCACTTCAAACTCCCTTTCCTCACCGACATCCTTGTGTTGTCAGGCCATAAATACA